>NC_141596.1:34494190-35199190 GCF_047967505.1 Dipteris shenzhenensis
AGTAGTATTGAAGTAGTTCTACAATTTGGATGCATTAAGAGCATTCATATAGCAAGGAAGAATATAATAATTGAATACTTTTTTTTTCAATACATATTGCTAGTGAGACTACCAAAAAGAGGCTCTACCCCTCATGATGTCTCTGGATACAGAATATGAGATTGCTTGATGATTGGATTACAGCTGGAAATGTTGCGTGGGCAAAGCCACTATATGCCTCAAGTGTTGGAAATTGATGTATGGCTCAAGTGCTAGAATGTGCAAATTTTGGCCAAAATCAAGACCCCTTAGATTCCATGAGGGCTATCCTTTTACTACTACACACGTCACCTTTAGTCGAGGGCAGAACCATTCGTCATCATAGGCAGCAGGTTCATGGGACCCCATCCCATGATCCAAGGCATTATTCAAAGACAAAGTATTTCTGACCATTCCCAAATCGAGTTTGCCAATTCCTAATCTGATTGATTTCATTTACTTGACTTGCAATGCTTGCAAAGCCCTTGCTTAAGCTTGAATGAGCCTCTTGATTTTGGGGGTATAATGGTCAAAAATGGCTTAACACACCCAAAATCAAGAGGCTCATTCAAGCTTAAGCAAGGGCTTTGCAGGTCTTGTTTTTGGGTGGCAAAAGCACGAAAAATGACAGCGCATTAATGTGTTGCCATTCTTATGCTTCCCCCTCCAAAAACAAGACCCCCAAGCTATTCATTGGAGACACCAAAATGAGGGGAAGGATGATGTGAGAAGTAAAGGAGCTGGCCAATGAGGGGAGGGATAGCCTTGGAATTGCCAGCAATAAGCATGATGCAAGGAGGTGAGAAGGCAAAGAAGCAAGGAGGTGAGGAGGTGAGGAAGCAAGGAGGCGAGGAGGCAAGAGGCAATCTTGAAGGGCAACAAGAGGGTTGAGGTGGCCGAAAGAGTAAGCAGGAAAGGGAGGGATGGAGATTGCTTGCAAGAAATGCTTGGATTAATGCTACAAATGCCATTTTTTTGTGTGTGTTTTGCAGCATGAAATTTTTATGGCATTTTTCTTTTAAAAAATACAACATTGTTGTGATTAATTGTCCTACAAACAACTCAAGCCGTAAAGCACCATGGAGTACAAGAATATACATCACAAATGGATGCATACACTCATATACATCACCTATGGATGCATACACTTAAACTCACATCAATTTCCAATATTGTATTAGATGGACCCTTAGCATATATGTGTGCATAGAAGACCATTTCCTACATTGATCCCTGATTTCATAGTTAAATTATTCCCTTTCTCACATTCTAACATGTGAAGATTTAATGTACATGCATTATGGGCACATCATATTGCAATTTATGACTAACTTTTTTTATGAATGCATGATACTTGTATATGGTCAAAGAAGGTATATTATCATTTTTGAATGACAACATTACTCTATGCTCCATTTTATCCTATATTAGAAACTATGATCACTAGATATTACATAAATGTATTGCTCCATTATATCCTATACTAAAAACTATTTTGACCCAAATACATAATGCCAATTGAGGTTAGTACTTATGACAAGTGATGAAAACAATCTAATGGTATGAATGAGATCTTGTAAATTTTGGATATATAATATGTGTACTATGTTGATTGAGCTATTTTTCTAAGGGAATATTTTCAACTTAATTACTAAATACATACTTACAATGGTGACCTGATTCCCATCTATATGTATAATCAAGTTTTACTTTGTGTATAAAAAAAAGCTTTTCCATAAGGTTAAAATTCGAATAGTATTTGTATTTGTTTAAGACTACCCATTGAGTTGGCTCCTATCCTTATATTGAACATGATAATGTTCATAAGGATTTAAATAGATAGCATTGGCTCTCTTTTTAGTGGTTGGGAATGAACCCTAAAAGTACCCTAAAACGACTATGTATTCCCTTATTTGTAGCATGGAAGTGATCATGGTAGAGTGGCATAATCCCTATTTTGCTTTTTTCATAGGTTCTTTTGCTACTCATGGTTGGCGGATACACCACGTCATAGATCTGAATAGATATTTGGTTTTTGGCTTCAACTTGCTTGACTAGACTTTCCTTGATGATTGTTCAATTTTGCATGATGAGTAGTCATTGGCTTAATTGATGCATTAAGTGCAATGTTTTCCTTAAAGTTTTTCATACTACAAGATACGAGTTTGCTTATAGGGGTGGAAATAGAAGCTTGTTAACGCCTGGTGCATATTTTCCGTTAGATGCAGCAGGATACTAGTTACAGAGTGTCTTTGCCAATTATTTCACTTGAATCATGCTCCTCTTATGCTTGAGTTTGTGGTCACGTATTGAGTTTAACATAATAGTCTATAGGATACTTGATGAGCACTCAACATAGTGGTTAGATGCATTCATTTCTAGTTCCGATAGAACTATCATTCAGACATTGGTCATAATAGAAGTATGGAGGGCTAAAATCCTTTTTTGGCTCCCTAAGTTTTTTAAAGCATGGTATTGTCCAGATTACATAGGTATTTTCACTAAGCAAAATTAATCCTTATGATGAAAATGTGTTTTTTTTCTTTTGACATAGTTAGTTCTGTTTCCATGTTTTTGGATCGAATGTATGGATGATCTTCTGCAAGCATAAAAGACATGATATGTATATGTAGCACATGATCATGTTTACATATTTTCAGTCATATATTCTACCTTGTGATCTATCATTATCTTGCTGTGTGGATGTTCAATCTGAGTAGTGTTTGCTTTTTTTATCGCAAATTTTATGTATTGTTGTGTCTCTACCTCTCCACAACGACTCAAATGTGATAGTATGGGGATGAAAGAGAAGTTAATTGTGAGTTTCATGCATGCCTTCATTGTTGGAATATGTTTAATTTGCTTATGATCACATCAATTGTTCCAATGATATTGAGAGGAATAAGATGCTGGATGAGGTTCTCGCTCGCTTGAAACGTATTTAATCTTGCTCACTTATTTGGGATCGCTCACTTTCCTCCGCTCGCTTTTTGGTAATCCTCTTGAGAGAGGGGCAAAAGAAAGATTGATTTTCATGCATCAGTAACTGTAATGCCTGAAAATCAATCTTCATTGATCCTTTCTCAAAGAATCTCGTCCAGTAACTCCTTCTAAGCTCCAAACACCCTGCATCATTCATGGTTCGCTCAGAACATTGATTGCCTTGTATTCATGAAGGAAATGATTTCAGATCATGGGAGAATCTCAGATGAGAAAGGAAGTGGCAAGATTTGAAGGAGAAGCACCCAAATTAGAGAAAGGAGAAGGTAGGTTGAATCTCATTCAAAAATCTTGAAATTTTTTAAAGAATGAGAGTGAAATGGGAGGGAAATGCATGTAGAGAAGAGAAGTGACGAGATTTTGGCATGAGAGTCCATCCCATGAGAGGGAGAATAGAGAAAGAAGCTTCCCGAGCAAGAAATTTGAAAAGAGAGATGGAGCAAAGAAAAATTTGAAATGGTGCTCAAAAATGAGGGGGAAGGAAGAGGAATGAAAGAGAATGAAAGGAGTGTGGTAATTGGATGGGAGGATTTGGTTTAAGGTCAAATGATACAAGTTTGGTTGAGAAACTAGGTTTCTCAGCTTGGTTATAGTTAAAAAACGTGATGGGAGAGTTGAGGTAGCAAGTGGGTGCTTCACATCATTGTTTGGACCATTGAATAAAGAAATAGAGAAGTCAGGCTACTTCCAATATTCTACTGCCCTACACCAGCCCAATATTCTATTGGGTTTTATTCACCTTATTCTTCCATGTCACCAACCCAAGGGCTCCCTTACCCTTGAGGGCCCTTTTGAGTCCAAATTTTTTGTAATGGAATGTTCTGTAAAATTTAAATTCTCCTACTTATCTAAATTTTGTTTCAAAGGGTATGTCTCCCTTTAACATTAGGGTTTCATCATTCATTATCATCATGTTAATGGTGGCGGACACCAGTGTAATTTTTACTAAGCTAAGTTTATAGTTTGGAGTTTAGGACTTAGGGTTTAGAGTTTTACCAATCATTATCAACGATGTTACTAACATGTTGTGAGATTATAATTTGAAACACTAGTGTATCTTTCCTAAGGTTTTAGAGTTTGGAGTTTAGGACTCAGGGTTTAGGGATTTATCAATCATTATCATCATGTTACTAACATCGTGTGAGATTATGAATTTGGAATACCAATGTCTCACAATTTATTGAGATAAGTTTAGAGTCTCGAGTTTAGGACTTAGGGTTTAGGGTTTTATCAATCATCATCATGTTTACTAACCTCTTACTAACATTGTGTGAGATTATGATTTGGAACACTAGTGGCTCATCTTTACTAAGATAAGTCCATAGTTTGGAGTTTAGGGCTTTCGGTTTAGGGTTTATCAATCATTATCATCATGTTACTAACATTGTGTGAGATTATGATTTGTAACCATCTTGTGTCTCATCTATGTAGGATGGAGAAAAACAAATATGAGTAAGTTTGACAGGATGAACGAATGCAACTACCTACAGAATCGGCACATCAGACTTCTAGCTACTCAAAGTGGTGGCATGCTTCCTCATCATGCAACAAACATCCTTCCATATTTAATTTTGATTTACATATATATAAGTTTTCTATTTTATGGTCTTTTTGTGCTATGGTGTGTTCTATAGTTCTCTGCTATAGTTTCATGCTACATAGTTAGAAACATTAGCCAGCTTACCCTGCTATTGTTTTCCTTTAAACACTTTTAATCATCTTGAAATAGTTTTGTTTAGACTTTATCCATGCAATATGGATAAAAGTTATCTATTCATATGTGATTTCTTGTGACCATTATATCAATGCTTAGGTTTCTTCTAAAATATATTTCTTATTCTTATTTTGGGACATGCAAAAGCTTAGGTATTTGTGATTGCATTGAGTATTTTCTGACCCCCATCTTTCGCTCCACCTTCATCTTTTGGTCACCTTAATTTGAGCCCCTGTTGTTATAGTAATAATCTTTCACGTATATTTCACTTTTTAGGCGAGAATTTAGAAAGCAATCATCTATTCTATTGGCTATAAGGAACAATGGACCATACTACTAACTTAGGAAATTTTATAGACTCCTCATTCTCATTGTACATCATAAATTGACCAATTATTGATATTAATTTGTTTGTGGTTTCATAAAAGTAAATGCTTGGATTGAGGTGCTAATATTGTGGTTCTTTCTTTTGTAAATGAATTCAATTTTATCAACTCCAAAGAGCAAGCACAAATGAGGGGCCAATTTCTTTACAGTAGCAAAGTACCATAGGATTGTAATTTGTACATGATGCAAAGGTGCAACGCACCATAACTAGGACACATATTTGGGATAATAGTCACTTCAAACCTCCACTTCCTCCTCCATTGCATGAGAATGAAAAGTTTCTCAATACTTGTTTCATATCGGTATTTCTTATTGCAAGTTTTACTATTTTTATTCCCACACCATCTCCAATAGGGAGAGGAAGTACTTCAAGGAGTTGTGCACGAGCATGCTATACATTATTAACCTCGTAAATACTAGTTCATAGTGAATCATAGGCATGTGCTAAGGGACATACGTGCAATTAAAAGAAGGTGAAAGTCAATCCATACAAGCAATGAAGAGGAGCATGCAATGAATGGAGCATGGATGAAGCAGACACCAATGATGATGCAAAGGTCATGCTCGAGGGGGGGTCACTATATATAAACCCTCTATACCACGTGCATTCAAGGCCTATTTCTAAAATCCCTTATCTGTAAATTTTTCATTAATAAAATGTACCCCTTTTCTATAAAAATCTGTAAATTTTTTCCAAAACTATTTTAAATAGCCCCTTATGTATATTTATTTCTATAAATTTTATAAATTAATAATATCCTTCTATTGACTCACGTGATAGGGTTACATATGATGAGTGACCCCCCCGAGAGGTCATGCAAGACTAAGTACATGCATTCTATGTACATGCAAGACTATGTTCCTTTAGATGATGATTAGTCATGCAAGACTAATCCTCCTCTAAAGGCACATCTGGATGAGTAGCCCCCTCCTCTAGAGGTACATGCAAATAATGAACGAGGAGAAGGGGATGGTGATAGTAAGGCATTAAGTTGCTAAGTGTGTAGTCAAGGGCCAAGGCCAAAGGAAAGCAAAACCTAGCAAGGACAATATGGCCAATCTTCACACATGGGACAAAGACTTGAGATTTGGAGAGAGAGAGCAACTTGTGTACAAGCCCAAACACACTATGCAAGAGATTGCAAGTACAATATCAAAAGAAGGATAACTGACCCAAGTAGGAAGAACAATAATTACATGAGTCACAATTAGTGCATGCTCATTGTGTATGGTGTAAGAGCGTTGAGGTGAGGTTCACAAACACACACACACACGCACGTGCACATACATGCGCACGCCTGCATGCACAAACTCACCCGCACAAAGCATGCGCAAGGAGGATAATCAACCCAAGTTGTAACAAGGTAACTTAGATGAGGCACATATAATACCATAATAGAAGTTGGCATCCTAGTGCGAGCTCATTGTTTATAGCATGAGAGCATTGATTTTGAGAGAACTAGAAGCTGACCTCCTACTGCATGGTCATTGTGTATGGCATGAGAGAGAGAGAGAGAGAGAGAGAGAGAGAGAGAGAGAGAGAGAGAGAGAACATATATAAATAAATATACGGCAAGCTCTACTTAACCAAAGCACATCATTGCTCCATAACTTCAAAATTTGTGATTCCCACGTAACTAGTTACAGACATCTAATTTGTGATAGTGCCTAGGTTTTTCATCTTATTGAATCATTATTTTGTGAATGAATCCAACTTGTAGATGTCCAAGCCAATAATAATTCCCATCAAATTTTTCATAATAATATCTTTGTTTCACCAGTCCATGCTTGAACTTTTGTGTTGACTAATACATGAACGCCTCAATGATCTAAAAAGTTCACTCTATTGATGCCATGTGCTTGATGAGGTCCACAACTCGACAACTGCCAAAATGAAACACAATCAAAATGGTGTTGAAAATTTTGGAGAACCATGAACTTGTATGCCTAGTAACATGCAAAAAGTTTCAAGTGCGAATATGAAAAATACCTTTCCTAGACAAATAATATACTTTGTAAGAATTTCACTTGCATAAACATGTAATAACGATAGTCATAATGGGCATGAATAGTAAAAAAAAATTGAGCTATGCAATGATCAAAAACATAATAAGGCATGTAAGTATGGAATGGGTATGGAATGCAAATTGGGCTACCTTGGAAAACATCAATAGTAAAGGATATGATGCTTTGAGATTCTAAGGTAAACATTGGATAGAGACATGACAATTCAAGGTATGTTTGTAATAAATACGTGCACATTGTTGAACCTAGGTGTCCTTACACAAATAACCTTAAATTTCTTCTAAGAAAGTTATATCATTACCTATATCCCCATTCGTTGTCATACCATGCCACAAGTTTGACAAAGTGATCATTCAAGGCAATGCCTGCCTTAGCATCAAATATACTAGACCTGTGAGCATTTACAATTAATGGAATTAGATGATATAATGGGAAATGCACACGCAACTAAAGAAGAAAGTGATGGACCTATAATAACTCATTGGCCAAGAAAAGAAAATAGAAAAACACTATGACAAATCTACAAGGTTGCATGGGAGACAAACAAGAAGTGCACACTACCTGCTATCCCCAATAAAGTCAGAAGAGACAACATCATCCTCAGTGTATCCGAGTATGCCTTTGAGCTTGCCCTCAGAGGCATCCCTGCACACCCATGTTGCAGATTTGATCCACATTAGGGATGAGTACGACAAAATCCACCTTACTTTGTGAGGAGGAGGAAATGATTCATGGGTAGGTAAAGTAGACACATCAAATGCATGGACATTCATATTCATCAAGAAAATTTTCCACCTAGACTTGAACATTCCTCACCTTGTTGTATGTGGAATTTTATGTTTTGTACCAAAGTGTGTTAAAATAGAGGTTCAAAAACACTCACCTGACCACAGATTTAACAACATCGTAGGGGGCTGCTTTCTCCAATCTCACAGTCAAATCCACAACAGAGACATCCGCTGTGGGCACCCGAAACGCCATTCCTGTCAGCTTGCCGTTTAACGCCGGCAACACCTTGCCAACAGCCTGCAACTTTTACACAAATTCATCATTGACTCGCATAGAAATTCATCTTATGATACACTATTGCAGTACGAAGGACCCATAGTACTGCATCGCACAGAGAATGATTGCATGACCACGTCTGAGAATCTCAATTCTTCCACATCAATCACTTGGAAATCATTCAAGGAGATTGTTTGTTGGGCAAATCACTCGACCTCGGAGATAATTTGCTCTTTAGATGCGCACAAGTAGGCTTATGAGGAAGAAAAAATTTGGACCAGAGCATGAGTTTGAACTTTGTATCAAAGAGATCGATTGTTGATGAGAATCGAAATTGGGTGAGTCTCTCTAGTGCAAACCACCACTTGCCTTGGCTGCTCCCGTTGAGCTGGGGATGATGTTGAAGCCGGCGCTTCTGCCACCTCGCCAATCCCTGGCAGACGGACCGTCCACTGTCTTTTGGGTTGCTGCGGTTTCAGTAACAATGGCGATGTTTTCATTTCACTGATACGATCGAGCTGCAAGTCGAGGCCAAAAAACAACCTTGAGCAGCAATGCGGGAATCTTACCTGTAATGGAGTGCACTGTAGTCATGAGCCCCTCAACGATTCCAAACTTATCGTGTATGACCTGAAAATCCATGCGAAGAATAATTTCAAGAGATGTCAGTGCAACCACAAGCATCTGATGTGCAATCATAACAGGTAAAAATTCCAGAAATGGCAGGCTTATAGCGATTTCACCTTTGCGAGTGGTGCTAGACAGTTTGTAGTGCAACTTGCATTCGAGACAATAGAAAGCTCCGGCTTATATTCTTTTTCGTTCACGCCCATGACAAACATGGGCGCATCTTTGCTGGGCGCAGTAATGACCACACGCCGAGCTCCACCCTGCCCATGCATTCGTACAAAATCACTAAACAGACCACGGATCTTTGCAAGAAAACCCACTGAAACGAAGCATTGCCCGGACATTCACGTAACAAAGATCTTGCAGGAAAACCACACCAATCTTGAAGCATTTTCGGAACGTTGCTGCATCAACATGGAGTACAACTTTGGAAGCAAACTGGATATAAAATGAATCATTTTTCTAGGACGTCCTTGTATTTCCAGGGCGATCCAACGTTCCTGCTCTCAAAATGCTTCATCCGCCCCCATGTAATTTTCAATTGACAAGGCTTGTTCCATGACCTTAAGATGCGCAGCTGCTTTATCTTTCTCCGTGAAGACGCCCGTAGACTCGACCACGTACTCTACACCCGTCTTGTTCCATGGTATCTCAGCGGGATCTCTTCAGATTGCATGCATAAACTTGTTATCATGGGACAATCGTCCACAAAACAGCAGCCCACCTGGCTGATCTTATCATACAGAAAATGTCGCACCTCAATCCGTAGACGGCTATGCTATGCTCTCCGAAAGTCAGCGTGTTGCTGTCCTTCACTTCGATATATGCCTTTTTCAGTTTCCCATGAACACTGTCGTATTTGCACAAGTATGCCTTCCGCAGCAGAACCGACAGATGAATACAGTAAGTTTGTAACATTCCAAGTGCGGAAAACTAAATCGCTGCTTGCTCTTTACGTGGAAGGTGCAAATGTCAGCTCCAAATGCAATCTACTAAAGACAGTGTATACCATGTAATCAGTGGTAATGAACGGATCGTTGACCGCAACCAATTCCATATCATCTCTTTCCAAAATGACACGAGCGACTAAGCGTCCAATCCTTCCAAACCCTGTAGTATAGGAATCAAATATTAGTAGAACTCCATGATCGCATAGCCACAGATGGATCCCTATTGACGCATTTTATATTGATCCTGAAACATGGTACTCCGTTAGCACTGTCAATGCCGCAAATTGTATATACGCCTCATAGACTGTTCAAAATACGAAGGCGTGTAACAAGCAGTACCATTGATGCCAACCTTGACCTTCCCGGTGGAACCTGCAAGCACATCAGAACGTCGAGTGAGTGCAAAGTTGTTTCACGAGGGTCACTTTTAAGCTTCGCAAACTCGAACTAATTCGCTTGGAGTACAAATGCCATACAAGAAATGGCAAATTGCATGCGCTGATGCTTGGGATGTTCTCAAGACTACCGACAGATGCCCACCAAAAAATGAAACGGAAAAAATGCGTGAAAGGAAAACATTAGTTCCGGCCTTGCTAAACCGTCGTGATCAACACTCAGAACTGGACTCAAAGCTCATTCCAAAAGGGGGGGGGGGGGAGCAGGGCTACAGACCCATCTTCTGGCGGCTGATGTGAGATTGAAGAAACGCAAGCGGGAAAACAACAACAATCCAACTGCAAGATTCAAGAGCGTGGAGATGGATTAGGAAGGATGAATCAATGGTGATGAAGATGAAGGAGATGCAGCAAGAGGGAATCGTCGAAGTTTGGGCTGCGTGAAGACTCGGAGCAAAGCAAGGCGTAGAAATAGATAATTTCTTATTTTGCATAGAAGAATCTTGATTGCTGGCAAGACCACCTTGGATGACTAGATTAGGTCGTCATTAGCCCCTTAATTGACGTCAATGATGATCCCATCCTTGTAAGTTGTAACCCTCCTTGGTTTGAACTGAAGACTCGGAGCAAAGCAAGGCGTAGAATTAGAATATTTCTTATTTTGCATAGAAGAATCTTGATTGCTGGCAAGACCACCTTGGATGACTGGATTAGGTCGTCATTAGCCCCTTAATTGACGTCAATGATAATCCCATCCTTGTAAGTTGTAACCCTCCTTGTCAATCTTTTGACTTTGAGGTTAGATCTTTACGTCATCACATTGCCACCTTCTCTCAAAACAAGTGGCATTACCTTGAGGCTCAACCGAACATCCCTCACGCACATTGCACTACCACCTGTTAGAACTGTGGAGCATCTGCAAATTGCAAGCCAAATTGCCATATCCACCTCCCGAAAGTCTAGGGTGCTTGAAAACTTGACATGCTCTTTAACATAAACAAGGTGAATGATATTTAATCATTCATAAGGCCTGCCCAAGATCAAACAAGATGAATTTCATTCATGTGGCCTGCCAAGAGAGAGAAGAAGAAGGAGAAGAGAGAGAGAGAGAAGAAGGAGAAGAGAGAGAGAGAGAGAGAGAGGCTTGCCCAAAGTGAGAGAGAGAGAGAGAGAGAGAGAGAAATGGAAGAGGAGAGAGAGGGAATGAATGCACTTCCAAAAAAAGGACACCCAAATTTGAAAGACATGCTCTAAAGTCAACACACCAACCAATCAAAGAATTTGCAAAAAAAACATGTCTAGAAAATGCTAAAAATGATTTTTGGTTTCTGAAAGTTGAACCTTCACTAAGGCTACCTAAAGGCAGGCCAAAAAGCAAAAAAGAATACACTGGAGATGGTGTGTAGGAAGATTGTAGGAGATAAAGAGAGGAGAGAGAGAGAGAGAGTAGAGAAAAAGGTGGAGGATTCCAAGGGAAAGAAATAGAAAGTGGGGAGGTGGACCAATCATAAAATTTAGACTTTCACAAAAAGAAATTTCTGAATTTTGGCTTTCACAGAACACACACCGGTCCCTATACCCTTCCCCACTGGGGCAAGGCAAACAAGATGAATTTCATTCATGTGGTCTACCCTAGATGGTGAGTGGAAAAGGGGGCGCATTGCAAGGTGAAAGAGAGAGAGAGAAGAAGAAGAAGAGAAGAGAGAGAGAGAGAGAGAGAGAGAGAGAGAGAGAAGAGGGGGGGGAGAGAGAAAAAAGTGGAGGATTTGAAGGGATGAAGAAAAGAGGAGAGAGAGAGACAGAGAGAGAGAGAGAAAGGTGGAGAATTTCATGGGATTCTCATATGCACCTCCAATCAATGCATGCGAAAAGGCCTGCCCAAAAGAAATGGGTATTAGAATAAAGCCAGAGAAATGAAACTAAACGATATTGATTTATTAACTCGCTCAACAATTCGAAGCTCATGAAATGTGTAGTGACCCATACGGGGCCATTTCGCACAGAAGCCTCTAACATTGGCATTGTCCTCACACTATCCAACTTCTTCACAGAAACTCTTGAGGAGTGAGGTAAAATGCTTCGATGGACCGATCCCTCCCACTCCCGATTTTTGGCTAAAACCAATTGTAGCCAATCATAGCTCTTTGAACTTGAACTGCTGCCTCGGATGGTGAGGCTTGGGTCAACACATCCTGCTCAACCTCAAGGCATTTTTGTGCCCTTTTCTGATGGACATGCCAAATGTCAAAGAACATAAAGCATTTGGATACTTCAGGGCAATGCACTAGGTGAGGTCCGATACGTGCATATGTTATAGGACATCCTAGTAAAGAAAATATGCACCCAATTGATTTCTATAGAAAGCAGCTGCACACAAGCAGTTAGCTGTGCAAGCCTTTGCAATTTTCGAAGTATCAACGATCAGGGTCTCAGTCATGAAATTGTTGGCAAAATACTCTACTTAAGATCTGCTTATCACAGCTTCTAGTGTTCCATGTCATGGGAAACTAGGGGATGCAACTACTAAAACTCATGGACTGAGAACAGCACACAACCAACGGCAAGAGTAGAAGCAGAAGCTGTTGTTGCTCCTTCTCCTTCTGCCTGAAAGATATTGTTTCTACTGTAGTTATGCTTCTCTTTGTTCACAGCAGCTTGTTGCCTACAGCGTCTCCTTTAGCACCATCTTCACCCCAAAATTGATCTCATAGTTGTCCAATTCGATAGAGGTCTCCCGTCTCGTGTTCTTGGAATTTTTCCTTATGGGCGTCATTGATGCAAAGGCTTTTGGGCATCATTTCCTCCCCATTTTCCACTCTCTCTTTCATCTTCTGTCCACAACACTAAGCATATGTGATCAGAAGGCAGGCTCAGCATATCTCAAAATGTCCTACAGCAAAATGAATGCATAGTAGCAATAGAACTGACCATATAATCTCTTAATCAAAGCAAAAAATGAATTGGCTGTTGACAATTCGATGTGTGGAAATGGCCTTCTTGGATCACAAAACGCTAGTGATAGAACGTTGAGAAAACTCCTTGCCGAGTAGAGAATGCTAACTTACTCCTCCAAATTGCATGTTGAACCACCAAGGAAAATGCCGAGTGAACACAAAACACCAGAATCTCAGCAACGAAGCCCTAGGGACCAACGGATTCTTCAAAGGGTCACAAAACCTACACAATTTCTCTATGAATTAGCAACCATTAGAACAACTACACTGGCTCGGACTGTACCCTCAACAAGCTGCCGCATGTCATAAAGCCTCCATACACTATAACTTGTTGGAGGGGGAGGTCAAGCAAAGGAGTTCAAGCACATGTGAGTGCATGAGATGATAAATAGTCTCTAGGATATTAAGCTACAAAGGAAGCAAGAGGAAATCGACTAGCGCGCGCGACCAAATAAGCTACATGTAATGCCTGAGAGCCCAACTGTGTGAGAAGAGATGAAGATCAAAGGATTACGATAAGCTTCGCACAAATCACCTAACCAAAAACGGCAACTCTACAAGATTTTGCATGTATGATTTTGATCATGTAAACTAGACATTAGGGACCGCATCGATAAATGCAGACACTGGCTCAGCATGTTTGATACTATAGAGGATGCTACAAAGGCACACGATGCTACTGCTAGAAAAGTTAGGGGAGCCAAAGCACGCACAAACTTCTCTATACCTTCATCTGAACCTCTAACTCCATTGAATCTGCTTTCTCAATGGCATGCGGGAATTCTCCAAAATGATGAACTAGTGATTGAAGGGGAAAGCCGAGACGGAGGTAGCCATGATTAAAGGGGGAGAAAGAGAAAGAGAGCCAAGGATGGAAAGATCTGCCAGAGAGCACGGGGAGGGAAAAAAAAAGAAAGGCCCATGTGGGCATTACATGTGTACCAACCAAAGCGGTGCAAAAATTATCCACAAATAATTTAACCAAAATTGTGTATTTTTCTCTTTAAGCTCCAAATGTTTAAACCTTCCCCATTGGGGTCAGGCCAAAAAGAGAAATAAAAATAACTAAATACCTTATTTTTCTCTTTGGAGGCCAAACTATTACCAAGGCCTACCCATTGGGGCCAGGCCAAAAAGAATCGAGAGTCTAAAGTTGCATCTTCAAGAAGGGCTCCCAGCGGCAAAATGGGGATCCTTCCATCTCTGTATACGGGGACCCTCATTCTTTCCCTTTCCATACCGTACCAACTACTTACACCCACAAATGTATCTACTCACAAGTTTACATAGGAGCGATGAATAAGCAATCCATCTTAAATGACTACAAAAAATTAAAAGGAAGGTTGCATGGAAAGGCTTTCTATTTTAGATACACCCTTCCTTATTGAAAAAATTTAAAAGTCAGCTATCATTTGGATCCGACACACATATTAACATTTTTTTCTAAAAGCCTATGGAAGCATATGGTAGGAGATAAAGAGAATTGGAAGCCTCGAGGTTCATTGGAATAAATAGGTACATCTGGCCAATATAGATGAATGGGAAATTGAAGTTGCCAAAGGCATTGTGGGTTTTTACTCCAATGGAAGAAAGGTATTCCAAAAGTGTGATTGCAAGCATGAAAATTGGCACAAGATGCTACTTGGTGTGCTTCATATTTTCATGATTAAGCACATCTAAATATTATCCTCTACATATATATTAATACATTGTCTTGCAACATTATTGCTTCCAATAGAAATTCGGGTTTGCTTAACAGAGTCCAGTTGCCATCAATAAGATATGCACTATCATGAGGTGTGCATCCCAAAATCATGATCCATCATTGAATTGTTTTTGTTTTCTTCCATGTACATAATTGTGCTTCTAAATATCTTGAGGATATTTTAGGTTGATATCATCAAAGTAGATTTGCAAAGTAATCAATCAAGCAAATGAGAATTTCCCATTGTCATTGCACACTAGTTTCTCAAGGAACAATTTTACATATATGTGTCTAAAACCATTTTTTTGTGTCGATGCTCATTAGGGAAGAACACAATGCACCCCTGCATTTGTTTCTTGAGAATACTCACAAATCAACGGATGCATATTCCCACTATGCTTGCTCCTCGAGAATCGCAGAGAATGTTCAAATGAAATGTTTTAACAAAATGAACATATGAAGGAATTGTGCAAATCTATGGATATATTTCTTGGAGTGTTTCATGAAAGCGTTGAAAGGGCTTGTGAGTCGAATGAATCGAAGTTTTATGTCACAAAGTTTCTCATGCAATGGAATCCCTCAGTATCTCAACTCTGGGTTGATAAGGATGATCAAAATTGAAGGAAATATGGCACAAGGGAAAGGCAAGCAAAGGAAAATGACTATTGCATTGGAGTTAAATGTCAACACATTTTGTCTCAATAACTACGAGGGAATGGGGAAATAAATTGAAAGATGAAAAGAGGCATAGAAAGAAAACAACAAGGAGATAGAAAAGCTTTTAGAAAAAAAATAGAAGGGTTAGAATCTAGAAGATCTATGTCTGTTTCCAAGGAAATGCGCAATTACAAAGGCATGTTAGAGGGGAGTGATTGTGAGTGGTAGGGAATAAGAAATTGCGAAGGGTTGAGAGCTTCACAGAGCAATCTCCTCCTTTTATGGTTTTCATGATGAGAAGTTGGAAATAGCATTGATTTCCTTGAAATACTAATTTTTCTTTTGATTTCATCTTTAGTATATTTTTGTAAGAAAATAATACAACGTCTGTGCTCAACAGATAACAGGATCTCGTACGCAAGAGAGAAAACAAGATGGTATGGAGATTCAACAATTTGACTATTGTAGAACTGATACAATAGATGGCGCTGCCTCCCAACCGTGCGCTCCTGTGAAAGAAGCTTTGATGGTGTGCTGGAAACAGTAGAAGACAGAGGCTTGATGCCAAGGAATCAGGGTTGCTGTAGCCACTGATGAAATGGGCTTCACGGGCTTGCTCTTATATAGCCACCAGTCGTAGTCGGTTAGGCTCAATTGGGTGACCGACCCAGTCTGCCCAAAACGGTCGACCACCGACCATACGATAGAACCGGTGCGCAAAACAGAGCAACCATACGATAGAACCATTCGGCCCAGAGCCATACGGGACATAACCAAGCTACTCAAATGCCTTCTCCTCATATGGGGGGCTTATAAGTAGAGTTAGCTGGTTCCCGTGCAGTTACACGAGAGTGGAGCATTGATATCTAACACCCCCCCTCAATGTCCACCCACAAGTGAACTTACTTTTTCGGCCCAATGCCAAGTCGATGAAGATGCCTCTCCAGCAAGTCTCTTCCAAGAGCCTTCATGAAGATGTCCGCAGCATTCTCTGTAGTCGGATAGTACACCAAGTCGACCTCTCCATCCATGATGAGCTCGCGTACAAAGTGATATTGAATCTCAATGTGTTTCGTGCGAGCGTGGAACACCGGGTTCTTTGCAATCGCCATGCAACTCTGATTGTCACATGATAACTGCGTAGGCTTATTCTGCACTGCACCCATGTCCCCCAAAATCCTCCTCAACCACATTGCCTCGCAAGAAGCAAAGCATGCAGATTTGTATTGGGCCTCGGTAGAAGAAAGAGCAACTGTGGGTTGCTTCTTGCTGACCCATGACACAACTCCAGATCCAAGTGAGAAACAGTACCCTGTCACTGATCTCTTGCTGTCCACGTCTCCTGCCCAATCCGAGTCACAAAATCCGGTCAAGATGTTGCCCTTGGTACAGGTGATGCCATAATCAAGTGTGCCTTTGATGTATTTCAGCACCCGCATCCCTGCCTGCCAATGGTTCTCCCGAGGCTTATTGGAAAACCTCCTTAGTACACCAGTCGCAAAACTGATGTCCGGCCATGTGTTGCACAGGTAAATCAAGTTGCCCACAAGCCTTCTGTACTTTGCTTCATCCACCAGTGGTGATGAATCCTCATTTGAGAGCTTCGCGTCAACCTCCATAGGGGTACCAGCTGTCTTGCACTCAGCCATGCCAAATGCCTTCAGTATCTCTCCAGCATACTTCAGCTGTAAAATGAAGATCTGTTTCGGCTCCTGCCAAACTTCAATCCCCAAACAAAAAGGCATCGGTCCGAGGTCTATCATTTCAAACTCTTTTCCTAGCAAATGCTTCGTCTACGAGATCTTCTCTTCATGGTTCCCTGTTATGACAAGGTCATCCACATAAAGGACCACGATCATACACCTGTCTCCTTCTCTGAAGATATACAAATTTGCATCAGATGAGCTCATCCTGAACCCGTTTTGCAAAAAGTAGGCATCAATGCGCTAGTACCACGCTCGTGGGGCCTATTTCAGCTCGTAAAGTGCCTTCTTCAGTTTGCAGACTTTACCTTCTGAACTGGGGATCTCAAAACCTGGTGGTTGTTCCACGTATACCTCCTCCTTGAGATCTCCATTCAGAAAGTCGGATTTCACATCCATCTGAAACACAGGCCAACTTCCCTGGGCAGCTAAAGCCAAAACACTGCAAATTGTGGTTAGTCGAGCTGTGGGAGCAAAAGTATCTTGATAATCAAAACCATGTACTTGTGCAAATCCTTTTGCCACGAGCCGAGCCTTGTACTTATCCAACATGCCGTCGGACTTGTATTTGGTCTTGTACACCCACTTGATTCCAATTACCTTGCGTTTTGGTGGTCGATCCACAAGGTCCCAAGTGTTGTTCTTCATTATGGAGCCATACTCCGACTGCATAGCCTCCATCCACCTATCATCGCCCTGTGCCTCTTCAAGACACTTGGGTTCATCAGCACGGATCACTTCTGTCATCAAAGCATAGTTGACCAAGTGTTTTTGCGCCCTTCTTTGCTCCTCTAATCTCTTGGACCGGCGGTGTTCGGATGGTTCCTCCTCAATGGCTGGAGGTTCTCTGCCGTCCAAAAGCTGCTTTACCCACTTCGGGAATGGCCATTGCCGTTGTGGTTCTGTAGGCTCTTCTTCATCTTCTTTGTCTTGAATCCTCCCAAGCACCATTGGGGGAGTTCGGTCTGCTATTGGTGGCAGTACTGGATGGATATCCTGGTCCTGGTTGTCTAGGAAGGAAGCATCCTCCTCCAATTGATGCGGCTGTTCTGAGAAGACCACATCGCGACTTACAATTACCTTCTTGGTAACAGGGTTATAGAGACGGTAACCCTTCACCTCTTCACTGTAGCCCAAAAAAATACACTTCCCGCTCTTCGGTTCCCATTTGGTCCTGGTAGCATCAGGGACATGCACAAAACAGTCACATCCAAAAACTCTGAAATGTGCAGCTGAAGGTTTCTTACCAAAAAAGGCTTATAGTGGAGTCATCCCATTCACAGCCTTCCTGTAGCTACAATTCAGGATGTAAACTACAATGTTACATGCTTCAGCCCAGAAAGTCTTTGGCAAATCTTTCCCTTTCATCATACTCTGGCCCATTTCGCAGATGATGTGCATCTTGCGTTCTGCTACTCCATTTTGCTGTGATGTATGTGGCGGGGGTTTCTGCCTCTTGATTCCGTGACTTTTGCAGTAACTTTCGAATTCAGTCGATGTGAACTCTCAACCTCTGTCTGATCTCAGCTTCTTCACCTTCCTCCCCGATTCTTTATCGACCATTACATGCCATTCCTTGAACCTACTGAAAGCCTCGTCTTTTGTCTTCAGGAAGTATATCCATATCCTTCTACTGTAGTCATCGATCAGCGTCATGAAGTAGAAGGAACCACCCAAAGCTTCCGTCTCCATCTTTCCGCAGAGGTCCGTGTGAACAAGCTCTAGAGGAGCCTTTGCTCTGCTGGCCTCTTTAGGAAAGGGCTGCCGATGCTGCTTGCCCATCATGCAAGTTTCACATACATCGAGCAGATCTAAAATTTCTGGTAGGTCTGCAAATCATTCCACTTTTATGCATCTCCTTCAAAGAACTAAGGTTTAGATGACCAAACCTCTCATGCCACAGCTTAGTGTTCTTCACATCCGCTCGAGCACTGAAAGCTGAGAGTTCATTAATGTTGTTGCGCTGTGTACCTTTACCAATGACCTTCCCTTGAAGATCCAGAATCTGTGCACCATTCTTATCGACTTTGAGGTCCCGATCCGTGATCGCGAAAATGGACAACAAGTTCCTCTTGATATCTGGCACATAAAGAACATCGAACAACTGTTTTACAACTCCATCTGACTTGAGAGCAATCGTACCTTTTCCTTTTGCTGGACATTTTGCATCATTGCCGACTGCTACCAGGATGTCATTCCCTACCAGCTGTAGAGAGGTATACCAATCCTTCCGACTGGTCATGTGGCGCGATGCACCACTGTCAATGATCCACGGTTCATCCATAGGTACATGAACTGCCTCCGTGCAAATCTCCTCAATTGCGACAAACAGCTCTACTGGTACTGCTTGCGCACTGTTGCTGGACTCTTTCTTTACTCCGTTCTTCTCATCTGCAATCTTCTTTCGGCACTCATTCTGCTTGTGCCCTGCCTTGTTGCAATAGAAGCACTTGATCTTCTTCTTTCTCTTTTTATCATCAGAAGAAGATGGGTTACCGGAGTCCTTACCCTTACCTTTCTTTGATCTGGTCCAGAAAGCCGAATCTTCTCCAGTCCTCGTCTTTTGATGCATCTCCTCCTCTAGAAGCATTGCGTTGAAATCCTCAAAGTTGAGGGGCGGATTTCTGTTCTGCATATTCAGTGCCGTAACAAGACCGTCGTACGTTGGTGGGAGAATTCGTATGCACCTTCATGCTAGATTCTTGCTAGTGATGGTGATGCCAATCGCGGTCATCTGATCGCACAGATTCTTCACCCTAGTGATGAACTTCTCTGTCGCTTCAGACTCAGACAACTTCTCGTTTGCGAGTTGAGTCTCTAGATTCTAAATCCGCGTCTGATTTGTGGTCTCGTACTGATTTTTCAAGACCATCCATGCCTCCTCCGCTATGGTGACATGTTGAATTAACGCCATGACGGAATTACTAACACTGCAGACAATAGAACACAGTGCATTTGTATTTCTTCTTATCCACGCGAGAATCCCATCCGTAGTTGGTACTATCTGTTGTCCTGCATTGGCTGGATCCGGTCTCGCAACCGACCTCACGTCCACCCCAGTAGCAATGTCCCAAAGCTCGTATGTGCTTAGGATGGTCTTCATCTTGAACTTTCAGAGTGGATAGTTAGAGCCGTCCAACTTTTCGCTTTCGCTGAACGGTGGGATTCGCAGTCTTGCGGGCTGGGCCATCTCTCACAATCTGCTCGCAAACAGAAAACACACTACCAAATCTTCTTGCTAGAGTCTAAGCTCTAATACCATGTAAGAAAAAAATACAACGTCTATGCTCAATAGATAACAGGATCTCATATGCAAGAGAGAAAACAAGATAGTATGAAGAATCAAAAATTTGATTACTGTAGAACTGATACAATAGATGGCGATGCCTCTCAACCGTGCGCTCCTGCGAAAGAAGCTTCGATGGCATGCTGGAAACAGTAGAAGACCGCGTCTGTCTGTTCTGTGGTGCGCGTCTACAAGCACGTCTAAAACCGTGTCTGATCTGTGTGGATGCTAAGGAATCAGGGTTGCTGTAGCCAGTGATGAAATGGGCTTCATGGGCTTGCTCTTATATAGCCACTAGTCATAGTCGATTAGGCTCAATTGGGTGACCAACCCAGTCCGCCCAAAACAGTCGACTGGGGGTCGATCCCGAAATAGGCCACCGACCATATGATAGAACCGGTGCGCAAAACAGAGCAACTAACCTACAATATATGTTCGGCCCAGAGCTATCCAAGATCATTTGAGGCTCCAAACGGGCCTCGCAACCCGAGAGTGGGCTATCGCGAAAAATGCCCCATCTACCCTCAGTGCGGTTAGTCAAGGGATGCCTTCCCGCACTTGCATGTAGCCTAGTTGGTGGTGTGCCAACTCTATCTAAAGTCGTCCAGCCATCAGGCCACACATGGCCCCCATCTGGTGTCCAACAAACCAGGACCTACCGGATAACCGAGCTACTCAAATGCCTTCTCCTCATATGGGGGGCTTACAAGTAGAGTTAGCTGGTTCCCGTGTAGTTACACAAGAGTGGAGCATTGATATCTAACAATTTTGTTCAATGTAATTTGGTCACACAGGCATCACTTTTGCATAGAGATGTTTTGAAACCAAAAGGTAGTTCTTTTCACACAAATTCACCACTTAATCAATTGGAGAAGAAGAACACAATCACACCACGAAAACGACAATAGACTAGGTACAATCTCCCCCCCCAGATGAGTGGCTCACGCTTTCTCATCTAGAGTATTTATGATATTTCATAAAAACACCAAGGAGCCAAAATTATCCCCCTCTTCCAAAATGAGGGATTTGCTTTACATAGCCATCTTAGGGCCCAAAAATGAATTATGTCCACTACAAAATATATTGCTTAAAACTTCCAATAATAAAGCAAATACAAAATTGGCCCATGGCCATATATAATGCGCTATGCGACACCTCGATCGGTACCCTCGCACTAACTCCAATCCTCGCTATGAGTTCCATCACCTGTACTCAGGCTGCCAATTACGTTAGTTATTAACAATCGATTGAACGAATCACCGAATCAACCGATCCCAACATAACCACACTCAAAGAACAATAATCAAGCACAACACCAATAACACTAGCGACATCAATATTAACATGGAATCACCCACAATACCGACCATCTAGCATGGCAAAACACAATCTAGTCAGGCATCCCCAACTAACCACACAAAGTATCCACTAGGACCCCCGTCGCATCCGGTGCGCTCCTATGGAGTACTTTGCCATAGTCACACTTGACTAAAATAATAATATCCAAAGCAAGATATATGAGAAATATAATTTTCGCAACATAGAACCTTAGCAAAGCTAAACCTAGAGTCTTTCCCATCTAACTATAAGGTCAAAGCTGCTTTTAGCAAAACAAAGTACAATTGCACAAGAGAAGTCAAGAATCTTGAAATCTCAATCAAACCCTACAAGGATAGATGAGACTTTCTAGTGGCACCCTTATAGGGAGTGAACATCATCTTAGGAATGCCATGGAGGCATCAATATAATCCTAAGATAGATTACAATTCACATCAGATGTGGATTGAGAAGGATAGACAAGAAATATGTCTGAAAAGCTCAATAAAACCTGAGATCCAGTCCTTTACTCAGCCACACACAAGCCTCTAAGAAACAATTAGAAAACTGAGAAAGAAATTTTTGGTGGGTAGGCTTAGTGTTTGGCTGAATAGCCATTACCGTATTCACCAAAATCAGATGTGTCTTCTCACGTTTCCTAATTGCTCTTTTGGCTACTTCGTCATCAATTAGCTAGAACAAAAGGAAATTCAAAAGCAAGTGGAGGAACTGATAGAGAGAGGATTGATAACCTAGCAGTTCTCCTTATGGAGCACCTGTCTTATTAGTTAAAAAGAAAAATGGAACCTATCGAATGTGCATAGACTATCGTGCACTAAACAAAATCACAGTGAAGAACAAATATCCAATCCCTAGGATTGATGATCTTTTGGACAAATTGAAAGGGGCCAAGGTCTTCAGTAAGATAGATTCTTGGCTCCTTGGTGTTTTTATGAAATATCATAAATACTCTAGATGAGGAAGCGTGAGCCACTCATCTAGGGGGGAGATTGTACCCAGTCTGCTGTTGTTTTTGTGGTGTGATTGTGTTCTTCTTCTCCAAGTGATTAAGTGGTGAATTTGTGTGAAAAGAATTACCTTTTGGTTTCAGTGGTATCATAGCTTTGGTGACGCTCTTGTGGTGGAGAAAGAAAAGAGAATATCCCTCGTGTGAAAATTGAAAGGAAGAACGGTCCTATGGAGTGTGGAAGATTCAAGAGGACTACCTGACTCATGTGCAGAATCAGAGCTCGTGGGGACAGCAAGCTTTTATCAAGGGACATACCCATGCATGTGTTATGGAACCCCATTGGCTACACCGTATTCAAAGCTTTGTAGCTCTAAGGGACTCTAAAGATCCCTTAATTTTTAAAAAAAACTAAAGGCTCACTTAGTCTTGGGTGAATACGCTATGAAGTCTGCACCAAGCTACGCACAGGCTACAGTTGCAATAAAGATTAATTCCCCTCGGTTGCCTAAGCTTATATTCATCTGACTTTGATGTGCGTAGGCTCATCTACTGCGCCAAGACCCCAGTAGTCTTTTGAATACTGCAACAAGGGCCATGAATGACCCTCCTCTCTGCCTCAAGCACCAAAGAACTCTACCCATCGCATCCAACCCTCCATAATCTGTGCAACAGCCATCTTTTGGCAACCTCAAGACTCAGGAGTCTCTTCTTTATTTGTGCGCCCGCCGTCTGCGGTGTGCAGACCTACAGTCAAAGGTAGTCGACCACGTGCAAACTTACGTAGTCCCACGGGCAGTAGCAATCTGAGTCCAAAGAGCAAGATCCAAGGAAATGAGTGCGATCGTTGCCGCCTCTCTCAAAGTTTTCCATCTTAGCCTCTGGTCCTCGGGCCTTAATTATTGCCGATAAGAGGCATTTGGTAGATCCCATCGCGCCACCATCTGCATCGTTATTTTTTTCCTAACCTTGCATCAAAGGTTCAAAGGCCTTTTATTTTTATTTTATTTTTTTTAAAGAAAAAAAGAAAGATGAAGAGGAGAATGCAACAAGCTACGAGGCTCCTATAGGCAATCAGAGCTCAAGGCGAAGACCAAAGCAAAATCTGAGAAAGCTCGAATCAAGAAGGCGATTGGAACCATGAATCACCGAGCAATTAATTGGAGATTAGTCAAGTGCAAAGAAGACTACGAGCGACATCATCGGTCACATATCTCCCACTCTAGTCCTTTTTACCTCCGATCAAAGAGCGAGATAAGTGATTTCTTTTGCTTTATATTTCATTCACTTAGTATCTTCCGCCATCCATTTCTTACCATACACTTGAGTCACATTTTTCTTTCATCCGTTTAAATTTTCATACACTTAGTATCCTTATTTTTCTCCGCTCCACTTTATTTGTATTTATCGCAACTATCATGGCGCATCAACCACAACCACCCATGCTCCAAGAGCAACTAGATGCACTTCAAGCACAGTTGGCCAATGAGCATGAGCATAGGGAGAGATTGGAAGAGAAAATCAATGGTAAAAAAAGGAAGAGGCATTCATCTGATGATGAGTCATCCGACGATGATTCTAACAATGATCCTATTATTAGGACAGTCAAAGCCACACTGAGAGCACAAAATTTGAGAAAAATAGTAAGATAAGTAGAAAAGCTTTCTCATTTCAAAATTTTGATGGAAAGAATGAAGCACGCACTGTCTTGTCTTGGATCAGTCAGCTAGATGATTATTTTTCAGGGGAGAAATTCTCTGAAAAAGACAAGATTAAATGTGCTGCAAATCATTTAGTAGACAGTGCTGCACTTTGGTGGAACATCACTAAGCACAGTAAAAGGCGACCAAAATCTTGGAAGTCTTTTCAAAAGCTCATCAAGAGAGATTTTCTTCCCTCACATTTCAAAGCAAAAGCTAGACAACAGTGGGATACTTTCAGGCAGTTCGATAAGGAAACGATCTCCACATATACTGATAGATTTTGACAAACGTTGAATCATGTCTATGAAGAGGCTCCATTGATTGTTGATGAAGAAGAAATTCTAGAACCTGAATGCATTATTGATCATCAACAGACCTCGACCCGAAAAGAAAATGTCTATATTAAATACTTGCTCAAATTGAATAATCATCCGAGAGATGATGCTCAGTGGATGCTTGAGTGGGATGCTTGAGTGGTTCTTTCGAACTTTTCCAGACCTCATTAGTTCCTATAATCAAACACGCAACTGAGGTCACAGTTGCAATCCAAGCAAGAGGGATGTTACGAAAATTATATTTCTGATATATCTTGCTCTAGATATTATTATTTTAGTCAAGTGTGACTATGGCAAAGTACTCCATAGGAGCGCACCGGATGCGACGGGGGTCCTAGTGGATACTTTGTGTGGTTAGTTGGGGACGCCTAACTAGCTTGTGTTTTGCCATGCTAGATGGTCAGTATTGTGGGTGATTCCATGTTAATATTGATGTCGCTAGTGTTATTGGTGTTGTGCTTGATTATTGTGCTTTGAGCATGGTCATGTTGGGATCAGTTGATTCGATGATTCGTTCAATTGATTGTTAATAACTAATGTAATTGGCGGCTTGAGTACAGGTGATGGAACTCATAGTGAGGATTGGAGTTAGTGTGAGGGTACCGTGATCAAGGTGTCGCACAGAGCATTATATATGGCCATGGGCCAATTTTGCATTTGCTTTATTATTGCAAGTTTTGAGCAATATATTTTGTAGTGGACATAATTCGTTTTTGGGCCCTAAGATGGCTATGTAAAGCAAATCCCTCATTTTGGAAGAGGGGGGTAATTTTGGCTCCTTGGTGTTTTTATGAAATATCATAAATACTCTAGATGAGGAAGCGTGAGCCACTCATCTAGGGGGGGAGATTGTACCCAGTCTGTTGTCGTTTTCATGGTGTGATTGTGTTCTTCTTCTCCAATTGATTAAGTGGTGAATTTGTGTGAAAAGAATTACCTTTTGGTTTCAAAACATCTCTATGTAAAAGTGATGCCTGTGTGACCACATTACATTGAACGAAATTGTTAGATATCAATGCTCCACTCCAACTACACAGGAACCAGCTAACTCTACTTGTAAGCCCCCCATATGAGGAGAAGGCATTTGAGTAGCTCGGTTATCCGGTAGGTCCTGGTTTGGACACCAGATGGGGGCCATGTGTGGCTTGATGGCTTTTCTTATATACTTTGATCCTCCTTGATCTTTATGCTCATTGAGTGTTATACTAGGCTAAGTGGTGATCCTTCTTGAGTGCTGCCTACTTTGTGTCGCTTCCTTTATGGCTTTTCTTATATGATTTGATCCTACAAGATCTTTATGCTCATTGAGTGTTAGACTAGGCTTAGTGGTGATCCTTCCAAGATTTTGACATGGTATCAAAGCTGTGGTTATCCAATATGTCTAGGCTTGTAGATTAGTGTGTTTGCATATAGTTATTACTCATTTTGGGTGTGATTAGTGTGGGAGTTAAAGACCACTATCCCTTAACCCCGGTTATGTACAATACTCAAACACACACACACACATATATATATATGACATAGAAGATTAGGGTGTTCTAAACCCACCAAAACTTGTGTGGTTCTCCCTTCTAGCTTTCCCTCTCTCTCACCTTCTTCCATTCCGCTTTTGTTGTTGAGATCTCTCAAGTGGTATCAAAGCTTGGGTGTTTTAGCTGAGCCAGGGTGTGTGAGCCAAGAGCTTAAAGTCTACTTATTGCAGCTCTGTAAGAGGAAGGAGAAACTCTGTTGGGTGACTTTACCTACATCCCGGTGTGTAGAGACCTTGCAGAAACCTTTGGAAAGTTCTCTGAGTGGTTTTGGAGCAAAAAGACATTTTTTCAAGATTTCCCTATTCCTTTTGATGGATTGAGAGTCCGAAATGACTTGCAGAGAAATCCATTGCCTACTTTTGGTGTCCATTGCACTTCGGGAGTTTGAAAACCCCTTCATTAATGAATTTGGGATCATTTCATTGGATTTCTAACTCAGTGTCTCTCTCCTATCTCTACTTCAATGTTTTTCTACTAGCATGTTGGAACTCAAGTTTGAAGCAACCATTTGCAGATTTGTTAGATTTGGTGGACTCAGGAGGTCCTAAAACTTCTATGTTGCTCATCATTCACACTCTGGTAATGTTTACAAATAGATCTATTTGTAAAAACGTCTTTTGGTCCGTGTGTTGGACCCGGTGATTGGGACCACAGTTTCTAAAACCGTCTATTCCATTGTGTTTCAGAGGCCCAAAAACCCCTACATGACAGCTCTTGTGCGATTCTGTGGAGATTTGGAAAAGTTTCATCTCTCTAAGACGTCAAATCATCTGTTTCTCTGTCAAAAATCCATTCAAAGGTTCAAACCTTTGATTTTTATATTATAGGTCAATTGCAAGGGTTGACTCCATGTTTCCCATTCATCGGTTGGGATTTTGGAGTTCCAACAGAAGAGAGAGATTTGTGGATTTTCTTGTTGAGTCTGATTATGTAGAGATGCCCATGTTTTGAGGCATCTCAAGTCCTATTTTCAGTAGTAGTCATTGCCATGGGGCCATGATTTTTGGAACATATTTTATGCAGATCACTCTTGTTGCTTGATCCATGTGCGCTCATTTGTGATTTGTATTGGGTTGTACTGGATGCTTTACAAGCCATTTGGATGCATTGTGATCGTTGTTGGATGCGCTGATAGGCACAGATTGCCTTATGGGATGCTTTATTGATGATGGGCATTTAGCACACAGATGCTATATTATGTTGAGGGATAGCTTTGACAAATTGTAGTTGATGCACTGATAGTGCTATGCTCTCTTAGATGAGACATTATTTATGCTTATGCCCATGGTTAGTGTTTATGCTTGAGGCATTTGGCTCTTATTGGCATTGGGTTTGCCATTGTTTTGTCATTGTAGGTTGAGATTTTCTTTGGTGCATAGTATATGCACATCAGACAGATGCATTTTGATGCTTTGAGCCTTGAGTTTTGGTGACACTATCCTCCATGAAGGCAGACATATTTGGGCACACTTGGTATTTTGTGCGATTTCTCTCTTGCAAGTACTAGCATTTGGAATTTTGCTTTATTTGCATCATGGCATCCTCTTCCATGTCTGAAAAGGAGTTTTTCAGCATTTAAAAGTTTGATGGGACAAACTTTTCTTTGTGGAAAGAACAGATAAGGGATGTGCTTATTCAAAAGAAGGAGATTACATCCTTGGCAAGGATTGAATCTAAGCCTACAGATATGTCTGAGGATGATTGGAATGAGTTGGATGCATTAGCAAAGTGTACTGTTACACTTTATCTTGCAAAGTAAGTATATTTCACGGTAGTAAAAATGAGCAGACTACGGAAGATTTGTGGAAGAAATTATCTGCCACTTATGAGAAGGAAACTGCCTCTAATAAAGTTTACCTCATGAAGAGGTTGTTTGAGCTGCAGATGAAGGAAGAGGTCTCCATTTCTTCTCACTTGAAAGAATTCAATATTATTTTCAGCCACCTTCAAGCTCAGAAGATGAATTTTGATGCGAAGACTAAGGCAATATTCCTCTTATCTTCATTGCTATCCTCATGAGATACCTTTCATACAGCTGTCGGTAACTGTGCACCTAGTGGAGTACTGAAGTTTGATGATGTTGTGGGTAGCTTATTGGCCGAGGAGATTAGATGAAAGTCTATCGATGGCAACAAATAGGATGCAACCTTAAATGTGCAAAGGAGCATATCAGAGTTTGGGGGGAAGTCTCAAGAAAGATGGAAGTCTTGTAGCAAATTTAGGGCACAAAACATTGAGTGTTGCCATTGTGGCAAGAAGGGCCACATGAAAAAGGATTGCTACAAGCTGAAAAGAGAGCAAAAGGATAAGAAAAAGAATGCAAATTGGGGTGCAAATAAGAAGGAAGAGAGTCCCAAGGAGGACAAAGGAAAAATGAAGATCGAAAAGATTAATGTAGTCATTGATATTAGTAACAATGACATTCTCTTTATGTCTATTCTACCTCCAGACTTGCTTACCACTTCAAATGATGCATATTCCTAGGATTGGATTTTGGTTTCTGGTGCTTAATTCCATGTTACTCCCCATAGGGAATGGTTCTCCACTTCTGATAGTGGAAAAACACGTTGTGTGCATCTTGGAAATAGCTATGCATGTGACATAGTGGGAGCAGGTGACATAAAGTTTTCTCTTGCAAATGGGTCTAGATTTGTTTTAAAAAATATGAGACATGTGCCTAAGCTGACCAAGAGTCTCATTTCAGTGGGTCAACTAGATGATGTTGGTTTTCAGACCACC
The DNA here is from genome assembly GCF_047967505.1 of Dipteris shenzhenensis. Lineage (NCBI taxonomy): Eukaryota > Viridiplantae > Streptophyta > Polypodiopsida > Gleicheniales > Dipteridaceae > Dipteris > Dipteris shenzhenensis. The sequence goes on from NC_141596.1 coordinate 34,523,213, forward strand.
TTTGGCTTTCAAAGTTGGAAAATTCAGAAGGGCTCTATGGTTTTGGCAAGGGGTGCCAAGTGTGGGACATTGTATCCCTTACATGTATCATGGGTGTCTAATCATGTTGTTGCAACAACCGAGCAGCCAAGTACTTCTTTGTGGCATTGCCAGTTGGGGCACATGAGCTAGAATGGAATGAAACTCTTATGCCATTTGGGTTATGTACTACATTTGAGTTTTTTTGACTTTGAATTTTGTGAGCATTGTCTCTATGGGAAGCAAACTAAATCAGCCCATAAAAGAAGGGGAAAGAAAGAGCTTGAAAGTCTTGATTTGGTGCATTCAACCATATGTGGTCCCATCATTGCGCCTACACGGTCATTAGACGGGGCTGTTGCATACTATGTGACATTCATTGATGATGCAACTAGGAAAATGTGGGCTTATGCTATAGCTTGAAAGAGTGATGTGTTCCAAGTATTTCAGAAATGGTTGGCTTTAGTTGAAAAGCAATCAGGTAGAACACCTAAATGCCTACGGACGGGATGGACAATGGTGGAGAGTATCTCTCTCATGACTTTCAACATTTTTCTGATACACGTGGGATCAAGAGGGAGCTCACATCCCCTCGTACTCTAGAGCAAAATCTAGTTGCAAAACAGATGAACCGCACCATTCAGAAAAGGTTGCAATGTATGCTTTCCGATGCAAGTCTTTCAGGTGGTTTTTGAGCTGAGGCAATGAAGACTGCAGTGCATGTGATCAATAGTGTTAGACATCAATGCTCCACTCTCGTGTAACTATGCAGGAACTAGCTAACTCTACTTGTAAGCCCCCCATATGAGGAGAAGGCATTTGAGTAGCTCGGTTATCCGGTAGGTCTTGGTTTGGGCACCAGATGGGAGCCATGTGTGGCCTGATGCCTAGATGGAGTTGGCACACTGCCAACTAGGCTACATGCAAGTGCGGGAAGGCATCCCATGACTGACTGCACTGAGGGTAGACAGAGCATTTCCTGGGGTAGCCCACTCTCGGGTTGCGGGGCCCACTTGGAGCCCCAGATGTTCTCGAATGGCTCTAGGCCGAACAACGATCGTAGGTCAGTTGCTCTATTTTGCGCACCAGTTCTATCGTGTGGTCGGTGGCCTATATTTCGGGACCAACCCCCAATTGGCCAGTTTGGGCAGACTGGGTCGGTCACCAAATTGGGTCTAACCGACTACGACTGGTGGCTATATAAGAGCAAGCCCGTGGAGCCCATTTCATCACTGGCTACAGCGACCCTGATTCCTTAGCATGCAGCCTCCGTCCTCTACTGTTTCCAGCTTGCCATCAAAGCTTCTTTCATAGGAGCACACGGTTGGGAGGCAACGCCATCTATTGTATCAGTTCTATAGTAATCAAATTGTTCATTCTCCATACTATCTATTTTCTCTCTTTCGTACGAGATCCTATTATCTGTTGAGCATAGACGTTGTTTTATTTTCTAACAAATAGATCACCTAGTAAGAGTTTGGATGGTGGTATTCTTGAAGAGGCACGGAGTGGTAAGAAGCCCTCTTACTCTCATTTATGCATATTTGTACTCCCACTTGCACTGATCCTCGCGGATCATAGCGTCCCTATAGCAAGAAGGCTCCCCGCAATCAAAAGTATCACATAGACAACCCCTAGAACAAATCTCTTTGGAGGTCTAGACACTCTAACTGATCTTCTCATGGGCATTTCAGCTCGTTGTCCCACCTGCAAATCAGCCACATTTGGCTCATCATTTCCACCAATAGATGATCCATCATCTGCCCTTGATTGTATACCTGTAGGAGCACCTGGTGGCACCATTTCCTACACATTCGATGCATGGAGAGCTTGCTATCTATCAACATATGCAGGTGGATTCACATCTTGGAAAGTGATTCTCCTCATTTCCACATCCCTCATGGGTTTCTTATGCATCTTCTTCTCATTGAAGACCACATCATGGCTTCGTATGATCTTCTTTGCTTCTGGATCCCAGAGACGATAGCCCATCTCTCCACTTTCACCATAACCCAAAAAGATGCATTTCTTAGACTTAGGATCTAGCTTCTTCGAAAGCTATTTTGGCACATGTGCATATGCCTCATTATGCAATCAGAGATGGATTCACTCATGAAAAATAAGACTTGGGACTTGATTTCTTTGACACATCAAAAGAAAGCATTGCCATGTAAATGGGTCTACAAGATGAAGGTCACAGGTGATGATATGCCTAAGTACAAGGCCCATTTGGTTGCTGCTAAAGAGTTCAAGCAAGAGAGGGGTGTGGACTTTGATGAAAACTTCTCTCCAATTGTGAAGATGACCACACTTAGATGCATACTTGGACTTGTGGTAGCAGAGGATATGGAGCTTATGCAAATGGATGTCAAGATAGCTTTTTTGCATGTAGATCTACATGAGGAAATTTACATAATACAGTCGAAAGGCTTTGAAGAAAAGGGCAAAGAAATTTTGGTTTGCAAGGTGAAAAAGAGTCTTTATGGCCTTAAGCAAGCACCTAGAGAATGATATCAGAAGTTTGATGCTTTCATTCAGTCCCACGGTTTTAGAAAAAAGTGATCACTAACTCTATACTAAAAGGGCTAAGGATAATAGCCTCATAATCCTAGCACTTTATGTGGATGATGTGCTATTGGCTAGCAAGAACACTTATGAGCTGGATGCATTAAAGTCCAAGTTGCATGAGCCTTTGACATGAAGGATTTGGGACCTGCAGATCATATTCTTGGTATGCGCATCATGCATGACTAGCGTAGGAAACTCCTTTGGCTTTCATAGGAGTATGTTACAAAAGTATTGCAGTGTTTCAATATGGAGGGGGGGAAGGCAATAAGTACTCCATTGCCTCCATATGTGAAACTGAGTCAGGCAAATAGTCCCAACTTAGATGAGGAGAGGGCCATGATGGACAAGGTTCCTTGTGCGCATCAACAGTTGGGAGTCTTATGTATGTTATGACAGCTACTAGACTAGACATTGCATTTGTAGTGGGAGTTTTTAGCCAGTATATGGCTAATCCAAGAAAGAGGCATTGGGAGGTAGTCAAGTGCATCATGAGGTACATCAAGGGTACCAAGGAGATGTGCGTCTGCTTTGGCAGAGGAGAGATGTGTGTACTTGGGTACACAGATTCAGACAATGCATGTGGATAGTAGGAGATCCACCACTTCCACCTTTGTAGGTGGTGTAGTGTCATGGATGTCTCACGCATAGAAGTGCATTTCTTTGTCTACTATAGAGACTGAGTATGTTGCAGCCACAGAGAGTTATAAGGAGGCTATATGGCTTGATCAGCTAGTGGGAGATTTAGAGATCCATACAGGTGTACCGACATTGCGTGATTCCATGAGTGCTATTCAACTAGCATAGAATCCAATCTTTCATGCAAAGGCTAAACACATTGAGGTCAGGTACTACTTCATCAGGGAGGTACTTGAGGACAAGTGTGTAGAGCTTGTCAAGGTTCATACAGATGATAACCTTGCAGATATGTTGACGAAGAGTCTACCTAGTCAATAGTTTGAATATTGTCAGGTATTGATGGGCATCAGATAGTATGTCCACTCTCTTCAAGGCACATTTTCCTTTAAGTGGGAGGTTGTGGGGGTTAAAGACCACTGTGCCTTAACCCCAATTATGTATAATACTCAAACATATATATATATATATATATATTATGGATGACATAGAAGATTAGGGTCTTTTGCACCCACCAAAACTTGTGTGGCTCTCCCTTGTGGTCCTCCCTCTTTCTCACCTTCTTCCATTCTGCTTCCATTGTTGAGATCTTTCAATTAGTTGAGAAGAAAATAATGGCACACTCATCATCTTTAGGGAGATATATTTCCAAAGATTTTTTCCATGAGAGAAATAGATAGGTCTATTCTAAGCGTGTGTGTGCTTTCTAAGAGGAAAAGAATGTCACAAAGAAGAGCAACGATGAGTTTGACTTCTACAATAAGATTTTAGCGATTCAAAATAAGCAAAGATGCAGCCGACTCCTACAATGACTACATAGCAGCACTTCAAGTTTCAACACAATAGAAGAGCACTATAGCAATTCTAGCAACAAGCAGCAGCACACAAACAACTACGACAAACAAAAGGGCTCACGCTAGATGTTGAGGATCCATTGCAACATCATGCAATCATATGTGCATAGCACTAACACAAAAGGGTGCTAAAAGGCACAAGGGTTGAAAACCCTAGCCCTAACCCTAAAGGGGTTTGTATATATTCATTCTTTTAAACTAATTTAGAGTACAGTTAGTCATTTTTCTATGTTCTCTAGCTATGCCCTCTCTCCTCATCTCCACTCTTCTCCTCTCCATCTCCATATTTTTTCATGGGATCAAAACATGGTTGCACCTTTGTTTAAGCCACCATCCTTATGAGAGAGCTTGTGATTGAGAGGTCTTCTTCTTTTTCTTCCGGTGAGAGAAATTTTGTTCATGTGACAGACTTCCATTCATTGAGAGCTCATTTCTTTGAAGTTTTCTATTCATTTCATTGTGAGGATTTCCATTGTGAGATAGACTAAGAGTTGCTCATTGAGAGCAATAGAGACTTATTGAGAGAGGAGAGTCTTATTTATTCTCTGAGAGAGTATTTTGTGTTTACTTGGGAGATCCCTTTGCTCAAATCTTCCATAGCTGCCTTAGTCTCATAGGTAGTAGCTCCATACTATTTTGGAACTGTTCAAACACTCTTGGTTCAAAGTTTCTCTTCCATAGATTGTGAGCTAGTTGGGCAGCTCTATTCCTTGATCTCACGAATGTTTGTTACACTTATTTTCATCTTCAGCTTTGACTTGTTTGCACTTGTCCAAGCTTCTCAAAGCATCGACTACGCAAAGCCAATCAATGTGGCACCATATTGCAAGTCAGCCTCAACAAGAAGTGCAACACAACACCAACTCCCCCTACCGATTCTAACTGACTGACAGTCCCAACGAGGCAAACAAGAAAACCACCATGACTCGATGCCAAATTAGCGGCTCACAAAAGCTCATGGAGTGGCACAATGGCTCCTACAAACTCCCAACAATGCCAATGCCATCGAGCCAACAAACTTAGTTGTCTCTATAAGCTACTCAAACGAAGCCAACAAGCACATGGCCTAAAGCAAAGCAAGGCAACTTAATGTGGGATGACTAGCAGCAATGTCAACTGGCAATACCTACAAGGCAAGACAACAACGAATAGCACACAATTAGACGTGACTCTCTATAGCACCCGCAAGCACACAAGACAGCTACACTATAGCAGGGCAAGAAACAATAACATCAATGGAACCCTGAACTATGCAGTAACTCCTACTACCAACCTCTACAACCATCTAGCCACAAAGAGTGACTCGGTCTATCTACAACTCACAAAGCACAACACAAAGGTAGGACAGCAACAACTAACCCAACTCAAGGCTACTACACACACAAAGCGCCTTCTACAATAGCTATCAAGAACTCCAACACATGTAATGACTCCGTCAACAACCACAAGGCAACATCACAATGTGCTCTGTCCAAAAGGGCAACACCCAACAATAGTTCCACCTACAATGCAGACAAGCATTGCCCAACCACTCCACCGACAAAAAGTCTAACCTGCCAAAATCTATCTGATTTTGACATCATCATAATTCGAAGCAAGAGGATGGATGCTATCAAAGAGTGACTAGATAACCTAGAGGCATATTCACAATAAGTAGATATTCATGCTCAAGTTGAGAGCTACAGCTTGCCCAGAGTGAGCTAGTCGCGGGGCTTGAACACATCAAGTATATGGCAACCAAACTATATACCAGAAGACAGTGGGTAGGCAAGCTAGATAGACCAACCAAAGAAACTTTCAAACTCATTTATAGGAAAAGAGTGGTTGAGGAAATTCCTATGCTTGAAATTGGTGAAAATAGGTGGGCCCACTCAGATGCTGAAAACAATGAGCTTGTTTGCATTCATTTTAGGAAGTTATTGGCAAGCACTATGCAGATTGATGATGATGCTATGCAGGCTAGAAATAGGTGTCAAACAGCCAGGAAGAAAGTCACCATTGGGCTTGATGTACAAAATTTGGAGGTCCCCTTACTCTGAAGGAACTCAAAGAAGTTGTTCATGTTATGAAGGATGGCAAGACCCCAAGGGAAGACCTTCCTATTGAGTTCTACAAATCCTTTTGGGATTGGGTTGGTCCTGGACTCCTTCAGGTATGGCAAGAAATCCTATCAAGTTGCTCTCTTCCTGATCATGTAAATAGTGGTATAATTAATCTTATTCCCAAGGAAGATAGGAAAGACATCATAGAAAATTGGAGACCTTTCACTATGCTTAATTGTAGTTATAAATTTTTGCCAAAGCATTGGCCCTTAGGATCCAGCATAAGATGGACAGGTGGATCCTATAGGAATAGAAGGGGAAGTGAATATGCCAAAGAATCTAGTTAGGATATTTGCATTATTAAGGTTGATTTTAATATAGCCTATGACAGACTTGACTGGGATTCTTAATTCAATTATGAGAGACATGGGTTTGGGTCCAACCTATATCTCATATGCTCAAATTTTAGTATCAAATGTGTCAGCCAAAGTTTGTATCAATGTTGAGATGTCCTCACCTTCCCTTTGAAAAGAACTATTAGACAAGGTTGTCCCATCGCCCCCCTACTTATGCTATGGCTGCGGATACTCTGGGGTGGCTACTCATTGACAAAACACAAGCTGGTTCACTAAATGATATAGAAATGCCGTTTGGAAAACAACTTGTTATGCAGAAATTTATTGACAATGCTAATCTCATGCCTAGGAACTCCCCCCAAGATGTTCGTCAAGTTTTGAAGTGTTTGTAAATTTTTTGTACAGCGTCTGGTTCTCAAATAAATCATAGCAAAAATGGTTCTTGCACACTCAGTGGGAAGCTGCAAGAGGAACTACAACACCTAGGATGTTAGTTGATCCCTAAAGGAACTATTTTCAGACTATTAGGCATCCCCATGGGTTTTGACGTCTCCATGAAGGATCAATGGGAATGGGTCCTAAATAGGTCTAGTTACAAACTAGAGAAGTGGAGATGCTTTCAGGCTATGTAATTAAGTTGTTCAAGTGTTCAAAGTTCTTGGCAAATTCCTAGAAGTAGAAAATAAATTTCCATCAATGCTAGAGGTGATCAAATGGATTGCATTAAATTAGACCTAGCTACAAATCTCCCCAGTTTCATCTATATTGTGCTTATAAATGGACATATCTACAAAGAACAGCTACTTGTGTTTACAAGAATTTACCAAACTTGTGTTTCTTATTTGGTCTAAATAGGTACATATTATCAAATACTTTGTAGTAAGTGGGCCAAGTCTAAGAGGGTCTCTAAAGTTCTAGGTGAAACATGCTAAAAAGTGTATTCATAAAGTCATTAAAACAAGAAATACACAATACATGTTGGGCAGTGATGAAAAGGCAAAAAGCTAACTTAACATGGAATTTCCACACAATCATTACTATAAGACTTGTAATTGTACAATGTACGTTGCTTTGAATGATGAAGAGGCAAAATTGTTGGCCTTTGATCACAAAAATTATAATGACTATTGTAAGTCAATGTCATGGATAGAATGAGTGCACTTTTATTATCATTACTATAATACTTGTAACTTTATATGGAGTTTCCACATAATCATTACTATAAGGCTTATAACTATACATTGTATTGTGGTTTGATTGATGAAGAGGAAAATTTGTTAGCCTTTGATCACAAAAAGTACAATGACTATTAAGTAAATGTCATGGTAGAATGAGTTATTGTTATTATAATGATTTTGGGGAAATCCTCAAGGAGGGTTGATCTACCATTACTCTAGAGTTTGATATCCTTACTAAACGACAAGAATTGCAACATCTATTAAGGACCCCTTAAGACAAAGTAATATCTTTAGAACATCAGATTCTACATTCCATGTTGCTTTTCATGATAGTAAAGCATGGGATCTCATTAATGTCATTTTTAAAAATGGGAAAACCTGGTGGTCAAAGGACAAAGAAGGGTTGTAGTCAAAGGAAGCAAGCTTGACATGGTACCATTGAAGCCACTACCTAAAGAGATCTAACCATAGCATAGAAAAAAATGCAATGAATTAAACATGAAACTTTGATTAAGTGCATGCTTGGTAGAGTTGCAGCTGAGAAACTATCTCTAGATGACATGGGTCGTGAATTTGATGAGTAAGCAAACATCTCTCTTTTGCTTCATGGGGTCTTCTTTCAAATAAAAAATTTTGCTACATGTCTATTTTGCTTCATGAGGTTTCTTTTGTCAAAGAAATGTGTTTCATACGTGCTTAAATCTAGGGATAAAATATGTATGATAATGCAAGAATGCATGTTGACAATTGAACATGCCTAGCTGGAATGTAGTTCAAGAAATGCAATTCAAAGAGGAGTACCCCAAGAGCAAAATGGAGAGTCTTTTTCATGCTTTCATAAGACCATGGTAAGTAAGTTCAAGACTAAGCAAATTTATGTTATTTTTCCAATGTAAGATTTGTACAACATAATATATGAAATTAATTTATTGACATTAACATTTAGAAACGTGGAATGAGGCTTGTGAAACAATCAATATCTTGAAAGCTTAACTTCTTTTGTTTGGGTTCTTCTCAATTGCAATTGATTTGTAAAGAAATCCATTGTACATTATTGTTGGATAGGTGATGTCCATGTCATAGCTCTATGAGGCCACTCAAAAGCACGAATGCAACGTGCTATTGCAATGTGACATAATCCATTGTATGATCTTGTTGTATAGGTGATGTCCATGTTCCACAGCTTTATGCCATTAGTGAGGCCACTCAATAGCCACAAATGCAATGCTATTGCATCTTGCACATTGGTCCAATTGATTAGTTAGCGCCCTCAATTTGGGTATAAGGTCATACACCAATTCATTGATTTTTTATTTGATTTGGTTGAGCTTCAACATCACATCTTCCTTGGTAAACTCAGGTTGAAACCTTTCAAGAATTATTCCTCCAATTTGGTCCAAGTGGTGAAATGATCATCTAGATACTTCTCAAACCACTCAATGAATTTATCTACAAATGTGGTGGCAAAGAACATCTAGTAATCTTCCGTGTGCAATGTTGTCCCTATTTTCAAAAACTTTGGAAGTGGGAACAAGAATTGTCCCACATATTTTTGGATGCTGATTTGTTTGTCTGGTAATGCATTTGTGATTGCCTTTGTTTTGGGCTTTTGCAAGGTAGAGTGCCATTTCCAAACTACTAAGTGAAGCATGCACTCAAAGAAAGTGCATGCTCAGATGGTTGCAACAACAACAAATGAATGCAAGGCAAGTAAACAAACATTTTGGTCAAGGCACGTGGAAAGAAAGAGAGAATTCTCATGACAATGCAATGATAGAAAGCATCTTCTATTACATAGAAAAGTTTATGTGCAAAAGCAGTACATCCAGCTCATTGGCCAAGCACAACACACCCACTAGTTATAATAGCAAAATGGATGACCATTCCTATCTCTTAGCCACTTCATTATATACAACTCCCTTTGACTAGGCATGGTGGGAGCCACTCACCTACATTTACATTTGGTTGCACCTACACTATATGGTGACTTTAAGGCTAACAGTAGAATACTTTTTGAGAAGGCATCCCCTATCGCTAAGCTTCGTGTGCTTGGAAAATGGTAGTATTCAGGTTTGTTCCACACAATACTGACTTGAGCAAATGGATGTACCCTTGCTTTCTTTAAGTCTTCTCTTTGTTGAGGTGCCTTTGTTTGTTTGGCATGCTTTATTTTGCTTCATTCCTTCACTCAACTTCATCTCCTATTGAAGCCCTTCATTTAGGGGGTTTAACATATCAATTTTCTTGAGCAATTATCAAAAGCTCCATGCAAGAAAAAATGATGATGGTATAGTATTCCTAAAGTCCTTGAAAGTCCAAGTGTGCTTGCACAAGCTTTCAAGCTGCAAACAAATGTGACAACATCAGGAGACAAACCCTCCAGTTACATGACCACATTGAATGTCATATTTCTCTACTACAATTACATTTTGACCGTTTTCAAAGCACATACTATATACTATGTCTATGTTCAATTTGAACTACAAAACAAGTTACTTAAGAAAAGAGAGATGATTTAATTGATAAGAATTGGCGGCTTTTTATATTGATTCTAATAAAGATTCATAGCCTCTCATAGTGCCAATATGCCTAAGTTTCTTCATCACCAAGATATTGAAATAATCGTGAGAGTGTGTTGCAAAAGGATAAAATATTATGTGACTTACACATCTCTTGTTCTCCACTAACCAATATCCAGTTAAAATATTGTCATGGGTAGAGGGGAGGCGATATCTCTTCATTCCCCTCACCTTAGGCTTCATCCTATAGTATGGACAAAAGGTTATTTTGCTCTTGATAAAAACAGGAGAAAACTATTACCAACAAATGGGGTTGCATTTGCAACATATATCACTGATAGCACTCATGATAGATCTAGACTCAGTGTGGAATAAAAAATGAAAAGCCTCCACAATGTTGTTGTTGTAACAATCATGAATTGCTCAAGCAAGCCCTTGAGCTCCTTGGTTTATAGGGAACTTCAAACACTTTGAAACCTTATGGTATGATAACAATAACAATAACAATTGTGTATTCATTCTTTGGCACTAATTTTCCCAATTCATTGCAATCAACATTGATCATCATTCATTGAAAACACATGGAATATTTTCTTTTTCATCAAAGCTATCTTACATGACATGGACAATGAAGAAGATGATGATGACCTATCAAAGCTATCTTACATGACATGGACAATGAAGAAGATGATGATGGCCTGGTGGTTAAAAAGGACACCAACATTGAGAAAGAGGAACTAAAATACTGCTAAAAGAGATAAGAATACAAAGTGTTCCTGAAAAAAGGAGAATCATGGTGCCACCAGTGCATGGTGAATGGTCATACAATGAATGTCCGTTGAGGTATTATTGCAACATACATAATCATTTAGGCCACACGATCGAAGAATGCTAATTTAGCAAACACAAGAGGACCGTAGAGGTCCACCAAGTGGAAAGGGAGGAAAGAAATCCCTATCAAATAGATAGAACAAAGAACACCAACCCAACATCTTAGTTCTGCATGGCAATCAACATCATGGTAAGAGGCAATGCCAATTTTGGAAGCAACAACTAGACATGTTGAAAAGAGCATGTGACCAAAATGACCGTGAATAGCTACAAGAGTCATGTTAGTAGAAGTGAAGGCAAAGGTGGTCACAAGTCATAAGAAACAAAGGACTAGATGAGTTTAAAGAAGCCAAACAAGCCAAGATGGCAAAGGAAATCATCCATGCACTCAAGCAAAAAGGTCCCTTCATTGAGGTAAGGGAACCACCAAGCCCTCAAGCAATGGAAAAAGCATGAAAGCGCCAGAGTGCATCCAAGCAAGGATCAAAAAAATAAAAAATCAAGGTGTGAAGATGAAATGTGAGGCATTGCTTGGATGCTTGGAGTAAAAATCAGCATAGCCTAGGATAAATTTTGGAAACTAGAGGTGATAATTTCCATCATGCAATTGCTACTACACAAAGTGCTAAAATCTCTCAATCAATGAATGACCTATAGCATTGCCATTGACCACAAGGGTGGAAGTGACCAACATGAAGAAGTACCTATGATCAATCAAAATCATATGGTGAAAGGAGTCAGGTGTGAAGATGAAATGTGAGGCATTGCTTGGATGCTTGGAGTAAAAATCAGCATAGCCTAGGATAAATTTTGGAAACTAGAGGTGATAATTTCCATCATGCAATTGCTACTACACAAAGTGCTAAAATCTCTCAATCAATGAATGACCTATAGCATTGCCATTGACCACAAGGGTGGAAGTGACCAACATGAAGAAGTACCTATGATCAATCAAAATCATATGGTGAAAGGAGTCCTCATTGATGGAGACATTGGCATAATCATCATCTCCAAGGAGGCCCAAAAGTGGCTCAAGTTGAAAAACTTGAGGCCATCACTTTAAGATTTATATTACAAATCAGAGGTTGGTGATTCAAAAGGGTATGCCCAAAGATGTATGCATAAAGATCAATGGTGCATACTTCACAGTGATCATCATGGTAAAGATTAGTAATGACAAGGGATACCTTATATTGTTTGGAAGACCATGGTTGAAGGGATCAAAGGGGGTACATGATTGGGGAGGTGATATGCTCACCATCACAACCAACAAGAAAGAGGTGCAAATGCCAACATCAAGGAGCACCATTCGGAAGGAATGTAAGCTCGAGTGTTGAAAAGTGGACAGAACATATGCCATAGATGTAGAAGAAAAGTTACTCAAACTCAATATTATGCCATAGCACCATGGATGCAATGAGAGCAGCAAAAAAAATGCAAGTGGATGATGAAGAGCCAAAGATGGTGGCCTTTCCTAGGGGATTCATAGAAGACAAAAAGTGATAGAGCGCAGTCCACCCGCAGTCCAAGAAAAGCTGGAATATCATATGAATTGTGGCCAAATTATTAAAGGAAATTTTATAAAGGAAATCCATGTGGTTTTGCAAAAATAATTGAAGTTCATTTAGATCAACAAAAAACTCCCTATAAAATTCCTAAAGTGAGCTCAAGAACCCTTTCTAGAGTAAAAATATATGTTTGTATGGGAATACTCATACATGAAGGGGTTACCAGCAAATCAAAGCCGATTTAGACCTAAGGTAGCAAATGAACCCAACTATGTGAAGTTGAAGAAGGCCAACATAGATCAATTGCTAAGGGAAAGATATATCTATGAGTTAGAAAGAAGCAATTGCTTGTTTGTAATTATAATTGTGCCAAAAAAAATGGTGGGCTAAGAGTCGCGATGTAGAATACAAAAAGCTCAACAAATAGACAATCATGGACAACATTCTAGACAAAGTAGCAAGGCATGAGGTGTGAAGATAGTGGGAGAGAAGGAAGGAGTCTCACTTGCAGCTTTCTCACATACACAATGGGGGAATACACATAAAGGTGGAGGCTGAAAACAATTTTCCTCTTCTTAGTTGTGAAAGCCAAAAGAACTCTAATAAAAAGAAATAGGAGAACCCTATATGTGGGTCTCAAACCAAACTCAGCTAACTAAGGTGGCATACTAACTGAGCCACGAACTAGAGTAGATAAGGATAGCTGTCATCCAGCTATTATTCATGGGCGGTGTACCAACCGCATCTACAGCTAACAAGTTGGTGACATAAATGCACAACGGTCACCCTGGCATATCATGAGTGGAGCTCGATATCTCAACACTCCCCCTCAAGCTCAATCCCAATTCCTACACACCAAGCAAGTCTTTGAACTTGCGCAACTTCTCTGCGCCTAATGCCTTCACGAATATGTCACCTATTTGATCCTTTGTGCTGACATAAACTAGATCAATAAGACCTAGTAAAACCTTCTCCTGCACATAATGATAATGCACCTCAATGTGCTTTGTTCTAGCATGATAGACTGGGTTATTTGCCAAGTGTATACTGCTCATGTTGTCACAATAAATGACAACTGGCCCATCTGTAGACTGATGCATATCATAAAGTAGCTTATGCAACCAAGCTACCTCACATGTAGCCATTGCTGCACCCCTATATTCGGCCTCTGTGCTCGACAAGGCAACTATAGGTTGTTTCTTGCTACTCCAAGTGACTGCAGCTCTCCCAAAAGAGAATACATATCCATTGGTAGATCATCTATCAGAAATACTACTAGCCCAATCAGCATCAGTGTATCCATGCAGCTGTATCTGAACCCTAGCCTCATAAAATAGTCCATACTACAATGTGGACTTCACATACTTGAGTATGCGTCTAGCTGCATCCAAATGCGGTTTCCTTGGAGCCTGCATAAATTGACTTACCAATCCAATAGCATAGCTCAAATCTGGCCTAGTAATAGTCATATAAATCAAACTTCCTACTATGCATCTGTACATAGTAGGGTCTTCTAGAAGCTCACCTGCATTTGCGCTCAGCTTCACATTCTGCTCCAAAAGAACTGAAATAGGCTTACAGCTTGTCATCCCATATGTAGACAGCATGTCCAATCCATACTGCCTCTGCAAGAGCCATATCCCACTTGGTGATCTAATCACCTCAATGCCCAAGAAATAACACAGCTCTCCCAAATTTTTCATCTCAAACTTCTGCTTCAATAGCATTTTCACATGAAGGATATCTTCATCACTATCACCTGTGATGATCAAATCATCAACATAAATGACAAGCAGCATAATACCTTTCTCTATTTTTCTCACATAAAGTGAGAAATCTACCTTGGAAATCTGAAAGCCAATAGTGACAAGATACTATCCTATCTTGTCAGATCATGCTCTAGATGCTTGCTTCAAGCCACACAAGGCTTTCTTCAACTTGCAAACAAACTCAGGATGAATAGCATGAACATAACGTAGTGGCTGCTCCATAAAGTCCTCTTCTTGCAAATCACCATGCAAGAAGGCATTCTTTACATCCATCTGATGTAAAGACCATCCCTTTGATGCAGCCATAGCAATGACTGCTCTTACAGTTGCCATCCTTGCAACCGGACTGAATGTTTCTTCATAATCAATGCCATATGTCTGTGCATACCCCTTGACAACTAATCTTGCCTTATATCTATTCACAGAATCATCTGCGTTGTGCTTCACCTTATAAACCCACTTACAGCCAATTGCATTCTTGTCTTTAGGCAAAGGCACCAATTCCCATGTAGCATTTGCTTCCAAGGCATCCATTTCTTCATCCATGGCTTTCTCCCATTTTTCTTTCCCCATGACTTGCTCAAAAGAAGTGGGTTCTAGTTCTTGTATCACTTTGACCATATAGGCATAGTGAATGGCTGTGAATTCATCATATTTCAGCCTATCCATAGGATACCTAGCTCTGGTAGACCTGCGCAAAATAGGCTCACTACCAGGTGCTCTCAAAACATTCCTGGTCTTCCTTACTCCAGGTGTAACAACAGAAGGAATACCCAACTCATCATCAATGCTCTGTTCTGAGCGACTGGATTCACCATCCACATAAGAGTGACCTTCATTCACATCAAACATGGGCTGATCTACCTTCTCTTTTCCTTTTCATGATACCTGCATACCACTATTTGCATTGCTTTGAGGAGATTCTCCTGATCTCAATCTGCCTGTCCATGGCAAAGTATGTGAACCACTGGTAGAGGACACTGTAGGTCCACTAATATTTTGTGATTGCTGCTGTGAATTCTGTGCAGCATTACCATTTTGTGCATCTACATCATCAATCACATTTACTGGTTTATACCAGCTGCTCATCTCATCAAAAACAACATCTCTACTCACTGTAAACTTACGAGTAGAAGGGTTATAGCATCTATACCCTTTCTGCTGCAGAGAATAACCAATAAAGATGCACTTCTCAGCTTTTGAATCCAACTTGGACCTCAACTCATCTAGCACATGAACATAGGCGATGCAACCAAAAATTTTCAAATGAGAAATATCTAGTTTCCTACCAGTATACATCTCCTCTAGCATCATGCCATGTATTGCTGCAGTGGGAGTCCTGTTCATTATGCAAACTACTGTAGCAACTGCTTCAGCCCAATAATAATCTGGGAGGTCTTTTTCATTTAGCATGGCCCGAAATACCTCTCCAATATGCCTGTTTTTCCTTTCTGCAAGTCCATTTTATGATTGCATGAATATTGCTGCTTTATGCCATGCTCCTGCAGGAACCTTGCAAACTCATTTGAGAGGTACTCTCCCCCTCCATCTGACCTTAGGCATTTTATTTGTAGGCCTGTTTCTTTTTTAGCCATAGCTTTAAAGCTTTGAAATGCCCAAACACTTCACTTTTCTTTTTCATAAAATGCACCCAAACTTTTCTGCTGTAGTCATCAATAAAAGTGACGAAATAATGACAACCTCCAATAGATGCAGCTTTAGTAGTTCACACATCAGAGTGGATTAATTCCAATGGCTTCTTACTCTCTTGAACATGTCTAGGAAATGGTTTCCTTGCCTGTTTTCCAAATTGACAGGCTTCACATACCTTATGCATTTCTGCAACCTTGAATTTAGGCAATCCTGCAACAATATTTTGGGCCTGCATTGATTTAAGTCGTTGTACATTAACATGACCAATGCGTTTATGCTAGATATCAATATCTGCAACTACACTGGTCCCATGTGCAAACATTGCTGCACTCAATTCAGGCATGTCCACATCCAACGTAAACATCTTGCCCTTCTTCTTTCCTTTTACTATCAAGCGACCATTATTTTTCATATCTTCAACAAAGCATCCATGAGGATTAAATCTGACCTACAAGCCTTGCTCAACCATTTGACCAATAGAAACCAGGTTCTTGGTGATATTCGGGACACGAAATACATCAGACAAGTATTTCTTTTTCCCATCCTGCATAGACAAAGGAATTTTACCAATTTGCACAATAGGATGTGTAGTATCATCACCAGTCTCCACAAATCTTGGTCTATCCATTTTCCTTGCATCATGCATCCATTCTACATGACCTGTCATGTGGTTTGACGCACTTGAGTCAACATACCACACATCATTTCTTTCTTCTGCACTTGTCATAGAATTGGTCATGTGCTGCACCATAAATAGATGCTCATTTCTGTCATCACCCTGTCTACTAGAAGATGCATAATTGCCTTGCTACAATTTTCCATTCATAATGTCATTCTGCTTTTTGTAGCAGTCTTTAGCCATATGACCCATTTTACCACAATAGTAGCATTCAACATTGCTGTTTGCATTTTGTCCTCTCTGCCATCCACCACAACCTCTTTGGCTCCCCCTGCCTCTAGAGTTACCACGTCCTCCTCCAAAGGACTGGTTTTGTTGAGTTTGCTGCATATTCTGATTTCTACCATGGCCTCCTCTACCTCTACCTCTACCTCTACCTCTTCTAGCATTTGAGTAGAAGACAGTTTCTTTTGAAGCTCCTCCTGAAGAAGATGCACCACCATTTCTCTACTCTTCAGAAATTAGAAGAGCAAACAACTCCTCAAAATCAGGAAATTTTTCACGGACGGCAATGGATGTCCGGAACTGTGCATAATCCTTTCCTAGACCATTCAAGGTCACAGAAACTAGATCATCATCTTCCACTGGCGACCTAATGGAAGCAAGTGCATCTGCAATTTTCTTCACCTTCATGTGGTAGTCATTGATGCTCATATTTTCTCTCTGTACATTGTGTAACTCCTGCTTGAGCTACATTTTCCTGGCTTGCGTATTTGTGCTGTACATTTTTGCCAAAGTATCCCATGCCTCCTTTGGCATACTTGCATCCTGAATATGCACAATCATAGAATCTGAAATACTGATAGACAGCCAGTACATAACTTTTCTGGCTCTCTCATGCCATCCTTTAAATGCCTGCATTTCCTATTGATTGGGAACATTCGGAAGAACTGTTTCTTCTTCATTTCCTGTAATGAACTCCCAATAGCCTTTTCCCATAAGGAAATTCATCATTCTGAACTTCCATGCCTGGAAGTTGTTCTTGTCAAGCTTTTCAGTGACCCCGGGTCAGTGACAATCTGTGAAAGAGAATCAGACGCCATTACAGAACACTGCAAAATATTCTGTCGCTGCAAAAAACACAGCTTCTGCCTCACACGGGCAAATCTGCAAAACTAACGAAAGTGGTATTTGACCACACAGTCACTTCCTAGTGACGATTTTGCATCAACAGGCAATAAGGATGATTCTGTAACTCCCATTATCTCTGTAAACAGGCATACGATGCAATTTCTGCGGTAACTTTTTACCGACTTGCAGAACAATGGTCAAACAGCAAAAACAGGGCCTTTTTCTCAGTGCTTGTGGAGAACTTCTGCCTCCAAAACGGGCCCCAAAATGGCCGTAGCATATATTGCCCTCTTGCCACACCGCGAAGGGTGTCTCAATCTGAGACAATGCACTCTTGCACTTTTCGACTGTGCTACCTGCAGAGATTTGCTCCCAAACTCAAAAAAGGAAAGCAACACTGGTCCTCTTACTAGGACACCGCGAACTTGGTTTGCTTTCTTGAGCTCCTTACCACGAACCAGGCTCTGATACCATGTGAAGATAGTGGGAGAGAAGGAAGGAGTCTCACTTGCAGCTTTCTCACATACACAATGGGGGAATACACACAAAGGTGGAGGCTAAAAACAATTTTCCTCTTCTTAGTTGTGAAAGCCAAAAGAACTCTAGTACAAAGAAATAGGAGAACCCTATATGTGTGTCTCAAACCAAACTCAGCTAACTAAGGTGGCATACTAACTGAGCCACGAACTAGAGTAGATAAGGATAGCTATCATCCAGCTATTATTCATGGGCGGTGTACCAACCGCATCTGTAGCTAACAAGTCGGTGACATAAATGCACAACGGTCACGCTGGCATATCACGAGTGGAGCTCAAGATCTCAACATGAGGTGCATTCTCATTCATGGATAAATTCAATGGGTACAACCAAATCATACTCACTTAAGAGGACCAACAAAAGACTTCATTCATCACTGAATGTACCAAGCAAGTAATGCCATTTGAGCCAAATAATGGACCAACATGGGATCTAAAGAATGGAGCAACCATGTTCCAATGCTTTATGGTGGAAACCTTCTAGAAATACATAAAAGAATGCCTATCAATTTCCTAGATGATTTTTCTATTTACAACATGAAGCAAACACACATGGAATGCCTATGGAAGGTGTTCTATAAATGTTGGGAGACCTAAGTCTCCATCAACCCATTTAGGTGTGTGTTTTATATGATATCAAGTGTCTTGCTAGAGCAAAACAAGAGATCATGACAAAAATCAATGCCATTCAAAAAATGATAGAACCAAGCAACGTCAAGAAAGTTTGGTCATCCATAGGCATTTCATCAAGAAATTCATTGTCATAGCCAAACCCCTACATCGAGAAATCCAATGGAGCACTATTCACTATGTCAATATATGAGGAGAAGCATGAAGAGATCATGTAGTAGCTCTCCATAGCCACCTTCCTCAAAGATGCATCCATAGATCGAGGATGGAGGATTACATTCAAATCCTATAAATGCAGCCCATCAAGGAATGATAGATGGACACATTTGCATTAACATCACAACAAGATTTTGTATTTATTCCTTTTTTTTTTGGCAAAAGAAAAAACAAGGAAATTTTTGAGTGCAAGATTATGGTGGAGTACCATACATACAAACGTCAAGGCATTGCAAGAAGTGTGATGGATGCCAATGGGTGGGAAGGCCTAATTTTCAAGAACAAATTCCATTGAAACCTACCTACCCATGATAATCTTTCTAGAAATGGAGATTTGATTCTTTGGCTGATTCAAAATCCTAATACATTTGGGCGGCAACAAGT
Organism: Dipteris shenzhenensis; assembly: GCF_047967505.1. Lineage (NCBI taxonomy): Eukaryota > Viridiplantae > Streptophyta > Polypodiopsida > Gleicheniales > Dipteridaceae > Dipteris > Dipteris shenzhenensis. The sequence goes on from NC_141596.1 coordinate 34,542,658, forward strand.
ACATAGTGGTGGCAACTAGTTTTATCATCAAATGAGCCAAAGCAAAAGCCTTGCGAGACAACACAACAAGAAGCACAACAAGGTTTCTATACGAAAATATCATGTACAAATTCGGATGCCCTATCGAAATCAAATTAGAATAAGGGGCCCACTTCATCGATTTGGTAATTGAAATTCTGACAAAGGAACTCTTGATCCAACACAAGACAGTGACAACATACTACCAAGGGTGAATGCTCAAGCTAAATCCATGAATAAGGTGTTCAAAATGATTCTTTAAAAAACTATGAATGAATAATGAAATCATTACCACCACGAGCTCAGATGGAACTTTGAGCCTATTTATGAGGATTCTACAAGCATGCAAGGCCCCAACAAAGTAGAATCCATTCCAATCTGGTTGTCGGTCTACAGGCAATGATACCAATGGAATTTCTTTTGTCAAGACTAAGGGCTGAGGGCTGAGGGCTGAGGGCAACAAACCTAGTCATGAAGCAAAATCTAGAGGAGGAGAAAGGCATGGCATTATTGCCATATTAAGAAAAAAGCACTGAGACAAGGCATGCTCATGCTATTGTATAGCGCTCCACTGGGAGCAAGGAAGCACAAAGGAGCTTTTGTATGTGCCAAACCGTAACAAATCAAAAAGTGTTTTGATGATGGGACCATCACTTTAAAGGACCTAAAAGGGGACAAATTGGTAAAATGAATCAATGGAATGAATATTAAGGAGTTTTTCCATAAGCACAATTGTTTCATAGCAAACATGATGAGCCATCGAATGGACCGCAAGTTTCCAAGGGGCTGTCACACATCAAACTAGGAATAACATCATAATTAAGAAAAATTATAATTGGAGGAACTGCCAAATTGGGCCATGGATTTCCAAAAGTATGTTGCATTAAATGGGCACAATGACACAAAATAGGGAATCTCGTGATGATGATGAAGAATAAGGTAGGGAGCAACAATCAATAGGTAGATGTGGAAAGAAACCCTAAGCTCATCACTACTCAAGCTTCCCAAAATCTTGGGCCCTCTTTTTCTCTTTCAACCACTCTTTATGCCCACAAGCTCTATCGCTTCCTTTGTGCCCAAGCGTATCACCACAGAAATCTCCCAAAAACTTGCAACCCTGAAAGAATAAATGAAAAACATCCCTCCCAAACGAAAGGGATCTATGAAGACCACATTACTAATAGTGAAGAAAGAGAAGGTCAAAAAGCCAAAGAGAATCAGCATCTAGCTACCACCAAAATGAAGTTGGCCATAGGCAGCACTAGTAGTGGTAAGCAAACAATAAAAAGAGAAAGTAACACACAATAATTCAACAAGTTGGAAGCTTGAGGCATGGCCATTCATAATTGGGATGCCCACAACACTTGGAGCTCACATGATAAAATAGTAGCTCAACCTTGTTCTCCCTCATATCATGGAGGGATCAAGAGAGCTTGACAATAGAGATAAGTCACTATGTAAGCCATTTAGGGATAATCTATAGAATAAGGAATCACCTTGGCATAAAGCGTGAGGCATTAACTTGAAAAAAAAATGCCAAGTAACCACCTCATAGTGCAGAAGCATAGTTTCTAAACTTATACTAGTATACACAGCATTATTGCTCTTAGTTTTGACCAAGGCAAGTTGGTAGAAGAAAGAAATGCCTATGCAATTTCTAGCTAATGCATGCTTAGGGAAGGAATCCTTCCGACCATTTGGAATATAGATAAAGGCTTCAAAGACTCACCTAGCCAATTGATGTCATTATTTCCAAGGTGTTGAGTTCGTATTGGAATCTAAGGCACTTAAAGGGCTTCAAGTTTCACGCAATTTAGCCCAAATAGCATTACTATGTGAAGGTCTTACGAATTGGTGACCATGGAAGGAGGCCACCCTTCTCATAGATTTTGTGGTATGTGCCAAAAATTGCCCATATCTTTGTCCTTGCATGCCATATGGGCTATTGGAATCCTCTCTAAGTGTAAGGTATTCTCATATATAGTGGAGGGATGTGAAGGCCTATGTAAAAGCCTCTAGCACTACAAGGGTATTCATCTTCCTATCTTTGTAATCTAATATAATTCCCTTATCATTCAAGGTATGGAGTATTCAGCGAGCTATATTTGGCATATAGTATAACTCCCAAGGTATAGGGGATACCATACAATAACTACTCAACTAAATGGTATGGGCATGTTTCTAAAAGCATCATTTCCTTAATAGGGATATCTCCAAACTTCTCAAGCCAAATCAAATGGTTTGGGTAAAATATTAAGGTTAAATGAAAGAACTTAACAATAATCATAATACAAGGCCTAAACTTGTCCTGCCAAATCAAGTTAGGCAAAAATTAAGGACATCAAATGAAATGCACTCAATTATAATAAGAACGGTAGTAATTCCTCCTTTTTTAAAGAGGGGAATAAAATTGTTGACTAGTGGATTAGGCAAAAAACAAAGATCAAATGAGAAAACTTAATAATAATAGTAATTCCTCGCTTTTCATTCAATAAAGGAAATTAAAGATGTTAACCAATGAGTGTCAAATGGGTAGTCTCTAGGCATCTATTTCCATTTTCCAAGATTTACATGTTTCGTAAAAGCATAAGTATTAAAAAGCTACACACGTGCGCACACACACACACATATACATGTATATATGTATATATACACAAAGACACAGAGAGAGAGAGAGAGAGAGAGAGAGAGAGAGAGAGAGAGAGAGAGAGTACATGTACATAAACATATGTGTACATACATATTTGTGTTTGTGCATACATGTACATGTATATCTTTATATAGGGACATACATTTTCTTGTGTTTGTAAGTGGTGGTTTAAATATTAGTTACCTTGATTTTACATATAGCTCCATTGCATTTGACACAATAGATTGCTTGGCTTTGCATTAGAGAACTACATTTTGCATTTCGCTCAGGAGAAAGAATTGATGCAGAGATGGTAGAAAAAGTAATTTGTTATAGAATGTATTGCATTGCATTTACAAGAAAACATTGTAGCACAAATGCTATTAACGGTAAGCAGAAAAGAAGCATAACAAAGAGAGCATACCAGATGTCATGCTCATTTGTTGCCATGCGACTTGGTCACATAAGCTTGGACCTAGCCAATCAAAGGGCCAACGAATGGCTCTTTTGCATCCTCCTGGTACAATTGCAATGCGCACTCTTTCTCATTATCTCTACTAGCATATTAATTATGATGGCCACATTGTGTAATATGTAGCAAGTTATGATGATTCATGAAGCTTGTATGTGTCTGGTTCCACACACAATTGAAGAGAGTCATCCAAATGTTCTTCAACCTTATGAACGCGTATTCAAAATTCCTATCCTTCGGGTGTGTCAGTGATATGTGGATATATACACATACATATCTGGATAGTATTTTACTTTATTTCCGTGTAGATATATTAGTTGCTTACATATACCAAGGGTCACCACTTGCTGGGTGCATCTCTTCATATCTGCGCATGAAAGACGTATTGGTGTATGTAGAAATACGATGTAGTAGAGAGATTGTTTGATAAGAACGATAGTACAATAACCGAAGAATAGACATAATAGTGTATAATAAAAATTTTGTATCACCAAATAAGATACAACTGATGGTGCTGTCCACCCATGCACTCTCTACTAGAGCTTCAATGGCAATCTAGACAGACTTTAGATGGAGAAGGACATGAGGTAGGGGTATTGGCATTCATTGTTGAGGCTTGAGAAGTGGCCTCCTTATATAGCCCTTCATAGTAGACCGATTCCACCACATTGGAGGGCTGGTGGTGGCACATGCATATTGACTTAGCACATTGCGTGACTAAGTGAGGACGGTGGCACATGTTTGCTTGAATTTTGCCATCGGCCAAAGACCATAGACCACACGTGTGTAAGCAAATTCACATGCGAATGCTCGCGCACATGCAAGGGAGGGCACACTGTCGTGGGGGCCTAGACCTCACCGTAGGGGGTGTTGCCCCTAGACTCCCATCGAGAGCGTTACCCTCATGCCCCCGCTAGTGGGGGCATTGCCCCTAGACCCCCAAGATTGGGGGGTTGCCTTGAACCCTCGAAGAGTACGGTGTTCCTTCTACCATCTCCTAACCATCAAACGGTCACCATGAGACCACATCTAGTGTTAAAAATAGGATCCTACCAATGTCCAGTGCTCAGACCATGGCTTCTCCTCATAATGGGGGCCTTACAAAAGGGCACTATGGAACATTGGTGGTTACATATGAGAGATGGGCATTGCACATATACCAACAATGAAAGATGTATGATAGTTGTTGTTGTTGTAAGCAATTATCAGAGCATATTCTATTGAATGATGATGATGTCTATTCCCTCGAATATTTCTGCTCAAGTATTCCTTATTCTGTTCTTGATAAAATTTTTATCTCATTTTTTGGGAAAATTATATCCTCTCTCTATTGCAATTCATGTGATGCCCTTACATTTTTAAAAAGATGAAAAAGTCCATCGGCTCAAACCCTTACACTATAAAAAAGATAGGGGTGCACAAGATTGGCTCCTTTACCCTAGTTCACAGGCTGGATAATCCCCTTGCTCATGGGGCTTCAAAACCTGAGTGCTAACATTGGGAAATCCTTCGAAAATAAGCCCAATAAGGGGGCCCTGTTTGAAAAAATACCATTAATTAGTTTGAGAGGGGTGAAAAGGAAGTGATCGTAACCTAATGTACAATAGAAAATTAACGATCTTTCTAGATGGAGGTTTAAGCTCCTTTAAGAATCTCAATGTGCCTTCGTCTCCAGCACTTCCGGCTCTGCATATCCATTTTCCACCTCAGCACTGTTGTACCCTTCACTGTCTCTACACTCGCTGCTTGATTCCACCTACTACAGCTTGCACTTGAGGGCACCATCTAGGGTGAGAGGGCTTCGGGAATGGGGGAGGTGTTGCGACCTGCTCGAGACCTTTGCATAGGTAGTAGGTGCCTTGCATAGCCGCTCCTTAGTTTGGAGAGGGAGATTCCACAATATTTGATTGTGGGAATGGAGATCGTTGTGGGATAGATGGGATTGCGCAGTAACGGTGAGTTTTGGATGCAATGAGGAGCCTGGAATTGCTGCTGCGATTGGAGGAGCAGCAAGGGGAAAAGCCACGAGGAGGGGAGGGCAAGGTTTCGTGGCCACCACAAATGCATGTTTTGTCGCACGTAGCATGGGCAGGTTTTTGAAGCACTATGGGTGGAATTCAACGATGGATGGGGTGGCGAACGGGGTGCCGATGCTGTGTTGGCCAAGGAGTAGGGATCAGGTACTGGATTGCAAGTTTGTGGTGGAGGAATGGACGAAGGGGAGGACGGGGTGGTAAGGAGAGAGAAGTCGGTGGTGATGAGGGTGAAGAGGCAGCGGGGGAGTGGTTGTGTGTAGGGCGGGGGTGGCGGAGGGGAGGTTTAATTAACTTAGAGGTTTTAATTAAATGTAGATTAATTTAACATTAGGGGGCTTAGCTTAGATTAATGTTTTAATTAAATCACCATTCAAATTTTTAGGTTAAAGATCTAAAGTTTGAAACTTTTGTTAACCAAATCAAATTGTGAATTTCAAGATGACAAAATTACAAACCTAGTGCAACAAATCCCGTGCAAATCCGATGTTTAGTTTAGGAGATATAGAATTTAGGAATTTAGGAGAGCCATTCGGAGCGCGGGGTTTTCGAACGTGTTAAGTGAATGGTGAAGGAATTTTCAACCAAAACATTGCGTGAGCACAAAAAGAGCAGAGGCCAAACACTTCGCGTAGAAATAATTTGGCTCAAATCGCAGCAGCTGTTTGTAAACTTGCACGAAGGAGCGATTTTGTGCAAAAATTCGCAGGATTCATTGCTCGAACGCTTCAGTGTTGTGGAACACGGAGAAGCTTCAGAGAGGTGGAACAGAAAGAAAGGCTGCGACGCAAAATATTGCGTCTCATTTTGTGTTTTCTCCCGCTAGGTCGCATTGAATGTTTCCTCCGATAAAGAGATGTTAGCTATGAAATTCGGCAAAAACACCTTAGACTTTGATTGCTGATCAAGGCTTTCCTTTTTGAGACTGATTCTGAAGTGATTTCGAAGCTTCCAGCAGGTCTATTGATCCCATCTTATTGCGATGGAGACCACTTCTTCTCTTGCGGAACATTTGCGAATTGTTGAAGTAGTTTTTACTTCCGCCTGTGGCGAATTTTCTTTGCGGAGTCCTTCAGAACCTGAGGCGGAGTCCTTGGTCGCCGCAGCCGCAGCCGCAGCCTCTTGCCTTTTGAAAGTATCGGAATTGATTGCAAACAAATTTCTCAACGAGCCTTTAGCTGACCATTTGGAAGCCGAGGGTAACATAGTGACTCAGGCATTGGATTTGGAAACGAATAACCTTGCAGAATCGACAGGTTTTACTCCCAGCTCTCAAGACTCGACGGAACGATTTCAAAACTTTCCACAGGATGCAATGTGTGATGATAAGAACGAGATTGGAAATTTGAAGGATTTTCCAGAAACAATTGAGAAAAACGAGAGCTACCAGCTTTTCGCTGAAGATGTTAAGATGAGAGGCATTGCCTTGTTCCCAGAAAAGCTTCGAAGCAGTAAAGAAACCGCAGCAAAATCGGAGGACTGCTACAAAGATTGGATCGAATGTTGTGAGACACTTTGTGGGGCAGCATTCTACAAGCGGTTCGGAGCCGAGATCGCCGACCATTTGAGCCGTACAGCGCCCGATCAGTCCGCTTACTGGTTGGAATGTTTGAAAAGTGTTGGTATGACTATCCAACTTGCCCGACCTTGCAGGAGAAGGCTTAAAAGATCACAGGAAGAGCTTGTTAAAGAAACTACAGGAGCACAGGATGCCTTTCTAGAAGAAGAGGCATCAGAAGCGTCCTTAAGATGGATGTGGCCGGAGCTAAAGGGCCCTGGAGGTCTTATGTGTAAGCGGTGGCGTACACGTCTAGCAGCTGCAGAGTTATCTGCTGTCTTCTATGATAACGATTCTTCGAAGGCCATGGATGGCTCTGATGAGTGCCTTGTGGGAATGTACCGAGAGCTACTTGATCAACTCGTCTCAAATCTGGCTCTTTCAGATCCACAGTGGCTGGTATGAGAGCGGTTGCTTTTAGTCTCCCAGTTGTAAACTGAATTCTGAACGATGGCCAGGCTTTGTACTTTTAGGATTCTAGTAAATAGCATAAAAACGCACTGTGTGCTTCCAAATTATTAGCGAAGGTGGCCAGGCTTTGTACTTTTGGGCTTCAAGTAAATAGCATAAAAGCGAACTGTGTACTTCCGAATTATTAGCCAAATTTTTTCTTCTACTTCAATGAATGTCTTTGTAAAGTGGTTTTGTTCTTTTTTATAGTTATACACATTATTGCTGACCGGGTTGGCTCCTTAAACATAACAAGGATCTGCTGTTGACAGGCTGCCACATGGGCAGCTCTTTGTTCAGCCCTAGTGGCAGCCCTTTCTGTTGGAATTATAGGGTCAATGCCTCACCTGTAAGCCCCCAAATGTGAGGAGAGCTCAGGGGCTTGACACCTACATAGGATTGTGGGTAGACGGATCAGTCAGCTCATATTCCAACACGTATACAATAAATATTCAATGTTTTTGGTCTGCATATTAGTTCTTCCCTCTAGTATGAGGAAGTGAATTTGAAGTCCAGGCAATTGCTAAGAGCACATAGCTTTTATGGATCTCTAAAATTTCCTCACATCAGAACTCCAATGCCTACTTTTTCTTTTTCATGACATTTCCGTACTTTTTTGAGTTTTCACAACATTTCCGAATGTTGCATTTAGGGACATTTGTTCAACAAACGCATTGTGAAATGCCATCTCTTTAAACATTGATGTGCAATCAATGCATACTTGAACTCAATGCAAGATGCTTTTTCTGCTTAGTCATAGGCAAGTTTGTTTTTGTTCAGGCTTCAGATGCAAGGCTTTCATTTATATATTGCAGCTTGCTAAATATAATTATGAACATTAAGGAACATCATGGACATTGCTACAGGTTTAACATCATGGACACAACTACAGACATGCTTCAATGGCAGACAAAGGGTCATGACCCTACAAGGGCAAGCTAACCTCAGAAACTCGGCCTCCAGTCTGGATCGCAGGCTGCAAAAGCCTGCATGAAGCCGGAATCACTAGTATCGCTTTTGGCCGTATGGCAGTGGATCCGTTCCCGGGCCTTGTACACCCCGCCCATCACATTATGAGAGCTGTGGCCATGCCCGAAGTCTGAGATACTGTAAGGAGTAGAGCCAAAAAAGCCAGACATTAGCACATAGATTGGATTAAGTCTAGTGGTCCATACTTGAATATATACACGCAATCAAGTGAAAGTTGATCTCGAGAGTACAAACAAGGGGGTTTTGTTGCTGACACCTAGTACTTTTTCCAAGAGTTTGTACTTTGCAGTCCACATACAACAAGAGTTGTGAGTTATGACTTCATTTCAATCAAGTCTCATCCACATTATCCTCATCTATGACAGACTGAATCCTCTCCGTCCCCACGTCTTCCTCTTGTTGTAGCAGTCTGCATTGCTTTCCCTGATAAAATTCATGGTGGCAGTGAGAGGAAAACGACCTCAAGGTGGGTGTAGAAGAAGCAACATGACTCAAAGGATGAAGAGTAAAGATCACAACATGAGCATGTTCATCCAAAAATCTTCTCCCTAGTGTTGTTAAACATGCTAAGATGTCGTTAGACACGCTTTAGACACAATCTTGTTACATCTCTTAAAAACAAGATGCTTAAGACACACCCGTTTTTTAATATATAATTCAAAAATATATACAAGTAGACTAATATACAGATTTGGTTACAAGCATAGCCATAGCGAAAAGCAGCCATATGTTAGTAATTACATCGAATCTAAAGATTTAGCACATGTCACGTAGTGAACTTATAGCTTTAGAGTCTAAGCAATTAGTGCACATTTTTTTTTTCTTTTTTTCTAGAGAAAAGAACTTCCTACTGATGCTTGAAAAAACAACCATTCAAATCGTCAGAGAACCCAGCTCACCGCCTAGGGAGTCTCTAAAACATGGACCAACAACGAGGGTGGGGGGAACTATACAACCAGTGAATGCCTCGCTTTGTGAATATATAGAAGGCACCTGCAGGCCAAGCCTTGCAGAAATGTGCTCGCCTATTGGTCATCTTAGAGAGCCCATCGTCCCTCGCTCACATATGCTGCACAAGGTGTAGATGTCTTGTTAGGACCTGCTGCCTGTCCATCACCAAACGACAACGGGCTACCCAAATGTTTCAAGCAATGATGCTGGACACCATCTCCCAAATACTGTCCTCTGGTGAGGATGCGGGCTGCTGGTGGCAGGAAGGGGGAGTATCATCGTGTAACTTGATCCAAAAGGTCCTCTATCCATGGATCTTGTAGCTTGGTGAAATCATGTCCAATAAAAAAGGCACGACCCCCCTCTGACGACCAGGGTGCCATGCTCCAGGTGAAGTCCACTACATCATTTGCGTCTTAGCCACGATCTTAAGGGCTTCGTATCAGGAGTATGCAATGATACCCTGAATAGAGCGGCTCCTAGTATCACTCCATCCATCTCCCATCAATGTGACACCACATTTCACCCATATGTCTTTGATTGGAGTCAAAGCTTGCACGATAGCGGTCTTCTTTGTTGCCAAAATTGTGGTGCGCAGGGCCTCACATGAGGGAGGAGTGTAAGATGGTCCAAAGGATGCAATCTCCTTTACCATATCAATGAAGTAAGGATTGCAGGCCTTTGCCGTGGGCACATTTGCTCCATAAAAGAATCGGCCCATTGCAGGATTGTCATGTGCACGGATTGGTATCTGACGTGTATTGGGTACACAAGACTAGCTCAGGTAGCCTGGGGAGGCTTAGGGCTAGGCAAGCTTGATTCTCCGGTTGAGTGGCAAGGGTACGAACCAGTTAGAGGTCTTTGCTATTTTTGGCGCTCGGGGCCCGAGTCTATGTAAGGGGCCTAGAGGTTCAGTTCTCAGGGAGCGAGCAAGTCTCGTTCCCAGGTGCTAGGTCTGATCTTGGATTGAGTCGCGGACACGCGCCTACTTCATAGCGTAGCCCAAGGCCCAACAGTAGATCCTAGGCTTCACAGTGCCACCTGGTGGTATGGGACACCAGGTTGGTTAGGAACTGGTTTGGAGTTCGTGTTGTAGCTCAGCTCGTGGATCGGAGGGGACATCTCCTGATTCAGGATCGCATCTCGTAGATGTCATGGTTGGGTGGTGAGCAACTTACTCAGATTCCTCACGTTTGGTGTGTTCTTGTGTTTTTTTGCAGACCAGAGGTTTCATAGTGCTGGGGACGTGTCAGTTGGTATCAGAGCCAACTCATGAGGTAGGAATCTCTGCTATGAGAAATTTGGACGAAATTTTCTCCAAGTATGCCTCAATTTCGAAATTCATGTTCTTGCCCTGCAAGTGCTTGATTGGTTCATCGTTAAGGGTTGTGGTTTTGAATTGGGAAAGAAGGAAGGAGAAAGAGAGAGTGGGTGAATTCCATGTTGATGTGAGGGGCTAAGTGAGAGAGAGTGCGAGGTGTAGCTTGGAGAGAGCGGAGAGGATTGTAGGAGTGACGTGAGAGGAGCCGCTAGGCAAGCGAGGGCTGAGGCTTGCAAGACATGCAAGAAATGTTACAGTTTGCCAAGGAGTCTATTAGAAGTGCACAAGATCGGGACAGATTTTATGCTAATAGACATCGCTCACCTAGAGAGTTCTCTGAAGGAACGGCGGTATATTTGCGTATTCCCAAGGAATCCAAGAGCCTCCCCCATATCTGTTTTAAGCAATCAGGGTCCTTGGAGTGGCTAGGTCATGGCTAAGGGTTGGGGCACACTACACATCTCCACCACAAATTAATGCCACATGTGAAATTCATAACAAGTATAATGTGAAGAACATGGACATGTATCTTGCTCCATTGGTGAATGATCTTTAAGCTTTGTGTCATGGCATTCATTTTTATGATATCTCATGACCCATTGGCATAAGAGACCTAATATTACAATGGATTTTAATGTGGACTGTGCATAACATCACAGGCTACATGATTGTGCTAGTCTATTAGTCCAAGGACATTATGTTTGTCCATTTTATGGAGAAATCTTGGAGAGTCACCACTACGTGCCTCTTGGAAAATTGGTGTATGAAAGCCATCACAAGTATCTTCCAAAGGATCATCCCTACCACACCGATGCTTATTTTGGGGGCTTGATATGAGAGAATCACCTCTAATGATTAAGGGATTGGTTGGTGGAATGGCATGGTCCTAAGACTCCAATACCTCTACATGGCATGGAAAGGCTGTCTATTTTCTACAACCTTCCTTATTGGAAACATTTAAAGGTCACTATCTTTTGGATCCTATGCACATATTTAAAAATGTTTGTAAAAGCCTATGGAAGGATAGGGTAGGTGATAAAGACAACTGGAAGTAGCAAGACTCACTTGAGGAACAAGGGGATAAAGAGGAGAATTTTGCAAATAGAGGTAAATGGGAAGGTTATGGGTTTTTATTCCAATGGAAGATAGAAAAACATTGGAATAAATTAAAAGGAAATTACTATGAATTTATGAAAAACTAGGTAGGCGAAAAATAAGGAAAATAAAAAATTGAAGATAAGAAATAAGGACCAGTTGCATATAAACTAGAATTGCCTCCTGATGTTAAAGTATATCCAGTATTTCATGTCAGTAGACTGAAAAAGTTATTGGGTGCGGATGATCAACTTGTTTCTCCTCAAGAAATAGTAGAAGTTACAGATTTGACTTTTATTCCACACGAACCCGAGTGTATTCTTGAATTTCATGAAAGGCAGATTCGTAATAGAACTATCATGGAATACAAGATCAAGTGGAAGGATCGTGTTGAGGAGGATGCAACATGGGAGACATTACAGAACCTCCAGAGGACATTCCCGGGTTTACGTGAGTTCTTGGAGGAGGGGAAGTATGTCATGTGCACGGATTGGTATTTGACGTGTACTGGGTGCACAAGACTAGCTTAGGTAACCTGGGGAGGCTTAGGGCTAGGCAGGCTTGATTCTCGGGTTGAGTGGCAAGGGTACGAACCAGTTAGAGGTCTTCGCTATTTTTGGTGCTTGGGGCCCGAGTCTATATAAGGGGCCTAGAGGTTCAGTTCTTAGGGAGCCGATGGGAGCAAGTCTCGTTCCCAGGTGCTAGGTCTGATCCTGGATTGAGTCGCGGACGTGCTCCTGCTTCATAGCGTAGCCCAAGGCCTAGCAGTAGATCCCATGGTTCATAGCGCCACCTGGTGGTATGGGACACCAGGCTAGTTAGGATGTGGTTGGGAGTTCGTGCTAGTAGCTCAGCTCGTGGCTTGGAGGGGACATCTCCTGATTCGGGATCGCGTCCTGTAGATGTCATGGTTGGGTGGTGAGCAGCCTGCTCAAATTTCTCACGTTTGGTGTGTTCTTGTGCTTGTTTGTAGACCAGAGGTTTCAGGAGTGCTGGGGACGTGTCAAGCATCTACCTGTGCCCTCCTTCCAGGATGCCATGATGCCACAATGCTAGCCTGCACGACTCTCGGGGTGGGGGCTGATGAAGCGGGAGCATGTGCCTCTGAAGCTGTACTCCCAAAGAAGGAGCTAGAAATGGAAGCAGCAGGAGAAGGTGCTGCATGTGAGGATGCCCTTGCTCGACCTCGAGGATCAAGAACATTCTGCCGTGCTTCCTCAGCGTCCAATCTATCTGCAAGTGCTTGAAAACGTGCCATCTCTGAATCTGGAATATTCCCAGGGCAGCAGTTAACGTTTCTCCTCTTTACTCGCAATGATGTCGAACTCGGTCTGAGCCTCCAGATTTTTCATCTTGGCAAAATTTGCATCTCAACTTGTGTGCTCCTCCTTTTGACTTGTTGTAGAGGCTTCCAGGCTCCACTTCCTTCCACCACGGAGATTTGTTGTCTTGGTTGATGCCATGGGGAGGAGCCATTGAGAGAAGGGGAACTGATAGAGTGGGCTGATGGCTAAAGGTGGAGAGAGTGGAGAGAAGGGGGCTGAGAGAGTAGGCTGAAGGGGAGAGAAGAGGGCTGAGCCTTGAGGGAAGGGAGAGGGCTTGAGCCTTGAGGCTTGAGGGAAGGGAGGGGGCTGAAGCAAGAATAGATTGAGCAAGGAATGAGTAGATGGAGGGATGGAGGGAGTAGATGGATGGAGGAGTTGGATGGATGGAGGGAGGGAGGAAGTAGATGGAAGGATCGAGGGAGGGAGTGGAATGATGGAAGGAGGGAGGGAGGGAGTAGTTGGAGAGCTGCTGGATGGAGGAGTCGGGCTGCTGAAGGAGGGAGAGAGCAAGTGGAGGGCTGCAGGTCGAAATGGCGGAAAAAAGGCGGCTGCCGCTCCGGAAACAGGGTTGAGGAGGAAACCCTAAACCCGGCGTTAACCCTAAACCTGAAACTCCGGGTTTAGGTCCGGAACAGCTTTCGAAACGGGTTCTGGGTGCCCCGAAACGGGGCTCTCTGGAAACACCCTGGCTGGAACGTTCCAGACAGATTCCGGGGGGTTCTAGGGTTCCCTTTTCTTTGAAATGGGGTTCCACGCGTTCCGGATGGGAGAACGCGTTCCTTGGTAACTATGCAATCAAGTCAGATGGGGTACCTAGAGTTAGGGTCATTGTTGACGACCCTAACATATCTGATGAGCATACTATGCTTCATCGCGTGGATTGTTCCTTTTTTTGACAGAGTCAAAATTGCGGGCAGACAGGATCAGTGCAGGATTTGTAGGACCTATGGACACTTTGCTAGGGACTGCCCTCGAAAGAAGAAGAGAGTTACAAATTGTGGGCATACAGGATCAGTGCAGGATCTGTAGTACCTATGGACACTTTGCTAGGGACTGCCCTAGAAAGAAGCAGGTTTGTCTATGGCTAATAAAAAGGTTCTCTCTTACTAGGAATGGTAGGGATTGATTGAATTCAAGTTGAAGTGGGATGGGATATGGTGGGTAACCAATCATAAACAGGCTTGTTGTTTCCCCAGTGATAGGCAAGATCGATCTGACATCCATTGCAGATAGCTAGCCGGAGATCTCAGAGAGGATCCTAAAGGTCTCTCAGTGTGTTTCAGGTTCAGCAGGGGATGTCGTGCGTGCTAAATGCCTGTGAGCATTTGCTTAGAGGAGACACAACATCTGCCAACAACAGTAGATCTACCACATGAGCAGAAGTCAATAACCAGAAGCAGGCAGGTGCTAACAATATCTGCAGACGTCAACAAGCAGCAGTAGGATGTCCACACAGGCAAGCAGCAAGTAGCCTGCACCTCTCACTCTTTTCTTCACGAACGACCTTGGGTTGAGCCTGGACCAAATTTGATTTAACCAGCTATAACCTGTTGTCCCCTTCCTTAAGTGTGCCTCATAGATCACACTTGGCTTACCTCTGTCAACTGGAACCCCATGGGGCCAATGCTAAATTTTTTGTCAGCTAACCTAGCTACAATCACTATTAGTCGGCCGGTCGGCCAGACTGGGTCAACGTGGTAAAAAGTTTATCTTAAAAGGTCCACACCCTATTGATAGATTTCTTATTGACATTTAATTAGCTCCATCCATGTAGGAGCTGCTCCTAGGGTCCCAAAATTTTAGAGGTGGAGACCATGGTTATGTGTTAGAAAATACCCAACAGAGGGTACACGCAGCGGAAGACTTATAGTAATGCCCAGGAGCTCACACAGTGTGGTGTGGGTGTGGAATCACAAACTTCTTTACTTATGTGCATACAATAGGTGTGCAGACTCATCAATAGACAATGAACCAACCAGATAGAGAAACCACCAAAATATATATTTCCGTCCACAACTATGGACACAATACAAAAGAGACAGATCGAGAGTCCCACCAATGATGTGGTCCTCTGATCTTACCACAAGGTCCTTCTCCTATCTGCTGGCTATCTCTAGACTCGAGCCCGCGTGCTCCACCTCGAGCTTCTGTAGACTTTCCGTCCAGATCCCTTCCACCTTGCTGTCTTTGCACCAGCCTAGGTGGGCAGCACTTTGAACTAGGTCTGCAGCTCTACAGCTCTCTTGTCTCCTTCTGGATAGAGACCCACAAGTGGCTGATCTGCTGCTCCCTCTGCTCCCTGAACTGCTGCTCCAAGTGATGAGAAGTGAGGCCTCAAGGACCTCCTTTTATAGGGCCCCAAGGGCTGGTAAAAATACCGACCAGCCTGCAGCAGACTGGCCGACCAGTCTGTGGCTGGTCCAGCCCTATAAGGGCTCACAACCCAGGGCTTTTGGCCCAAACTTCCAGGGCCTTTGGCCCTCCATTCAAGGCAGGGGAACCGCCTATATAAGGCATGCCTTCTGCCCACTGACAGCCACATTTGCTGCTCCACATCTGCGCCTGCACATCCTGCGCCTCTGCCAGGCCCTCTCCCAGTTCCGTACAGAGCCGTACACCGTGTAGATGTCAGCGCCATGTGCTCGCTTTTTATTCCGGGTTCCTTGTGTTGGCTACTGCTTCGCCTTTTGCTGCTGCAGATCCATCCTAGCTCCAGGTACCCTCCATCTCTTTGATTCTTGCCCACAACAGCTCTAGATATGCTGCCCACATGACAGCCAAGATGCTGTCCATGTGGCAGCCCCATCTTATCACTCAATCCCTTTTGGCTCTTGTCCACATGACATCCAATCAGATGCCCATGTGACAGACACTCAAACCCTAGGTTCACCCCCCCCCCCCATGCTCTCCTCATATGGGGGCTTACAGATGGGGAGGTGACCTTTCCAACATTATGTGCATGACTGTTCCACATCAAGCATTGCTTAGCTAGAGCTATGCCATTATATGACAGTTTGATCCCACCCAGTTCTTCAGCAAGCAGCCTTCAGCTTCTTTGTGCACTTGACACTTCCACACTCGGATATCATGAATAGGATTGGAGAGCTATTTACAAGAATGCTAGTCAATGGCTCAAATACATGTTGATAGGTGTCAGAACTTCTAGGGCCTTTACACCGAGAAGAATCTATCTTTCTTCTATCACATAAATTTCTCAAACTGTCATGAGGCTTCTAATTCCAGATCTTCTAGAAGCTTCTATAAATATATAGAAAGGTCTAGAACTTTCATCCAGGCATATGTGGGCTCTCGACCAATCCTGGTCCTCTATGGGCGTTCCCCACCAAGCACATGAACAAAACTAATGATAAAATAGAAACTTTGTCTTGTTGACCAAGGTCAAATTGAGTGAAGCTAAAATATTTCTCTTTATTTTCTTTGTATAAATTACAATTCTGTGACAGTTCCAATGAGATCTAGAAGAAGCTAGAATGGCATAAGGAAAGCAAGAGTGCTATGTTTCTGTCCCTGAGTTTTGGTTGACATACCTCATGGTAAGCCTTCCATAGGTGCAATTGGGTATGCAGAACCAAAACACAGTGCAGATAGCTACTAGAGGATTAATGAACCTCTGCCCTCGTAGGGTGACATGTGGGAAAAGCCCCCCTGGGGGACCTTTTGGGTGCTCTGAGAGACAGTGAATGCTTGGACGGGGATTGGGGACTTCTGCACCTGAGCATATGTAGCATGTGTGTTGCTCTCTTGGGGCTCTAATATGGGATTGGAGCTGTCTAACAGCTGCCCGCAGCTGACACATGGCAGCTGCCCTGATCTGGGCAGGTTGGACTGTGGGCTGTCCTGTTTAGAGCGATCTGTTGTGCAAAGTATACCGAATTGGCTTGGCCTTCTTGATCTTGCAACATATCAGGGTCATCTTCTGATGCATATACGCCAACCATCTGACTGCCATATGGAAATAGGCTCACAATCAGGTATTGCCAGTAGAATTAGAAGAGAGAGTGAATATCTGATCTAGACTTGAAATCTACATCTAAGCTGCTTCACATTGCACAATCTCAGCTTTGAACAAATGTGCGGCCATGTTTTCTTTAAAATATCCTTGAACTTACACTCAAACAAATTTTATTGAAAAGAAAATATCTCAATGAAGATCCAGGTAATGCTCTGAAATGGAAAATTTGCCACGTTTGCCTATAAGATTCTCTATTGAAATCCTATACTTGTTTACTATGTTTACTACTGTATATGACAGATCTTTGGTGTATTGAAGCTGGCTTCCAACTGAAAACCTTCGTTTCTGTCCTGTGTGCAGGTCCGAAGGGGCGCTGTAATGTCTGCCAGTAGAATTTTCAAAGGTGTTGGAAGTCTTCTTTCAGTGACAGAGTAATGCTTTCTATACAAAATCCCCACTCGCGCCCCCCGCCCCCCCCTTGTGTTCAAATGAGTTGTCACCTTATACACATGTATTTTGTCATCTGATGGTCTAAACTATTACCTTGATGGAAGTTCTGAGTGAGCCATCTATTTTGCTTAGTATCAAGGATGAGTCAGATGGTCTCAGTTACATCCTAAATTACATGTGGCATGAGAGGTATGGGGACTGACAACTTCAAATTATCAGATGATGCTTTTTTCCTGTGTTTGTGCAGTTCGAAGCTGCCAATACAGCAGATGTAAGAA
Organism: Dipteris shenzhenensis; assembly: GCF_047967505.1. Lineage (NCBI taxonomy): Eukaryota > Viridiplantae > Streptophyta > Polypodiopsida > Gleicheniales > Dipteridaceae > Dipteris > Dipteris shenzhenensis. The sequence goes on from NC_141596.1 coordinate 34,560,201, forward strand.
GTTTAACTAGTAGATCGCATAAAAAGGAGAGACGTTTCTGTGGGGCTGCTCTAGAAGATTCAGTGCAGAAGCACTGGTCTCCAAGAGAATAAATGTTTTAGGAGAATGGATGCAAGCATCAGAGAAAGAGAGGTTGACTTCTCCTGTGCCACTTAACTCCATCTTGCAGATTGTACTGAGAGAGATGCCAGAGATGACCTCACATGCTGAATTAAAAGGGAAAATAAAATAATCCTCAGCTTCCCTAGGGCCTGTAAAATGCATGAAAGGGGATTTGCCCCTACCACCATTTGTAGTAGATCTACAAGAAAAAGCTGTCGCCATGCTCAATTTCAACATGACAGGAATTTGGCCCTGCCACCCCTGACTAAGCATTTGTAGTTGATATGTAAGGAAAAGCTATCACCAGGTTCAGCTTCATACATTTCTAGTGTGGCTAAATAAGGAGTGATTACTTCTCAATATTATAGGTTCTTGTGGCTTTGCATGAGTAAGAGTGCTTTATCTCTCTTTAAGGCTCTTTCAGCTTTGTACATGTAAGGAGTAAGAGTGCTTTATCTCTCCTTAATGCTCTTTCATCTTTGTACATGTAAGAGTGCTTTTAGCTCCATTCTATTAATAATATTATGCCTTTGAAAGAGCTATAAATCAAGAAAAGTAATGAAATAGTTGCTGCATCTTTAGGATCTGGGCATTGGTTTGTTAAGAATCATCTAGCGAAAATTTAAAAATCAAATTGGAGAGCTTCAATGACCAGTTTTATTCTAATCTTAGGTTTGTACCAGGATTAGGTCAGTGTACTATGATGCAACATGTTGTCTCTTGTTGGTGATTATTTTGTTGCAATAAATGGCTTAACATCTCTCTCTCTCTCTTTCTCTTTGATGCAACATGTTTTTATTGTGCCCTTGTCTCTTGTTGGTGTTCTTTTGTTGCAATAAATGGCTTAACATAGATGGCTAGCCCTGACTTCATCTATGGCATTGGAGGTAGAGGGGGATCTGAGGAGGTGGTATGCTTGGACACGCAGTTAAATGGTTTGCATGCTTGGGACCACAAGTGGATAGACTGTCATAGTTTCAGTATAGCCTTGAGGCTCCATCCATTCCGCTCCCTTGTTAGGAGGTGAGCTAGGTCATCAGAGAGGATCTCTTGTAGCTCCACGCACACTGCACCTTGTTAGCACCTACTGAGCTTTCGGTTAAACTCAGCTTCTACAGAGATCACTGCTTACGGATCTCAGAGGAGGGGTTTACCGAGCCACCGGGTTGCACCCAGATTCATCTCCCACATGCACTGAGGATCTCGATTGGTAAATTCTGAGTATCTTCACATAGGCTACGTGTTCAGATAGGACGGGCAAAGGGCATCCCATGTGAGAGATGGATCTGTACTTTATCTGATATGCAGGAGACCAAGACAGATATCACTTTGCATTTAGATGCCCTGTACTACGAGATACATGGACGACATCATTGTCTTTTTAGTAGCAGTTTTGGCTCACTCAGAGCACTCCTTGCACATCCTGATCAACAGCATGTGGCCACTTTCCTTCTTGAGGCCCAGAGACATAGAGAGGCAGCTCATATGAACATAGAGGAGAACACAAGAGGGACCGGCTGATCTAAGCCAGAGCGCGATCCCAGATTTTTTCTCCGGTGACCCGAGCCAAGGACAGTAGGGGACCAGAAAGAGCAAAGAGCCGGAGTGCATGACTCGACAGATCCGACCCTGGTGGACCATCACATGAGGACTGCAGACATACTCGAGTGATGATGGCACTTGTTAGACAATGGGCTGGCTTACAGGGAAGGGAGGAGGGATGGACTTGGACATGCCAAGCTTCAGCAGTGATACTTTCTTCCTTGACGTCAACCCTCACGAGGTCCTCTTCAGTTGTCCGATAGAGTCGGTTCCCAGTGACAACATACATAGGTCCAACCGCTCTGATAAACAACTGTCCAATTGGTAGGCGGCCAAGGGCTCCCTCTCGGTGTTTCCCTTTTGGATTTCTCTCGCAGTGAGAGCATGATGTATTACTTTTGTCTCATCACAGACATCAGCCTTGGGTATGGGTGCCCGTTCAGTGGCCCTACCCTTAGCTTTCATTGTATCTAGGTTTTTCCTTGTCTTGTAGACCCTTTGGTCTAATAAACTCTCTCTCTCTCTCTCTCTCTCTCTCTCTCTTTATACATATGTATATATGTATATGTACATATATATGTGTGTGTGTGTGTGTGTGTGTGTGTGTGTGTGTGTGTGTGTACACATTTTGAGAAGACTCCTTATGATATAGAATACTGAGATTTTCAACATCTGCTAGGGGTAGACTTTCTAATCAAGGCTGCCCATTGAAGTCTTTAACATGTTTTGAAGTAGCCTCTTGTTAGGGAGAGACATATGAGATGGGCTTATAGTCTTTCCATTCCAAGACTATGTACTCTTAACATCGTTTATAATATAACTTCAAAGGGTTTTAGATGAAACTCTCGGAAAAGAGTTCACCATTTCTCATTTAAGATCCTAATCTTTGGAAGTCATAGATTGAGGGAAGGAGGCCATCAGAAAACTGTGGATGCAAACACTCCTGACCCAAGAGATGATAAGTAAGGGTCACGTAGACAGCCCCCAAGAGGAAACCATCTTTTCAGCAAAGGGCACCCTGGCCATGGCCCCCCTTGATGGCAGCCTTCCAGGTCAGCACCCCCCCCCCCCCGGGCCGCGCCTGGGGAGAGAAAAAAACTCTTCCTCCTTTGTTTACAACACCACCTAAAACCGCTTCTATGACCCTCCTACAGTCCCACGAGAGCCTAACTGCATGTATGGCCCCCCTTGCCAAACATACCCATGCAGCCTGACATAAAGAGGCCATTGCATGTGGAATCCCACCCCCTTGACAGGCTACCACATGTGCAAATCGATTCCCACCCATCCTTTTGCTTCCACCTTGCATGCTTGTCATTGCTTGCCCATGCCTCCTTTGCTGCCTATTGACTCTCCATTGTACACCCCAATCATGCTAATTTCCAAGAATGCTCTTCGCCATTATATAGTAAAGACAAGTGGACTGTAATCACATCCTACAAGCTACCCTCAACACGGCATTTATTCCCATGCCTGGTTGCTCCATTCTATTTGAAGTTCTTTAACCCATTAACTTTGCTGTCCAACATTTATCCAAAATTCACATATTAACAACCCTCAAATTAAGAGATGGATCCCGCACACGTTAATCTGGGAGTGTGGTCTGTTGGAAAGGTCACCTCCCCATCTGTAAGCCCCCAAATGAGGAGAGCGTGGGGGAGGGAGACCTAGGACAATGGGCAACGCCTCACAGCAAACCAGAGCTTCAGAGGGTGCATCAAAGGAGCTGATGCGCAGGAGAGATGGCAGGGCATCAAGCCTTTGGATCTGGCCTGGCACGAGGCGATGGAAGAGCAGCAAAGAAGTGAGGGAATAGGGCAGCCCTTTGGTGGGGCATAAATCATCCAGCAGGTCAGCCATCAGAGGAGCAGCAGGAGCAGCTGTACACACACGCTCAGGCCTACATCCAGGAGGGGGGTCTAAGAGTTGCTGCATAGTCCAGACTGAGCTCATCAAGGGCTGGACCTTGGCTGTCTTCTAGGGCAGCAAGGAGCTGAGATCTTTGGACGGAGAGTCTACATACGATTGAGGTGGAGCACGCAGGCACCAGTCAAGTCGACCTCGGAGGTGGGGGGTTGGTTTTAGTCATTAGGCCAAGTCAACGAGTGTTGTGGTAGAAGTTGCAAATGCTTATAGATATTGGGCAGATAGTAGAAGTACGTGGTGGTAAGATGAGGACCACGCTTTGGTGGAACTTTGGATCTATCTCTCTTTGTATTATGTCTATAATTTTGGATGGAAATATATATTCTTTTGGTAGCTTCTATATTTGGCTAGATCATTGTCTATTGATGAGTCTGCACATCTATTTGAAGCACATAAGTTTAAGAAGTTTGTGATTCCACTCACCACACACACTGTGTGAGCTCCTAGCTATTCTATCAGCCTTCCGCTATGTGTACCCTTTGTTGGTTGATTTCTACTATGGTTAACAATCAAAACCCACACAGCCTCCAAAAAGACACAAGCTCCCACTTCTGGAAGATTCCAAGTATAGGTTGCTCGTTTTGCATTTAGTGAAGCTTTCAGACTTGGAACGTTTCCCCCCCCTTCTATTAGGTATGAAAGTAACAACCGAAAGGCATAGATACATCATGAAGAGCATTAAAAATATGCCACTCAAAAAGTGTGAGAGTGCACGTGCACACACACACACACATATATGTATTTATATGGATATGTGTGTGCATATATAGAGAGAGAGAGAGAGAGAGAGAGAGAGTATTAAAGTCTTCGGAAGATCGATGGGTCTATGAGACTATGAAATCCTAGTACAAACGAGCTGTGAGGGTGGAGCTACTAAATGAGCATCCACACCAATGCAGAATGCAAAAAATGCAAAATGATAGTACTAAGTACAACATAGTCATTCAGTGGTCGACTAGATATCAATCTCATCATCATCATCATCATCATCATGACGTCAGGGTGGATGAGGCAATGGAGGCATGAAATCGGCAATAGAGTGCTGTCGGCTGCTCATAGGTGTAACCCTATGACGTCTTGTGGTCATAGCTCTGCGCCTAACAAGGGCTACAGTAACCCTTGTCGGCCGGGCACCGACTCTGAACATAGACGAGATATCCCCAAGTGTAATTTGCGTGCCAACCTTCTGTTTGAGCTGTCGAGTCACTGGCTTTGGGTCACGATCATGTTGAGGTCTCGTATTGTGGGGGTCTGTGTGATCTGGCTGGAAGAACTCCGTGATAGGGCTCTGAGAGGGATCTGCCAAGGAAGAAGTTTGCTATTGTCTCCGCGATTGAAGTAGCCTCTGGCGGTGCTTGACTGCCTCATGAATGAAAGCCGCCAAGCATCTCTGGTCTAGATAAGAAAGGAATCGGGACAAAACCCCATAGCTATATCTGAAGAGGCAGTAGAAATGCCCTCGGATCTCATAGTAAACAGGACACTTGAAGATGAAGTGCTCCTCCGTCTCAACCTCTTGTATGTCACATAATGTGCATATATGCCTCTCCCTGGTAGGCCCTCTACTTTGCTGCTCTCGATATGAAGTCTATGTGAAGAGACCCAAAACTGCCCATTTGAGATCCTGAGTGAGTGGGGTAGGTGGATCTGCGTGTATCGTGGTGGGTCAATGAAACCCTTCTATGTGATATGCAAGCAGTGATTCTTGTAGAAGCTGAGCTTGATCGCTCGGTCCCAGCTAGGTCCAGAATGTGTGTAGCCGTAAGAGATCCTCATGGATGACGTAATTGACCTCGTGTGACAGGAGGGAAGAAAACGAAGCGTCCATACTGTACTGGAAGGGAGGGAGTCTATCCATGTGGAGACCCATTCGCTCAAACCATCTCTCTATGCGTGCATACCAGCATCTCTGGTCACCCCCTGCTGATGGAGCGTTCTTACCCTTTCCAACCGTTAGCTCTAAAGGTGTTAGCTGGTCAGATCCAGGTCGACGAAGCTTGGGAACCGGATCTTCAGTACTCGGACGATGAAGAACAGAGACTTTTCTCGGTGATTGAAAGAGGCTTTTCCACAGTCAGATGAACTAAAAAACATTTTTTTGGTTGTGGCCTTGTACACCCCCGAAGAAAGCACAATGCTAGCTATGGTAGTCTGCTACGTCCAGAAGTGTAATCCTCGTACTCCTGGACTCGATATAGATACGTGATGACCTTAAATGCCACATCTACGTGTAATGGGGATGACCCAAACTCAGCCTGAATGATCTGGTGAGGAACGCATGGACTACCGCGAATCATCCGCGATAGGATGAGATTTTGTAGCCGCTCCATGATCAACTTATGGAGGGCAATTGGCATGATTATTATACACTCAAGGAGGGATTTATGATGATGCATGGAAAGCTGTGTGTAATGCAGCCATTGAGGCATAAGGTGCTCACTGAAAGTCATGCTCCACCGTATGTAGGGCATAGGGGTATTGAGGCTACAATCAAAGCAGTGGAGCACTACTTTTATTGGCCTTCTCTACGGAAGGATGTTGAAGCTTATGTCAGGACATGCATCACTTGTCAAAAGGTGAAGTATGACAGGCAGAAACAGCCCGGTTTACTTCAGCCTTTGCCTATACCAGATAGACCCATCGCTATGGATTTTGTTTTTGATCTCCCTCGCACTCCTTCTGGTCATGATGGCATACGGACTATAACTTGCAGATTTAGCAAGATGGCTGACTTCATTCTAGTAAGGAAGAAGATTACAGCCGAGCAAATGGCAAATGAATTCTTGAAGTTTGTTTTCAAGTATCATGGGATGCTTGAGTCTATCGTGAGCGATAGAGATCCACGGATGACCAGCATGTTCTGGAGAGGTTTGTTTGATAACATGGGTACCTCATTGCTGTTTTCATCTTCTTATCACCCTTGTCTAATGGCCAATTAGAAGAGGCAAATTCTACAGCTTTGGATTTGCTGCGTTGTTATGTGTCTGAGCACACAGCAAAGTGGGAACAATAGTTGCCGCCATTGATTGAGTATGCATACAACAATGCATTGCACTCTTCCACGGGTAAGGCACCCTTTGAAATAGTGGAAGGAGCGAGAAAGGTTTCTCCTATTTTGCATACAAAAGAGAAGATATTTGTGGCAGATGAGTATGTGGAAGACTTGCGGACAGCGTATGAAAAGGTTAAGTATGCCCTCCAACGCAGTCAGGATAAGTAGAAAAGAGCTGCAGATAAGCATCGCAGGAACTTGGTCTTCACAGAAGGTGATTGGGTGTTGCTGCGTTTTCTTAAGGCATGCCTTAGGAGCAAGAAAGGGAAGGTAAAGTTGTACACCAAGCTGAATATGAGGTACTACAGCCCCTTTCAAGTTCTTGAGAAGATCAATGAGGTAGCTTATAGGCTGAAGTTACCTGAGTAGTGGACCATCCACAATGCTTTCCATGTTAGCTTGTTGAAGCCTTTTCATGGAGAAGTGTGCCACAGGATATGCTAGTTGAAGGGCAACCTGGAGTTGATGAGCAAGATGAGGTCTTGATTCTTGAGTAGATTGTGGCACATAAGAATCGGAAGGTTAATGGGAGAGTTGCCAGACGTTATGGAGTGGAGTGCAAGAATTATCCTGCAAACAATGCGATTTGGATGGAAGAGAATGAATTGGTAGATTCACCATAGGTTTTACAGCTCTACCTTGAGGCATTTGGTCTCTAGCCTACTGCAGTAGCGGCTCATTCCGGCTCAGCAGAGCAGAGGTCTGGAGCATTACTGGATGCTCATGGGGGGAGTTGCATCTGTGTGTTGAGATATCGAGCTCCACTCATGATATGCCAGGGTGACCATTGTGCATTTATGTCACCGACTTGTTAGCTGCAGATGCGGTTGGTACACCGTCCATGAATAATAGCTGGATGACAGCTATCCTTATATACTCTAGTTCGTGGCTCAGTTAGTATGCCACCTTAGTTAGCTGAGTTTGGTTTGAGACCCACATATAGGGTTCTTTTATTTCTTTGTACTAGAGTTCTTTTGGCGTTCACAACTATGAAGAGGAAAACTGTTTTCAGCCTCCACCTTTGTGTGTATTTCCCCATTGTGTATGTGAGAAAGCCGCAAGTGAGACTCCTTCCTTCTCTCCCACTATCTTCACATGGTATCAGAGTCTGGTTTGTGGTAAGGAGCTTAAGAAAGCAAACCAAGTTCGCGGTGTCCTGATAAGAGGACAATTGTTGCTTTCCTTTTTCGAGCTTGGAAGCAAATCTCTGCAGGTAGCACAGCCGAAAAGTACAAGAGTGCATTGTCTCAGATTGAGACGTCCTTCGTAGTGTGGCGAGAGGGCAGTATATGCTGCGGGCATGGGTGAAGCCCTCGGTGACTTTATTTTTCTGATTCAAGGCCATTTCGGGGCCCGTTTTGGAGGCGGAAGTTCTCTGCAACCATTGAGGAAAAGGCCCTGTCTTTGCTGTGCGACCACTGCTTTATAGGTCGGTGAAAAGTTGTCGCAAAAATTGCATCGTATGTCTGTGCGCAAAGATATTGGAAGTTACAGAATCATCCTTATTGCCTGTTGATGCAAAATCGTCACTAGGAAGTGACTGTGTGGTCAAATACCTCTTTTGTCGGTTTTGCAAATTTGCCCTTGTGAGGCAGAAGTTGTGTTTTTTGCAGTGACAGAATATTTTATAATGGCGTCTGATTCTCTTTCACAGATTGTCACTGAAAAGCTTGACAAGAACAACTTCCAAGCATGGAAGTTTAGAATGACGAATTTCCTTATGGGAAAAGGCTATTGGGAGTTCAGTACAGGAAATGAAAAAGAACTAGTTCTTCCTAATGTTCCCAATCAACAAGAAATGCAAGCATTTAAAGGATGGCATGAGAGAGTAAAAAAAGTTATGTATTGGCTGTCTATCAGTATTTCAGATTCTATGATTGTGCATATTCATGATGCAAGTACGTCAAAGGAGGCATAGGATACTTTGGCAAAAATGTACAGCACAAATACGCAAGCCAGGAAAATGTGGCTCAAGTAGAAGTTGCACAATGTGCAGAGAGAAAATTTGAGCATCAATGACTACCACATGGAGATGAAGAAAATTGGAGATGCACTTGCTTCCATTGGGTCGGCAGTGGAAGATGATGATTTAGTTTCTGTGACCTTGAATGGTCTAAGAAAGGATTATGCACAGTTCCGGACATCCATTGCCGTCCATGAAAAATTTCCTGATTTTGAGGAGTTGTTTGCTCTTCTAATTTTTGAAGAGCAGAGAAATGGTAGTGCATCTTTTTCAGGAGGAACTTCGAAAGAAATTGTCTTCTACTTAAATGCTGGAAGAGGTAGCGGCAGAGGTAGAGCAGGCCGATCTGGAGGCCGTGGTAGAAATCAGAATATGCAGCAAACTCAAGAAAACCAGTCCTATGGAGGAGGACGTGGTAACTCTAGAGGCAGGGGGAGCTAAAGAGGTCGTGGTGGATGGCAGAGTAGCCAAAATGCAAACATCAATGTTAAATGGTAGAGAGGCCAAAATGCAAACATCAATGTTGAATGCTACTACTGTGGTAAAATGGGTCATATGGCTAAAGACTGCTATAAAAAGAAGAATGACATCATGAATGAAAAATTGCAGCAAGGAAATTATGCATCTTTTAGTAGACAGGGTGATGACAGAAATGAGCATCTGTTTATGGTGCAGCACTTGACCAATTCTATGACAAGTGCAGAAGAAAGCAATGATGTGTGGTATGTTGACTCAGGTGCGTCAAACCACATGACAGGTCATGCAGAATGGATGCAGGATGCAAGGAAAATTGAAAACCCAGGATTTGTGGAGACTGGTGATGATAGTGCACATCCTATTGTGCAGATTGGTAAAATTTCTTTGTCTATGCAGGATGGGAAAAAGAAATACCTGTCTGATGTATTTCATGTCTCGAATATCACCAAGAACCTGGTTTCGGTTGGTCAAATGGTTGAGCAGGGCTTGTAGGTTAGATTTAATCCTTATGGATGCTTTGTTGAGGATATGAAAAATGGTCGCTTAATAGCAAAAGGAAAGAAGAAGGGAAGGATGTTTACGTTGGATGCGGACATGCCTGAATTGAGTGCAACAATGTTTGCACATGGGACCGGTGTAGTTGCAGATATTGATATCTGGCATAAACGCATTGGTCATGTTAATGTACAACGACTTAAATCAATGCAGGCCCAAAATATTGTTGCATGATTGCCTAAATTCAAGGTTGCAGAAATGCATAAGGTATGTGAAGCCTGTCAATTTGGAAAACAGGCAAGGAAACCATTTCCTAGACATGTTCAAGAGAGTAAGAAGCCATTGGAATTAATCCACTCTAATGTGTGAACTACTAAAGCTGCATCTATTGGAGGCTGTCATTATTTTGTTACTTTTATTGATGACTACAGCAGAAAAGTTTGGGTGCACTTTATGAAAAAGAAAAGTGAAGTGTTTGGGTATTTCAAAGCTTTTAAAGCTATGGTTGAAAAAGAAACATGCCTGCAAATAAAATGTCTAAGGTCAGATGGAGGGGGAGAGTACCTCTCAAATGAGTTTGCAAGGTTTCTGCAGGAGCATGGCATAAAGTAGCAATATTCATGTTGTCATACCCCACAGCAAAATGGACTTGTAGAAAGGAAAAATAGGCCTATCAGATTATTATTGGGCTGAAGCAGATACTACAGTAGTTTACATAATGAACAGGACTCCCATTGTAGCAATACATGACATAACGCCAGAGGAGATGTATACTGGTAGGAAACCAAATATTTCTCATTTGAAAATTTTTAGTTGCATTGCTTATGTTCATGTGCCAGATGAGTTGAGGTCCAAGTTGGATCCAAAAGGTGAGAAGTGCATCTTTATTGATTATTCTCTGCAGCAGAAAGGGTATAGATGCTATAATTCTTCTACTCGTAAGTTTACAGTGAGCAGAGATGTTTTTGATGAGATGAGCAGCTGGTATAAACCAGTAAATGTGATTGATGATGTAGATGCACAAAATGGTAATGCTGCACAGAATTCACAGCAGCAATCACAAGATATTAGTGGACCTGTAGTGTCCTCTAGCAGTGGTTCACATACTTCGCCATGGACAAACAGATTGAGATCAGGAGAATCTCCTCAAAGCAATGCAGATAGTGGTATGCACGTATCATGAAAAGGAAAAGAAAAGGTATATCAGCCCATGTTTGATGTGAATGCAGGTTACTCTTATGTGGATGGTGAATCCGGTGGCTCAGAACAGAGCATTGATGATGAGTTGGGTATTCCTTCTGTTGTTACACCTGGAGTAAGGAAGACCAGGGATGTTTTGAGAGCACTTGGAAGTGAGTCTATTTTGCGTAGGTCTACCAGAGCTAGGTATCCTGTGAATAGGCTGAAATATGATGGATTTACAACCATTCACTATGCCTATATGTTCAAAGTGATACAGGAACCAGAACCCACTTCTTTTGAGTAAGCCATGGGAAAAGAAAAATGGGAGAAAGCCATGGATGAAGAAATGGATGCCTTGGAAGCAAATGTTACATGAGAATTGGTGCCTTTGCCTAAAGACAAGAATGCAATTAGCTGTAAGTGGATTTATACGGTGAAGCACAATGCAAATGGTTCTGTGAACAAATACAAGGTAAGATTAGTTGTCAAGGGGTATGCACAGACATATGGCATTGATTATGAAGAAGCATTCAGTCCGGTTGCAAGGATGGCAATCGTAAGAGCAGTCATTGCTATGGCTGCATCAAAGGGATGGTCTTTACATTAGATGGATGTAAAGAATGCTTTCTTGCATGGTGATTTGCAAGAAGAGGTCTTTATGGAGCAGCCACCAAGTTATGTTCATGCTGTTCATCCTAAGTTTGTTTGTAGGTTGAAGAAGGCCTTGTATGGCTTGAAGCAAGCATCTAGAGCATGGTCTGACAAGATAGGACAGTATCTTGTCACTATTGGCTTTCAGATTTCCAAGGCAGATTTCTCACTTTATGTGAGAAAAACAGAGAAAGATATTATGGTGCTTGTGATTTATGTTGATGATTTGATCATCACAGGTGATAGTAATGAAGATATCTTTTATGTGAAAATGCTATTGAAGCAGAAGTTTGAGATGAAGGATTTGGGAGAGCTGCGTTATTTCTTGGGCATTGAGGCTCTTGCAGAGGCAGTATGGATTGGACATGCTGTCCAAATATGGGATGACAGGCTGTAAGCCTATTTCAGTTCCTTTGGAGCAGAATGTGAAGCTGAGCGCAGATGCAGGTGAGCTTCTGGAAGACCCTACTATGTAGAGACGGATAGTAGGAAGTTTGATTTATATGACTATTACTAGGCCAGATTTGAGCTATGCTGTTGGATTGGTAAGTCAGCTTATGCAGGCTCCAAGGAAACCGCATTTGGATGCGGCTAGACACATACTCAGGTATGTGAAGTCCACATTGCAGTATGGACTATTTTATGAGGTTGGGATTCAGATACAGTTGCATGCATACACTGATGTTGATTGGGTTGGTAGTATTTCTGATAGACGATCTACCAGTGGATATGTGTTCTCTTTTGGGAGTGCTGCAGTCACTTGGAGCAGCAAGAAACAGCCTACAGTTGCCTTGTTGAGCACAGAGGCTGAGTACAGGGGTGCAGCAATGGCTGCATGTAAGGTAGCTTGGTTGCATAAGCTACTCTATGATATGCATCAGACAACAGATGGTTGGGCCAGTTGTCATTTATTGTGACAACATGAGCAGTATACACTTGGCAAATAACCCAGTCTATCATGCTAAAACAAAGCACATTGAGGTGTATTATCACTATGTGCGGGAGAAGGTTTTACTAGGTCTTATTGATCTAGTTTATGTCAGCACAGAGGATCAGGTAGGTGACATATTCACGAAGGCATTGGGCGCAGAGAAGCTGTGCAAGTTCAGAGACCTGCTTGGTGTGCAGAAATTGGGATTGAGCTCGAGGGGGAGTGTTGAGATATCGAGCTCCACTCGTGATATGCTAGGGTGATCGTTGTGCATTTATGTCACCGACTTGTTAGCTACAGATGTAGTTGGTACACCGCCTATGAATAATAGCTGGATGACAGCTATCCTTATGTACTCTAGTTCGTGGCTCAGTTAGTATGCCACCTTAGTTAGCTGAGTTTGGTTTGAGACCCACATATAAGGTTCTTCTATTTCTTTGTACTAGAGTTCTTTTGGCTTTCACAACTAGAAGAGGAAAACTGTTTTCAGCCTCCATCTTTGTGTGTATTTCCCCATTGTGTATGTGAGAAAGCCGCAAGTGAGACTCCTTCCTTCTCTTCCACTATCTTCACACTCTGCACCCACAGTGTAGACAGGCTCATAGGATGTCTAGAGGTCGCTTGGTGACACAGGTTTCACCGGAGGCACTAATGCTGACAGTGTTTCTGCCGTGAGACTTCTATGATGAGTGATCATGACACTCCAGTTAGTTGATACACTACCATACAGATGGATCTGCAGTTTTGTTGTATGTACATTGTATTTTTGGTACTTCATGTGATGTACTACTATGGATTATGGGCTGTTTGTGCCTATTGTGACACCCTTTTCTATCTGCCGTAATTTTGGGACAGCAAACAAGATAGTTTGTTGTTTCAAGAGGGGGGTATGTCACGGGGATGTGGTGGTGATGGTGAAGTGTCCAAACTAACTGTCACTGAACCTAGGGTGCCAAGCTAGGGGCCTTAGTTAATGCCTAAAAGGTACCTATGATTTCATGTGCAATAGGTGCACTCCTAGTGCTATTAGAGTGGCTTCAGTTTCTAAGGTCATTGGTTTGGTTCAGTGGGGTCATCCTTTAAAAATTGACCCCCTAGAGATCCTACAAACTAGGGTAATTGGTTCCAAGCATTAGGGTCATGGTTTGCCAACTAACCGCCCAAGGGGCATTAAATTCCTACGTCTCATTTGCCATGTGTTTGTGTGTGGAGCTTGTGTGGCCTCTCTGCTTGCCTTGTGGCACTTGGGTGTCACCTCTGGAAGCCCTTCGAAGGCCCTAGAGCCCTTCCTTTCCCTTCCTTGCTGTTTTGAGTCTTCTCCCCTACCAGAGGAGCTTCTTTCTGAAGATGGCGGATTTCTGCAGCCTCCCTCTTGCTGGCTGAAGTTGATTTGGGAGCTTTCTTCGCAACAATTCTCCTTCCCTTGGTGTTTCCTGCTGCTGGCATGCTTCTTAGACTTGGACGCCTCCATTCTGGGCCATTTCTGGAGGTTTTCTTGACTTTCTTTGTGAAAAAAGTCTTCCTTTATTACGTGTCATATTGGGAAATATCCCATATTCATTTTGGTATTCTAGTGTGTGTCTATTTTATATTTGTTTGTACTTGTGTGTCACATCAACACACATCAAGGAGTCTACATCAAGCTTATCAATGTGAGTCTTTCCATTTTGGTCTATTGCTCATTTCCATTTCCTTTCACTTTCATTATGTTTCCACTTGAGTATTATCTTTGCTTGCAGCATCACAAAAATGGGAAACGGGTTTGGGTTCTTGTAATAAGAAAAATTCCCAAGCTGCCTATGAGGTTGCATCCTACATAAACTACACCACCCATGAAACTTTGGCCTTTGAAACATTATGCGACAACCATGCTGATCTGACAAAGATCACGGGACCTTTCCATGGCTTGGAGGGGGAACATGGCAGTGACAAAAGAGAGAGGAGGCAGGGCAGTTCCCAAAGGCTGAGGGGAAAAACTGGGTGGGCTGGTGTTGGCAAGGCCATACATTGGTCACAATGGAGACATCAGGTCAAGAAGGCTTAGGGTAGGAGGGAGGGACACTGTAGAGAATGACAGTAAACCAATGCATTGTCAATTGGCAATGAAACTCTCTTTCTTGAAGGGGAACTTCATAGCTTCGGTAGTAAAACAAGGATGAACTAAAGCAATATTGAAGCCCTTGGTTGAAAATTCCTTTTCAGCTTTTCTCACATTGTGGGTTTAAATCCCCAGTTGTGTTCCCGCAACTCCCTAGCCTACCCTCTCTCTCTCCTTCTCCCTCTCCCTCTCCCACATCTTTCTTCAGATATGATAAATATTACTGCATCTGAGGTCATATTCTTGGACGCCTCACATCTAGCTCCTGTCTGGTGCAAGGTGCACTGAGAATTGAGGTGTTGGTGGGCTGGAATCTTCATTCTGGTGGACGCCATCATGGCGGATCTGTTTCAGCTTGCTGGACCCTCTCTTTCATAGGCAGCTCCCTCCTACCAGAGCCTGTTGTCTGCTGTTCAACCAACTCTTGGGGCTGTTTCGGGCTGGAACAGGCTCTTTCTGTTGGCTTGATTCTTATCTTCTCTTTCTGCTCTATGCTACTGTCATTCTTGCTGAGATTTTGCAAGGTTGGATGCCCTGCCATTGGCCTGGAAGAGGATTGGGGCACTGGTTGTGATACTCTTTTCTCAGTAATTGCTTTGATCTATGTGAATGCATTGCTTGGCATGCTGTCATTGGGAGTTGTTCACGGGCACAGCCGCGGGTTGGCATTGTACTGGGTTGCACCTGTGGGTGAGCTCTTGAAGGGAGTCCCTTGTATTTGAGCTAACCAGTAATTAAATAAATACCGCAAGGGGCGCCAAGTGTTGGGGCCAACAGGTGTCACTTTGCATGCTTTTGAGTAGGGGCATTCTAGCCTCCTTTGTTTTAAATGGTTTAGTGATGCTATGCTGAGAAGTTATATGCTCTAAGTTTTGCTTGTGGGCAATGGCAACGGTTCAAGTTGGCTGTATTTCAGATTTGTGAGATAATAGTGTCAGTTACATTGCCCTTTGCCAGTCAAAGGCCGGTTACATTCGTGGCCTCTCTACCAGCTGCCGCACTGTTTTGGACGATTCAGGGTTTGGTTGAGGTCGTTTTTCAGCTTCTGCCTTTAATTCTACAATCGCCCACCTCTACTGCTGCTGGACGACACTCTGAACAGCAAATCCAGTGCTGAAATCTGAGAAAAATAGTCAGAACTGTGTTTTTTGTCCCAAAAGTCGAGTTTTGAAATTTCAGGTTGGATACTCAGTATTTTTTGGGACTTTCATGATAAGAGGGCTCATGAGTATTGCTAGGACACTTTCCTGCAACAAATTTTGAAAAGCCCTAAATATATGAAAATCCTAATTTTTGACAGAAACCCTAATTTTCAGAATGTAGGGCTTTTCTAACTTTTGCAGTCCTTTGGCACAATTGAAGCCTTTGACATGCAAATTTTTTGTGGATTTTTCAAAATTGATGTAATTTCATTACTATTTGGCATTCATTTGGGCATTCTGCCTCCTTTGGGCATAATTGCTCAAATTTGAGGCTCTGCTCCGATCTTGGTGACTCACATCTCAACATTTTGAGAGTCATCATGTGATTGCTCCTTGTAGCTGGTCCCATGGCCGACATCGACATATCATTCGTGGCATTCTCGCCATATTCTTCATCGACATACTTCTTCGGATCGGGATGTGCACTCTTATGTGCAACATCTACTTGGGGTCATTTACGGGTTCTCTGCTCTTGCTATGCATAAAATGAATGAAATATATTTTTATTTTCTATGATTGGGTTCAATAAAGGTTCTCTGCCTTGCATAGTCCTCTTAAAATGATGTATTTCTTTTATTTTTATGGTGTGTAGCTCCATGTTCCTAGTTAGTCCTTGGAGTCAAGAGTGGGATGTACTGTGGGAGCCATGTATTGGCATTGATAGGTCTATATATAAAGCATGGCATGTGAGTTCCAAGAAGTTGGTGCATTGGTTTCCTAGACCGCTGAGTTGGTCATGCATCCATGCTGAGACATGAGCCTTTGAGTCATGTTTTGGATGTAAAGCCATGTGAGTGCTCAGTCCGACCTCTGAACTGTGCTTAGACTTCAGCCTTTGAGTTAGCATGAGAGCCATGTCTAGTTCAGACATTGCATAGAGAAGTAGATACTCTCATTGTCATGTTTTGTCCTTGGTTCCATTCCAGTAGTCACTCACCTTTCCTCCATGGGGGGGTGTTAGGAAATGGAGTCAAGATGAGTCAGTTTGTTGTTTTTTAGTGTGATTTCTAGTCTAGTGTATCTTATGGATGCCACGTGTCACATTGAGAGTTATCCCATATGCATTGGTGTTCATAATAAGAGCTGTACTTGTCTAGTGTCAAATCAATCAAATCAATCAAGTATCAAGCCTACAAGTTCTTTGGTCCACATGTGAGTACTTTCATTTTGTTTATTGCTCTTGTTATTTCATTTCCATTTCATTATGTCTCTCTTGGAGTATCATTCTCTCTCTCCCTGGCCTACCCTCTCTCTCTCTCTCTCTCTCTCTCTCTCTCTACCATGAACATTTAGTTAGCTAGGCGTAACGAGCGGGAAGAAGAAACTTGGCGATGTAAGGACCAATCATATGTAAGCTTCAACCTGGGCACTGGTAGAAAAGAATGAAGCATCTACGAAAGAGAGTGCCAGAGGGGTCGATAATGCATCCCCAAGCCATATTGTCTGGCTGCCAAAGGAAAAGACAATAAAGTACGGTCATCATGAAGTACGTCACTAACAACAATGATGCCAAGGCTGATCACACTGTAAAAATTGCAGCATCATTTCCCCCTTAAATATGGATATGAATATTCAATATGTTCAAGCCACCATGCATCTTTGGGGAACATAGATGCCGCACAGAGGGTAATCTAATATTCTTATTGCCATGCTTTGAGCACTAGAAAGTCTCCATAATAGTGGACATGAAAAAAGGAATGTGTTTTTTATCAAACATTATCAAAGGCAAGAAAAAACGAATATAAGCCACCAAAATTGATTGCACAATTCGAAGCCAAACACGAAGAGGTCAAGTGGCTAATTTCCAATATTCCAGTTTCTTCCTAAGCTTGCAAGCACCCAATCTGTTTGTTGAGAGCGAGTGATGTTCCATCCCAAAGGATAGCCAAGATGTCGAACATGCTGATTGGGCAAGACAGTTTCTCCCGCCCATAATACTCTATGCCAATCCTTAGCATGCAAGGGCATAAGCTTAGACTTTTGAAAGTTCACTTGCAAACCAGCAGCTATTCCATACAAGTATAAAGCCTTCATGAGTTGCGAAAGATCAGATTTTGTGTTCTTGGGAGTGAAGAACGAATCATCAACATAAGCTTGCGCAATCATGGGCTTTCTTCCATGTATTTGCAGACCATGCAAGACATCTGTAGCCACAAGATGATCAATATAGCAGAGCATCGGATGAGTAGCTATGGCATCACACACTTCTTTTTATAGTGAAAACTTTGAGTGCTTTGTATTACAAGATAGCTATCCCAGAAAAAACTTGTAAGCTGAAATATCACATCAAGAGAAAATATCCATGTAGGACAAATATACATCATGATCTATGCATTGAGTTTGTAGACAATCGAACAACGATTGCTGCAAAGAACGACGAAAGAAAACAAAAGGAGAAAAAATTGGATCACCAAAGACTCTGTGGTTTCTAGCTTTCCAGAGAGTCCAAAGTGCCCAGTAGAGCGAACCCATATAAAGAACAAGTCGAAATCCGGCCATCTAGGAGAAATCCCAAACAACCAGAAAAGCTTGCCAAAAGAAGCTTGAGAGAATCTCATTCTCAATCTTTGCCGAAGGATGTTCAAGAAACTCCATGTCTTGGGGCAATGTCAAAAGATATGAGATACAGATTCCCTTGGAGCTAAACACCGACGATAGATAGCTGGAGCAATACGTCTGCATGATAAAAGCTGCCCAGATGGAATACCCCCCAACAGAACCTGCCATAGAAAGACCTGTCGTCGCACGGAAACCTTGGAGTGCCAAATTTGCTTCAATCTATTTTTCCACCATTTGACTGGATGATGCAAAGACCAAATCTGATTTGCCTTATCTGACACCCAGGGTGGTGATAGCAGAACTTTATAGAAAGAGGAGACTGTTATATGAGACAGCTTCAATGAAAGAATGAACGAGTATAAAGGAGACACACACACACACACACACACACACACACACACACACACACACACGCAATATACATATGTATGTATTTGTGCACGCATGTGTGTGTACATGTATATAAAATTTGATAAGAACCATGTCACATGGCTCTCAATGGCTTCTCGTCCTTTGGCTTGGTGTCTTGCATGAGCTAGTTGACATCCACAACATGGTTTTGCCATGCGGAGGCAGTTTTACAACAAGAGGATAGGCCCGTGGTATATTACAGTAGAAAGCTCAACGATGTTGAAAAGAGCTATTCAGTTTACGATAGAGAGCTACTCGGTGTCATCCAGGCATTAAAGCGTTGGAAGCCTTACTTATACGGAAGGACTTTCATGGTCAAGATAGATCACCAAGCCCTTAAGTGGCTTTAGACAATGCCTAGTTTACAATGGAGTGATCGGCAACAATGGTGGAGCCAGATATTCCAGTAGGTCGGGGAACGATAGAGTACGTCCCCGGCCAAAATAACCCCGTTGCCGACGCTCTAAGGCGAAAAGGTTCAATCTAGACCATTGAGAAGGCCATTGTGCTCGAAATCAAGGGAAAGGTCTTGATAGTATGAAGGCACAATATGCGGAGTCAGTAGAGTTTGGCACTCAGTTCCAGTTAGCCACGACACTTGCTCCAAGCCATTACTCATTAGAGGACGGTTGGCTTTTCTATAAGAAAAGATTATGTGTACTCAAAGACAAACGGTAGTTACTTCTTCATGATGCCCATGATGCCCTCACCGGTGGTGGTCATCAGGGTATCAATGGTACTTTGGAGAAGTTAGTGCGCTATTTCTATTGGCCAAAGATGTGGAAGGACGCATACGGCTATGTTCAGAATTGTTAGATATGCCAAAAGGTCAAGGCTTCCCACAAGAAAGCGGCAAACTTACTTATGCCATTGCCAATGCTCGACGGTCCTTTCCAGGACATAGGTATGGACTTCGTGGGACCACTTCCAGCATCCGCAGGTACACATAACACTGAATGTCTTACTATTGTTTGTCGCTTTAATAAATATTGTATGCTTATTCCTTGCAAACAGACGGCCAACGCTGAAGATGTAGCTCTTTTGTTTATCAAGCATTGGTATCCCATTGGAGGGTTGCCAAGGACCATCACATCCGACAGGGACTCCAAATTCACGTCTAATTTTTGACGTGCCTTGTTTGATAATTTTGGTACTAAGCTGCAGATGTATAGCGCTTTTCATTCGCAATTGAATGGAGAGACGGAAAAGTATAATGGTATGGCCTTTGATATTTTAAAATCATATTGTCATGATGCTCTGGGAAAGTGGGAGTAGTTTCTTCTGCTTGTGCAGGCCGTTTTGAACCTTCAAGCGTTGGTCGCACACCTTATGAAGCGACATTTGGACGGTGGTTTACATCACTCTTCTTCCGGATGGTGTCTCCATCTCTTGAAGCCAACAAAACCACCGAATCGATTGCAGAGATTACGGAGTCCGTGAGAAGCCGCATCGCCAAAGCTCACGTACACGCACCAGGCTAACAAATCCAAACGAGATGTCCAATATAAAGAGGGTCAATGGGTATATTTATGCATTATCAAGCAAAGATTGAAGCAGGTGGGCAAGCAATGCCCTAAGCTGTCCTTCAAGAGCTTCAGACTATTCCCTATCATTCAAAATGAAGTTACGCTTTTCGGACAGTTGGACTATGCACAATGTGTTCCATGTAGCTTGGTTGAAGCCGTATTTTGGACCTCCTCTTAGAGACTTTTCTGACGAGCAGGAACCTAAAGTTCTTGATGAAGACGAAGTTTTGCAGCCAGAGCAGATCCTTCTTCATAAATTCAAGCATGGGTCAAGATGCAGGATCCGTGAGTTTTACAACAAGTTCCATGATCGAGGTACCCATGAAGCAGTGTGGATGGACGAAGACTTTCTCCAAGAATTTACACAGATTTTGGTGGACTACTTGGAAGCAATGAATGTACCGCCAAGTTAAGGAGGGAATGTCACATGTACCCCTGCACTTGGGGGCAATGTGACACACTGGCTACATCGACAAGTGCATAATAGCTACCTAATAGGAGATTTTGTCGTATGCTGTGATCCCTTTGTGAGCCCTTGTCCACAGGGATAGTCAGGCACAAGCTACGTACGTCAGTCTCTCAGCCTTAGGTCAAGTCAGAAGAACAGTTCTTGTTCACTGGTACCCACTGGAGAATAGTAGGTTAGTGTTTCCATCTTGGATTAGTGATAGGTCTATGTCCAGTCTAGGATAGGAGCCCTTTTGGGCCCCCTCAAGGCTGGAGCATGTGAAGAGGAATGGGTTGGGGAAGGGCTGCCTTTATAGGCTGCCCTGCACCCCACCCTAGGTGGGCTTTTATGGGGCAAAGGGCTTGCAAAGCCAGCCCACAGTCGACTGAAAGTCGTCCAGTTTGGGGCTGCTTGGCTCAGCCCCACTTATTTAAGGGGAGGCTCTTGCCCTCATTTCTCATTCAGCCCAGCACTCCTACAGCTCCACTCCAGCCCCCTCTTGAGCAGCCTGACAGTTCCAGAAGTTGGCCTCTGACCAACTTCAGCTATTGGCCTCAGTTCAGCCCTCCTGGAAGGTGTTTACGTAGCGCATCAGTTGGGGTTTCAGATCAGCAAACAGAGTAAGGTGTGGGGTACTGTTTCAGCAGCTCTTTTCAGTTATCCTTTACAGTTTGCACAGCTCACTTCTCAGTTCTATATTTCAGTCATCTCTCAGCTCTCTTTTAGAATCTATTACTCCTAGCTTTCACTCTCTCACTTATGCAGTAACCCTGCATCCCGGTGGACAACACGAGCCTCTTCCTTGCCTTGCAGAAGTGCCCTAGTGCCCTTCATTGTTAGTGTGGACAGCATCAAGGTCTCGGTATTGGTCGGCGTTGCTTCTTAGGTCTTTGGGTCTGCTGTACGTGTACACTGTACTCTTCAGAAGCACGTGTCCATGCTCTCTCAAAGAGTGTTGTTTGTATTTCTTAGTTCTCCAAGTATAAAACAAATTCTCCCTTGATTGGGGGAGGGGTCCCTCAGTGGTTACAGGGACCCAATCGGTTGTCGTCTCCATTCTCTCTCTACCCTTATCTCCTTTCTCTTTTTATGGTGCATAATGCTAATTTCTCGCTAAAGGTTTAAAGGTCTTGTTGTGATTACATGATCACATTGCCGTTGCATGTTACAAACCAAGTCTATGGCCGGGAATGCATGTCATGCTTGTGAGGATTTGGACCTTTTGAATCACATGCCACCCTCAGGTTGCACTACAGTTATCCTCTTACCTCCAAGCAATTGATGTAGTGCTCCATGAAGCATGACGATACATGCATACTCCTCTAGATATGCTGTCTACTAACTAGGATTTTCTAGTTCCACACAACCAATTACCATATACCCCCAATTCCATGCAACTACGTTTTAGAAAAGCAGATTCCTTCATGGCATTCCAAATATCCCAAAGTATAAGCAAAAAGCCTCTTTTTTGGAGCTCAGCCAAACTCGACCTTGCATCTAGAGTTGTGGTAGTGAACCAGGTTCTTTTGGCCACCGCTTGGTTTGTGTGTTCTTACTGGTGCCGGTCTAGGTATTGCATCACTTAGCTCATTAGACTAGTCAGGAATTTTTTATGAAGTGGACTTGATGGCACGGCAGATGTTGCAGTGAGGGTGGCCTGGGAGACCAATATTCTCCCTACATGTGAAGGGGGCCTTAATATCATTGACCCGGATTTGCAGTGCAAAGCATTGCGTGGTGGTGAGGGGACTCATGCCTGGGCAGGAACCTTGGAAGGATTTCTTTTTTGGACGCATTCAGGCTTGCACACCAACCTGGGGAGATGATTGGGTGGACAGCCCTCACTGAATCTTTACTTATGCCTCTCTCAGATCTCTTGCCTCTCCTTTCATGACTGCCATCCTGAAAGCTTGGGGGAGCTTCAGGAACACTCTTCGAAGGGTTCCGCTGTCTACCCTCGAAGAGATTGATAGGCAGCCGATCATTTGGAACGATAGTATACTTGATGAGCATGGGAGACCACTGGGCACTTCCCATTACATGCAGTGGTCTAGATGGGAGAGAGGCCCCGCCTCAGTAGGCACT
Organism: Dipteris shenzhenensis; assembly: GCF_047967505.1. NCBI lineage: Eukaryota > Viridiplantae > Streptophyta > Polypodiopsida > Gleicheniales > Dipteridaceae > Dipteris > Dipteris shenzhenensis. Next base: position 34,582,851 of record NC_141596.1, read on the forward strand.
TGGAAGGCTTTTATCAGGCTACCTGAGGATCAGAGACTACAGTATGTGAGTCACCTCAGAGGGGTAGCACGCAGGGTTCAACAGATAGATGCAGCCATCTCGGTTGAATGGATAGTTGAGATGCCTATTACTTCCACCACTTGGATGGGAGCTTTTTCGAGGATAGCAGTTCCTCTGCAGGTGATCGCTCTTCGAGGTCTCAAGGAAGATGCACTGGTCTTTGACGTTGGGGTTGGAGGTATACTCTCTAGATCCACGGATGATATTCTTTTAGAGGTTGCCTTTCAGCTTGTCAGGATTGCTGGTTTTGTGGACCATGGAGCAGGCTTGCAGTGGTACTTAGACCCTGATCCTTTGCTCTTGGCCTGGGGATTCTGGAGGTTGTGATTATATGGAGGTGCACCTATCAGGTGCTTGCAGTGGAACCCAGGAGAGTGGGAGTGGATAGATCATGGGCACCGAGAGAGGGGGATTCCCTTCTTTCGTTTCACGGTTGGTAATGCCAAGAGATTTCAGCTGAGCAGTAGGGGTTGGATTCCCTCTAGAGCCCCCCATTGGGACAACTTCTTCATCACCGCAGATTTGCGTAGGAATTTCTGGAGGAGGCTCTGGAAATTCCTCAGAATTAGAAAGATCACTCTTTCCTTTTGGCTTTCTATTCATGGAGGGATTGCAGTGAACTTGTGGAGATCACAATTTGGGGCTGATCCCACTTGCCGTCACTGTCATTCTGCAGAACGCGACATTGCCTTTGGGACTGCAGTCAGGCGAGGACTGTTTGGAAAGGGGTTGCTCGGATACTTAGCATTTTTCATACTTCCCCTTTCTTCATGACTTGGGGCTCGGTCGCATGGTTATCCCTTACTGGGCCCCAGGTGTTTTATGAGGGTGAGCCTTCTTCTTGGGGACTCTCGATCTGCCGGCAGGTGATAGAGCCATGCTCTCTTCAGGATGTACCACTTACTCCCTTCAGAGCTTCGCATGCTTTAGTGGACACCTCTTGGGAGATTTTGGCAGGAGGAGGAGGGAGGAGGAGAAGGGAGGAGAAGGAGGGAGGAGGAGAGGGAGAGGATGGGTTGCAAGGTTGGAGGAGCATTTTCTCTTGACACATTTGGAGAGCCAGATGCACAGAGGCCTTGGATGACACCCAGATACACCCATCACAGGTGTTCACGGGTATTTGGAGTGACACGGTTCACACTTTGATAGCCATATGGGCTAGCATGCAGGGCCCTTCACGGGCAGCCTCTTCTAGGAGGACTGTATTTCTTCGAGTTTGGAGGGGTTCTCCCTTTTTCTCGAAGGTTTCTACCGGATTGAGATGGCACTATCAGCCCCAATCCTTTCTTTTTGGCTCTTGAGCTTTTCATGCATTGCATGGTGTATCCCATATGGACCTTGCTCTAACCGTTTTCTTTAATACTTAATAGAAGTCTCTTTTTGCAAAAAAAAAGAAAAGCAGATTCCTTTGAATGTACCGTTTTGGCCACTATATTGTTCATTACTCAAGGTTTCACCTTCTCCAGCTTCTCTAGGATACCTTCCTTACCAACACGAGTGGTTTCATCCTACTTCTAAACTTCATTTGATTGAGTGTGTCCTCTCTCAACGAGAAGACAATAGAAAGGTAGATCCCACTGCCTCATTGTTAGAAGATAATGCATTTCTTTGGTGTCAAAGGTGCTTGAAACACGCAGAGGCATAGCATGCAATCACTTCAAGCATGTACTTTGTACATAGTTTGTGCTTACCTGCGTTCAATTTTGACCTTAATAGTTTTCTTGTAAACTCATGACTCCCAATCCTCGTAACTGCCAAATCTAACTAGGCATCACATTCACCTCCTAGACATAGACCCACCCGTGAGCTGAAGGTCTAGGGTTCCATTCCTGAGCCCTGTCTCTGTTTAGACTTAACGGGACACTTCCCATATGGTATATATAAACCTTCACAAGAGCTACGACTTTGCCATTGATGCACATGTTTTTATGGAGAGGACACTTCTATTTTAGGGTGCATGAAGAAGTACATACCTCTTCATGCTCACACTCTTTGCAGTACATACCCTTCCAAGAGTGAATCTTCACTTGGATTTTATGGAATCACATACTTCATGCATGTTGATTCAATTTAGAGTATTGAGACTTGTGCTCTGCTATCACCATAGTCACTTTCTACTCCTCATCTCATGAAGGATATTAGAACTCATCCCACGAAGGATATTAGATTACGAGGGTCTTATAGGGTATTAAAGCAATCTTTCATTGATACGTATAAAAAAATGACCACTACCTTCTACTCTCCACCTTATATTTAACCGTACTCTATATGGAAGAGATGGAGAGAAGAAAACAAAAAAAAACACATGTCAACCCACAGGACATCCATAGTCATCCCCTCAAATCACTACATGATGTGAATCGCACAATTAGACTCATGTGCATAGGTGTGCTGAACCAACGAGACACATAATCGTGAAGAGACGTACCTCATCACATAAGAGATTTATCAAGGTTGTAGATAAGTTTAAAATTGGCATCGCCTTAGGTGGGAAGTTTAGAGACAATTGAAAGTCATCTAAAAAGACGACAAACGATAACTAGCAAAGTGACACAAGGTAGCCAAAGAAAAGATTCCAAATGGAGGACTTCTCCATAAATGCGCTTGCTTGTTTGAAGGTGGGGGTTGAAGAGACATGGAAGCTAGCTAGAAACGGAATGGAAATATGAAAAGCATAATGAAAGGTAGAATGGAAAGGAAAGAAAGTACAAATGCAAGGCAATAACCAAAATACTCACAATGTATTGATAGCTTGATGTTGACTGTTATAATAGACTATAGACAAGTACATCTCTATATAGTGTGACACTAGACCCTAGAAAGTCACAATGTCTATGGGATATCTCCCAATATGACACATGGCACGTCTAGGACTCACTATACTATAAAACACCACCTAGAGCACCTAGAGCACACATTTTTGACTCACTTTGGCTTCATATTCCAACACCCCCCCATGAAGGCAAGGTGAGAGACTACTGGAATGGAACCAATAACAGAACATGACAATGACGGTCATTAAAACTGTGCATGTCGATCTAGAACTAGACATGGCTCTCCCCCATCTCAGAGGCAAGTGAGCATGGCTCAGAGGCTAGTGAGCATAACATAGAAAGCGCATCTAGCATGGCTTAGAGGCTCATCATGCATGGATGCATGATCAACTCAGAGGTCTAGGAGACCAATGCACCAACATCCTGGAACTCTCAAGCTAGGCTTGATAAACAAATAGACCTATCAATGCCAATACATGGCTCCCACAGTACGTCCCCCCTTGGCTTCATAACAGGACATGTTAGGAAGCCAAACACCAAAATAGGAAAACCAATACATCTTTTTAGGAGGACTATCCAAGGCAGAGGACCTTTAGACTCAATGACAACCAAACACTTAGTTACATATCATTTTAGGGGGACTACCCAAGGTAGAGGACCCCAAAATACATCAAGCTGTAGGAATAATAAAAATAGATCTCTTAGGAGTAAGAGATGTCCTCCAAGTAGCCATTGCACATGTGTGCACATCCGTGCGAGTCGATGACGATGTCGATGAAGCACTAGGCATGGATGTCCCAAAATATGTGTCGGTGAAGTCCATGGGGTAGCTACATGGAGTGGTCATGGCATGACTCTCAAAATAGAAGAAGTAGAGTCACCAAAAAGTCGATGTAGAGGTTGGAGGTGCCACAAGGACTAGTAGAGTCACTCAATATGCAAGCCTAGCACCACGGGCAATCAGAGAAGTAATCGGAGAAGTCGAGAAGTAACCGTACCTCACATCAAGATAATTTTTCTTTATCTTCTTGCTGCAAATTAGTGTGGAGTCTACACACCGTTATAGAAGGCGGATGAGGCGTGCAATGTGGCAATTCGAATGGCCAGAAGATAGAGCTTCGTGGGCAATAGAAGCGTGAGCAGCAGGAGCAGCAGCGTGGGCAGCTAGAAGCAGCGTGCACAGCTAGATGGCGGGCAGAGAGGATAGCTACGTGGGCAGCAAGAGAAGCTGCGTGGGCAGCTATAGCTTAGCTTCGTGGGCACCAACTGGAGCAGCAAAAGATGGAGGTGGAGATGAAGATAGTGACAGTAGGCTGGAAACTATCATCCTGTGAACTCAAGAACAAAATCCGCACTTAGGAATAATTTTGGTCACTTTTTGCAAGAGCTATATCTTTTCATAGAAAACTCGGATTGCAATGATGTAAAAACGAAAATTGTAGTACTCAAGGTCCTCTACAACTTCCCTGAAGACACAAAGTCGTGATTCTACTTCTAGATCGAGATAGAAGCGTCACATCGTCCGCAGGTCACAGAGAGAGTAACAAAAATAGCACCACTCCAGGACGTCTTTGTAGCTGAAGGAAGGAGAAGAGCTCACCAAGGAAAGGGAAGAGAGGTGGCAGAAGCTAAAGTTGGAGAAGACAACGTTGGAGGAGAATCCCAATGTTGATGAAGCCTTCAATAGAGAGGAGTAGGGAAGGGGAGCTCCTCCAAGAGAAGAGAGGACAGCTTCTCTTTCCGGCCACCCTCTACCTCATGGAGAAGCAAGGAGGAAGGGGAGGGCTAGGAAGGAAGGCTCTGATACCATATGAAGAGACATGGAAGCTAGCTAGGAACGGAATGGAAATATGGAAAGCATAATGAAAGGCAGAATGGAAAGGAAAGAAAGTACAAGTGCAAGGCAATAACCAAAATACTCACAATGTATTGATAGCTTGATGTTGACTGTTGTAATGGACAATAGACAAGTACAACACTATATAGTGTGACACTAGACTCTAGAAAGTCACAATGTCTATGGGATATCTCCCAATATGACACATGGCACGTCTAGGACTCACTATACTATAAAACACTACCTAGACTACCTAGAACATACATTTTTGACTCACTTTGGCTTCATATTCCAACAGGGGTTTGCGAGAGGTAGCACGTCTTTCAAACAGCAATAGGGAGCATTCGAAGAGAGTTCAATCTCTTTGATCTCATGTGTGACTTTTAACAGAGAATGTACAACTGCTATAACAGAATTTGAGCACTTTGAAAAAAGATGGATTCCATACTTTCTCTGTATCTTGACTTATTCTCAAGTTGTTGTTTTACAAAAGATGTCCTTCTAAGTCCATATGTATGGCTTGGCCAATTGTGGTGTTTAAGAAGCTCAGATACATGTTGAGTTGTTGAATGAAGCCAACCAATAAATTATATTTGAACCTTCTTTTATAGCTTTTCCATTTTTTAAACTCCCATGGCTTTGATGATTGGACTATGAAGATAGAAGAAACATTCAGCATGTTGACATTTGAGCAGATGAGTTTTGGGGTCATTTGGTTTAGAATTGAGAGATGAAAGTAGTGGGAACAATTGGGTTTCAGCTCTAACATATGCTGGGAGCTGTTCAAGCTGGTTAAAATGCGGCAAGCTGGTTGTGCAAGGTTGCATTGGTGATAATTCTTGAAGCTGACATCAAATTTAAAAAGGGTGGGGTGTTTATGCCGTAATTAGCATTTGAAGGGCCTCCTTTTAAATACTGTCTTGGGGATACATTGATATTCTTTCAATATGGACATTTCATGGAAGTCAACATGCACAGAAATCAATATAGAGGAATCTGAAGAGTTAACCCAAAATAGGTTTTGTTGCTACAAAGTAAATGGATAGTTGGGAGAAAATTGACCCTGATCGAACTGCTTGAGGAGTAAAATGCTTCAGAACGTGAGCTCAGTCTCTTATGTATGTAGGTGATCCAAATGCGTTTGGACTATGCAAGCATTGCATTTGTTAAATGAAGGTGAGTGGATGTCTTTGTGTATGATCTTAATTCACATGAAGAAGTGAAGCACCTCAGTCAGCTGCTAACACATTTTAATCTAAGTAGCAGTGGTATATTTTTGACGCTGCATGCTTGCTGGTGTAAGTAGCGTGCTTAGGATTTGTGTTGCAATAGTCTTGAAAAATGTCTCCATTTTATTTTCTCATGTGATAACACAATTGGTTGCAACAGAGGCACATAGCTCTGCTATTGAACTTTGCTAGTGCTTGTTTGTGGTACTATTGCACTTCGCTAGTGCTCTGATATTGCACGTCATTTGTGGTACCATTGTGATAAAGTGTTTCTTAAACATGAAAATTTACCTGCCAGATCAGATCGCCTCATTTGGGGATTTCTTGCAACAAGTCTTGATAAACAGGCTGAAGTCCAGAAGGCTGTGGTTGAGAGTTTTCTGCAGGATCACTTGGTAGCTGGGAGTCAACATTGCGAGGTCGTACAATTCATGTCAATTGCTTTGAGTTCTAGTAGGTTACTAGAGTCTTTCATTTTATATAACATTTTTAACTTAAATACCTAAATGGTTTTGCAATTTTGGCGAAGCAGGAAATGGTCTGTCGTTTAATTGGCAGGTTCGTTTTTGCAAGTGCCAGTCTCTCAGTAAAAAGCTTGCAAAAGAGGACAAAAACTATGAGGTCAGCAGAAGTAGAGGGCTTGAATGGTTCACCGGATAAAAGTTTATTACTGTCTGCAATGAATGGAGTTGTACAGCTGCGGCTGCTTAGCACATCAGCATCCCAAGGAGGTTTAGAATCAGGAGGAAGTCAGAGTTTAGTACCTCTGGTGGTTGCTTCTTCTGCTGCTTTGCTTGAAGAAAGTGAGGCATCCAAAAACAGACCCATTTTTACAGAAGTCTCACGGTTACTGAGGTAAAACGTCCTTTGTTTTGAGTTGCCCACTCTGGGGATAATACTCGTAGACAGGGACAATTGAGGAGTATTTGCGTGTGAGAATTGACAGCCTTGCTCATCTGTAGTAAATGGACACTTTTCTAGCCATTATAGTTGTGATTGGGAACTATCCGAAATGTTGAGAATCATTTTTCTAGTGTGCCAATATGCTCTGTAAAGTAAATTAACATGATAGCTAGAAGTAGTTCTGGACTATGTGCAAAACAGCTAGGTGCCTTTCTCGTTGCTTTCCTTTCCCTTACATCTGTGAATATTTAAAGGTTTTCAAGAGTTCTCTTATGCCATTTTTTTCACACATTTGTTTGTGTGTTATGTTTTCTAGATCTCTCGGCCATTTTAAATATGGCGGGGTTGTCATATCCATGATCTCTCACAAAGATCCTAGTTATACGGGTGCTTCTGTAGCAAGGTGGTACAGAGCTTTGTGTGTTATTGATGATGAAACTGCTGATTTGTTGGAGGGGCTGGAATCAGTGATCATAATAAAAGGCATTTCAGTAGCACTTGAAGGCCTAGAGAGCCAACATGATCTACAGGCAGCTCAACAGGAAGATGATCCAATTAAGGACTCAGAAATAGGAAAGCTTGAAATTCTTTCCTTGCAACATATTGTAGAGGTATGCATCCTTTAGTAAAGTTTGTAAAGTTCAAAGCGTTTTGCTCGAATTGGTGATGGCAATAAATACAGCTCTTATATGCTTGCATGTGCAGATGGTGGACATTCCATCCAATTTTGTGCAAACTACACAGGATTTCATTGAAAATAATCAAGCACAAAATTTCCTTCTTTGCTCATACTATTTTTTGAGGATAGCAGGTTCTATTGTCAAGGGCAAGTCATGGGTACATGAATCTAATGCAAACAAAAATGATTTGATGCAAGCTTTGGTACTTACCTGTGCAGCACTCGCCTCTGCTGAAGATGATGCGGGAGCATGTCTCTCATGGATCTCCAAGGACATCCGGGAGCTTGCAGCTGCAATTGTTTACTACATAGGTGCTATTAATGACAAATTGGGTGGGTTTGTTGCTCAAGAGGCACGGGGAATTCCAAAATATAATGTTTGTAATGGAATTGAGAGACTGATAATACAAATGCTTCCTACTCTGCTGCTCAATTTCAAGAATCGATTGAAGGATAATCTCAGCACAGATGCCGAAGGGAATTTCAGAGCACCCTCAAGGAGTACAAGTCTGACTTCTGCAATAATTGCTGCACATCAAATGTATTGGTGCGTAAAACAGGTATACTTGATGCCAGTGAACTGTTATTTTGATTTCTTGATACTGACCCAGGATTAAGCTTTGGTAATGAAGGGGGAAGGAAAAAGGGACTAATGTAGTAGTACCTAAGTGAGAGTTAGAGGGGATTGTGGAGCGGACTATATAAGTCAACCCCTCTTTTGTAGGCACTTTTGGATGTGACACCTAATCTTTATCCTTCTCCTTCGTACACTCTCTCCCTCTACCTCCCCACTTTCATCACAAATTAAAACCCGCCTACTCTACACGTCTCTCGGGTTTACTAAGAGACATTGACCACATACTGCTCTTAGAGGATCAAGCTGCCCTGATCACACGATCCTTGCATGAGGCCACTCTACACACTTTTCCACACGAGTCTTGTAGATCATGAGCGTAGGCACATGGTTATTCCACCATGCCAATCTCTGGTACAACAAGCTCAAAAAGATCACATACGCTTTTCCTCCTGCATGCCAGAGCCCACAATTCCCTAGATGAATCTGGATGCCACTTGTCAATCTGCATGCCAGAGCCCACAATTGAAAGCCCCTAGCATACACCCTTGTTACTCCTCACTTGGGATAACTGTTAATTCCATTTGCCCCTTGGCAAATCACACATTTAGGTGCACCTAGGCCCTCAGCCTTAGATTCATCTAGTCTGTGCCATACGCCCTCATCAAGGACCTCGACATTGATTCGTTAAACCGCTTACTTGAAGCACAATAAAATATAATACAAAGGTCGGTCCACACAAAAGGAAACGACCCTTCCGAGGTCATGTTATCTCAACTAGAGTATAACATTCCTTTCCTCTTTAGGCATCAACGTCCTCGATGATGGAATCTGGGAATACTCTCCGCATTTGGTATACGGATTCTTAAGTAGCCTCAGATATAGGTAAACCATGCCATGCAACCAACACCGTGGGTATCTTCCGATTGCGTACTTGCATTGTTCCTCGGTCCAAGATTCTTGTTGGTTTGCTCCTTGCATTATCCTCTACGGGAAACATGAAACACTGGGTGCACCTTACAACCTTGTGGTAATTCCAATTTATAGGCCACCGTGTCTATACTCCTAAGAATTAACCACGGCCCACACTATCAGGGTGGTAACTTAGCACGATCTCTTGTAGCAAAAGACTTGGATTGTGAAGGAATTTTGAGAAAAGCTTTTTCTCCTTAAATTCTCTAAAGATGTATTCTCATCCGCATACGTTTTAGCTTTATCCATAGCTTGGCGGATGTTAGCTCTCGCAAGTGCTAGCATCTCTTGCATGTGAACAACATAATTTTCGGCACTAGACACATTTTGAGGTATTCCAACTGTAGTTGGATTTGCTGGTCTATAACCATAGTTCAACTCGAATGGACTCATTCCCACAGAGGAATGTTTTCTATCATTAGGCAAATTCCAACAATGGTAACCACTTGTCCCACGCATGTTGCCTCAATGAAACATAGGCTCTAAGCATATCCTCTAAAGTTTGCTTGACTATGTTGCCTGACCTTCCGTTTCAGGATGATCCCCACTACTCGTTCCCAACTCAGTCCCTTGTACCTCAGACACTGCAGTCTAAAATTGATTGGAAAATTTAACATTCTTGTCTGACACTATGGATTTGGGTAGTCCATGCAAACGAAATATATGTTTAATAAACAAATCCGCTACTTGCAGGGCACTAATAGAATCCCTTGTTGGATTGACGTGAGCCAGCTTGGGAAACGGTCAACCACCACAAGGATAGAATCATATCCACCTTGTGTCGTAGGCATACCAACAATAGAGTCCATGGAAATGCTCTCCCCTCTACTTGATGGTATCTCTAAGGGCTGTAAAAGTCCAGGTGGCTTCACCCGCTCTGCCTTACCCACTTGACACGAGAAACATCGTGTCACATATTCATGAATATGCTTTTTCATCTTTGGCATAAAGAAGTCTCGCTTCATGAGATCTTATGTCTTCTTGACACTTGAATGTCTAGCACATGGGCTATCATGGTTGACATAACCCTGCAGGATCTTGTTAGAGGTCAACATCTCTTGATGTCACGTAGAGAGAGAGGGCCTTGCTTGTGGGTGTGCCCGCCCAGTGAGTGAGGCTAGGGTAGATGAGTGAGGGCCTATGTTGTGGGTGTGCCCACCCCCTATGAGGGTAGAGTAGGATAGCCTCTCCTGGAGGCCCATGTTAAGGCAGCAAGTGTTGGCTCTTGGAGCGGGGCAGACTAGCCATGTGGCAAGGCCTACAGCCCTTATATAGGGGCTGTGCAGCAGCCTTTATAGACTCTAGAGGCCAAAGGGTGTCGGCCGCTTAGCTGCTAGGTTGGCTGTCTAGGCTCTGAGGGGCGCCTCTATCCAGGGCTGCATGCAGCCCTTTGTAGGCTGGAGGGAGTCAGCCATATGGCTTGTTGGGTCGGCCATCTTGCAGGCTGGTCGGCCAGCCTGCCCTACCTGATTAGGGAGGGGCTGGGGGGCTATATGTAGGCCCCCCCCCCCTCAGCCCTCTTTTCATCACTTGGTAGAGCAGCATAGCCAGCCTTGGAGAGCAGTTCTAGGGCAGGGTTGTGGAGCAGTTCATCCACCCCTTTGTGCTTCTAGTTTGTTGAGGTTGTTGAGCTGTCCAGTGGAGCTCTCGAGCAGCCTGTTGTGCAGAGTTTTTCTCCCCAGTTGTAGCGGGGCTTTTGCCAGAGATCACTTGCAGTTCTCTTGTCGTTTCTCTCCTTCTCAGTGTGGTGTGTGTGAGGCATTATCTTGGTAGGTGTTGACAGACCATATCCCCTTGCGAAGGACCTTGGCATCCTGGCGCAAAGGACGTTGAGATTCTGTCTCACAGCTCTGGGACTGTGTCAATGCAAGGGTAAGGTCGTTCATTTTTCTTAACTGTACTCCTCAGGTGATTAATCATGTGAAGCACATGACAGTGGCCAAGAGTATATGGGAGCATTCAGCGTCCATGTATAATCAAACCTCTCCCATGAAGAGGGTTTCCCTGGAAGTCCAGATGTGCTTGTTGGATCCCAAGAAGTCTTCATCGATGTGGGGCCACATTAACAAGTTAAGGAACTTCAGTAGGGGATCCTCCAGATAGGGAAGAAGATATCGTCGGAGGACATGGCCATAACTATTCTGTCCCAGTTATCCTCTCTGTATGGGGCCTTCTATTCGTCCTTGACCACCAGTGGTAGGATGAATGAGTTGACCTGGGAGGAATTGGTTTCGATGGTGCTTGACGTGGAGGAGCGCTTTGTAGATCGTACCTTTGAGAGTGAGCCTGAGGTTTTGATAGTAGCTGAGCAGAAAGGCAAAAAGGAGTTGATAGCTGAGAAACGAGAAGCACTCAAGGCATCCTGTACGTGTAACCAATGTGGCCAGAAAGGTCATTATTGGCGGTAGTGTCCCCAAAGGAACGTTGATGGGCCCAGTAGCCAGTTGGCTAAGAGTGTTACCGCCGCAAGGACTTATACTTCGTTGTTTGTGGTAGTAGGACCTGTCGATCAGGTGCAACGGGAAGGGAGTCAATTATCGAGGCACGGTTTCAAGTAGGACCTCGAACCACGAGGACTTGTTTCCGTTGACCAGGTGGCTGTATGTTACCAGTTTGTATTTTGTTTGGATGTAATGACCTAGGAGACCCAAAGGGTGTCTCCTAGTGTTCTGCTATAGCTATTGTTTGATGCTATTGGAGATCCAGATGAGTGCAGGAATCTAGACACAGTTGATTGATCCTTGTGAGCTGTTATATGCCCATTGTCATTGGAGCACTGAAGTTCATCGATCTGGCGACCGTGTAGTAGTTTGGACTTGAGAGGGGGCTATCTAGCTCTGTGATACAAGTGCCCATGCAGGGAAGAAGACCTTGCACTGGTGACAGTATCAGTAGGATTAATGTTCCCGTACCTTCTCTTGGAGTATTGTATCAGTACCAACAGTTAGATTGTTGTGCGGAATGAACCAGTCTACCATTATCAGACCAGAGGAGTGTGTTGGAACATGAAGTCAAAGTGAGTGATATTTGTGTGTATTTGGTCTAGTGAGTTCTAGACATGCCATGTGTCATATTGGGAGTTATCCCATATACACTATGGATTTCTAGAGTCTAGTGTCACACACTATATGTGTTGTACTTGTCTAGTCTTGTCACATCAGTCAACATCAAGCTTTTATATCATGTGAGTATTTTGATTATCATTGCCTTGCACTCGTACTTTCTATTCTTGCCTTCCATTATGCTTTCCATCTTTCCATTCCATTCCTAGTGCTAGATTGGTACTCTCCCTACCACCATGTCTCTTCATGTGGTATCAGAGCTAGCTTTCCACTTTTCCCTTTTTCTCACTCTACCTAGAGGATGAGAGAAGCCCGCAAATGGAAGCTCCTCTCTCCTCCTAGATAGAGTCTCCATTCCCTTAGCCTCGCCATCAACTATCCCTTCCGCTTCAAATGCCTCACCAACGGCCAATCCTTTAGTCAGCCCGGAAGCCTCTTCATCGACCTACAAGAAGATTGTACAACCCACTGCAAATCAACCGTACAGCCTGTACGGCTTACATGTCGTACGATCGTACCTACACCGTACGTTTGGTCCTGTTTGCTTGCCGTCCATACTGTTTGTGCCGTTCGTGGTCTTGGTCGTCCTTCAGATGGTCGACTAGAAGTGACCCTTGGAACTGTTGCTGCTCCAGCCCGAGCTCCTGCCCATTTGCGTCAATTCGTGCCTACTAGCCGCCAACTAGTTCTCTGGTATTTTGTCCTGGCTCCATGCCATGCGCCTTCATGTGAAGATAATGCTGCAGCAATTCAGTCGTCATTCTGACTGCCACAGGCCCTGTTCGTGTGACTGGTTTCTTGCCAAAACCCTAATTTTTGCCCTTGTGTAATTTATTCCCAAATTCTCTATTTTTTTGGGTGTTTTCATGATGTGAGGGTTCCTAACTGTTGAAAGAGCACTCTTCTGTCAGAAATTTAGAAAAGCCGCAAATCTCAGCAAACCCTAATTTCTGACAGAAACCCTAATTTTCCAACTTAGGGCTTTTCTGAAAATTTTCAGCCCTTTGGCAAGAGTAAAGTCCCCCGCATGTAAATCTTTTGGGGATTCTGCCGAATTCTTGTAATTTCATCACTTTTTGGTACTTCTATTCGGCACATCAAGAGTCATGACGTGATCTCCCTTGGTAGCTGCTCCTATGGCCTTCATCGCCACATCATTCGAGGGCATCCTTGCCTGGTTCTTTACCGACATACCTCTTCGCATCAGGATGTGCACACTCTTGTGCGGTAACTACTTTTAGCTCATGGGTTCTCTGCCCTTGCTATGCATAACATGAATGAAATCTTTTATATTTTTTATATGTTTGAGTTGAAGGTTCTCTCCCTTGAGTAGTCCCTCTAAAATGAATGTTTGAAGAGTCAATAAAGGTCCTCTGCCTTGGATAGTCCTCCTAAAATGATGTATTTTCTTTTATATTTTTGGTGTGTAACTCCATGTTCCTAGTTAGTCCGTGGAGTCAAGAGGGGGATGTACTGTGGGAGCCATGTATTGGCAGGTCTAGTTAGCAGGCCTGGCATATGAGTTCGAGGATGTTGGCGCATTGGTCTTCTAGACCTCTTGAGTTGTTCATGCATCCATGCTATAACATGAGCCTCTGAGCATGTTGATTCTCAAGCCATGAAAGCGCTTGGATCGATCTCTGAATCTCTGCCATCTGTGAGCTCGTACCTGGGGTTGCTCGTACTGCTGGCTCTCCCTCTGTCTCCGTCTCCTCCGAGCTCTCCGTGAAAGCTGTTCCACTGGAGGCACCTCCAAGTCCTGAGTCCACTGGAGGCTCCCTCGGAGGAGTCTCCTCTCGCTCTGCTGAATGAGTCGCAGAGACCCCTGGAGGCTGAGCTGTAGGCTCTGGGTCACTCGTAGGATGCGATGGATCCGGAGTCTCTGATCGAGGCCGACGACTGGGGCAATCCCTAATAAAGTGACCTCTCTTCCGACAGAAAAGACACTGATCAGGAAGACCCTCGTACAAAACCCTCTGCTGAATTTGGATCCCATTTCCCATGGAGTACGAAATCAAAGTAGGCAAAGGTCGAGGAGGGGGGAACTCTGAAGTGATTTGACCCTTGTATCACTTGTACCAGCAAGTGACTGAGCATAGGAAAGTCTAGCACCTGATGGGATGACTGTACCTGCCACACTAGCCATATGCTCCACAGCTCTGCGACAAGAGCTGACCTCATCAGGAAGTCGAGGGAAAAGCATCCAAAAAGAGACTTGTCGCGGTCTTGGGGAAGTAGTACTGAAGTGCTTCCGCCAAGGCCACAAATGGATGACTCTGCTTTGAAACTGAATCGGTGAGCTTGTAAGTACTCTTTGAGCTTGCTCTGCAGACTGAAGGCCAAAAGAAAAGTACCCTCTGCCAAGCAATCGGAAAACCGTAACTGAGACATCTAATGAGGCCATGCTGGTGTACACCCAATCACGTGACTGTTGGCTTCTACCGGGTAGAAAGCCAATGATGTGCGTCAAACGAAAACCCTCCTCTGCTACCTCAATCATCTGCACAATGTCGGGAGGAAAAGAAACTGTGACTTCAATCTCCTCAAGTTCGGCGACGGGAGTGGCATTAGTGTCCTCCATTGTCTCAGCTTGCGCTGTCCTGAGGGGAGGAGCTACCTCTGCTGAAAATACCCACCAAGAACTCGCAACCAACCACTAGTCAATCCCCAAAAACTTGGTTAATGAATGCCCCAAACTTCAGCCTGCGTGGGATGAAAACAAGCCGCTCAATGCTGAAGTAGAAAGCTCCACCAATGCCCTGGAAACAGCCCAGGAACTCAGCTCCCTGGAACACGAGCAGAGCAGCCCCGGAGAGGGCCTTGAAGCAGCCCAGCTTGAAGCGCAAGGGAGGGGCGGACAACAGCGACTGGCAGCCTGAAAGGCGGCCTGAAGGGGCGACCTGAAGGGCAAGGGGGGCGCGACCAGCAGGGTGCGGCCAGACGTACTCAAGGGGGGCACGATCAGCAGGGCGCGGCCAGACGGGCTGAAGGGGGGCGACCTAAAGGGCGCGGCCAAGGGAGCAGGGCGCCGCCAAGGGAGCCTGCGCGGCCAAGGGAGCAGGGCGCGGCCAAGGGAGCAGGGCGTTGCCAAGGGGGCTGGGTGATGGCGACGGGTGGTGGCGGGCAGCTGCAGACGGGAGCTCCTCCAAGATCGTTGGCTAGCCCTTCCCTCAACACATTCACTAGGATGTTGAATTCTGATCGGCTTTGGGATTTCCCTCCATTTCTACTTCGCATTTTGAGACCACCATCTGAGCCGTCCGACGTTCCTTGTCATGCGGACAATCTTTCCACTGATGAGGTTGAGGCATCTAAAACATAAGCCTTCTTCCTCGCTTTCTCTTTTTGTTCTAGGGTCAAAGAAGATTTCGACAAAGCTTGGGCTGCCATTCTCTTCATTCCTGGCCACTAGGCTGTGAGGCACTACTCTTACTAATCCCGTTCTTCTCAAACCTACTCTTTTTTGGGTACTCATACCGAGTCCCAGCCTGCACAAATCCACTTGGCTTGTTACCTTTGGCATCTTCATAGTTCTAGGCTATGGCAATTGCTTCATCTAGAGTGTTTGCATATTTAGCCTGAACTTCCATCTTGATTTGATCATTTAGTCTGAAAATAAAATCCTTTACTTGCAGCGATTGAGAAAGAGGTTCATATACTTTCATTACACATTCCCTAAATTTATTAATATATTCAGCCGCTGACAAATCTCTTTGACGAAGGCCCCCATACTGATCCCAAGCTCGGGATGCTTCCTCAGGAGGCAAGTTTCCTAAATTCTTTCTTGAACCCCTCCTAGGTAGTGGATGCCACACCATCCTTTTGTTGTTTGATCCACTACCTCATCAAACATATGAGTAGCCTCACGGATTTTCTTCATGTCATTCTTGATTTCACAAATGGCAAAAGTTTCATCCCATTTGTGTAACTAGGCTTCTATGACATCAGAGCTACGGTTAGTCATCCGACTAGAATACTTTTCTAGCCTATATTTGGTAACATTAGGTATCTTAGCCCTCCTAGGCTCAACCGTATGTATACTGGTTTCAGGATCCATTGGAGCTTTTTGTTTTTCCTCCCTGGATGGTCTTGCAAACATACTATGAACCATCTGTCTGAATTCTGATTGCCTACATTTTCATGTAGTTGTCGAGACAAAATTTGTTGTAAGGCATCCTCTAAAAAAGCAATCCTACCTGACAATGTATATGCAATTGGGCGCGACACTTGTTGTGTTGGCCGGACTCCCAATTCTACAGGATCCACCCATGTGGCTTCTTCTTCAACCTCCATTGTTGCTATAGCTTTGCCTTTGTCCATAAACTCTTACATAATCCCAAATATTCACAACTGATCAAAGTCCTTAACAATAAAGCTGTAAATTCACACCTTTTCCCTATGCTAGGGAAATACCTGCAATCTCAAATTAACTCTAAGAGGAAACTTTAAACAAAACTGATTTTGGAAGGAAAGGAATGTTAAGCCCCTTGGTTAGGTTCTTGCAAGATGGTGGTCACATGAGGCTTGACAAAGTTGTTAAAGGAAGAGCCTCCACGCTCAAACTCAACCAACTTCCCACCTGGCAATTGGAAGCCAAAGCACTGTACCGAATGTGAAGCCTTTGATAGTTGCATTCATTATCATCTACCAACCAATAAAATTGTGACGTCCCGAAACATGGGTTTCCTCACACAAGCCAACGATTGTGTCATAGTCAAACACCCTTTGCACACCAATTCCATCAAGATTCACGTCAGTCATGAACGAAGCTTACGTCCATTTCAACCCTTCAAGAAACTAGAGAAAAAGAGTCACGTTTCTGTTAGCTTGGACATGTATAAGGAATTTTGTAAATAATTTCCTTTGTTAGAATTTGTCCGTTAGTCCTTGGCAGAACAATTCGGAGACAATCCTGTTTCTTGATGGTCTCTCTCCGTTAGAGTTTCTTCGTCCTTTGCCTACATAGAGATATAGTGGTCTCCTTCCATCACAACCTGCACCACCACTAGTCAAACTAGACCCAGTCATGTCCGCACGTTGGCCAATGAGTGCAAACGTTTCCCAATTCCCTTGTCACCAACCTGCCGCTCTGATACCAAATGATAAGCGCAAGACACAACACTAATTTTCTTGTAGATCACGGGTGTAGGCACATGGTTATTCTACCACCCAACCAATCTCTGGTAAAGCAAGCTCAAACATATCACACACGTTTTTCCTTCTGCATGCTTTCTTCAGAGCCCACAATTCCCTAGATGAATCTGGATGCCACATGTCAATAATTTGAAGCCCCTAGCATACGTCCTTTTAACCCCTCACTTGGGATAATGTTAATTCCATTTGCCCCTTGGCAAATCACACATTTAGGCGCACCTAGGCCCTCAGCCTTAGATTCATCTAGTCTGTGCCATTATGCCCTCACCAAGGACCTTGACATTGATTCCCTAAATGTTTACATGAAGCTCAATAAACTTTAATACAAAGGTTGGTCCACACAAAAGGAAAATGTCTAGCGATCCCTCCGAGGTCATGTTATCTCAACTAGAGCATAACAACTTGATCCACGCACCTCTTGTAGCTTGACTTCGAGTCCGGCCAACGCGGCATACCCTCTTCTCAATCGGGCCTGTAGCGTTGGTTAGATCGTGAAGATCTGGTCGGAGAAAAGGACCTCCAAGTATGTGTAGGATGCAACCACCTCCACAGGCAGCCCTCCTAGGGTGAAATGCTCTCTGTGCATGGCTTCCGGGATGTGTTGAAGATCATGACCTTGGTTTTGCCAAGGTTGACCTTCAAATCATGTGTTGAAGATCATCACCTCGGTTTTGCCAACAAGCATCCCTCACAAACATGTTTAACCGGTGCATGCATGGGAACCATCATGTTTTGTGAATGCATTTTAACCACAGTTAGGGGAAACGGAAACGGGGAAACGGGGAACGGAAACGGAAACGGAAATGTTTCGGGATTTTTGGGAGGGCTGAAACGGGGAAACGCCACGTCAGCAAGGGAGCTTTAGAAAAGGGAGTTTTGAGATGAGAACACACACATTTAGAATGCTACAGCCTACAGCCTACCTGTAACTTAAAATATAGTGCATAATACTTACCACATGGCACAATGTCACTTAGAAGTTAGAAGTTAGAACTTAGAACAAGTTACAAATTATAACTTAGAACTTGGAGCTTAGAAGTTAACTTTAGCAGTGAGCAATACATATTACAAATATAAATGACAAATCTGAAATCAATGAGAAAAGCTGAAGATTGACAAGTTACAAAATGCCAAAGGTAATATAATATATGATTCATATATGAATTATGTCTCATTGTCAAGAGTCAAGACTCAAGACTCAAGAGTCACAAGTACAAAATTCAGATTCCCAAAAGCCTAGGCTCTAAGCCTTAAGGCCAACCGCTACATCATTGATGATATGATCAAAATCCATAATGTAGATTCTAGAATCTAGATAGCTCAGCTGCTCAAGAGTCCTCCTCCTCCTCCTCCTCCTCCTCCTCCACTGCCATCTCCTCATCGTCCTCCCCCTCCTCATCATCATCAGTGAGGGTGTCATCAGGCTTATGAAAACCAATGAACTTGTCATGAGTGTACTCCTGTCTCATCCTGTTAAGCAAACGCAAGTTTGCATTAACAAAGACAAGATCGTTCGCCTTGTGTGCTTTGAGACGGTTCCTCTTCTTTGTATGGATGTGGGCAAAGTTGCTCCACATGCGCTCACAAGAGGAGGAGCTACAACCCTGGCTGAGAATCCGAATGGCAAGCGATTGCAGCTGTGGGGAATCAGCTCCATAATCCTCCCACCATGTAACAGACCCAACTCGAAATCTGAAATTTGAAAGATCATAAAATTCAGATATATGGCAAAGCTCATGAAATCTGAAAATTATGAATCATTAAATAGTAAAATTTAAGAATTTAAATGAGTTAGGATTACCTGTCATGTTGGGCATCTGGCCATCCAAATATGCCCTCCTTATTGCGGTAATTGGCGAGCTGGTCCTTCATTGTCCGGTGAGCCTCTGGCATTTGCACCATCTTCTGAAGAGCGAGGTTCCAACCATGGACCACCTCTGCATCACTTTGTTGGGCAGTTGCCTTGTGTTGAAACTTTGGGTCCAACACAAATGCAGCCGCATGAATGGGAGAGTAGTACTGATTTCACCTAGTCACAGCCAAGTCCTCCAGCTCTTTCAACCTGTGGGGATCTTCCAGCTGCCCATTTATTTATTATACACATCTTTAGACACCACGGCATGCCCAAGTCTATAGTATCAGATAGAGACTCAAAGTTCACTAGTAACTTCTGGTAGGCTTTGTTTGAGAACCTTGGAACTCTTCTAAGTTTCTCCTCAGCTTTTCATCCTCAAACGGATGGCCAAACTGAAGTTACGAATAGTACACTCTTGGATTTGCTGAAATTTTATGTGCATGACCAGCAAACCTTTTGGGAGAAATTCCTTCCTCTTGTGGAGTTTGCTTATAACAACACAATTCATTCCTCCACTGGAAAAGCTCCTTTCGAAATTGTATATGGTAGATCTTTACCAACTCTATCATGCAAACAAAAGAGAAAATCTTTGCCGCTGATCAATTCGTGGAGGATTATGACTCTGCTTATGCCACGGTTTGAGCAGCCATTCAAAAGGCACAGGAGAAACAAAGAGCAGCTGCAAATAAAAGACGGAGGGCGTTTGCAGTGAAAGAAGGCCAATGGGTCTTATTGAAATTTGAGAAAGCCCGGTTAAAAACCAAAGTGGGCAAAAAGCGCATCTACTTTAAGCTATCCTTTCGATATTATGGTCCTTTTTAGGTGTTGCAGGTAATAAATGATGTCTCAGTCCGATTGAGACTTCCAGAGCATTGGAAGATCCACAATGTCTTTCACATAAGCTTGGTGAAACCCTTCATTGGGGAACCACCTCAAGAGCCCACACTGGACGATGCACCTGAAGTAGAGGACACTGAGATCTTGTTGATCCCATAGCAAATTATTTTGCATAACTTCACTACGGGACGTCGAGGCACGACTCGCAAAATGTATCTTTTGAAGTTCAGAGGGCTCCCATCCACCGATGCCCAATGGGTGGACAGAGCTATATTTCAGGAGTGTCCTGAAATCCTGGATGCTTATGAGGAAGCATTTCAGTTGCGGACAACCGAATGAAAGACGGAGGGAATGTCATCCTGCTTCAACATGTATCCACTTGCTTGGTACTATTTCTTTTTGTTTTTCAATAAGTATGCTTATTAAGAAATGAAATGTTTTCCTACTGTTCAGTTACGGACAATGGGGACTAGGTCTAGCATTTGAGGGTGGACCCCCTTGCTTGGGGTTATGGGCATTAGTGACCCACAAGAGTGATGGCCTCTCTTTGAGAGGGACATTTGGAAACCACACCCCACCTGAGTACCCAAACATGGGACCAATCAAATGCACAGATTGCATACCGACCTAGGAACCATTCAAGAGAATGTTCCCTGAGCTTTGGGTGTGGGCCTGGCAGCATGCCAAGAGTAATGGAGATACAAGATAAGACGACAAACAAATGAGCTCAGTATGGCTCAATTATGACCTTAGAGTACGTCAATAGATAGTCTAAGCTGTTAGGAACCCGTGGGTGCGATTTGAATTGAATTCTGACAACTTTGAAATTTTAGGGTTTTTGAAAGTGACATGTGGCAGACTGCCACATGGAATCTGAGCTGGCAGGTCAGTCCACCTGTCCCACACATGTGGCAGCATGCATGGCAAGTGGTAGGGCATGCAGGCCAAGTGTTTGGCCCCAAATCTGGTAGATTTGGGGCAGGTTGTGGGCTGTCCTCTTTGGGACTGCAGCCCACCAAAAATCTGGGACAAGTGTCCACCTTCCACTCTAGGCCTAAGGGGGGGGGCTGAGCCTATAAAAGAAGGCCTCTCCTCTTCATTCCTCACATGAAAAATTCGTCACTTTTCTTCTCCCTCCTTTTGGATGATGCAGCAGAACCTCTTCAGCTCCTTGAGTGCAGCCAGCTTCTCCCCAGGCCATTCTCTCACCTCAGCAGCACTTTCTCTCTCTACAACAGCACATTCTCTCTCTACAGTTCCAGCCCCTCCTCTCCAGAAATCTGCCCCCTCTCAGCTCTTCTGGAACAGCAGCAGCATCCTCTCTCCTTCTCCTAGCCTGGAGCAGCCATAGCCCCTTTCTCTCTCCTACTGCAGTCTTTCTCTCTCTACTGCAGAATTTCTCTCTCTACTGTTCCAGCCCATTTCCCTTGCAGAATTCTGCCTTTCTGTGCAGCTCTGGAACAGCAGCAGCTCCTCTCTTACATCCCCTCCCTTGGGATCAGCATTGGCACTCTCTCTCTACAGCTATCACTCCATAAAAGCTTTCTCTCTCTAGCCTACAGGCTGTTTTTTCTAAGCTGTTCTCATTCCAGCCCCTTTTCCACACTCTCCTCACCCAAGGTAGCTTCAGAGGCATCAAGGACTTCATCTACAAAAGGGTCAAGTCACGAAGGGAGCCTGTATTGTCAAGTTTATCTCATTTACAGCACTATTTCATGTTGTTTCTACTCTCTTTCTAGAAACTAGTGCTTGTCTCTAATGTTGGATGTAAGTGGTGATTGTTGCAGGCTTCTTCCTTGTGGATTGGGCAAGCCAAGAGTTGAAACCGGAGCTTGAAGTCCTCCTTTGTGTTGTCTACCTTACACATATGCTCTTGAGTCTTGTATCTAGGTCCTAGGTTTTCACCGAGTTCATTGGTTTGGAAGGTGCATTGCACCTTGGTCTTGTATCTCCATTTTCAAGAATAAAGTGAGCCTGGATAAGGGGGGGGGCCTCGTCTTGGCCCCTCAATCATATTGCATTTTCCAATGATGTCACTTTGTGTTTAAGCTGTGTAAGTCTTAATTCCAGCTTAATTGCAAACTCTTAAGTTCAAGTATATGTGTTTGGCAACTCGCAATCATCTCATTCAAACGCCTCTGCAAAATCCGTTGTCTGAATTAATAGAAAGCACCGAGTAGTACTAGTGTGTACCGTATCTGTCCAAGTACTGGCCAAGATCTGAGAAGGGTGAACCTGAGAACCCTCCAAAGCCTCAGTGCATCTGGCTCTCCAAATGTGCCATGCTGCAATGCTAGCTAAGACGTCCCATGGAGAGTCAACCGAGGAATGAGCAGCCCTGAAGAGAGTGGCCGGAACATCCTCTAGAGAGCTCGACTCCACAAGGTGTCGTCGAATGTGAAGAGCCCAAGAGGAGTCAAGTCTCTCAAAGAAGACCTCGGGCCCTGAAAGAGTGAGCCATGCCACTGATCCCTAGGTCATGTAGAAAGGTAGGTGAACAAAAGTGCTGAGAAGTCTTGCCATCCCCTTTCATATGATTCTCGCCTGTCTGCAATCCCAAAGGCAGTGCTGTATTGTCTCCAAAGCAGAAAGGCAATGAGGGCAAGAAGGGTCAGATCCGAACCTGGATCTCCATTGGTTCACTGCTATCCCACCATGAATAGAAAGCCAAAAGAAGAGTGATTTTTCTATTCCGATGGGATTTCCAGAGCCTCTGCCAAAAATTTTTTTGCAAGTCAGCAGAAATCTGAAAGTTCTCCCAATAAGGAGCTCTGGTAGGCCTCCAACCCTTACAGCTGAGCTAGAATTTCCTGGCATTACTGACCGTGTAACGAAAGAAGGGGATGCCCTTCTGTCGGTGCCCTTCTTCCATCCATTCCCATTCCCCAGGGTCCCACTGCAAAAACTTAATTGGGACACCTCCATAGAGCCACAGCCTCCATGAGCCGAGGGCAAAGCCCACTATCCTGACTGGTTGAAACGGTATCTCCAACAAGATATCGTATGTGGATCTGGACAGCCTGTCCCCCGAAGAAACATCAAAGACTAAGGCATCCTCATGTATGTCATGAAAAGCAATCACCTGTAAAGGAACTCCCAATCTGGAAAATGCCATTCCAAGGGCAAGGCTGCATCAATCTGATGGACTCTCCCTGCACTTCCTGAGATTAAGAACCATCTGGGCCTGTCGGTCTGCAGGAAGCTTCCTGAATGCTTTCCATGCTCCCACGGTAGATGCAGGGCCCCTCTCCCATCTTGCGGACAACCTTGTTTGACCCCATGGTGATCATCTCTTCTATCCACCCTGCAACTTTTCGAACCCGACCTGAGACTCTCTCATAAAGTGCCATGACTGCCCAAGTGCTCCCCTTGTCGCATCCCAACTGCCATAGGCGTCTAATGAGTCGGGCCCTTGGTACCATGCCAAACGCCTTGTGAAAATCCACAAAGTAGTAGTAGACCCTCTGTCTCCATGGCCTGGCCTAGCCTGGCCTCCTCAATAACCTCTTGATAGTTAGTATATGAACTATGGTCCCATGATCTACCCGGAAACCTAGTTGTCCCATGGCTCTGAAACCCCAATGTTCTGCTACCAGGCTAACCTCTCCGTCGCGTTGATGCATAGATCTTGGACATGACATGTCCAATCATAATGGTCCTTGTAGTTTTGCGGGCTCATGGGATCTCCTGCCTTGTGTATGGGGGTGATGGTGTTAAGGGTCCAAGTTTGTGGGAAGCATGTGCAGACTACTTCATTGAAAAGCTTCGCTAAGATCGGGGCCATGTATTGATTCCATATGCAAATGCCAACAAATGCTTTCATTGCAAGGAAGAGGGACATGTAGCACGTGAATGCCCAAAGCACAAAATGAAGGGGAAAGCTGATGATAGGATGAGCAGAAAGGCAAGAAGCAATTTCACACCCCACACACACTGTATGAGCTCCTGGGCTATTCTATTAGTCTTATGCTGTGCTTACCCTCTGTTGGTCGATTTCTAACATGGTATCAGGGCCCACGGAGGAGGCTCACAGGTGTGGGAGCTTGAAGGCAGGGGCCTTGCTGAAGGACGACCCTGATTCAGAGGCTCTTGGGAATCGACTTCCACGATTGGAGGACAATGCCCATGCCCTTGCGAGAAGGAGGGTGACTCAGGTTTAGTTAGGTACATACAGAGTTCTGGTCTACAGAAGGTTGAGTTTGATTGACTTTGCTGTGTGGTTTAGCAGTAGAGATGTCGGTTTCAGAAGCCTCTTTAGCTCCTTCTCTTCCTTCCTCGTCTCCCAAACTTCTTCTTTCACCATCCCTTACTTTGGAGAGTCTGGGAAACTGAATAGGTCAAACTACCCAATCTAGAAAGTGAAGATTTGGAGTCATTTAGTGGCTCGGAAGCTGTGGAAATTGACAACGGGAGTGGAGGTGAAGCCGAAGGATATGGTGGACAACAAGGGGAAGATACTCATACCAAAGGATGGAGAGGAGCTCGAAGGTTGGGAAGATAGAGATGCCCACGTCATGGCATTGATCATAGGGACTACGGTGGACTCTGTACTTCCTCACATCCAGATGGCCGACATGTCAGTAGAGGTGTGGACCATTCTGAAGGATCTGTACAAGACAAATAACACATTTTGGATCTTGCTTCTTCAGCATCAGCTCTACAACCTGGATTTGGATGAGGGAGATTCGGTACATGACCACTTGACGAAGGTCAAGGTGGTGAGGGATTGACTAGCATTGGTTGGTCATAAGGTGGACTCGTGCCATTTGGCCTTGATGGTACTGAGGAGGCTACCTCAGAGTTTCAAAAGATTCAATTGTGACAGCAGGATAGAGGACCAATCCTCTGACTTTTGAGGAGTTGGGTCCATTACTGCTCTAGGAAGAAGCTAGGGAGAAGCTCTACAACAACAACAAAGATGACAAGGCGTTGTTGGCAAAAGATTACGGAGGCAAGGGAAAGGGCAAGCCTAATGGTGGCAAGTCCAAGAAGGATGACTCTGATGATGAGGACACTTCCCAGAAGAGGAAGTAGAAGAAGTGGTTCTATTGTGATACGCCAAGCCATTTTGCAAAAGATTGCAGAAAGAAGAAGGTGGATGAGAAAAACAAGAGGGAATCCGACTCAGATTCAGAGGGCAATACAAGAGCCAAAGCTAATGTGGTGATTGAAGAACTATTCTTGGTGACATCTCCATGTGTTACTGAGGTCACATATGCCGACCTAGAAACCAGTGATGATGTCTGACATTGAGATGTGGGTCGACGAGGAGTTAGAAACCTTTGTGAAGGTGAAGGCAGCATGGAATACTTGGTATGTTCCAGGTGCGGTGCCCTAGGGTTTCATATTCAGATGGTTGCTGTACTTGAGAAGGGGGCAGTACAGGATTACACATGCTATTGGTATGTGTCTCGATGAGATGCATGGCTTGCTTTCAGAGCAAGCGCACAGGAAATACGGCGATTTGGTATATACTTGATGTTCTTAATTTGAGCCTTTATAGCATGCTGTGGAGAGAATCTGCTCTTCAAATGTCTCAAGTAATGCGAGATTGGAAGGAATTGGCCTTCTTCGAAGGCAGAAGGGGAAGTGTGGGTGCTTCTTCAAATCTCGGACACAGATTGCTAGAAGGTGATGAACAAGGTGTACTGAAGCTAGAAGAGTACCTGCTTGAGAGCTCAGTGAGAGTTCGTGGTCTAGGTTATGTGGAGATAATAATTTGTTGCGGGTCTTGCCAAAGGAAAGGACGGGTTGAAACAGACCGTCAGAGCACGGTGCGTGGAGTGGGACAATTGGAAGATCGTGGCGTCTGGATTGCTCAAGCTCAAAGGCGGGAACATGACTGAAGGTGGTGGTGCTAGGAGGTGCTACTAGAGATGGACCTGTGTACCAGGATGGTGTGCGCAAGCGGAACTAGACCCGGTGGAGCAGGAGCCACTGGATCAAAAGCCAGGAAAAGATTTCGACATCAAAATGTTCTAGAGGAGTACGACCAAGGAGTTACCGGAGCATCGTCATCAAGGTGTTGGCTTTGGGCCGAGATGTGTCAGTGAGAGGGGGTGTTGGAAAGGTCACCTCTCCATCTATAAGCCCCCATTATGAGGAGAGCATGGGGGAGGTAGACCAGGGGATGTTGGGGCTGCCACATGGGCAGCACATGCATGTGGGTAGCAGACAGAAAAGGCGGAGGTTGCCACATGGGCAGCACACAGGCTGCCATGTGGGCAGCTGTCAAAGCAGGATCAGTGGGCTGACAGAGGAGCAGCATGGCAAGCCAAAAGGCGCTAGCAAATGGCAGGCCATGGGCTTGCAAAAGAGGCGCACAAGTGGCGGCATGAGCAACCCAGTGGTCTGATTGCCAAACTGACCTGGTCTGATCCACTCCCCTCCTGGCACATGAGCAAGGCCTTGGCTCAGCCTCCAAACAGCCAGACCTGCACCAGAGGTGGCTGGATCCACCACAAGGGACTGGCAGACACACATGCCCAGGTATGCATCCAACCATATCCTACTCTATCCTCACAAGGGGCGGGCACACCCACAAGAAAGGCCCTCATCCTCTTGTACGCATGATACATCAGGAAATGCTAAACTCCAATAGTAGATAGGTTGAGGGAGATGGGCCGAACTAGAGAGAGAGAGAGAGAGAGAGAGAGAGAGAGAGAGAGAGAGAGAAAGAGAGAGAGAGAGAGAGAGATATTAACGTCCACAAGAGGCCTCGCAGGCCTATGGGACAAAGTACGGAATCAAGTAACTCATACAGACCACTGTGGGTTGGGGCAAAGGGCTCACTAAGGCCCTTGTTGAGTACTAAAATGCTATACTAGTACAAAATAGCAAAAAAGTAGCAAAATAGCATGAGGGTGGCATGAAAATATCAAATGCTTAGGGCTATAGTCCCAAGTGCATGAACCGGCTCCACGTATCCAGGCTCCATGGTGGCTCTTTGATGAGATGGTCTCATCGATCTTTGGATCTGATGGGCTATGTCAAGAGTGATGCCTCGCCTCGGTTGATCTCCCCTAAGGAGAACTGAAATAGGTTGAACCTCAATCGTGTGTGCTCTGGTCGCCTGTCGCACCGTGTACGGTCTCTGTGTCCCTCGCCTGGTAGTCTCTCTCCATTGATCCATATATCTCTCATGTTGGCTAGCTCCTCCTCCTCTATCCCAAAGTGCCCGCGGGTTGAGTCAAATGCATAGAAATCCGTGACTTGTCTCTGCACTTGGTCTAGCTTGGTATCCTGTGGTGCGGTGGTCCCATCCTCTTGCTCTTTGATATGTCATAGTAGTGTCTCCCTGTGTCATTGCATCTCCATTAGGAAGAGCTCAATACGGACCTGCCTGCTCCTGGAAGTGGATCAGTCGTGAGAGTGGGCCAAAGCCGTACCCCTCTTGAAAAAGGCAGTGGTAGCGCCCTTGGATCTCATAGTAGGCTGGGCAGACACATATAAAGTGCCCCTCTGTCTCGACCGCCCCCATCGTGCATAACCTGCAAGTCCGTTGCTCTCTGGGTATGCGTGCAGCTCTCCTTGTCTCGATCCTCAATTGATGGGACGACCCGAAGAGAGTCGGTGAGAGAGGGCATCCCTGCTTTACTCCGATCGTGCTCTCAATCCAGTCTGATAGGCCTCCTGGGACACGAACTCTCCCTCTGACGGACTCGTATAGGCTCACCATTCCCCAGAACATAACCTCTGGAATGTGGATATCCTGTAGTCTCTTGATCATGGGGGATCATGGGACAATGTGGAAGGCCTTCCGAAAGTCTACAAAACATGCGTAGACTTTGTGGCGTCTCGATTTCGCCTCCTCAATGACAGTCCTCAGGGTGAAGATGTGGTCTAGAGTGGAGTGCTGTCTCTGGAAACCTGCTTGCCCTAGAGCACGCTGCTCATGTGTCTCTGTATGGCTGCTGATCTCCCTCTCCAGTATCAAAAGTGGTTGTAGTAGAGCTGGGTCTTGGTGGGGAACTCTTGGTCCCCCCCCCCTCTCCCCCCCCAAGTGCAAGATGTGTGGAGCTAGAGGAGATCTAACCGTATGATGCGGTTAATCTCATCTCGTGGGAGTCGCTCTAGTCGGGCCAAGGCGCCATGCCCTTGTGTGAGTCATGCTCTGGTTGCGTGGGTCATCGTGAAAATTGGCCCTGTGAAAACTGCACCCAAGTATGTGTAGGACTGCACAATCTCCACTGGCTGACTCTTGTATGTAAAGCTACATCGGTGAAGCACTGTGTAGAAGGTGTTGAAGATCATGACCTTGGTCTTCCCAAGGTTAACCATCAGGTCTCTCTCTTTGCAGAACACCTCTAGGGCATCTAGATGTCTCTGTAGTCCCTCTGTTGAAGATGACAGGAGGACTATGTCATCTGCATATAGTAGAATCTGTATCATCAAGTTTGCTAGTGGTGCTCCCTCGCCTCCTAGGCGGTCTATGAAAGATGTAATCTCATCAATGTAGAGCCCAAAGAGAGTCGGTGAGAGAGGGCACCCCTGCTTTATTCCGATCGTGCTCTCAATCCAGTCTGATAGGCCTTCTGGGGCACGAACTCTCCCTCTAACGGACTCGTATAGGCTCACCACTCCAGATCAAAAC
Organism: Dipteris shenzhenensis; assembly: GCF_047967505.1. NCBI lineage: Eukaryota > Viridiplantae > Streptophyta > Polypodiopsida > Gleicheniales > Dipteridaceae > Dipteris > Dipteris shenzhenensis. The sequence goes on from NC_141596.1 coordinate 34,611,380, forward strand.
CTGTGGAATCTGCATATCGTGTAGTCTTTTGATCATGCGGGATCGCGGGACAGTTTTGAAGGCCTTCGGAAAGTCTACAAAACAAGCGTACACTTTATGGCGTCTCGACCTTGCCTCCTCAATGATAACCCTCACGGTGAAGATGTGGTCTAGAGTGGAGTGCTATCTCCGGAAGCTTGCCTACCCCAGAGCACGCTGCCCATGTGCCTCTGTATGGGTGTTGATCTTCCTCTCCAGTATCAATCCATAGATCTTTTGGCCAGTGTGTGGCCAATCATGAGAGTGCGATAGTTCTCAGTATCCATGGGGTCGCCTGCCTTGTGTATCGGTACTATGGTGGTGGTACTTGATGAGGGTGGGAAGCCGTGACATATGGCGTGATTGAACATCTGTGCTAGTACCAGAGCCAAAACCTCCTGTCCATGATCGAAATGCTCAATCTGTAGCCCCTCATCACACACACACACACACGCACACACACACACACACTCTCTCTCTCTCTCTCTCTCTCTCTCTCTCTCTCACAGAGCCTATCTTGTAAAAGATGTTGCAAAACAATGAAGTAGTTTAATGAATTTAATTGACTTAATATTTCTTATCATCAATGCAGGTGAAACATCCACATTTGGGGCCGCTTTGCACATCGTTGGTCCCGTGTGTCTTAATGGCTTTGGATCACTATTTACCTCATGTTAAGGCAAGAACTGTTGCTCTATTGATTTTACATGGAAGTCTGGATTTTCCTACTAAGCATGAAACAAGGTCTTTTGAAAGAAAGCAAGAATCTCTGTTTTTTTGTAGATTTTGCTTACAATACAATAGCATTCTACTAAAAATTCACACAATGTAGTGAAATGAAAATTTGGGGTTGGTTGCTACTTGGTCGTGTATCAAATTCGATAGAGCATGGTTAATTTCAAATGGTTTTTTTTACGTCTTACACTTGTGAATAATATAGCCTATGCTGGCTCCTTATTGTTCCCCTATGCCTAAAATACGTCCCGACTTAGTGTAGGCTCAAGGAAGCGGAAGGAGGTACAAATGTGGAGCAGAATGTTGAAAGCCGTCACATCAACTACTAGAGAAAGAGAGTACAAAGTACAAAATAAAAGGGAACCCTAGGACAATGTCCTAGTGGTACCACTAGTACTAGGTGTCATAAGACACTAAAAGTACTAGGTGACCTAAGTGCCAATAACTAAAGCTACATGGCACATACCAGGGCCCAAAGGGCATCAATACGATCGGGAGATGATGGCCTACAAACCCCTAGGTAGGACAACTCTCTGTCTCCTGTTGACAACCGCTCTCAAAGATAATGATAGTGAACCTCAATGTGCTTGGTACGCGCATGAAACACTGGATTACATGCAATAGCCAAAGCACTCTGGCTGTTAGTGTAGACCATAGTGGAGGATGTCTGGCAGATACCAAGATCTGCAAGTAATTGTCGAAGCTAGACACACTCTACTGTAGCGGTGAAGGCTGCCCTGTACTTAGCCTCACAGCTGGATGTGGCAACTGTTGGTTCCTTCTTGCTGAGCTAAGAGATACATGAACTGCCAAGCAAAAAACAGTCGCCGGTATGTGACACTCAGGTGTCGGAACAAACTGCCTAGTCACTATCCGTGTAAGCATGCATGGTAAGTGAACCTTGATCACCGTAGAAGAGGGCTAAATCTTGAGTGCCTCTGAGATATCTGAAGACTCTCTTCCCTGCCTACCAATGCTGTGAACTGGGCATGTGCATGAACCTGCTGAGCTGGGATAGTGTATACTGTAAGTCAGGTCTGGTGTGGCATAAGTAAATGAGACATCCAACAGCCTGGTGGTAAAGAGTGATATCACATGGTGGGCTCCCATCATGAGCTGAAAATTTGAAGCCAGGGTCCACAGGAGTAGAGATTGGCTTGCAATCCTCAAACGGAAAACGATCAAGGAGCTGTCCAATATACTTGGACTGTGTCATCATAATACCCCCCTCAACATGAGCAAACTGATTGCCCAAATAATAGTGCAGCTGTCCCATGTCTGACATTTCAAAAGCTTGCTGCAAATCAGCCTTGAAAGCTGCAATATGCTGAGTATCAGGGCCCGCGATCAGCATGTCATCCACATATAAAATCAGCACTAAAAAATCAGATCCACTCCCACGGACATAAAGAGTGGGCTCTGTTGGGCTATTCTAAAAACCAAGGGACAGTAAGTGTGCAAGGCTGATGAGGAGGATGTGGATTTATTCAAGGCACAAGTGCAGAGGTTCATGAGTGCTTTCACGCAGTTCACATAGGATCCTCGCTTCCAGAAAACGCTGAATTTTGATGTGCAGCCGAAGAAAAGGAAGCTCGATGATGGGGTTAAGGATGTTGAAGCTAACAAGAGACCGCATGTTAGCTTTCAAGATCAGCCCTCTCAAAATCTCTATGGTCTGCAGTAGCCTAATGTTATTCCTGGGACAACTCAAGGTAATAATTTTCAGTCCATGGTTTCTGGACAGCAAGTTTTCTAAAGGGGAATGCACTTCAGTGGTTGACCACTATGCTCATGCAAAACACCGCACGAAACACGTGGATAGGTTTCAAACAGCTGCGTGGCTTACCACAACTTTTGAAGTGGATATTATGACTGCTTGGCATGAGCTGAATTCCAATAATTGCCACAATTTAGAGGAGTATAAAAGCAAGTTTGGGTGGCTTTGCTGCCTATTAGCTCCTACCGGATTGGTCCTTTCGCTAAACAGGTTGAGAAATATTGCTGCGGGCTGCCGAACGAGTTGAGAGGCTACTACACGAAGACTAAAGTCTCCAACATGTCTCCAATATGCTAGCATGGCATATGCTTTGGTGTAGGGGAAGACTTTTGGGTTCAAAGGATGGTAGAGACGAGATTTGGGTTCGATTTTCCAAAATAGAGAAGAATACTAATTATCAGAATGCTGCGTTTGTTGCAGGGAGGCGACAAAACAATAAAAAGGCAGCTGCGTATTTTTTTTTTCCCCCCAAGAAAAAGACTTCTATTAAGTAAGAGAAAAAACCCGCGAGAGCAAGCTCAAAGCGGAATACATCATGAAATCACGAGGATAAATAAAAAACCCCCTCAGAGTGAGGTGGAAAACAACCAAGGCTGAGGCTGAAAGTGCCACCTCAACCCTGTAGTAGTTTCAGAGAAGAAAGGAGAATCCTTCCATTCCCTGAAGAAAGAAGCCCTCCTAGCTGAGGCTGCACGGGAGTCCCCCTGCATACCCGTCCATATGGCCATCACAAAGTATGTACGATGTTTGTCCAGATACTAGCCAATGTGTGCGAGGGATGAACCTGAGTACCTTCCAAAGCCTCTGTGCATCTGGCTCTCCAGATATGCCAGGATGCTATGCTCGCTAGAATCTCCCAAGAAGTATCCACAGAGGCATGTACAGCTGTAAAAGGAAGGTGTGGTACCACATCCAACGAACAGGACTCAATCCGATGACGTCGAACCGAAATGGCCCGAGAGGAGTCAACTCCCTCATAGAAAACCTGAGGTCTTGTAAGAGAAAGCCAAGCCACCGAGCCCCATGTCATAAAAAATGGGGAATGGGCAAAGTGACTGAAAATCCTGGCTACCCCCATCCAAATCATCCTCGCCTGTCTGCAATCCCATAAGCAATGCTGAATAGACTCCGAAGCAGAAAGGCATCGAGGGCATGTAGGGTCGGCTCGGAACCTGGACCTCCAAAGGTTCACTGCAATCCCTCCATGGATAGAAAGCCAAAAGAAGATAGTGATCTTTCTATTCTTGTGGGATTCCCAGAGTCTCCTCCAGAAGCACCTCTGCTGATCCGCAGCTGCGTATTTGAGTCTAGAAGAGCTGAAAACTCTCTATGAAGAAAAGAGATGTTTTAAATGCAAAGAACCAGGTCATGTGTCTCGGGATTGCCCAAAGTGGAATGAGGAGAAGGCTGATGTAGGCAAAGGTGATCAGAAGGGGAAGAAATAGAAGACCATGGCTGGTTTGATGCCTGATGTGATCAGTGAACAGACCTAGGGTGAGGAAATTGAGTTATGCAGAGCTTGGGATAAGGTTTGGGATCAAACAGCCCTTATTTTCTTTGATCTAGGTGAAAAGGCCAACTTTATTTATTCAGAGATGGCAGTGAGATTGGACATTTGAGCCGAGGAGATGTGACTGAGCTGTGAAGCCGGTATGGCTAGCTTGGAGTTCACTACTTCTGTCACACCTATCATAGGGAAGTTGCGCTTGCATATTCAGTCTTTTGTGTATAGAAGCCAAGAAGAGAAAAATTACAGTTTCACATAAGGGGAAGACCCATGTAATTGATGCAAAATTAAAAGGGGAGTCTATCCCAGTTGTAACGGATTCTGCCATTAATTCTGTAATGAAAAGCCATATTTCTGCGTACATAGTTTTTGCTAGAGAGATACCCCCTGTAAATGAAGAGCATACTGTTTCCCGTTTGGAAAAGCAAAGGACTGTTTTCTAACTGAATTTTCAAATTGCTTTTCTAATGAGTTGCCTAGTGAGCTTCCACCAGAAAGGCCAGAAGACCATGGGATTGACATCATACCTGGCAGTAGTCCACCCAATAAATGACACAATCCCAGCACTCCTGAAACCTCTGATCTGCAAGCAAACACAAGAACACACCAACGTGAGGAAACTGAGCAGGCTGCTCACCACCCAACCATGACATCTACGATATGTGATCCCGAATCGAAAGATGTCCTTTTCGAGCCATGAGCTGAGCTACTGGCACGAACTCCCAACCAGATCCTAACCAGCCTGGTAGATACCACCAGGTGGCGCTGTGAAGGTTGGGATCTGCTGCTGGGCCTTGGGCTACGGTATGATGCAGGCGCACGTTCACGACTCAATCCAGGATCAGACCTAGCATCTGGGAACGAGACTTGCTCCCATCGGCTCCTTGAGAATTGAACCTTTGGGCCCCTTATATAGACTTGGGCCCCAAGTGCCAAAAATAGCGAAGACCTCTAACTGGTTCGTACCCTTGCCACTCAACCCGAGAATCAAGCCTGCCTAGCTTTAAGCCTTACCAGGCTACTTGAGCTAGTCTCGTGTACCCAGTACACGTCAGATACCAATCCGTGCACATGACATACTTCTCCTCCTCTAAGAACTTACTCCTGAGTTCGCTAAAAAACCCGAGAATGTCCTCTGGAGGTTCTGTAATGTCTCCCATGTCGCATCCTCCTCAACACGATCCTTCCACTTGATCTTGTATTCCGTGATAGTTCTATTACGAATTTGTCTTTCACGAAATTCAAGAATACACTAAGGTTCGTGTGGAATAAAAGTCAAATCTGTAACTTCTATTATTTCTTGAGGAGAAACAAGTTGATCATCCACACCCAATAACTTTTTCAGTCTTCTGACATAAAATACTGGATGTACTTTAACATCAGGAGGCAATTCTGGTCGATATGCAACTGGTCCAATTCTTTTAATGACCTTGAACGGACCACAATATTTGGGGGATAACTTCGGAACCAAACTAGTACTTAGGCTCTTGGATTCCTTGGGAATTCGCAAATATACCATCGTTCCTTCAGAGAACTCTCTAGGTGAACGATGTCTATTAGCATAAAATCTGACCCGATCTTGGGCACTTCTAATAGACTCCTTGGCAAACTCCAACATTTCCTGCATGTCTAGCAAGAAGGTCTTTGTAGCATCATTTTGGATTCCCTTTAACCCAACCATAACTGGTGACTTAGGTTGAAACCCGTACATAAGCATAAAAGGACTGTAACTAGTACTCGAATGCTTTGCATTGTTATAAGCAAATTCTATCATAGGTAGATAATCTTCCCATGAAGACTGTCTCTTAGAAACATATGCCCGAAGCATATCTTCAACCAATTGGTTGACCGTCTCTGTACTGCCATCGGATTGTGCATGATCTGAGGAACTCATACTTAGAGTAGTTTCTAACTTCTCAAAAACAAGTGTCCAAAAGTTACTTGGAAATTTGAGTCCTTGTCACTGACTATGTCAGAGGGCAAACCATACAGCTTAAACAAGTGGTCCACAAACTCGTGAGCCAGCTGAATAGCTGAAATAGTTGTTCTAGTAGGTAAGAATCGAGCCATTTTTGTCAGACGGTCGACTATGACCCAAATGGAGTCATGACCCTTGCGCGTTCGAGGCAAACCAGTAATAAAATCCATGGAAATAATTTCCTAGTTATTACCTGGAATTTGCAATGGCTGTAATAAACCCGCACTCCTAAGGCGTTCTGCCTTAGTAACCTGACAAACCCGGCAACGTACCACATAGTTTTCAATAAATGCACACATTTTAGGCCAATAAAAGGTATGCTTCACAAGAGACAGAGTCCGATGTATACCCGGATGTCCAGCACTAGGAGCATCATGACACTGGATTGAAGTTCTAGAACATCTGGCACACAAATCTTTCCATTCCGGAATAGCAAGCTGTTCCTAATCATCCAGTGACCTCCCGCCGCCTGTACCGTAGGGGGCACAATCCCTGAGTCTTGGTCAACCATGGAGCTCCCATCCTGGACCTTTTGCCTATAAGAACTGAAATGACTATCAGTTGCGCAAAGCCCTCTCAAGGATTGAAATAGGTCTGAGGATATTTCCGTAAATGACATAGCATTTACAAACTTGACTCGACTTAAGGCATCCGCCATACTATTCAATGAACCTTTGCGATAACGTATTTCAAAATCAAAATCTTGCATTAATTCTGCCCATCTAGCTTTCCGTCCCCTCAATTCAGACCCATCACACACATACTTGATTGACTGATGATCGGTCAATACAAGAAACTTCGAACCATACAAGTAGTGTCTCCAAACCTTTAGTGCATACACGACTGCATAGAGTTCTTTTTCTAGTGTGGGCCAACGATATTGGGTGTCATCTAGCTTCTTACTCTCAAAAGCTACGGGTCTGCCCTCTTGGAATAAAGCTGCCCTAATCGCAAAATCACTCGCATCGGCCTCTAAAACATAAGGCCGGGTAGGATCGGGTAATGCAAGAACGGGTACTTCCTTGATAGTTAACTTCAAGGTTTCAAAAGCCTTGTTTAATGCGTCATTCCAAGAGATCGGTTGGGTAGACCTGCGTCCACGACCTTTCAATATGTTTGTCAGGGGTGCCGTGATGTGTGAATAATCACGCTCAGACTTCCGTAGAAATACCGTAAATCCTAGGAAAGAACGAAGTTGTTTCATAGTCTGAGGGATAGGCCATTCTAAAACCTTCTGGATACGATCTAGATCAATGCTAATACCTTCAGAAGAAATCTTGTGTCCTAAGTAAATGATCTCCTTCATAAAGAAGTCACATTTACTCATCTTGGCATAGAGCTTATGCTGTCTTAGAATAACTAAGATAATTCGGAGGTGTCCTATGTGACCCTCTAGCGTTCGGCTATATACCAAGATGTCATCTAAGAACACTATAATGTATTTGCCCAGAAAATCTCGGAACAAATCGTCCATCATTTGCTGGAAGGTGGCAGGAGCATCGGTCAAACCAAAAGGTAATACAAGAAACTCGTAGTGGCCATGCCTAGTTCGGAATGCGGTTCTATCTTTGTGTTTAGCATAGATACGGATTTAGTGATAACCCATACGTAAATCAATCTCAGTGAAATACTTCGTTTTGGCCAAACGGTCTATTAGATCATCGGAACGAGGTAGAGGGTATCGATTCTTAATTGTCACTTTATTCAATCGTTTATAGTCTATACACATTCTCCATGTAGCATCTTTCTTCTTTCTTAAGAGGACAGGTGCTCCCCAAGGTGATTTACTTGGGCGAACATAGCCCATATTCAAATAATCTTGTAGCTGTGAAGCTAACTCATCCTCCTCAAGCTGGCTCATCCTATAAGGTGGAACACTAATAGATTGAGCCCCAGGTACTAAGTCTATGTGATGATCTACTGCCCGTTCTGGAGGTAAACCTTCCGGCAGTTGAGCAGGGAATACATCCATGAAATCATCTAACAACGTTCTCAATTCACGGTGTTCAAACACACTTAAATCATTCTTGTTATTAACAGATATAACAAATGAAGAAAGCGGAATCAAAACACACTGATAGACATCATAATGAGAAGTGTTTAATATATTCCGAAGCTGCATCGCAGATACAATAGGTCCCTGAGAAGAGGGAATGCTATTACACTGAATACAAAATTGGGTGTCCGTATCCAAAAAAGAAAGAGTATGGTCCTTTCATCCAATCCGAATATCGTGGGTTTTAAACCACTCTATTCCGATTAACAAGTCCACATGCTCTAAGTGCATGACATAGCATGTAAGAGCCGTTGTGTAATCTTGAATCCAGATAGAAAGCGCTTCAATCTTGCGATCCCAAAACTGCTTCCCAGCTGGAAGCTTCACCTCATAGGAGTGATCGCTAGGTATCTGACGTGTACTGGGTACACAAGACTAGCTCAGGTAGCCTGGGGAGGCTTAGAGCTAGGCAGGCTTGATTCTCGGGTTGAGTGGCAACGGTACGAACCAGTTAGAGGTCTTCGCTAGGTATTGTGGACAGCCCCATCTTCTGCACAAGTTTGTAACTAACAAAGTTGTGAGAGCTGCTCGAGTCAAAAAGAATGTGAACTCTTTGGTCCCTAACTTCTCCATAAACTTGGAAAAGATCATGGGAACCAAATAACGAAGTATTGAAGTGCAATTATAAGAAAGTGAGCAGGTAATGACATTTACAAAAATACCTGTCATCGAAACTTGATTAGCTCCCTTAGCTTTGGTACCCGGACCCGCCTAGAGCTTCGGTCCCGGCGCTTGCTTCTGGTTCTTGCGCTTAGGACAATCATTCTTAGTGTGGCCCCGCTCCTCGCAGAAGAAGCAATGTCCTTCCTTCTTTAGCTTCAAGGTACGAAGGAAACGGGCACGACCATTCTTTGCTTGAGTCAAATGTTTCTTGGAGGCGTTGTCTATAGACTTCGACTCCCCGGTACTAGTGGTAGACTGAAAGAAGAACTTCCTCTTGTTCTTGCCACTCGTGTCGGCAACTGTGGTTCCCTTTGCACTGGTCATGGTATCATCATAAATGCGCGCGTAATTCATGGCCTCTTGCAACGTGGTACATTTGTTGTTCTTGATCTGTAACTTGTATGACTCAGGCAAACCATCCACAAAGAAACCTAACAGGGTCACTGGATCCATCTTTGTAGCTCTGGTCGTCAAATCCCGAAACCTCTGAAGATAAACCTCAAAAGTCAAATTCAGCTTGGACATATCGAGGGCCTTGAGCTTGTCTACGATATCATAATCTTCCTCCTTCAGAAACTTTTTCCTGAAGACCCCTTCGAATTCTATCCATGTTGCAGGCTTGGGTTGGAGTTCCTTTTACCACAATAAAGCCTTTCCTGACATAAACCCGGCTGCAAGCTGTATTTTCTTGTCATCTGGATGAGGGTGAAACTGGAAGTGTACTTGCCACTTGTGCAACCAAGTGTCAACAACCTCCTTGGTACGAGACTTCTGGTCTCCAGGGAAAGGATCTGGAGTGATGTTCTGACCTAACACTAAAGCCATGGCATCCACATGCGTGAGCGCTTGAACAGTGCTAGTCAAAAGTGTGAGTGTAGTCTGAATCCCTTGGAGTTGCTGCGTCAACCCCGTTTGATTTGTGTTAACCTGCTCAAACTTTCCATCAAGAGCAGTGGTGAATTCACTGAAGGCTTGTTTCGTAATCAGATCATCGTAGAGACCTTGGTCATCCTCCGCATGGTACTTCATATCTTGGTCTGCCATTGCAAGCTCAGGGTCTACAGAATCAGCCATGACTGAAATCTGATCTGAAAAGAAGATAGGCTAGAGAAGAGAAACAAGCAGGTGGCCTCGGAGCTAGGAGGTAGAAACAAAGTGAAAGCTGGCCAAGAAGGAGGCGATGGAAGAAGGGAAAGCTGGTCGATGAAGAAGGTAAGCTGGCTGAGCTGAGCTGACGATTCAGCTCAGATTCTTGAACCTGGGACTCCGCTCTTGGCTGTCCGTACGAAGTACTGTAGCAGGCCGTACAAGTGTTCTGGCTCCCAAGCATGAAGATGTAGAGGGGCTGGAATTCTGCGCAATCTACAGGCTATGAGAGAAGGCAATTTGACCGTACTAATAGCGGGAGAGCAGGCTTTTAGTAAAGCCCTGCTTTACCAAAAGCTCACCCTCCAAAAACAGAGGGGTAGGGCTTTTTTAAGCCCCCAGGCCCCCCTGAAAAGCAACTGGCCTAGATTGCGATCCAGCCCTATCCTGTTGCGCACCTTCCTACGCTCCCCTTCTACCTGCCATCACAACCCCTGAGCAGCCAGTCGACATGCGGGATCCCCTTTGGTTCGCCCCAACTCTATTGTCTCTTCTGACTCCCTTCTGATGCCTCTACCCGGACCTCACTACTTCCTCCTAACTACACCTCTCTCCCTCTCTCTCAACTTGTCACTTCTTGCAACGAAATCACCCTGCACTCTCTCTCTCTCTCTCCTTCCTTCTATCCCAATCTAATACCACTTCCCTTAAGCGATGAACCAGCAGACACTTGCAGGGTTTTGAACATGAATTTCGAAATTAGGGCATACCTGGAGAAAAAATCGTCCAAAATTCTCGCAATAGAAGTTCCTACCTCAGGAGTTGGCTCTGATACCAACTGACACAATCCCAGCACTCCTGAAACCTCTGATCTGCAAGCAAACACAAGAACACACCAACGTGAGGAAACTGAGCAGGTTGCTTACCACCCAACCATGACATCTACGAGATGTGATCCAGAATCAGAAGATGTCCCCTCCGAGCCACGAGCTGAGCTACTGGCACGAACTCCCAACCAGATCCTAACCAGCCTGGTGTCCCATACCACCAGGTGACACTGTGAAGGCTGGGATCTGCTGCTGAGCCTTAGGCTACGCTATGATGCAGGCGCGCGTCCGTGACTTAATCCAGGATCAGACCTAGCACCTGGGAACGAGACTTGCTCCCATCGGCTCCCTGAGAACTGAACCTTTGAGTCCCTTATATAGACTCGGGCCCCAAGCGCCAAAAAGAGCAAAGACCTCTAATTGGTTCGTACCCTTGCCACTCAACTCGAGAATCAAGCTTGTCTAGCTCTAAGCCTCCCCAGGCTACCTAAGCTAGTCTTGTGTACCCAGTCCACATCGGATACCAATCCGTGCACATGACAATAAACCACCTTATAGAGATAGTGAAGCGCAACATGAGGAGATCATGAGGCAGGTTAATGAACTTTTGGAGAAGGGGCTGATTCAACCAAGCTCATCGCCTTATTGCTCTCCAATTCTGTTGGTTCATAAGAAGGATGGTTCTTGGTGTATGTGTATTGATTACCGCGCCTTGAATAAGATCACCATTAAGAATCGCATCTCTATACCCAGGATAGATGACATTCTGGATAGGTTGAAGGGGGGAGCTATTTTCAGCATAGTTATCAGAGAACGTGAATGGTAACGGAATGTCGACCCCATGGGGAACGGGAACACCCAAATCCTAGGGAACATGAACGGGAAGGGAACGCCACGCCATCATACCCATAAACAAACATACTATTCTATACATTAGAAAGCTTAAACTTAGAATCGAAGACTCAAAACATTGCAATTGCTTTTGGAGTAAGGACTCAAGACTCAGGACATAAAGTCAATACTGAATCTTATAGATGAATCATAATCATTGATAATAGAATCTAGATTAATCATTATAGCTTGCCAATGGCATACAAAAGCAAATTCCATCAGAGACAAGGCACAAGCATATGAGATTATCTTGAATCTTGGAATCTTGAATCTGGATACAAGAAAATCAGAGTGAGACCTCCTACTACTGAGGCTCCTAGAGCTTAAAAACCTAGTTGCTACATGCATGATCCACTCAACACTCATTGGTTGCTGCCCTCTTCCTCCTCTTCATCATCTAGATGATTTGCATACAGGGAATGGCTTAGGGAACATTCCCTAGACGTTCCACAAGGGATGTGGAACGTTCCATAGCCGTTTCATGGACCAGACGTTCCACAGACGTTCTCTTCAAGCTCAGTGAAGAGAACGCGGTTCCAACGTTCCATAGCTATGGAACTACATTCCCTGGCAACTATGGTTTTCAGTCTCATTGATTTGAAGAGTGGGTATCATCAGGTTCGCATATGTCCAAAAGATGTGCATAAGAAGGCGTTCATAACTTCTTTTGGGTTGTATGAGTTTTTGGTCATGTCTTTCGGACTCACTAATGCTCCTGCCACCTTTAACCGCATGATGGACAGGATCTTTCGAGACCACAGAGCCTTCGTGGGTACATTCTTTAATGACATGATTCTGTTTTCGAAAGATGAGAAGGAGCATCAAGAGCATCTCGCGATTGTGTTCGTTGAGCTTAGGAAGTAGAGACTGTTTATAACCCTAAAAAAGAGTGAGTTTTTCATGGGTGAGATTCATTTTTTGGGGCATATTGTTTTCAAGGATGGGGTTCGTATGGATCCAGCTAAAGTGGAAGTAATGCGGAGTTGGCCACAACCAAAGAATTTGCACGAGGTTCGTAGTTTCTTGGGTTTGTGTTGTACTACCGTCGTTTTATCCGTCACTTTGCAAAAGCTGCAGCCCCTATGCATGCACTTTCCAAGAAGGAAAGACCTTTCCAGTGGACACAAGTGGAGAATGACTCTTTTGAGGAGCTGAAGCGCAAGCTTACAACAGATCCGGTGCTGATTTTGCTTGACTTGAGGAAGTCTTTTCATGTGCATGCAGATGCTTGTGGTAAAAATGGTATTGGAGCTATCCTCACACAGGATGGCCATATTGTAGCTTATGAGAGTCACATTTTACAGCCAGCTGAGTTACATTTACAGATTTATGAGAAGGAGATGCTGGTTGTACTTCATGCTTTATCCACTTGGAAACATTATCTATTGGGAGCTGATTCTACAGTACAGATGGATTATCAGTCGTTGCGCTACTTTCTAATGCAATCTAAGCTGTCCGAGAAGCACATGAGGTGGGCAAACTTCTTGTCAATGTTTCATTTTCAGATTGTACATGTTGAAGGCAAGAAGAATATGGTTGCACATGCTTTGTTCAGGAAGGCACAAGTTTCAGATTGTGACAATTGCTTATCACAATGAGTTGGATGTAATGAAGGATTACTATGCGGAAGATGAGCAATTTGCTGAAATATTTGACCAGCTTAATAATGGACAGAGGCACGAGTATTATGTGCTTAAGGATGGGTTTATGATGATGCATGGCAGGTTGTGTGTAACTAAGCAACGAAGGCAGAAGGTTATGAGTGAATGTCATGATCCACCATATGCAGGACATCGTGGTATTGATGCCACAGTCAAGGCAGTAAATCATTTCTTTTATTGGCCTACGTTGTGTCGCGATGTTGAGGAGTATGTTCGCACATGCATAACCTGTCAGAAGATGAAGTATGATCGTAGGAAGACTCCTGGACAGTTACGTCCTTTGCCCATACCCGATGGACCATGGGAGAGCATAGCCATGGATTTTATTTTTGGTTTGCCGAGGACACCTACATGTAATGATGGATTATGGATGATCAGTGATCGCTTCAGGAAGCAGGCACACTTCATTCCTTTACGGAAGAAGATTGGGGCTGATCATACGACGAAGTTATCTATGCAGAATAATGCCAAAGTCCATTGTGAGTGATAGAGTCCCGCGCATGATCAGCTTGTTTTGGCGTGGACTTTTTGAGAATATGGGCACTGCTCTCCTATTTTCTTCTTCTTTTCATCCACAGACCTCATCCACAGACCGATGAGCAACTGGAGGAGGCTAATTCCACAGTTCTAGATTTGCTGAAATGCTATGTTTCGGAGCACTAGTCACAGTGGGAGAAGTTTTTACGAAATATATGACCAGCTTAATAATGGACAGAGGCACGAGCATTATGTGCTTAAGGATGGGTTTATGATGATGCATGGCAGGCTGTGTGTAACTCAGCAGTGAAGGCAGAAGGTTATGAGTGAATGTCATGATCCACCATATGCAGGACATCGTGGTATTGATGCCACAATCAAGGCAGTAAATTATTTCTTTTATTGGCCTACGCTGCGTCGTGATGTTGAGAAGTATGTTCGCACATGCATAACCTGTAAGAAGGTGAAGTATGATTTTGTGCAGAATAATGCCAAAGTCCATTGTGAGTGATAGAATCCCGTGCATAATCAGCTTGTTTTGGCGTGGACTTTTTGAGAATATGGGCACTACTCTATCATTTTCTTTTTTTCATCCACAGACCGATGATCAATCGGAGGAGGCTAATTCCACAGCTCTAGATTTGCTGAAATGCTATGTTTCGGAGCACTAGTCTTAGTGGGAGAAGTTTTTACCATTGGTGGAGTATGCATACAATAACACGGTACATTCTTCCATAGATAAAGCTCCATTTCAGATAGTGGAAGGCCGACATAAGATTCCACCCATCTTGTAGACGAAAGATAAAATTTTTAAGGCTGATAACTATGTGGAGAGCTTGGACATAGCTTATCAAAGGGTGAAACAAGCATTGCAGAAGTCACAAGAGAAGTAGAAAAAGGCAGTACACAAGCACATGCATGACATTGTCATCAAGGAAGGTGATTATGTCTTGCTGCGTTTTCAAAAAGCAAGGCTGATTAGTTCACGGGGTCGTACTCGGCTATTCCCTAAGCTGAGTATGAGGTACTATGGGCCTTTCAAGGTAATTGAGCCGATTAATGATGTAGCATTTCGCTTATAGTTGCCTGACCATTGGAGGATTCACAATGCTTTTCATGTGAGTCTTCTTAAGCCTTTTCAAGGTGATGTGTCTACGGATCTGCCTTGGGAGATGCAGCCAGAGGTGGAAGACATGGATGAGATCCTTGTATCTGAGTAGATTCTAGCACCTAGGGAAAGGAAGGTAAGAGGTAAAGTTGCACGGCGCTACTTGGTGCATTAGCTTTACCTTGAGGCTTTCCAGTTGGAGCCCACTTTGCGTGGCACTCATTCAAGTTTAGCAGAGCGCTAGGTGTCTGTAGCATTACCTAATGCACAAGGAGGGAGTTAGTACTTCCATTCCTTTTGTACAGACCCGCTCATGTACCTAGAGGACAATTGGTGTTGCATTTTGTTTCACCCGAGATACTGGTTGCTGACAGTATCTTCGTCGTGTGGGCCTCTATGATTGGTGTAGTAGTCACTTGGTTATGATGCATCTTATGTGCAATGTATTTTGTATTTGTTACCATGGCTCTACAAATACATATTCATTGTTGGTCGACCTGTTGGCGGCATTGGTACAACATCCTTTCATGTTTGGTTGGTCTGTTGGGTCGCTCCCATTTCAGACTTGGTTGATCTGATGGTGGCATTGTTGACTGCCTTTTGGATTTGTTTAATTGGTTATGTGCCAGAGCAGATTTCCAAGGATTGCCAGGAGAAATCGCCAACTACCAGGAGGTCCCAGGAGCTTCCTGGAGAATTCGCAATATGCCAGGAGGCTGCCAAAGAGCTGCAGAAGAAATCACAATTTGCCTAGGGGCCTATCTGGGAAATTCGCAGTTGATCAGGGGCTGTTCCAGGAGTTGCAATTTGTTTTTGGGCTGTCCAGGGCCTGTTGCAGGCGTTGCGCGATGTTGTCTGGCTGAAAAGGAGCTGTCTACAGGGATTTCGACCTATATTCTGCTTGCTTTTTGGGCTGTTGTTGCTGGTTTTGCTGTTCTCTAGGCTTGGAAGACTTCTCCTAAGCTGTTTCTAGGCCAGGCCAGAGCTGGATCTACTGTTTCTCGCTGGATTTAGGGTTTCCCAAGCCTAGTGACTGTTTCAGAGGATTCTTGGTGAAGGAAGGCTTCTCTTTCTTGCTTTTGCCGTTCCTGGACTTGTTGCTGGGTGGTTATTGCCTCACGGGGAAGGTGGATTTATGCATTGGTTTGTTGCCAGGAAGGCTCCAAGTTGATTTCAACCTGTTTTGGCATAGCGATTTGGTTTGATTGCATCCGAATCTGGCTGTGTGGGAGCTGTCTTGCAGTTCTGCAGCCACGTCTGGTTGGTTGGGCACTTGGTTGTGCAATTGCAAGGGTGGCACAGTGAGTGGATGCTTTTGGTGTCTCTGTTGCATGCCTTGGTTGGTTGAGGACATAGGGTTGTCTAGTAATTGGATGCCATTTCACCATTTGGAGTTGTGCAGGGAATAACACGGTGGGCTGGACGGGGAGGGTTGGTTTGCTTGTGGTTCAGCTTCCCAGGACCCAGAGATCTTTGTAATCAGCCGGTTGGCTTCAAATGAATGTTTGTTAAGTGGATCCTACCACTGTTTACGTTGTTAAGGCTGGTTTCAAGGGGGCACGCCAGCGGCTATAGAGGCTCATATAGCCACTATGCAGTCGGCCAACAAGGAGACATCTTGCTAGTAGGCCTCAGTAAGGGCTTTCATTTCCACCCAAAAGCCCCTTGGTTGCTGCTCAGGATAGGTCGAATTTGATCCTCTAGTCTCTGTTTGCTCGATTTGGGGGTTTCTCTCAAATCTCCTTCATGGCTGAAGCATTGCAAGTGGTTAGATGCTCAAAAGTTTCCTTGTTTATCATTTTTCACTTTTGCTTTTGGTCATCTGCCCATATAATGTCTTCTAGCATTGATTCAAGATTGATCTTTGGGTTGCTGTCCAGTTTGACTATGTATATGTTTGGATGATGAGCTTCATTGACAACAATGATGTAGCCTATTTGATGCTTGAAGGTGACTCAGTGATGAATGAAGTTTCTATCATGATAGTTGAAGTGTATTTACATTTGGATGATTGCATTATGCCATACGTTCATGAGCTTCTATGTACAAGAGTAGACACTGTCCTTGTTTTACTAACAAGTGGTAAGACCCTCTTCATATTTGATTTATGTGAAGGCATATGGGATGCAAGAAAGATCAAAGGGCAAAGGAGTTACAAGAAGGGCTACACCAAGAACCTCTCCAATGACAATGTACCTCACACTATGGTAGCTTGGAAGAGGAGGAAAAGGACAAGATGTGCCATCAAAGGGGGAAATTTCCCCACATCTTTAATTTAGAATTTTTGTGTGTGTGGTAAATAAGGGTTCTCTGTTTTGGGATGTCCCCCTTAAATGATTGTTAGTCTTATGTTTTACCTTGCTGGATCTAAGGGTATTCCCATGCATAGTCATTGTCTATCTTCCAGTTGTAAACCAAGAGTCCTAGGAGTGAGTCATAGGTTGGGGCCATGTGTGTTGCCACATGATGGTGGGCAAGCCATGGAGCATCCCATGTACTACTGCTGAGGGATGAGGTCATCAATTTGTGGGGGGGAATGAATGACAAATTGATGTAATGGGATCATACCAAGGGTCCTGACTCCTAAGGTCTATGGTTGTGAGTGTGTGAACACATGGTGTGTGTAGGTGTGCCTGAGTTAGGTATGACTGATGATGTGTCCGTGAGTAGGTGTGAATGAGTGAATCTAGGAGTGTGGTGTGTGATTCAGAGATTCTAGGAGACATTGGTGGTCAACCTGATTGAGATGATTGTGGATCTAGATTCCGCCTACTCATGGCCAGTTGCCTATACGTACTCCATTCTATGAATGAATCAATTGCTCATTGCCTTCATACTTATGCCATTGTCTCTACCTCTTGTTTACCTCCATCATGCTTCCATGCTTGCACCAACAGACCAATCACATCATATGGTCACGGATTTCTGGATATGGATAGGATGCACGATCTTGTCATATATAATGGTCTTAAGCTATGGCCATCCTCAGGTGGCTTCACTTGTTTTCCACATGGGGGAGGGTCTAGCGTAGTATGGGATCCCCTATCTTCACTCGCACATCATTGACTTCTCCGTTTCACCACCCCCCCCGGGGGTAGATCACATCTACCTTTTTTTCAGCATCTCCACACCTCGTCTCACGGCACCATCCACGACATCAATCACACACACCACTTATCATGATATACACTTCGATCACGAGCTAGCACCCGCATATTCTGCACGGCTGTATACATTACTCACGTATATTGTTCACATACCCTTGCTAGAGAGACGTTGTTGCCTTGATTAGCCGTTCACTCCATGAGGCTGCTCTTCGCGCATTTGCATACACCACGTGCTCCACTAAACCCGTACCTCTTGGCTCTATGCCTTGCAATAGTTGGTACGATGAGGAATGTAAGGCTCTTTGCCGATAGCTCTGACTTGAGGCCAAACATAGCCTTCCGAGTGAACTAGACACGATACGTGAGTATTGTAGTCTAGTACGCCGGAAGAAGCAAGCATTTGTTTGCCGAAATGAGGAGTTACTGAACATTTTGTTCAGCAACAACTCCAAAGAGTTTTGGCACAAGTTCTTTGAGCGGAAATCACCTTCACCTCTCGCCTACACTCAAGTTTGGCACATGTATGTGCACAACCTCTATGATGTTTCTCACCAGCCCGCCCTTAACCTCTCACACTCACCCTACCCCACCACTTGCACTTTGTTTACCAGAGGTCGTGTCAAGGATGCGGCATTTACCCCATGAGGCTGAAAAACTATTGGACCATTATGATTGGGAATGTCATGTCCAAGATCTATGTATTTGTACTTGACTCAGAGGTCAGCTGGTTTGCAGAGATGCAGGGACTCAGGGCAGAGGGGCAGGTAGGATTTTGGCGGCCCCATGATACCATGGATCACCTATCCCACTTAGGAGTGTCATAGAGGAGGCTAGATCACAGAAGCAGAGGGTGGACTGTTGCTTTGTGGATTTTCGTAAAGTTTTTTGACACAGTTCCACGAGCCTGTCTCATTAGGTGCTTGTAGGAGTTGGGGTATGACCAAGAGATCATTTGGGTGGCTATGGCGCTTTATGAGAGAGTCTTAGGCCGAGTTCAAATAGGTGTCGGGTGGTGGACAGAGGAGATTATGAGTACTATTGGGGTCAAACAAGGTTGTCTGTTATCACCAACCTTGTTTGGCCTCTACATAGATGAGCACAAGATCTTCATGGGAGCACTTGGGGGGGCTGGGTGCTCCTTCGCCTGTACTCTGATTCAGGTCCTCTTGTACATCGATGATGTGGTACTGATGTCCTCTTCCCAAAGGGCCTCCAGAGACTTTTGGATGCATTGCAGGCCTTTTGTGAGTCACATGATTTGAAGGTCAACCTTGGCAAGACCAAGATTATGGTCTTCAACACATCTTGAGCAGCCATGCATATGGAGCAATTCACATTTGACAGATCCCCAGTTGAGATCGTCTCCTCATATACGTGGGTGTTGTCTTCTTTATCCCAATTTTCACGATGAGACCGACGATGTAGACCTGGCTGAGCAGGGGATATGCCTCACCTGCCCGACTGGAGAGACAATGCTGCTACTCACACTTTTAGGACGCTCGGACCAAGGCTCTTCTCTTTGACTCCTTGGTTCGACCATGCATCATGTATGGTAGCCCTTGTTGGGAACCTGACCTCTCAGACATAGAGTGGGCTCAAGTAGAGTGACTATAGATTCTCTTGCTCTCACGGATGATCCGGGGGAACCATCGGTGCCACATCATATCATTCAAGCTGAGTTCGGCGCTTCTCCACTGTAGCTAGATGCGGCATTCCAGACCATTACTTATCTACACTGTGTCAAACAGTATGGAGATTGCACATTGGGGAGACGTAGGCTGCCATGGTTGGCGTTTATGAGTCTTGCAGATGAAGGGAACGAGAGAGGCTGGTATGCACAGACACGTAGGTGGTTCGAGAGATTGGGGCTTCACATGGATAGATTACCCCCCTTCCAGTACAGCCTAGACGCCCCTTCTATCCCACTTGGGTATCACGAAGTCAACTAGGTCATTCGCGAGATCTCTTACAGCTACACACATTCAGGACTTGGTTGGAGCCCAGAGAGCTTCCAGTGAAGCTCAGCTTCTATAGAGATCATCTTTGAGGAGGGCTTCATTGTCCTGCCAGAGTACACTCATATTTACTTACCGCACCCATCAAGATCTCCAGACTCCATTGGGCAGTTTCGAGTATCATCACACTGACTCCATATCGAGAGCGGACAAGCTTAGGGGATACCCAGGGAGTACCGCTGTCACGAGGACGTGAAATTATGGGACTTTTGATTTGCGACTCTCGTTGTAGGACAGAGAAGAGATGGAGATAGGTGGAATTTGTAGGCAGAGCTTCAGGCAAAATTTGGGCAGTTTACGTGGCTGTTTGTAGGTGGACTTTTCTTGTGTGAAGAGGCGACTCTTTGGAGCAGAATGGTGGGCATAGGAGCATCTCAAAATGGTGGGCTATTCCAGCAGAAATGGTGCGGGCAGTACAGGCAGATGCAACGTCTGGTACGGGCATGTACGGCGGATCAGCAGGCTGGTATGTGGCGCACCAATCTGTATGGATGTACGGCTGATTTGCAGCTGCTAAAGGCATAGGTCCGGGCTGAAGGGGCTGAGAAAGAGAGCAACGATAAAGAGGATGGAAGAAGATAAGGGTGAAGAGGATAGGCAGATTTGCGGGCAAAGAAAGAGGGCAACGATGAAGAGGATGGACAACTCCACGTTGAGGCTCAAGCAAGGAGAGGAGTGGGCAGCCTTCCAAGGAGGAGGAGGGAGAGTAGCTTCATTGGCCTCCCTCACCTCAACCTCTTGGAAAGGCAAGGAGAGACAAGGCTAGGAGCTAGGCTCTGATACCACATGAAGGGACATGTGGAAGGAGTGGAATGCCAAGCTAGCTAACTAGGAACGCGGAATGGAAAGAATAATGAAAGACAAAATGAAATAAAAAGAAAGTACAAGTGCAAGAGATAACCAAAGTACTCACAATGTATTGATAACTTGATGTTGACAACTATGAAAAGACTCAAGACTAGTACAAGACTATAAAGTGTGAGCCTCTAGACTCTAGAAAGTCACAATGCATATGGGATAATCTCCCATATGACACGTGGCACTGTCTAGGACTCATTAGACTATAAAATAAGTCCTAGGGACCCTGAAGAACTCCGCCTGAATCAACAAGCTGTGAGACGCTCTCCCTACTATGTTTGGGGCCAAGCGTAGAGAAGAATGGCTTGTTGACCCTCCTCCTGTTTGAGTCCAAAATGACTCACTAGCATGAAAGGCATACTTTGCTGTCTGATCTAAAAGTGACTGTTGCAACAAGGCGCTCTTGAATCCAAGCATCTGTAGGTCTCTTCTGCTCTTCCCTTTGGAGGGCAGCCAACTGCTGGCAGATACCTATCTCACGCCTGAGGACTCACAACTCCTGATACGAGCAACTGAAAGATAAAAGTCACTAATATCAAAGAGGGCTGCGGCTAAGTTTGAAGGAGAAAGCTTCCCATCCTGCAAATGAGATACCTAGGTCTTCAACATTGTCTCTGTAAGGCCCTCCTCTGCATAAAAGAAATTTGGAATCCTAACACTGGCAGAGTGGCCCCTCACATGAGGATTTGAGACCATCAGAACCACTGGAAAATGATCCGAAGTGGACACCCCAGCTGCAATGCAAACAGTACCACCTTTGTCAAGAGCCCAATCATCCACATAAAATCTGTCAATCCGCGCATGTATAGGCATTTGTAGTCTCCTGTTCGTCCAAGAAAATAGGAGAGAATGTGGTTGAGTGTGAAAACCATCATTGTGCCGAGCATCTCTGCCACTGTATTGAAAAAGGAAGGCATCCCATGCTGCTCTCTCTAGGGAGTAAATGCCACCTTCCCCTTTTGTCTAAGGGAGTGAATGATTTTTTGGAAGGAAGTGCTCTCTTGGTCACATATTGCAGATTCTTGGATTTGACTTCATATTCCAACAGTTACTAGGCAATTAATTCTTAGGGCCAAAGTGTGCAACAGGGGGGCCAAAGGAGTGTTGTAATTAAAAATTGATAATTTTAGCACAAGACTCCAAAAAGAGCCCAGAGCCCTTCTTTTGGATTCAGAAGGCCAAAATCAGTTCTAGGAGGAGCCAGGGCCAGTTCCAGTAGTGCATTCAGGGCCTGCTAAAGGAAATCGCATCTGCTCCAGGAGCCTGTTGCATATTGCAATTTCAGCCAGGGTATCCTTTGCAGATTGCGATTTCACTTCCAAGACCTCCGGGCTGTGCCAGGTGACTACGTCTTGTTCTGGAGCTATTTCCAGGTGTTTTCAGGCTGCTACAGGGAATTGCGATTTGTTTCCAGGTGTTCCCAGGTTGTCCAGGCTGCCATAGGAGATTGCGATTTGCTTCAGGCTGTCCAGGCTTTGCAGGGAAACTTACGATTTTTTTTCTAGAGTCTTCCGGGTGTTGTAGCTGATTTTGGTAACTTTCCAGGCGTGGGTGTTCACTTCTAAGTTGCTGTTGGGGTTGTGCCATGGTAGAAATAGCTTTTCTCTGTAGGATCTAGGGTTTTCCAGCCTCGGGTGACCTTTCTTCTATGGATATTGGGTAGAAGAAGGCTTGTCTCGCCTGATTGGTTGCTGGCTAGTTATTGTGTTTGGGTTTCTTTCCTCGCGATCCTTTTGGGTTTCTTTCCTCGCGATCCCATTGAAGCGGCTAATCCTTCGGATACAGCTACACTTCCCGAATCTAGGGAGGGAACCTATCTTCATCCCTCAGACTTCCCGGACCTAGAGAACTTGATCTTCGTTTATGAACCTGTCCATCGTGACGTACCTTCGGGACTCTTCATCGTATATGTGCTATGCTTAGTGTTGGAACCGAAAAGAATGAAGAGTGTTCCGAGATTTGTTACCCCATCCCCCAATCCAATTCCGACTAGATCCGATTTCGTGTGACTTCATGGTGAACATGATCTGCCACCCCTCAAGTATGTAAGATATGTTTCTTTTCACCGTTCGAATCCCATTCAGTGCAATGCACGTAATTGCCAGTGCCGTTGAAAACTAGTGTTTTCCCTGTAAGGAGAAGCGCTATGCGCCCTGTTGAAAGGTTGATTTAGGCTGTTGGGCAGTGGCGACGGAGGCTATAGATTGAGGCAACCCGTTTGGAAGTGCTTTGTCGATTGATTGCACCAGAGTTTGGCTGTTGAGGTCTTTGTCTTGCAGTTGCTCAGCTGTGTTTGGTTGGTTGGGCACTTGGTCGTGCAATTGCAGGCGTGGCTCAGACAGTGGATGCTATTGGGGTCTCTGTTGCATGCTTTGGTTGGGTGAGGATACATGATTGTCTAGTGATTGGATGCCGTTCATCGTTTGAAGTTGAGCAGGGAATTACAGGGTGGGCTGGACGGGAAGTCTGCGGGCGTTGGTTTTCCTGTGGTGCAGCTTCCCAGAGACCTTTGTAATCAGCCGCTTGGCTTCAAATGAATGTTAAATAAATACCGCGAGGGGTGCCAACGTTTGGGGCCAATTGGTGTCCTTGTTTCTAAGTAGGAGCACTCTAGCTCCCCTGTGATTTATTCTGTGGTGCATATTGTTTGCCAATTTGTTGTGTATGCTGAATTAAGTGGATCCTACCACCCTTTACGTTGTTGAGGCTGGTTTCAACCACCTAGGTATGCTATGCGACCGGCAAGAGGTTGAGTCAAAGGAGCACTTTGCACTTCGATGCCGAGTGTACTACGAGATCCGTGGTCACTATCATTGTCTCTTTTGGGCCCCTCTCCAGACTCCGTTCGTATCCAAACGTGGGGTGCCTTGTTGCTTTGATTCATGAGGCGGTTCGACATAGAGAGCACTTACTTAGGATACAGAGGCAGGCCTTAGACACATTGCCTGACTCTTCTCAGAGCAGGATCACGGAGTTCTTCCACACAGTCATCGATTGCAGGCGTAGTAGGGACCGGAGCCCATACTCGACAACGGACAGACACATAGATCACATTGGGTGACCTCCCATCCTTGTTTAGCACACCCCACAGGTGTTACAGTAGCCTTGGTTAGGAGCAGAGCCACGGCCAGGAGATCAAGACGCACAACGTCCACAGACAGTCGCCAACGCGTCATCACTAGCTACGCATCAGCAGGACCTCGTCCCCTCAGGCCGCATTGTGCTGGCCAAAGCCAGCATGGCCTGGTGATGTGGATTGATTGACATGATAATGAGAATTGTGATGATGATGATGATGATGATGATGATGTCATTTTATTGATGACATGACTATGCACTACTTAGCACTTAGCATTCGGCATGGGTGACCCTTTCTACTTGTTGATTAGGTTTTCTACCAGTCTCATAGACCCATCGGTCTTGCGTAGACTATGATAAACTTTGTCTCTCTCTCTCTCTCTCTCTCTCCCTTCCTGTCTCTCCCTTCCACTCTTCTATCGCCTCTCTAATCTGCCCGTAACCCATTTTCTACACAAAGGAATTGTTGCAAGGTATGCAAGTGAATGGTACCAGGTATCTGTTTCATAAGTGCAATGTGCTTTTGCAAGTTGCTCGTGTTGTGAGGTAGGAACTGTCGCATGATTCAGCGTGTAGGATGTAGGTATTCAATTCGCAGCACTCAGTGCATGCAACCCCCAAAGGGTGAAGGAGCTGCAAAAGGGAGCGGGGGGGGCTGCTCTGGGTTGCCTGTGAATGAATTGGAGTGAATTGGAATCCCTGGTTTGTTTGAGAACATAGTGGTATACTGCTATAATAAATTCACTAGAACATGAGGCCTGTAGAGGGCAACAGGGTGGGTGGAGCTATTGCAAAGCCCCTGTAGGGAGTTTTCTTTCATGACCACGTTGTTATGTGATTGATTATTGGAATCCAAACCCACCTGCATTAACTGCAATGCAGGACTGGGTGTTAGGGCAATCCTCTAGAAACGCACGTAGATCAGGTTCAGATCAAGGTTGAGTGATTGGGCAGTCACCGTGCATGAATTGCTGTGGCAGAACTGCCTGGTATCGTTGCGAGATGTTAGTTGCAGTAGATGAAAGCCTGCTTCAGGTTATTTGCCGGTAGAAAGCTGGTGTCATTTGCTGCTCTGACATTGCAGCTGCAGTAAAACTTAAATTCTGATTAAAGGCCTGGGTAGCAGTGCTCATAGGGTGTGGGATTGCAAGCGCTTCTGATGGGGAGCTGCAAACAATCACAATTTTCCGTGAGGATCATGATGTTTCGCAGGACCTATCTTAGGTGGAAGGCTCTAGGAAGCACAAAAGCAAAAGGCTTTTGTGAGCTTTTGGCAAAAGCACACCAAATCAGGGTTGATTTTGAAAGCTTTAGAACCTGCTTTCTAAAAGCAAAGGGCCCAGGTTGCGAAAGACCCTTATATTGCCCTCATAGTAGCAGCCACAAGACACTTAAGTTCTAATGTGAACCAGCTTATTAAACCTCCACAGTAGACTGCGAACCAGCAAATAGCCCCACAGAAGGGAGCGAATGAGGAGGTGATTGCATCAAAGTTTGCAGCAGACTCTCTTTTACCTTTTTAGGCAGCGAATCGCATCTGCAGATTCCTCCTCTCTGAGCGCACTGTTTCTCTGCAGATTCTGACCCAATGTCTTCTATTGTTCCTCCCCTATTTGCAGTTCTCTTTCGTCTCTTTCCACCTTCACATCCTCTTCTATTCCCCCACGTGAGTCTGAAGGAGCCGCATGCACATGAAAGTTGCAGCCAGCATGTCTCTTTGTGTCTCCACTGAAAAGAATTACGGAGAAGAGGGTGATTAGATTGATTTTGGTGAGGATAATCTCATGAATGGAAAAGGAGCAACACCTGGAGATGAAGGCGTTTTATGAAACACAATTAAGGAACTGAAGGACCTGTTCACAATCTGAAAAGCACAGCTCATCATAAAACTCAAACGATTGCGGTGCTACAAGTCACAGTTTGATTGGACAATGCTAAACACCATGGATTTTCCTATATTACCCAAGATGTGTCCATAACCCCTTTGGAGGTGAAGAAATCAAAACCATTTTATCAGCATATACTAGAATTGACATGAGGATGTTTACCAGTGAGTTCGGAATGTTTCTACTATCTAGACTCATTTGGCACAAGCTGTTTACTCCCTATCTGATGATCCTAGCCATGCTTGCTCCCACACCTCTTCAGATCCATGTAGCTTTTGAGGCAATGACGTTCTTATGGAGGTGATGGGAGTATCAATTGTGAGCTTCCGTGGTTAGGCTTAACGGGCTGGTATACTCAGGTAGGTATGTTTGAGGGGAGGACTCTTGGATTCATGATTTACCAGAAGTGACCCTTAATTGTAGACTAGATAGCCCAGGAGCACTACAATTATATGGGCGATTTTTTAACCACATTGTTTCCTTGATGGGACTCACTGTGTAACTGAGGATAGGTATGATCCATGGTTGAGGCATGATGAATCCAGGACCAAAAATAGAGTTGGAAACCGTCCTCTTCTAGGCATAATGGGTTCTCATAGAAGCTTACATATTTTCGCTTCAGATAGACTTGAGACATATTGCTCCTTTTAGTCTGTTAATGAAGATGCAAAATGGTGTTGCTATCGAGGGGATCGTTTCTTCAATTTGGTTTTAGACTGGTTGCTTTGAACTGGCTTCATAGAATTTCTCAAATTATGCTTTAAGAGTCTAAAGTGTTCTCAACCAGACTTTTGATATGCAGAGACAAGCAATGAAGGCATTCATCCATTTGGCCGACAATCTGAATCCCTCAGAGCTTCGCTGGTACAAGGATGTCATACTTGACTGTGTTACCAGAAGCATAATTGGCTGTGGCGGTGAACTCTGGCCACTTGTGGTGGAAATGGCAGTGCAACTTGTGACTTGCATTGAGGGAACAAATCCACGTGCAAGATGGTAGTGTTCAAATTGGCTTATTAGCACATTGTTTCTGTCTATATTCTGTGATGTTCAGGGTCCCATTTTTGCAGTCAATCCACCTTCTGTTTTTGCGTTGCTTTTCTTTTTGGACTGGTCTTCCGGTAGTAAGAGGAACTTCCAGCTGTTGTGTGTTTTGATGGTCAAGATGTAGAGAGGGGACACGAAGAAGATACACGTCTGTCAGATGATTAAGATTGAATTATTGTTCTAACAGGTATAGAAGTATCCTTCATGAGATGCTTGGAGAATTAGAGAGACATCAGAATGATGTAAATTGGTGCAAAGTATGGCTGCAGCATAGCTCAAAACTATTTGAAGCAATGGGGCTTGTGCTTGTGGCACATTTCAAACGGTTGCTTCCAATCCTCTTCCTCTGGTTGCACACCCAGGATGACACAACTCAATTACTGGTTCAGAATCTCAAACTTTCCTCCTGTTATTTCATCGATTCATCTGTTTCAAAGCCTGTATTTAGATTTCTTGAGGATGCAGTACACGTCAAGAATTTATAGGTGTTCTTGGTGTTATGACCTTTACAGGTACTGAGGACGTTTTGTACAATCATTACGAACACATGGCCCCGAATGCCTTACCATGCTGAAAGGTGCATGTTTAGATATTCAATTGTTTTGACTTGTCACTTTACCTCAGTGCTATGTATCTTGATGGTACTGTATATGGTTTTTTATTCCTGTCACAACCACTTAGACCTATGCATAGTTTCTCTCGAGTGCGTTTAGTGGTGGTTTTACTGTTTACAACTGTAGAGCATATAAATATCTTACTGAAAATAATCTTACAGCAACTTCCGTGGGCAGCACTTTAGTTTCCTTTTGATAGATAAACAATCTTTGTTCACCTTATATAATTGTGCATTTTATCAATAGAGGAGAGATCATTGCAAAACATTTCTCATGAGTGACTTGAGTAGTTTTCCTCTGTATGTATGGTGCAGCATAACATCTTACACATGAAGGTCTGTTTCTATCTCAGGTTGTGGCACGAGCTTACACTTACATATAGAGAGTCTTGGGAGAGAACCTCTGGTTCAGATATTCGTTCTGCTGTAATTGAAGTTTGTGGACTTTTGAAACTGTAAGTATATCCAATAACTGCTTAAGTATTGACATCAAAAGTTGATGGGCAAACCAGCTTTGTGTTTGCCAAAAAACATGTGCCTTAGGATCATTACCTACAGTATAAGACAACATCTTTAAGCTTGATAGGTAAGATGATAAAGTACCCACTACTTTCATGTTCTTCACTGCATGGCATATGTGTCAGCCCAAAGTATTTATAAGCATCATCTCAGGATCTTTCCATGGTGGGATATGCATATACGGAAGCTGTTCTGTCTAAATATTTAGCTGATCCTGCTCCTAATTGCTAGTGTTGCTGTATATAAATAACAATGCCCAGTATTTTTTCAAAGGACAAATATAAAAAACAACAGATATTTTCAAAATGTGTAGGTGTGCTGGGCCTGAGCTTGAAGCAGCAAGGCAGAAAGATGGAGCTGATCCCACCGAAGATTCTTTGAGTTTGGCTTTGGATCATTTAGCTGGAGCTAGAGAAAGTTGACACTCTTCATTGTGTATTCACGAAAAATGGTAAGTTGGCACCTACATTGACATACACGATACACACAGAAGCCTACTCATTGTGCTCTTTCTTTCCCAATCACAGGCCAAAGATGCAGTGTTTTTTTGAAATGGTCTCATTAAAATAGCAATTGTTGATCATTTATATACGCTTGTGTTTTCCACATAATCCTATGATACAACATTCAAGTCAAAGCCTTACCGTTTGGGTTCTTGCTTTTTGTGTGTCTGCTTTAACAGGGGCATTTATCTTCTATCATAAGTTAATCCATAAAGTAGTGACCTTTTATCTTTATAAGTTAATCCATCAACTGGCATGCATTGCCATATTCAAATTATTTTGATTCTCTGCAGGTGCAAAGGATTGTGTGTTCCATAAGAGGTCACTTACAAGCTTGCCAATTGCATAGTGGCACCATTTGTAAGAGGCGTACAATAAGAGCCATGTATGGTATTAGACTCTAAAGACTCCTAATTTTTTAGAGGTGTAAGAGGCATAAATTTTGATTTAATTTATTATCTTTTTTAGGAGGGAGCAAACCTAAAACAATATCAGAAGAAAAATGATGAGTACCTGCTCCTCCTCCCTGTCATCTGCTGCTTCCTAGCCTTGATACCCTCCCCGTCCGCTCCCCTCCCATACTCCACCTGCTTGGCCTCTGTGGGCTCCCATCCCATGCTGCTATACGGCCTCCCCCAGCCGCAGCTTTGCCTTTGGCCCCTGTCCGCTCCTTTCCCATACTGCTGTAGGGCTTCCACCCACATCTGCCCTGGCCTTTTGCCCTCAACTGCGGCCGCACGCCCTTGCTTCTCCCTTTTTTCCGTGCAATAGTGCTTGAAAATCAACCATACAAATCAGCAATCCAAAAAGCGCTGATCATGGGAAAAAGAAGAGGCACACAGCTAGCTGTCAGAAAAGCCACCTTGTTTCAGAGAACTCAGCTCATGGCCTAGGGAATCTATATATATACCGCAAGAGGTATTCGCTGGTTGTATAGACCTCCTCCATGGCTGTTAGCCCTTGTTCCTCTTTTATATATATATATATATATATATATAGAGAGAGAGAGAGAGAGAGAGAGAGAGAGAGAGAGAGAGAGTTTCTTAAAGTCTTCAGAAGACCGATGGGTCTATGAGACTGTGAAAATCCTGATACAAGCGAGCTGTGAGGGTGGAGCTACTAAATGAGCATCCACACCAATGCAGAATGCAAAAAAATGCAAAATGGTAGTACTAAGTACTGAGTACAACATAGTCATGTCGGTGGTCGACTACGTATCAGTCACATCATCATCATCATCATCATCATCAAGACATCAGGGGTGGATGAGGCTCTGGAAGCATGAAGTCAACGATAGAGTGCTGTCGACCACTCGAGGGTGCAGTCCTGTGACGTCTCCTGGTCATAGCTCTATGAATAACAAGGGCTACAGTAACTCCTGTCGGCTGTGCTTTGACGCGAAACATGGAGGAAATATCCCCAAGTGTAATATGCGCGCCCGTCCTTTGTCTATGCTATCAAGTCACTGGCTCTGGGTCCCGATCAGGAGGGGGGGAGAGAAAGAAAGAAAGAAAGAAATTTTATTAGAGTCTTCGGAAGACCGATGGGTCTATGAGACTGAAAGAAAACCTGATACAAATCATAGTAAGGGTGGAGCTACGAAAACGAGCATCATCACCCGTGCTGAATCCTAAGTCTGATCATACATAATCAAATACATCTGAGTGTGACAATGAAAAGAAAAAAGACTGGAGCAGAGCGGAATCCTCTGTATGTTATGTCGCCCTGGTTGGTGCATAGCTGGTGATGGGACGCTGGCCTCAAGGGGTGCCGTGCATCTCGGTCTCCTGGACGAGGCTCGACGCAAGACTAGAGCCACCGTGACTCCCGTGGGACGTATCCCGAATCTAAACAATGACAGGAGGTCCCCCAGAGTGATCTGTGTGTCCCCTCGATGTCTCGTCGGGTCGGGGTCTGTGTCACGTCTGCGGCTAGAGACTGGACGATCAATGTCACTCAATGGGAAGAACCCTGTGATCTTGCTTTGAGAGGTGTCACAGAGAGAGAGAGAGAGAGAGAGAGAGAGAGAGAGAGAGAGAGAGAGAGAGAGAGAGAGAGAGTTTACTAAAGTCTTCGGAAGACCGATGGGTCTATGAGACTGTGAGAATTCTGATACAAACAAAGCGTGAGGGTGGAGCTACTAAATGAGCATTCACACTAATGTAGAATGCAAAAAGCTAGTGCTAAGTACTACATAGTCATGTTAGAGTGGTACGACTACACATCAGTATCATCATCATCATCATCGTCATCATCATCATTGTCATCATCCTTCCTCCTGCTCATCATCAGTTCATCTAGGTGGATGAGACAACGGAAGCATGAAGTCGGCGATAGAGTGCTGTCGGCTGCTCATGGGCGTGGTCTTGTGTCGTCTCTTGGTCATAGCTCTGCGCCTAACAAGGGCTATAGTGACCCCTGTCGGTTGAGTTTCGGAGAGGGGATATCCCCAAGTGTAATTTGTGCGTCAACCCTCTGTTTGAGCTATTGTCTCACTGGCTCTGGATCTCGATCGTGTCGGGGCCTCGTAGTATGGGGGTCCACATGCTCTGGCTGGAAGAACTCCATGATCAAGCTCTGAGAAGGGTCTACCAAGGAGGAGGTCTGCTCCTGTCTCCGAGACTGAGTAGACGCTCGCGGTGAGAGAAAGAAAGAAAGAAAGTCATATTAACGTCCGCAGGAGACCTCACGGCTCTATGGAACAAAGTACAAAATGTCAAAAAGACTTACAACATCTGGTAAGCCAGAGGGTCGAGGAGTGCACATGGCATCTCAGCTCGATTATCATATCACACCAATACATACTAGGACTATAAAACTAATAGAAGTGGCCTTCATAACATCAGTTTAAGAGTGAGAGCCTTTAGGTTTAGATTTGAAATCTCTAATTAGTGTTGTTCCATCTCGATACACAGTCCATTTTCCAGCTTTATGTGCATCTTTCATTTATGTGAGCTTGACACTCCTCTGCTTGAGCTGAGTTAAGGTGAATTCCTCAGAGATCCAAATCCTTGTGCCCTTCAACTTGTTTGTTTGTCAAAGAATCTTAATTCTTCTCGCTCTCTCCTTGAAAAGCACTTGTACTTGCATTCTTGTTTGGGAGACACAGCTGATATCGTTATGATCCCACTCTACTTGTGGTATTTCCTTCTTGAGCCATGCAATCCTCTCATTTGCTGTGTAAACTTCTTCTTCATTAAAAAGGCCAAGGCGATCCTTGGGCAGTCCTCCAATACGTAGTATCTTCTTATTAGGTGCTATAGCCTGCTGCTCTTTTACTTCTGTGTACAAATCCACTTTATTGAGTTTGCTTTCCGCAACAATAGCCATCTCTTCCTCGGCTGAACTCACCTGGGCGTTGATCATTTCCTTGACCTTGGAGACAAGAGTTGGAGCTGGTGGAAATGTGCTGAATTTCTCCATAGCTTCTGCAATAATTTCTTGCTTGCCTTTGTTCTCCATCTCGTTCACCTTCTGCTAAGAGCTGCAACTAGTAGCCTGAGCTCTCTGACTTCATGCTCCAAGTGGTAAATGTGCTCCTGATGGTCTAATCTGATCCTTTTCCTGTAGGTCAAAGCATAGGGACTGGGTGTTGCTGCAATGTCTGAGTAAGAGGGCTTACTGACGGGGGTCGTGGTGAAAGTCTTCACCTTCAGGAAATCCATGGTGGCCTTGCAGATTCTCCAAGCCCTTCACTGAAGCTAACCCCCCAGGCTGAGCCAAGGGCTCAGCTCAGCCGGGGGTAACAAGCTGTATGGAGGCCGACGACCTGTATACGGGCTAGGTGGTACGGACAAGCTGTGTATGGCGACCTGCTGTACGGTGCTGTTGAATGGCCTGTTGTACGGGCGGCGCTGATGTACGGGCTGATGTATGGGCTGCTGTACGGGCTGAGCAGAGAGCTGAGCGGGTGAGGGAGGCTGAGAGAGAGAGAGAGAGAGAGAGAGAGAGAGGGAGAGAGAGAGAGAGAGAGAGAGAGATGATATGATTGAAACGCAGTACCGTTTCGAGAGCCCCGAAACTGAGTTTCTGGAGCCCCAAAACTGAGTTTCTGGAAACTATGCTAGGAGCTTTGAGACCGCCCTTGTATTAAAGCCCTCTTGAGACCCTTCAGGATCTATGGGACTGGTGGTCTCTATAAAAAATAGTGATCCTTTACATTTGGTGAATTAGAAGACTCTTTGGGCTAATCCAAGTCGTTTCGGTGTTCCAAAACTTCTTTAGGTAGCTCCCTAGCTTTGTAGCTGGCTGTTCCAATAGATGTTTCAGGCTGCCTCTGCTGTTTTCATACCTTTCTCTGATGTCTGCATAGGCCTGGCATCTTAGGAGTACATGCTGCTCATTTTCTACCTCTCCCATGTGGCAGATTTTGCATATTCTTTCTTCTCTTCGGACCCTCAGTCTTGTCCACCTTCCCTTCTCCACTTCTAGGCTGGTTTTCATTTTGCATATTAGATACTTTTTGAACATGGATATGTCTTCTCCAAGGTAGTTTTTGCATCCCATAGCTACCCATTGGATTAATTTCTTTTTTATAGAACTGCATTTTCGCACCCAAGTCTTGCCATAGTTTTTTTAGCATATTCTGTATCACTAACTCTTCATCTCACATGTATCCTCTAGAATATCAGCAGCTGTTATACCCATAATTCCATCCATTTCATCCATTCTCGGAGAGGAACGAGGGCTAACAGCCATGGAGGAGGTTTATACAACTAGCAAATACCGCTCACAGTAATGACATAGACAGATATCGGTAGGCCAAGCCTTGCAGAAACGCTCCTGTCTTTTGGCGGTTGCTCTAGGACTTGAGTCCTGCAGTCACAGTGGTGCGTAGGGTGTAGATGATGTCCCGCGAGATGGCAACCAAAGGGGCTGCCAGGGAACTTGATGGGCTCCCATCACAAAACTTGCAAGCAGGCAACTCAAATGTTCCAAGCAATGATGGTGGACATCGTCTCCCATACACTATCCTCTAGTGAAGGAGAAGGGCACGGGCAGATGGAGGCGCTGCATCATATGCCTCTATCTTTAGAACACGCTAGCCTTGAATCCTGTAGGTTGGAGAGACTGGGTCAATGGAGAAGGCATGCCCTCTCCCCGTCAGCCACACAGCCATCCCCTAGGTAAAGTATTACTTTGTGTGCTGGCCACAATCTTGAGGGCTCCCATTCAAATTCTCTGCGCTGCCGGGCAGCCCCAAAGGTAGTGCAAAATTGTCTCCAGATCTCTGTGACGAAGGCATTTACCATCTCACAATTGCTCCAACCACGCGCCGATGGGCAAGCCTCCATGTGGCACCCACAGTTACCAGGGAACGGTGTTCCGTCTTCCTCGAACGTGGGAACACCGTTCCCAGGTGGAGGGCCTATCGGGAACGCCTAGGAACGTTACCAGTACTGGGAATGCCAGGGAACACCTGGGGAACGTTCCGGGAACGTTGTCAGAATGTGTTCGAGCCCTAGGAACAGGCGTTCCCGTTTTTGGTCTGCGCGGGGAACGGCTTTTGCCTACAGGGCTTGTTAGTGGGTTTTTCCACTTTCCACCCCCTTCCACTCAGCCCCCTCCCCTCCCACTCCCTGCTACTCAAGTCTCAGCCCCCTCTCCTTCCACTCAGCCCCTCTTCCTCCTACTCCCTCTCCTTCCACTCAGCCCCCTCTCCTTCTACTCCTTCTACTCAGCCCCCTCTCCTTCTACTCCCTTCTCCACTCAGCCCCCTCCCCTTCCACTCCCTTCTCCACCCCCTTCCGGTCAGCCACTTAGCCCCCTCTCCTTCCACTCCCTTCAGCCCCCTTTTCTCACTCGTGTTCCGGAAACGTTCCTGCTCCTTGGTAACTAATGCGCTTTTTTTCAACTTGCAATTGCTAAAAAGAGGTGCAGAGTATCTACTTGAAGCCTCATAGTAATATATTCACTTGGGCATAATGCATAATGCAAAAGCCTGTAAGTCTAGACTCTAAAGTAGAGTGGCCATATGTCTTTGACTACTCAATGGGCTCTACATATTCTCTCTTTCATGAGGTAGCTCAAGAAAAAGATGTCCCACAACTATTTGTGTAATTGGAAGATTGTCTCTGTATGCACATCTAGTCCTTTAACAAAGGAAATACTACTCATTAAATGACTAGAATGTACAGAGGGAGAGGAGGAAATGAATGAGAGCGATCCAGTGTTGCCAGAACATTGACAATACATAGAGTTAAAGCCATGGATTGTTGAAGGGAAATCTCGATTGATGTATATATACTACAACAGAAGAGCTCAAAACAAGTTCTTTCATTCTACCATCCCATTCTGTTGCGGTGTCCTTGCTGCTATCAGTTGTCTCTTTTCAATTCGCTTGTAGTAATTGTCAAATTCAATCGACGTGAAGTCACTCCCTCTGTAAGGCGAAGAATCTTCGGCTTGTTCCTAGTCTCACGTTCTACCTTCATCCTCCATTCTCCAAATTTGTCAAAGGCCTTTAGTCTTCTTGGATAAAGTATAGCTCCACTTGCTTGGTAATTCATTTATTGCATATTTTTATTGTTTGAAATTTCCAGCTCTTTAAATTAGGATGTTTTCCAAAAGAATGCATACGTTTTCCTAAAGTTCAGTTAGGTACTAGTTGGCTAGGGTCTAGCATTTGCGGGTGGACCCGCATTGAACAGCACAAGACCGATAGAATAGCGCAGGAGCTCACATAGTGTGGTGTAGGGTGTGGAATCACAAACATCTTAAACTTGCATAGGATAGATGTGCAAACTCATCAATAGACAATGAACCAGCCAGATATAGAAACCACCAAAATAATATATTTCCGTCCAAAGCTATGGACACAATACAAAAGAGAGAGATTCAAAGTCCCACCAATGGTGTGGTCCTCTGATCTTACCACAAGGTACTTCTCCTATCTGCCGACTATCTCTAGACTCGAGCCCGCGTGCTCCACCTCGAGCGTCCGTAGACTCAATGAAACCGGCCTCTAATCACTTAGAGGGCAGTGGAACTAAACCTTTAATCACTTCAGTACTTATTTACAGCTCACAAAGCATAGATCACAACCATTAACCTTTGCATGATCACCATTTGGCATTCACCCATTTGTTCACAAACAAAACCACTGAAAAAGGGATGGAGGCTAGAATGCCTCTGCTCAACAAACATAGACAAGTGCACCCTATTGGCCCCAAACACCATGGCGCCCCTTTTGGTATTTCTTTATATTTCACAGTGAAATGATTACAAGTTGCATCTAGGAGACCTTCGCTGCAACTGAGTACGCAGCCCCAATTCACTGAGCCTTCGCAAGGCTTTCAAGCTAGAACACCATCACATAAGTGCAGTTAACCCATAGGCTCAATCCAAAGGCATTCTCTTTTCCGAGTGCAATTCCCATTGGCTGTCCAGATGCAATCACACTGCACCCTAGCTGCACTCTCTTTGAGTGGTTTCCAGATGGCATTCACAAAGCTTTTCAAAGCTCTAAAATAAAATCAGCAAAGTACCCAACCAAAGAATGACTCATGTAGCACTGCCTGGGCACCTGTGAACCAAGAAAGAGGCGGCACACGAGGCCAACCAATAGCTTATGGAAAAAAGAAGCAGCAAAATCACAACTCACCAAGCCTTGAAAACTCGAACCAAGTCCTCAATCGCCAAGAGGACATAGTAGCCAATGCCCAATTGCATTCTCAGCCAAAGAGGAGTGCAAAGGCATGAAGAAAGAGCATTTACAAGAGCAGACCAGCAAGAATTCCATTGAAAAATGTGAAAAGAAGCACTTTTGTCGCGAAGAAATGGGAGTTCTTGGGCTCAAAAGAAGCGTGCTTCAGAGAGGAATGGATTGAGAAGGTTTTGGAGAAGTTTCATTGCCGGAAAGTCCTCCAAAACTGAGAAAACCAGTCAACCAGCGCGTGGGACCTCTCGAAATTCAACAAAAAGCTGTAGCTTTGCAAGAGGAGAAGCCCAGGAGGCGGTAGAAGCAAAAAGGTCCAGAAAATGCCACTTTTGCAAATTCGACCAGCAAAAGAAGTGCTCAGCTCTGCCCGTTCAGGGAAAAGCATATCACTACGAAGGGGAGGAAGAGGGGAAGCCATCGGGCCAAACGGAAGTTGAGGAATCCAAACAGGTGAGGAGTTATGAAGAAAAACGGAATTCAGGTGAAGGAGGCTGAAAAACCAGTCCAAAATCTCAACAAAGGGAGAAGATGAGAGAGAAAACCACACATGTGAAGTTTAGAAGGCCCATGAAGGTCCAGGAATGGCAAAGGAGCATGTAGAAGGCACTAGAGCCACCTGGAACTATAGGGGGGGCCACTGAAGGTACATGGCCCTCTAGGGGGCCCATTAAAAATGCCACATCATCATTTCCCAACAACCACTCTTTTAATTCCTTGGAATGCCTTTGGGCCTAGGGATTAATTACGCTTATGTGCTAGGCACCATGCTGCGTTTAATTACACATTATTAAGCCCATGCTTGGACTTTTGAAACCAAAGTTGTCACGGTCTTGTAGTACATTAAAGTACTTAGAATTTCACGCCCCCGTGACATACCCCTCTCTTGAAACAGCTGCCCCAAAACACAGGAGTGAGCATGAAATATAGCATGAAAGAGTATACAACAAAGCCGCAGCTATAGTATATAGAGAGAGTGAAAATATGGCTAGGAGAGGCATGCATCCATCGCTCAAAATCTATGTGATCCTCGGCGATCAACAGTCAAGATGGATCAATATCATGAAGTCTCACAGCAGAAATACTGTCAGCTTAGCATCTCGGATGAAACATACAGTGTCATCAAGCGACCTCATGAAATAACGGTGAGCCCGTCTGTAGTGAGGGAGTGGAGGTGGTACCCCCCTCTCGAACACCAGGTAATGCTCCAGATGCTCGCTTTGCTGAACTACCTGTAGGAGCCCGGACCGCAGTCGGCTCTAATTGAAAAGCATTAAGGTAAAGCTGCAATATCCTAGGTGAATCTGCCAGTTCACCTTCCTCCATGCATTTCGCATCAAGTGATGGGTAGTTTTGAAATTTTACCAAGTAGCGATGGATAACTTTACCCTTGAGCTTTCTATCTCTGTGTGCCAGAATCTGCTATGGGACCAGAAGTTCATCCTGTTCTTCCACTTCAGGCTGCAATATTACTTTAATAAGCTCATCAGGTAAATTCTCGGGAATATCTCCATGATATTACTTTAATAAGCTCACATGAAAGGCATTAGGTATCTTCCAATGCGGAGGCAACTTCAGCCTGTAAGCTATCTCGTTTATCTTTTCAGAAACCTGGAAAGGACCATAGTAACGCATATTCAGCTTTGTGTACAACCTTTCCTTGCCTTTCTTATATTTCAGCCTTGCCTTCTGAAAACGCAGCAAAACCCAATCACCTTCTGTGCATACCAATTCTGTGCGGTGCTTATCTGCTGCTCTTTTCTGCTTGTCCTGACTTCTTTGCAAGGCATATTTGATCTTCTTGTAAGCCTCTTCAAGGCTTTCCACAAAACGATCAGCCTCGAAGATTTTCTCTTTTGTATGCAAAATGGGAGGTATCTTCCTGGCACCTTCCACTATTTCAAAAGGTGCTTTACCTGTGGATGTGTGTACCGTATTATTGTAAGCATATTCCAGCAAAGTCAAATAATGCTCCCATTTGCTTTTGTGGTCTGAGACATAGCATTTAAACATATCCAAGATGGTAGAGTTTTCCTGCTCCGATTGTCCATCAGACTGAGGGTAAAAAGATGACGAATCCTCGGATCTCTATCACTGAATATGGATTCAGGCATCCCATGATACTTGAAGACATGCTGCAGAAACAATTTGGCCATTTGATCTGCTGTAATTTTCTTTCTTACTGGCACAAAGTGGGCTTGTTTGCTAAATCTGCAAATTATTGTCCACAATCCATCATGTCCAGTAGGAGTACGTGGAAGATCAAACACAAAATCCATAGCTATGCTTTGCCATGGTCTATCCGGAATTGGCAAAGGGTGTAACAACCCAGGTGCCTTCTGCCTGTCAAACTTTACTTTATGACAAACCATGCATGTTCTCACATATTCTTTCACATCTTTCCTCAAAGATGGCCAATAAAAGTATTGCTCCATTGCTGTAATTGTTGCTGTAATTCCCCTATGTCCTGCATATGGAAGAGCATGACTTTCCATTATGACTTTCTATCGCATCTGATCAGTGACACAGAGTCGTCCATGCATCAAAATGAAACCCTCTTTCAACATATAGTGATCATGCCTTTGACCATCAGAAAGCTGATCATAAATAGTTGAAAAATCAGCATAATTAACATATTGATCTTTCATCACATCTAACACATTGTTGTAAGCAATGCTCACTGCTGAAACACTGGGTTTCTTGGAGACTGCTTCAAGTTGTGGTTTCCTGGAAAGTGCATCAGCCACGACATTTTTGTTACCCGGCACATGTACAATTTGAAAATGAAACATTGAGAGGAAGTTAGCCCATCTCATGTGCTTTTCAGATAATTTTCTCTGCGTGAGAAAATATCTAAGTGACTGATGATCTGTCTGCACATAAAGATCAGCTCCAAGAAGGTAATGTTTCCATGTGGTTAAAGCATGTATCACTGCTAACATTTCCTTCTCGTATGTCTGCAAGTACAATTCAGCATGTTTGAGAACTCTACTCTCATATGCAACCACTCTGACATCTTGCATCAAAGTGCCTCCTATGCTGTTCCCACATGCATCACAAGTTACAGCAAAGGGTTTTGCAAGATCTGGCAAGATAATAACGGGTTCAGAACACAACTTTTGCTTGAGGTCTTCAAAAGCTGCATTTTCCTTTGGTCCCCACCGAAACGGTATAGCTTTCTTTTGTAAAGCATGCAAGGGAGAAGCAATTTCTGCAAAGTACTTTATAAACCTCCGATAGTATGAACACAACCCAAGAAAGCTTCTGACTTCATGCATATTTTTCAAAATTGTCCAACTCCTTATGGCCTCAACTTTTGCAGGATCCATCTTGACTCCATCCTTTGACACTATATGACCGAGAAAATGAATCTCATGCATAAAGAACTCACTTTTCTTGGTGTTTATCAATAGCTTGTGTCTTTTCAACTCTTGAAATACAATAGTGAGATGTTTCCTGTGCTCCTGCTCATTTTTAGAGAACACAATGATGTCATCGAAGAAAGTGCCCACAAACTTTCTGTGTGCTCTAAAAATTCTGTCCATCATTCTATTGAAAGTAGCAGGTGCATTAGTCAAACCAAAAGGCATCACAAGGAACTCATATAAGCCAAATGAAGTGCGGAAGGCAGTCTTGTAGACATCTTCAGGCCAACGGTTCTTAATTGTGACTTTATTCAAAGCCCTATAATCAATACACATTCTCCAACTGCCATCCTTCTTTTGTACAAGCAACACAGGGGAACAGTAAGTTGGCTGTATTAATTACTTCACTTGTGACATTATCTCTTCCTGTTGTGCCTTACTGACACGATAGGGAGGTATATTAGGCGGTGAGCTTCCTGGAATTATATCAATTTGATGATCCTCGGGCCTCTTGGGAGGTAATTCTTGAGGAAGTGCATCTGAGAAACAATCCTGAAAATCTGAAATAAAAGCAGCCCTTTCTCTATCTAAAGCAGAAAGAGTAGAGCCTTCCTGAATTGGTTGGTTGTCCTCTTTGACAAAAATCAAGTACGCTGAAATATGACGCTTTATTACATTGGAAATACAAGAAGCTGAAACTACAGGGATGGAGTCGCCTTTCAACTTTACATCAAGTACATGATTTTTGCCTCTATGAGTTAAAGAAATCTTCTTGTTTCTCATCTGCACATCAGCCCCCACCCTGTACATCCAAGGCATCCCAAGCAAAGCATCACACTTTGGCAAAGGCATAATGTAGAAGTCCTCTGCATCCTGATATCCCTGGATATGCATCCTCAACTTGCCAATGATAGGAGTGACAGGTGTGTTGAGTTCAGGGTTGGCCATATCACACATGCCAGATGGCCCCATTTCCTCAGGCTTGATGCCAAGCCTTCTTGCCATATCAGGAGTTACGAAATTCTCCTTTGCCCCAGAATCAAAGAAAAACAAACAATTCTGATTTCTGATTTTTCCCCATGCTCTGCACATCTCAGTCTTTTTCGTTTCTTCTTCATCATGTGCATGTGGCAAACTCCCAATCACATCTGGAAGAAGTCCTGCGGAAGGTTTAGGCCTTTTGCCCTTCCGATCAGCCTGTTTATCATGATTCTTATCATCATCTGACGTGTCTCTTTCTTGAATGGGCAATCATGAGAAGTGTCCCTCTCCTTTGCATATAAAACATTTGTTTTGCTCCATGAGTGACTTTTTATCTTCATCAGATAACTTGGTACGGGGCTGTTTATTAGGCTGTCCACGCCTTTGACCAGCTTTGAATTGGGCTTTTCCTTCCTTTTGAAACGGTCGTTTGCCATTATTTTTATTTTCAGATTTGATGTCCTTATCCTGGTGTTTGGCAGCCCATTTGTTGTCTTCTTTCTTGCTGTCCATAAAGCCCAAATTCTTCTCCTGCATCCATGCATATGCTGTCCTTGCATTCTCAATTAATTGAGTCATAGAACCCACCTTGGTTTTGATGCAATAATCACGTAGCTCACTGGGCAATCCACAACAGTACCTCTCTATTTGCTCTTTCAAAGAAACATGCCTATAAGAGCTCAATGGCAGCAAAACGTCCCAAAACCTCTGGATGTAATCATCAAGATTCTTGCAAAGTTTGTATGACAAGTCATGCCAGTGTGAAAGTACTTCAACTTAAAAAGTTGGAGTAAGCTAAGTAGAAGAGAACACTTGCTTAAATTCCAGCCAAGTAGCAGGTGCATCTCCATGAAGCATAAGGTTGGTGTACCACTTAAGTGCATTGCGTTTCAAAAATGTGGCGACCTTCCTCATCTTGGATGCTTCTGTAAACAAACTCCCAAGAAATGCAGCATCAAACTGTTGCAGGAATGTGAGGGCTTTGTACCTGTCCTGTACTCCATTATATGTATCAAACTTGACATGAGAACCACCATCCTTAAATTCTTTATATACATTTGATATTGGCTGTCCCAAAGATGGCTGTATATTTGCAGCATTCCCTTCACTAGGGAGAGCCATGCTTGGCTGAACATTAGGCATGGGAGCATATGCTGTGGCTTGCATGCTTGGCTGCATTCCCACATTGTCATACATGGCTTGCTTTCTATGCCCAATTGGCGGTGAAATCAACATAGCATCAAAGATAGAATTTGTACCAAAATATTCAGGTTGCTGCCTCAAATATGGCT
Source organism: Dipteris shenzhenensis (assembly GCF_047967505.1). Lineage (NCBI taxonomy): Eukaryota > Viridiplantae > Streptophyta > Polypodiopsida > Gleicheniales > Dipteridaceae > Dipteris > Dipteris shenzhenensis. Next base: position 34,653,085 of record NC_141596.1, read on the forward strand.
GAGGTGGTTGAGCCACATTTATGGACTGCACATTATTATTTTGAGGAGTAGAAGTACCCAAACCAAGGCCTTGTGCTGGCTGCTGTTGCACTGGCTGTACTTTTTGTACCTCTTTCTCAAGTGCTCTTTTGGGTGATCCCTCTCTCTTGGAAGTCACTTTCTGAGTCAATTTTGATGGCTGTCCCTCATGGGAAAGTGATGCATGAGTGTGCGGTCTGCCATGACAAGCTGATGCATGTGTGTACTCACTCTTTCCGTGCTTGTGCTTTGTTGATTTCTTCTTCTTCTTGGCATTTGTTTACACAATATGAGCCAAATTTTGAGCCAGCTGAGTCAAAGTAGTCACTGCACTTGCAAGCTGTGCATTCAACATAGTAGCATCATCTGACTCACTGCTAGAACTAGTATCACTGTTGAGCTCAGTTGTAGCTTCATGTGTGGCCTACTCAAAAGGCATTTGTTGTGCTCCCTGTAGCTGTACACTAGCTGGATCATTAAGGCTTTCTTGCCTTCTTCTTTGAGGAGTTGTGGACACAGTTACGTTGAAATGCATTTCAGAGCCTAGCCAGGCTTGAAACGTCGTTTCAGAGAAGCCCCGTTTTCTGAAATGCGTTTCAGGGTCCTGAAACGGATGGCTGAAACGTTTCAGCTAAACTGAAACGCGTTTCAGAGCCTTGAAATGTGCTGTTTCAGACAACACATGCTGCTAGGTCTCCAAAATTACGCGAAATCCGCCGCCAGTCCCATTTTTTTTCTTTTTGCTTTCGATTTTGGCCTCCTTCCACTCCTTCAGTCTCATACTCTCTCCATCCTCAAGGTTTTCCAGCCCTGCTTCAGCCCCATTCACTCCTTTCCTCTCCTTTCTCTCCTGTAGCCTACTTCAGCCTTCCATCATCATCTACTCCCCTCCAGCCCCTCTTTCAGCCCTCTCTTTCAGCCTTCTGTTTCCTCCTCTTTCAGGCCCCACTTTCAAGTTTCAGCCCTCTCTTTCAACCCTTGGCTCTCTTTGCAGTTTCAGCCCCTCTTTCAAGCAACAAGCTTCCATGGCTTCAAGACACCCTACCCCTGAGTCTCATTCCGAGGTAGAATTCACCCAATCAGATTTTTGGTGGAGTCAAGTCGATCTCCTATGTGCCTACGACTCCAAGAAAGGAGGCCCTCGCAAGTTCATGTGCAGGCTTTGTGGATTGAAAAGAGGTGGGATTCCTGATAGGGTGAAGGCCCATCTTCTTGGCATCAAGGGAGAGGGGATTACAATATGCAATGAAATATCCGAGGAAGAGAAAGCAAGGTTGGCACGAGAGGTGGAGGCATTTCCTTCCGCAAAGAAAGGTAGGACTATTGCATCCCATGGAGGAGCTACTTCAGGTGCTCATATGGCTAGTGCAAAAAGGAGTCCTCTTCCCTCTGCTGCTGCTACTACAATTTCATCTTCTGGGAGTGCACATGTTCTTGGAGCTACAAGTTCTACTCCTACTGCGTCTCCTTCACCTCTCTCACCTACACGAAGGCAAAGCACCCTTTATACTGCATGGCATCCACAAAGGAAGGCACAGGTAGATGCAGCCGTGGCCTGTTTCTTTTACTCGAATGGGATTAGTTTCAATGTGGCACGGTCTGCTTATTTCAAGGAGATGGTGACTGAAATTACAGCCTTTGGGCCCACATACACCCCTCCCACTTTTGATGCATTGAGGGGAAAGCTTCTAGAGGATGAGGTGAAGGCAGTTAATGAGGCCATTCAGCCTGTTAAGAAGAAACGGCATACGTATGGGGTCACTTTGGTAGCAGATGGCTGGAGTGATGTACGTAGTCGATCACTAGAGGATATTTTGGCATATTGTAGAGGATCTTCTTTTTACATACACTCCATAGAGTGCGGAGTACAAGAAAAAACAGCAAATGTTTTGATGCAGATGTGGGCAGATGCAGTGGAGTATGTGGGCCCGTCTAATGTTGTGCAGTTTGTTTCAGATGGTGAAAATACCAATAGGGCTGCAGGTGCATTATTGGAACAAAGATACCCCCATATTCAATGGAGTTCTTGTGTTGCCCATTGTTTGAATAATTTGTTGAAAGACATTGGCAAATTACCTCGGGTAAAAATTGTAATTGATAATGGAAGAGAGAGAGTTGGGTTCATTACACGCCATCATTTTTCTCTCTCTTTGTATCGCACCTATGCAAGGAAGGAGCTTTTGAAGTATGCAGAGACAAGGTTTGCATACAATTATATGATGCTTCGCAGACTCATTGAAATGAGACCTGCTCTTAAACAGGTTGTGGCAAGCCCACAGTGGGATGCATGGCCCACTTCAAAGCAGGCTCTTGGGATATTGGTGTACGATTTGTGCATAGGCAGCGACGACTTTTGGGCTGATGCATCACACTTGTACGACTTGTGTAAGCCGATTGTCTTGTTGCTAAAAAAGGTTGATGGAGACATGTCTTTTATTGGCAAGGTATATGAGGGGATGGATCGTATGATAGAAAATATCAAAGTGTTAGAGAAAGATCCCCACAGGTTGAAAGAGCTCGAGGACTTGGCTGTGACTAGGTGGAATCAGTAGTACTCTCCCATTCATGCGGCTGCATTTGTGTTGGACCCAGAGTTTCAACACAAGGCAACTGCACAACAAAGTGATGCAGAGGTGGTCCGTGGTTGGAACCTCACTCTTCAGAAGATGGTGCAAATGCCAGAGGCTTGCCGGACAGTGAAGGACCAGCTCGCCAATTACCGCAATAAGGAGGGCATATTTGGATGGCCAGATTCCCAGCATGCTCCTCCTCTTGTGAGCGCATGTGGAGCAGCTTTGCCCACATCCATACAAAGAAGAGGAACCGTCTCAAAGCACACAAGGCGAACGATCTTGTCTTTGTTAATGCAAACTTGCGTTTGCTTAACAGGATGAGACAGGAGTACACTCATGACAAGTTCATTGGTTTCCATAAACCTGATGACACCCTCACTGATGATGATGAGGGGACTTCAACACCTTGATCTTGTATCTCATTATAATAAAGAGCTGGATAAGGGAGCTGGGGGCCGGGGAACAAGGGGTTGGGGGGGTGGGGGGGGGGGGAGTGTGGGCGGTTTCGTCTTGGCCTTTTAATCATGCGTTCATCTTTTCTCAAGCAAGATTGTACTTTTCAGTTTTTGTTCATTTAAATCTCTGAAGTAAAGCAATATTCCACAATTTAAGCAATGCAATCTTTCTCCTTCCCCTTTAAGAGAGCACTGAAGGTTTCAGCTTCTCCTTGAACAAGATTCTCATGCTACATTGATCCTTTCTCCATCCTTCTAATTTACAGGCTATTTTTTCTTCAGGTCTCTTATGAATTCTTTGATCTTGAGCTTTATTTCAGCCGTCCTCTTTCAACATGCCAAGAAAAACCCAAACCTTATTGGGCATTCCACACAATCTTGGCAAATCCAAGTACAAGGGGATCGGGTAACGAGGAATAGAAGTGCAAATATTGCCTTGAAGGCTTCAATTGCACCTCTTCATGTTTGATTCAACATACATTTAAGATTATTGGAAAGGGATTAAACCTGGGCTCCATGTTCCACAAGGTATTGTAGATCAAGTACAAGAAGGGCAAATCTGTATTGCTTTTCAATGAAGGCTTACAATCCTGTAGTGGAGCAGCCGGCCGGATGAGCTACTTTAGCCTTTCGAGGTTGTGATTGAGGATACGGCCATGGATGGAGCTGGGCTTGTCACCAAGAGGGTGAGAGTTGATACTTATGCCCTGAGTGCCTCTTCTCCAAATCCAGGTCAAGCTTGTAGCTGGTGCTACATAAAGCATGTTGCGTTAGAGATAGAGTGCTCTCTAGCAAACAAAAGAGCACATGAGGTTGCTTTGACTGAGATTGAAAGGACTATTATTGAATGCAATTTGGAATCAAATCTATATGATCCTGACAGTGGCACAAAATGATCAAAGCTATGGTTGAGTCAGTCCATGTGGGTCTTGGTTTGAACTAGATTACAAGAGCCTGTGCATCAAATTCTTGGCTGAGGATATTATCAGGTTTAATAATGCCCTTACATCCATCAAGGAAGGTTCCAATGGCGAGTTATTTTTACAAGTCAAGATACGACACACAAATTTAAGAAGTTAAAACGCCAGGCATAAAATGACATTAGCCCAAATAAAATAGTCACCTTACAGGAAATTTAAGAAATGACTTGTAATGTCAAATTTGTCATTTCTTAAATTTCCTGTAAGGTGACTATTTTATTTGGGCTAATGTCATTTTATGCCTGGCGTTTTTATGTGGCAAGCAGTTAGGGAGAGTCTTGAATGCAAGGGAGCTATGCTACCTAGTGCCCTCATTTTTGTAACATTTTGTATGGTTTCTATTATTTGAGCAGGCATACCAACATTACCTTCTGCATTTCTTGCAATGCTGTATTGCTCTGTGCGTAAGGGTGCTAAAAGACAATTGTGAATCTATCGCAGCCATTGCTGGCACAGCCTTTCTCAGCCTTGATGCTTCATCGAGTTCATTTCAGGCAAAAAGTAGGACTACTGGTTCGACAGTCAGGAGAGGCTTTCAAACTGATCAGCTCTTGTAAAGTCAATTATATTTGTAGCGTGTTGGTTCATGCAAAATAAGCTCCTTGACATCAAGGACGACAATCTACTTTCAGCATCCCATTAGAAACAATAAATAGCAAATTGCAAAGTTCTAGGCTTCTGGTTAGCTGCCATGAGTGAAGTTTCTGTAAATTGTTTTTTCTTGGATTGAAACTCCCTAGTTTTCCAATTGAAAGATTGTGAGTACTATCGCAGCATGTCTAAAACTTTCAAGGATTTGGAGACATTGGATTTCCAGATTCTATTTGTAAAGGATAAATGTTATTTATGACTTTTTGGTCTTGGGCCATTCTTTGCAGAGAAGCCATTAGACTTTAATAGATTAAAGAGCTCAACTCATCATATTGTGGATCTGTCTACAACATTTTTCTCATGCCCAGCATGATGTATTTCTGCAACGAGCTTGCTCAAGCAGGTTTTTTTCAGAAGTCTTTTTCATGAAAAATAAATAAATATAACTGAGGCCTTATGCAGCCTTTTCTATGGATCTTACCAATTAAATGCGCTCACAGAGGGGAGTGAAAAATACAATATTATTTTCCTTACGGCATTCCTCCATATTATCCAGGAAAGACCATACAGTGCTGTGCAATTTCGAGGGGACTAGCTCGTTCTCAGAAATAACTTCCACAATACCTGCAAGGTGAAAAACAACAGTCTGTATGGCATTTTCTTTATTGAAGAAACTAATGTCTTTGACACTGCTGTTTTTTGAAATCTCAGGCTGACATTATCGGGCAGAATGAGAAGATCATGGATAGTTAGCGTACTGATGACACTGCTGTATTTTTGGATGCTGACATCTTTAAGGAGAGTCTTGGATTTTTTTTGGTTATGCAGTGGGGCACTTATCAATTGGAATAAATCCAATGGCTTCTGGGTTAGTAATGAGGACACCCTAGATTGGGGATGACTTTGGTTTGACTTGGATTCAGAGTAGTAGCTCTGTCAGATATCTGGGTTGATGGTTTTTCTTTGCACTTGAATATACCGTGTGGAATGCCAAAGCGCATTCTGCAGTATTGGCGAGAGTTTGCACCTGGTAATAGCCATGATAGACCTCAAAGCCAACTATAATTTTTAAGGCTACCTGAAGTATGACCCTATCAGTCTAGAGATTCTTTTTCACAGTGTTGGCCTTGTCCATCCCCTTGTTGGTCTCTGACGGTAGTCTTGGGCATTCGATATTGATGTTCTCTTTGTGTCTTGAGCTGCGGTGAATCACAGAGTTTCTTGCAACCAATAAAATTACTCTCTATTTCATATTCCCAGCATTTTAAATTTTTTTCTTTTATGCATTTGTTCACCTTATATTTTTGCTACATAATTAGATGGGGGGCTACGTACAGTATCATTATGATGCTAGGGATCTCTCTTGCATGCCAATAAAATAGATTGGTTGTATTGCAACCAGAATCAAATGACTAGGGTGGGATTTCCCTTGAGTTGCAAGGTTATACTTCCAAGTGCATAACAAATGTATTCATGCTAGCTTAATAGGTGCATGTCTTATTTTCTTAGGGGATTAATCTAGATTTGTCTAGGATATTGATAATATGAGTATGGCATTTAGAGGGGTAACACAAATTTTCAATGTAATATTTATTCCATTTTTGACATCTATGGTTTTAAAACAATGTGGCTATCTTGATGTCATTTCAAGGGCTAATTCAGACTTTTGCACCCCTACTTGAGTGGAGACTTGGATGCTAGATTGCTGCTAATGTTCGCCCAACTTCAAAAGATTCATAAGGTTTCATATAGCGTCCCAAAGGGGATATAGATCTAATACCTCATGGATCTTGTTAGTGTTAAGTCATTAATCATGTCCTCATGTGCATGTACATCACACTTAATCTTAAAGTGCTACTATGTTGGCACAAGTTCTAAAAGTACATGGAAAAATGTGGATTGGGGAGTTTTGTTTTTTGCTTTTTTCATTAGCATGATGTTAACAACACCTTGCAGAGCTAAGTCATACTATGTTACGTTAAGGATTTGGCAGATTTTAGTAATTTAGTTATGCTTAGAGAGGACATTCGCCTCTGAGGCATGTAAACAATCTTTGGAGTCAGCAGACACATTTCGCAATTGGCAGAGTGGGAGGTTGACCTTGTCTACGGTTGGGTTTGGTGGGTGAGCACTGAGTAGTACAAGGAGGTAGTTTGGGCATAGAAGCTTTAATAGAACATTCTTTTGGTGGTATGCAATCAGCAACTCCGCATCCAGAAATGGCTAAGTCGTCACTTGTGAGCAGAAGGGAAAAGGCAAGAGGGAGGCTTAGAGGGCATGAGGGGGGCATTGGGATGAGGTGGAAAGGGCGGGCAGAGGGCGAGGTTAATTGAGTAATTAGGGTCAAAACATGTGGGTGAGGATGTGCCAGTCTTGAGTTCAAGTCTAAGGGTTGGTCACCTCGTTGGCACTTTCAATTTCTACACTTAAAAAAAAAAAGAGTAATTAGAGCGCCTTGTGATTACTTAAGGGGCCTTATAACTTAATTAATTGAATTTTATTAAGAAGAGCTAATAGACGAATAGACGCCCACGATGAGGTTTATTCTTGGCTTAGTATTAGTGGAGGGGGAGAGGGTTGTGGGTGTGACATGACTAACCTAAGGAAAAAAAGATTAATTATCGAGCTCCCTCTTGAAGCTTCTCGCCTTTCCCTCTCTCCCTTTATATATGCATCACCCCCTCATCTCAGGTACTCACCCCCTTCCTTTTGCTCGGTTTGCATTTCTCTCCCTTTCTCTCACTCTGCATCACACTAATCTCTCTCCCTTCCTCTCTCACTATGCGTCATGCTAATCTCTCTCCCTTCATCTCTTTCTCACTCTGGGCCACCCTAATCTCTCTCCCTTCATCTCTCTCACTCTGCATCACGTTAATCTCTCTCCCTTCATCTCTTCCTCACTTCGCATCATGCTAATCTCTAAGCACAAGCTTCCAGGCCAAGCCAAAAGAATCATCTTGCTTCATATAATTATAATCTCTATTAACATCACTCCTATGGAAAGGCTTTGATCAACACAATGCAACATCCTTGCCTTTAACTTGTCTCCTACGAAAAGGAAATCTCATCCGGAGGAGTGAATAGAAGTGAGATGAATATTGTATGTGAATGAGATGAGAATTTTGAGGTGCACATTAGAAAGAAAGCAAAAATTTAAGTATGTGATGAGAATTTCAAACTGCACATGCAAAAATTTAATAAGTCCCCTAATGAACTAATTAATTGAAATTTATTAAGAGAGTGAATAGGAGTGAGATGAGAATTTTGAGGTGCACATTTAAAAGAAAGCAAAAATTTAATTATGTGGGATGAGAATTTCGAGTTGCACATACAAAAATTTAATAAGTCCCCTAATGAACTAATTAATTGAAATTTATTAAGAAGAGGCAGTATGTGAGTGACATGAGAATTTTGAGGTGCACATTAGAAAGAAAACAAGTCTTCGTTAGGGTGTAACAATTCGGCAGAAGTGAAATCGAAGCAAGAGAGTAGTCTTTAAGGGTTTGCTGCGACAAACCAACATTAAGGAATGTGGAGGTAGCATATAAGGGATTGAGCAATTTTTTGTATTTAGTTTTAATTGAGCTTCCGCGCCTTGGTATTGAGAGTAGTAATTTATTCACTTGTAGTGATTTTCCTAGTTTAAGAAAAAGCATGATTGTTTTTATTTGAGGAGTTGAAAAAAAAAAAAGCACAAAGACTATAAATGCGAAAAGTCAAAATGGAGGATAACAATGCTCCACCAATGTGGACCCCATAGCATTGAGAGTTCGATTGATGTAGCAAGTATCACATCGTATGGCACTCAAATCATTATCTTTGAACATGAGGATTAGAGGATTCTTTAGAACAGATGTTGGCTCTGTAGTTGCAAGCCAATGAGGAACATTAAGAATTACATTGAGTCATTCATGCAAATTGACGATGATCCACCCATGTGGACCCCATAAATCGAGAGTTCAACCGATACAACAAGTATCACATCCTATAGCACTCAATCACAATCTTTGAACATGAGGACTAGAGGGTGCCTTAGAATAGATGTTGGCTTCGTAGTTGCAAGCCAATGAGGAACATGAAGAATTACACAGTCATTTATGCATTTACAAATAGACCCTCAAGAGAGGGTAATGCGTAGGAAATATTGAAACTTGATCCTAGTGTTCAAATGTGGGATAAGGAGGTACCTAATGGCTCCAATTTGTATAAAAATCTCTAACTTTGAATGTAGAGCTCCAATCACAAGACATCAAAGCCAACATTTTCCTCTTTTTTTTGCGTAGAAATATGCCATAACGAAAAAAGTTTGCAATGTACAACTTGAAAAATTTGGAATAATTTAATCAATCTTTAGCTAGGTGCAATGCTAAGCAATTAGCTTAATATATAGATTTAACTTAAACGAAGAAAAGGTTAACAAGCGAAAGTGAACTGCCTCCCCCCAGCCCCCTCATCGCCTGTTGTCTCTTCGTCTCTGTCTCGCTCTCAGTCTTCCCACCCATCTCCTCGCCATGCCTTCTATCTCCATGCCATTCACGTATGAGCGATCGTGAGAAGCAGGAGGCGGATGAGCGTAGGGGGAGGCAGCGGCTGTAGCCTCGACCATGCTGATGGCTGTAGAAGTAACCTTTGTAAACCAATGCTCCGCGAAGGATGGTGAGAGGACTGGGGGAGTGGAGGAGACGACACTGAATCCATCCCCTCCCTTGAAGACTAAAGGTGGCTCGCTTGAATCATAGGTCTCAAATCCATCCGCTCCCCTTATTCCTGAATCTTGATGATCGCCATGCACCCCATTGTTGCGGACATGTAGTAGCTAGAAATGTGAATTTAGAAGCTGCGAGAGCAGAGAGGGAAAATACGAGTCTCCAGTGCTCAATCTCTAAGGAGCAGGGAGGGACAGGCAACGCGGTAGGAGGGGGAGAAGGTAGGGACTAACGAAGGCTCTGAAGCTCCTAAAAGCGGCACGGCGATGATTTTGGGAACTTAGTCCAAGGAGATTAATTTGTTTTTGAGAAGGTATAATAGTTTAATTGTTGCAGAGCTTTGTGGACTAATCAATTGGATTTTCGAATAAAAGTTCGCTAGGGGGTCATATTTCGGAAAAGTCTAAATAGAAGTGGCCTAATATAGCAATTATAGGCCATAAAAAGATGACACATGGGACAAACATTTACCATTTGTTAATCCACAATGATATGATGAAGAGCCACATGTATGCTTGTTCAAAATGGAGACAGAAAGTCAATAAAATACCAAAAGGATGGATTAGATCCAGTCACATGGGATTTAAAAAAAAAGAAGTTTTGAACAGAAAGTCGTTTATATATATTGATACCAAAACATTTTCGATTGTGATTCTATAGTTCATCAACCTCCACGGACTCCACGGAGGTGCATAAGCCTATTACCTAACATCTGAGTTATGATCACAGCAAGTGAGCACATGTGAAATTTTCAAACTCGAGTTCCAAAAACATTTCTTGCCACTAGAGCTAGAATAAATATCGATATCTCAAGCAAAGTAATTTATCAAGTTGGTAACTGGATATAAAAAGTGTCCAAAGACATTAAAATGTCCTACTAAGTGGCTAGGTTTGAGGAATTCTCACGAGCTACATGCATCAATTTTTATATCCTACCTTGATCACGTCCTTTCTTACGATCCAAGTTGTATTTATATACTGTAGGGTATAATTATGTGTCCTAGGATTAAATTTTATAAAATTCCTCCACCCTAAAATCTTGGTGGTCAAAACAACATCCAAAAACAACTTTAGGTTTTGTGAAATGTGGGTCTTACAAGGTCATAATGCATAATTTTTTGGATCTATAACAATATAGTCATTGCTATATGGTAAAAATAATATTGTTTGAAATTTTGGGATATATCTAGGATTTGATTGCTATTTTCTCTTATTTTTGTAGTGAAACTGGGTAAAAATGACTTGTAGAATGATTTTTAAAAAAAAAAGGTATTTATATTTTGAGGTTTCCATATATGGATGGAAGATTCTTTGTAAATCAAAGATAATGTTATATTTTTTAAGTCCCTAAATTGGTTGAATATGAAAGTTTTATCATCTTTTTTTGGGTCTATCCAAATGAAGAATTATTGTAATTGTGCCTAGAGAGCAGCTTAAGGTAATATATACGTTAACAAAAATTTTAGGTCATGCACGGTATGATAATATGGGTTGTTCAAGACTTATTCCCACACTTTTCTAATAATATAAGGACATAAGATGAGATATAGACAGTTGCAATGGTGCATAAGTTCCAGTATATTGGACTACGCACTTTTGAATGGTCAAAAAAATACTCTTGAATTGATGTTATTTTCAAGGTTTAAACTGTGTATAAACATAGGTTTCATATGTATATAACTTTGAGTACGTTGGAGCCAATGCTAATGATAGAGACATATTTATACAATTTTAAAGACCATAAGATATATTTTAGTATTGAATGTTACACCCAACTTTATGTTCAAAAAATTTGATACCACTAGAAGTAGGTCTTTATTTAGAGCTATATGCTTGAAATTTATTCAGCCAACAGTTTGTATGAGTCCAAACAACAACCATGCAATTGTTGCAAAGAAAATGGCAGCTTTGTCATAGCCTGTTGTCTATGGAGGCTTAATCATAGCCTTGTATGCCTTGAAGGGTACTTACATTGGATAGAGGTTCAAAGCACTAAAAAAATTTTTGGAACCCGAAAAAGGACACTTCTATGTCCTATTGAGCTATCGAACTAGTGTTTACAATTTCATGTTTGTGTTAACTTGTTATTCATGAACATCATGGTTTGTTTAAAAAATGCATGAAAATGATGTGATCACCTTGGTAACCTAAAAATTTAACTAATCAACCGGATAAACATACTGGCGGTAATAGGCACTATCTTGGCAATAGTATTCATGATGCCGTTGGTACAAGCTTGCATGATTTCAATATTGGTAGTGGTACATACATAAATATCGCTGTTGGTATAGTTAGTAATGCCGATGGTATCGGGACAAGCAATAGCAATATTGTTGATTGGATTTCTTGCCCATTTTGCATACACAAAGCTTTCAAGAGCCGTGAGCACTCTTTATTTGACAAGATTGTTGTCCATAACTCTTGCACTTATTAGCATGGTGGTGTAAGGTGAACCACAATTGAATTGTGTGAGAGAGAGTACTCATTGTGGTTTCTAAAGTGGTCATTGCTCTGATATCTAGTGTATTGGGGTAAGGGTCAACCGCAACTGCAAGCCAATGAATCTGAAGGGATTATGTGAGGTATTAAAATTACCAAGAGATTATTTTTGCCCAATTTTTGGGATTTGAATCATAGTGCCACTTACCAATTGTATTTGGAGAGATTGTGTTGATACGTGCCTATGTTTTTGGACTTTGGCTTGAAAAGCTACACCCTTTGAGTATGGAGGCGAGAAATAGACGCATAGGTACTAGAATCACAATGAGAGAATGAGATTCAAGTAGGGGGCAAGGTGTTACAAATAACACCAAGGCCTCACTCGTTGATGCTATGCACAATGTGATTGATGAGACTATGGTTGGAGTTGTTAATGCTAATTCAAGTCAAAATGAAGCTCCATAGCCACAAGCAGATGCAACACCCTCCCCACGTAATGTTCATAAGAGTTCCAGTCAAGGTACAACATATGAAGCTCCACGACCTTAAGTAGATGCAACACCCGCCCCGCATAATGTTCATGAGAGTTTCAGTTAAAAGGTACAGCTAGAGCCTTTATTAAGGCTTCTCGAGCCACACAAAGAAGAGCGAAAAAAAGTGGGGGTAAAACATAAGTCGGTCGGCTCAAATGGGAGTTTGCAATCAACCTGCATGACTCTTGAATGGAGATGCAAATGTTATAGTGAGGTGAAATCTAGAGGTGCCCCCTTGTATAAGGGGTCACCTAGAGTGCAAAGTTCAGCAGGCTCCCTGGCAGCCTTCTCTTTTCTTTGGATAGTGGAGGCATGACAAATTGTTTGAGCACCTTGATAGGTTTTATGTTAGGGATTGGGGGTTGTGGAGGGGCTCCATGAGCATTCTAGCAGGTACTATGATGTCAGCCACTCTCCTAGTAGCCTTCCCAAATGACCTACTTCAGGAGAAGGAGGTGCAATAGCTAAGATTTAATATCAGCTAGAGGGTGGGCCCACGGATCGACAAATGGATGGCAGATGCGATACAGAGGTGTAGTGAGGAGCTACCATCCTATGCCCTTAGATGGAGACATGCTCTTCATGAGTGAGAGACACCATTAAGACAAGACCTAGCATTAAGGCTCCTAGTGGCTCAATGATGGTGGTTATGATATTGCAAGGACAGACCTTTAGGCCATGGAGGTTTAGCAAGATGAGTTCTCCTACCACTCCTCGGGTTTAGCAGGGGAGACAAGATGACTAGATAGTTCTTCCAAACCATTGGGCCACATTCAGCTAGGATGTAGCTCCAGCGGTTGCAAGATGCACAGGGTCAGTTGCACATAGTTCCTCAGGATATTTTTCAAATGACCGCAAACTTCTATCGATAGTTGTTCCACACCAAGGAGGAGCCTCCCTTGATTCTTATAGGTGAAGAGGCAGTGTGGGATAAGGTCCCGACATTAGTCTTGCCGAACTTGAGCTAGAGGCACCATTCACTAATGAGGAGCTTTGAGAGGCACTCAAGACCCTCCCACCTCAAAAGCGCCCTAGGGAGGACAACTTGAGGCTTGTTTCCAGTGCTTTTGGGAGCCTATCCTCACACAATTACCATTGATTTTTCTGGAGATCTTGACTCAGGCTCACTTCCTTAGTCTTTGATTCTAGGCTGGATTTGCTTGATCCCAATGGCAAGGGACAAGTCAAGACATTTGCTAGTGGAGACCAATCACCCTTTTGGATACTAATACAAGAGCTTAGCTAAGGTCTTCAGCTTACAGTTGAGACCCCACCCTTTTGACATCATTTGTGACACTTAGACCAGTTTTGTTCAAGAGCGCAACATCTTGGACAACATCTTCACCTTTTGGGAGGCAATATATTGGGCTTGATAGGAATCACAACCTATTACCATCCTTCTCTTAGATTTTGAGAAGGCTTACAACAAGGTGAAGTGGTCCTTCTTAGACAGAACCATGCGCTTCTCATACAAATGGATCATAGGGGGTCTCATCTCTTTATGTAGGGAGTTATAGCCTGGTGCTTATTGGCAATCAGACGAGCGAGGCATTTTCTCTCTCCCGCTTGATACGACAGGGTTTCCCCCTTGCCCTCATCTTTTTCTTTTCATCGTTGCGGCACTGGCTTATTTATTGCACTCATAGGCTATAGGCCTGACTAGGATGAGGCTTTTGATTAGGAAAGTGGAGGAGCTACTAGATTTAGAGTTTGTAGATGACACGACCCTACATGTGGAGCGATCAATAGCATGACTTGAGGTGGCGAGGGAAGCCTTGACTATATATTGTGAGGCCTCCGAGGCTCTAAAAAAACTAGACCGAATCTATTGGTTTCTTTCACAGGGACAGAGGATGTCTAAGACATGGTCCTACCTTTGACTTTTGATGGATTTCATGGGGGCAAACAGTGAGGTACCTTGGATGCCACGTGGGTCTTGCTATTTCAATAGAGCAGTATATTGGCTAGGCTCTAGAGAATATTCGGTGCAAGCTTCTATAGTGGAGCTTAGTCAAACTCTCCCTATTGAGTAGATCTCTAGTGGGCCAACCAATTCCTTCTCGAATGGCCTAGTGCATTGCCTCATGCTGGTGCTTTCATTGGGGTGCATGGGGTAGCTCATGCGCTTGGTGTGTAACTTCCTATGGTCCGGATCAGATGGCATAAGAAATACCGAAGCTAGAGTTGCATGGTAGGCAGTGATCATACCGCATACATTAGGAGGCTTGGACATCATTGGTCTTGAGATGCAAAGCAGAGCCCCCCTAGCCAAGATAGTTGTGTGAGATCTCACCCCAGGTGGTGCACAGCCCTAGAAGCTCCTCCTTCAAGGAGGGCTTCTCAAGAATACCCCTTGTACAGGTCGACAGTGGTAGCAATCTCATTGATGGATCTTCTTTGAGGTCCCTCTCATAGGGAAGGCTCCCCATTGATGTGGATGGCAGAGACTAGCAGGAGGACTCATTCAGGCTTGTCCTTGCTATGAGGAGGAATTCGAGCATCAGCCCCCTTATTTGGCACCCATAGATTCAGGATCACAATAATCTCAATGGACTCACATAGGTTGGGCAAATTGGGACAAGGGCCCAACCAATTATTTTGGGATGTGGAGTAGGCTCCCTATAGAGGTAGAGGTCTAGCTTAACAAGCCATCTCTCATCTCGAAGAGGTAGGACAGTGGATGAGAGAGATAGATATAGCCATACCGGAGTTGTGGAGGGTAGCACTTCAAACGTGGGTAGATAGTAGGTAGTCAAGTTAGTTTTCCAAGATAGGGATACCCTTAAGGATTATTTTTAGGTGGTGTAGTGATCAGGCTAGTTTTTTCAGAGTGGAACTAGTAGAGCTCCTCCGGTTAGTGACCAAGGGAGACCCTGAGATGGATGGGAAACTAGATTCACATCATGGCATACTCATGTGTGTGTGTGTGTGTGTGTGTGTGTGTGTGTGTGTGTGTGTGTGTGTATGTGTGTGTATGTGTGTGTGTGCATGTATGTATGTATATGTATGTCAAGGTGGTGGGCCATTTTGGTAAGTACTTGCTCATCGAACCTCTTAGCATCACAGATCAAGATGCCCTTTGGTGATGCCTTTGGATTTGGGAGGGACGACCCCTTTGGAGGTCCAGTAAAATTCAGGAGAGTCGTAGAGTAAGCCACATAGAGCGAGTGGATGAGGTGTTCTTCTTACATGACATGGATAGGACGGCAGCTCTAGATGGAGGCAATGGCATGGAGAGAGAGAGAGAGAGAGAGAGAGAGAGAGAGAGAGAGAGACATTGGGGTGAACAGTTAGATCTAGATTTTGGATGAGATTCATGTCCAAGTTTACGTGGCCATCATGGCCCTCTCCTCATCTAATTTGCGACTATCTATGTAACTCAATTTCACATATGGAGGCAATGGAGTACTTCCCCCCCTTCCATATTGAAACCTTGCAATACTTTTGTAACACACTCCTTCTATGAAAGCCAAAGGAGTTTCCTACTCCAGTCATGCGTGATGCGCATACCAAGAATATGACCTACTGGTCCCAAATCCTTCATGTCAAAGGCCTCATGCAACTTGGCCTTTAATGCATCGAGCTCATAAGTGTTCTTGCTAGCCAATCGCGTATCATCCACATAAAGTACCAAGAGTATCAAACTATTATCCTTATCCCTTTTAATGTAGAGGCAATGATCAATTTCACTCCTTCTAAAACCTTGGGACCAAAGGAAAGCATCAAACTTTTAATACCATACTCTAGGTGCTTGATTAAGGCCATATAAACTCTTTTACAACTTGCAAACCAAATGTTCTTTGCCCTTTTCTTCAAAACCTTCCGGTTGCACCATGTAAATTTTCTTATGCATATCCCCATGCAAGAAAACTATCTTGACATCCATCTGCATAAGCTACATATCCTCTGCCGCCACAAGTACAAGTACGCATCTAAGTGTGGTCATCTTCACAACTAGAGAGAAGATCACATCAAAATACACACCCTTCTCTTGCTTGAACCCTTTTGCAACCAAACGGGCCTTATACTTAGGCATATCATCACTTGTGACCTTCATCTTATAGACCCATTTACATGGCAATGCTTTCTTTCCATGTGGCAAAGAAACCAAGTCCCAAGTCTTATTCTTCATGAGTGAACTCATCTCTTATTGCATAGCATACTCCTAGATACTCTAGCTGATCTTCTCAAGGGCATTTTAGCTTGTTGTCCCGTTTGCATATCAGCCACATTTGGCTCATCATTTCCACTAATAGACGATCCATCATTTTCCCTCGATTGTGTATATGTGGAAGTACCTGGTGGCACCATTTCCTACACATTTGGTGCATAGACAGCTTGCTGTCTATCAACATATGTAGGTGGATTCAAATCCTAGAAAGTGATTCTTCTCATTTCCACATCCCTCATGGGTGTCTTATAAATCTTCTTCTCATTGAAGACCACATCATGGCTGTGTATGATCTTCTTTGCTTCTGGATTCGAGAGATGATAACCCATTTTCTCATGGCACCATTTCCTATACATTTGGTGCATGGACAGCTCGTTGTCTATCAACATATGCAGGTGGATTCACATCCTGGAAAGTGATTCTCCTCATTTCCACATCCCTCATGGGTGTCTTATGCATCTTCTTCTGTGTATGATCTTCTTTGCTTCTGGATCCCAAAGATGATAACCTATCTCTCCACTTTCAGCATAACCCAAAAAAATGCATTTCCTAGATTAGGATCTAGCTTCTTTCGAAGCACTTTTGGCACATGTGCATATGCCTCACCCAAATATACACAGATAAGAGTAAGAGAACTTCTTGTCACTCCATGTCTCTTTAGAATTACCACCATCTAAACTCTTACTAGGTGATCTATTGATCACATGCACTATAGTCTTCATTGCCTTAGCCAAAAACCACCAGAAAGACTTGCATTGGAGGAGTATGAGGGGATGTGATATCCCTCTTGATAACTGACCTTGACCATGAGGTGAGGTTCAACAAGACAAGAGCAAAAATTCTGGATAGCGCAGGCAATCTTATTGGCACAGGAGTAAGGAGGAACAACCTGTATGAGCTAAGTGCTCTTACAGCCACCACTGGAGTGGCCACAAGTAGACTTTGGCATGAAAGATTCGGCCACATCGGATTTGCAGTGCCGAAGGAGATGCAGAAGCAAGGTATGGTTGCTCACTTACCTGCAATCACAGAAATCAAAGAACCATGTGAGGCTTGCATGATGGGCAAGCAATAGAGAAAGGCATTCCCACAAGAAAGCAAGAATAGAGCAAACGCTCCTCTAGAGTTGGTGCATGTTGACTTATGTGGTAAGATGCCTACACAGGCCTTGAGGGGATCTTCCTAATTTTTATTGATTGTCGATGACTATAGTAGGAAGATGTGGGTGTACTTTCTTCGCGAAAAGCCTCAAGCTTTTGGTAAATTCAAAGAATGGCTATAGCTTGTTGAAAATGAAACTGGGAGAAAAGTGAAGAAAATCAGATCGGATGGTGGTGGTGAGTTTGTTTCTACAGAGTTTGGAGATTTTTGCAAGAGCAAAGGGATCAAGCGACAAATGATGACACCACATACGCCTCAACAAAATTCAGTTGTTGAATGCCAAATGCAAACCACCATGGAGATGGGGAGGTGTATGTTGAAAGGTGTTGGATTGCCAAACCACTTTTGGGCTGAGGCTGTCAATACTACAGTAGTTTACATCCTTAATCGCAGCTATATAAAGGCACTCAAAGGTAAAACACCACATGAGGCTTACATCGGTAAGAAGCCATCTATCTCCTGCTTCAGAATGTTTGGGTGTGAATGCTATGCGCATGTACCAGACAAAGAGAGAAACAAGCTACAAACAAAAAGCACCAAATGTATCTTCTTAGGCTATTGTGATGAGAAGAAAGCCTATAAGTTGTATGGCCAAGAGGTAAAGAAGATCATAGCGAGCCGTGATGTGGTGTTCAGGGAGCAGCCACATGTAGTGGAGGCAAAGAAGAGCTCTTCCACTTTATCATCAAGCGAAGAGGTAATTCACTAAGGACCTATCCCAGGAGCTATAAAGGAGGAGGAAATATCAGATGATGAAGGTATAAGTCACCAACCTGTTGTTACACCAACGGAAAAGCCATTGCCATGATGGGTAAGTAGCTCTACGACCATGATAATCAGATGCATATGTTTGTTGAGCAGCATGCAGATGGACCAAGGCAGTCTCAGAGAATCGAGGAGCAAAGGAGGGCTTCTGCTCACATAGCCAATATGGCCTTGATGGTTGAGATTATTGCAGAAGTAAAGGAGCATGCGAGTTTGGAGGAAGCACTTGCAGACCGAGATTGGAAAATGCTATGCAAGTAGAATATGACAGCATCATGAAGAATGAAACTTGGGAGCTGGTAGATCGACCACCTAATAGAAAGGTTATTGGCACCAAGTGGGTTTGGAAGGTAAAGTACAAGGTCGATGGGACTTTGGAAAAGTACAAAGCCAGATTGGTTGCACAAGGATTTTTGCAGGTTGAAGGGTTTGATTTTCAGGAATCTTTTGCTCCAATTGCTAGAATGACCACTATTTATCGGTGGTTGCTCATAAAAGTTGGCCAGTTTATCAAATGGATGTTAAATCAGCATTCTTGAATGGTGACCTCAAGGAGGAGGTGTACGTGGCTCAGCCACCAGGGTTTGAGGCCCCCCATTCTGAGAACAAGGTATGCAAGCTGAAGAAGGCTCTGTATGGGTTGAAATAGGCCCCAAGAGCATGGTACCAACGGATAGACAAATTCTTTCATAAATTAAACTTCAAAAGATGTGCCTTAGATGCTAACTTGTATGTGTACAAGAAAGGTGGAAAATCTGCTATTGTTGTTCTATATGTGGATAATCTCCTTATTACAGGTGACTATGCAGACATGATCCAGCAGACAAGAAAGGCATTGAGCACTGAGTTTGAGATGACAGACTTAGGCTTGATGCACTACTACTTGGGGATTGAAGTCTGGCAAGAGCTAGGCAAGATCTTCATCTCTTAACAGAAATATGCAAGGGAGATCTTGAAGGCATTTGGTATGTCCGAGTGCAAGGAGATAGCTACACCTATGGAGGTAAATGCGAGGTTGTCTATGGAGGGTGCCTCACCACTAGCAGACATCGGGAGGTACAGGAAGTTAGTTGGTAGCCTCATCTATCTGTGCAACACCAGACCAGACATCAGTCTTGCTGTTGGTGTTTTAAGCAGGTTCTCCAATAAGCCCTGAGAGAATCATTGGAATGCAGGGATGCAGGTCCTCAGGTATGTGAAGGGCACTCTTGATTATGGCATCACCTATGGTACAGGCACTTCCTTGGCTGGTCATTGTGACTCAGATTGGGCTGGAGATGTTGATTCCAGGAAATCAGTTTCTGGATATTGTTTCTCTTTAGGTTCAGGTATCTTCTCTTGGATCAGTAAGAAACAACCAATAGTGGCATTGTCTTCTATCGAGGCTGAGTACAAGGCAGCATGTTTTGCTGCATGTGAAGCAGTGTGGCTAAGGAGGATCTTATGGCACATGGAAGTGCAAGAGGATGAGGCAACTGTGCTGAGGTGTGACAATCAAAGTTGTATGGCCATTGCTAAAAATCCAGTGTTTCATGTGCGCACAAAATATACAGAGATTCAGTATCACTATGTGCATGATTTGATCGAGGATGGGATAGGGGAATTGGTCTACTGTCCAACAGAGCAAAATGGAGCAGATATCTTCACCAAGGCACTTGGGAAGGATCAGCTTTAGAAACCCAGCATTGGGTTGAGAAGGTAGTTCACCTACGGGTGGACATTGAGGGGGGGTGTTAGATATGCTCAATGCCCCACCCTCCTGGTAACCACCAGTGGTCCAAGGTACTCAAGTTGGAAGGCCCCCATATAAGGAGAAGCCATGTGTGAGCCCGGGACACTAGATGGATCCTGACTTGCATGTCAAATGAGGACTATCAATGAGACCGTTGATGGTAGAAAGGTGATTGTGTGGGAGCCCCTTATTCTTGTTGGTGCCCAAGGGCCAGCTGGCCCCCAACTGGGGGGTCCCAGAGGGGCCAGTGGCCCCCTTGGTGGGGGTTCAGGGGTGACAACTTTCGAGGCGATGCTATAGGGAATATTCCTTGAAAATTCCATGGACGACTAATTGGTTCCACCGACTAGGTTGACTAGTCGGCTCCACCAACTAGGTCGACTGGTCGACTCCACCGACTACGTTGATTCGACTACCGCCCTCATAGCTATAAAAAGACGACCTCTCTAGTCCATTGCATCATATTAGATCTTCAAGCTAGTAGCTCTTCACCTAGTATCTGTCTAGATCGCCATCTAAGCTCCACTATGGAGCGCACGGGTGGACGGAGCCATCATCTGTACTACATCAGTATTGAAGGAAAAGTTTGTTCCTCTCTAATTTGCTGTGTACTCTCTATTCTTTGTTCAGTTTTTGTTCCACTGTGCCGTGTAATTTAACAACAAGGGTCATGTTAGGTCAGTGGATAGGGTAGCCAACGCATTGATAGATATGTAGCATGCATGTAGAAGATATTCAATTTTGAAGATGGACATATTTTCTAGAATCTCAATTGGTTTTGTGGAAGGATCTCCTCCTAGCATCTCTTGTTGATTGTCACCATCAGCTGCCTCTAGTTCACCTCTTTATATGGCATGGCTTGATGCAGAGGTGGAGTGTGGGAATGTTGCCAGTACTTAGAGCAGCCTTGGAAGCACCTTAAGAATCATGTATTAGGTATATGATCCTCCAAAAAGCCCCGTAGCGATGAGGAGGATTAGTAATGGTTGTCTTCTCTGCATGAAATAATACAAGCTTATTTCCAACATCTTTCTCCTTCTCTCGGGTGTATCTTTAAGTTGTTATTTAATGTGAGTTATGTGAATTAATTAACTCAGTTTCAACGGTTGGTATCAGAGCGTCTGATTGAAAGTTGGAGGCTTGGTCAAATTCAACCAAGATCATGATCTTTTTTGGTCAAAACTTCCCTACGTGGCAGTTGAGTCTTTGTCTAAATTACATGGAAAAGAGATTATGACCAATGGTTGTAGGAATGGAAAAGAAGTCATCTAGCAAGGGGATACAGATGTCTGACAAAAGAAATTGGGAGAATAGGAACAAAAGATTCCTTGAGATATTAGGGAGAGCTCTAGGTCCAAAGCTTAACACCATATCGACTTTGGAAAGCCATAAAGTGAAAGATCGACCAATATGGAGACTATGCTCAAGTCGCATCTAAAGAATAAAAAAGTAATACTAAAGCAAGAGTTCTTCAACCTAAAGATGGCAAAAAATATCTCTTGGTGTGAGAGTCAATGAAGATGATAGCAAGGTGGTGCTGATATCAAGATTACCCCCAGCCTACAATGATGTGGTGAAGAGCCTTCGTGTGAATGGTGAGCTATCACTCTCTGAGATGATAGCTCTCTGAGATGAGCTATCACTCTCTAATGAGATGATAGCTGTCTGAGATGATAGCCTTCATGTGAATGGTGAAGCACCTTCATGTGAATGGTGAGATGATAGCTACTCCCCTTGATGAAGAATATCGACACAAATTAGATCACAGATACAATATGGTGCATGCGTACACCTTGAAGGCTATTATTGGCAAAGGCAAAATAGTAAAAAAGGAGAATTGTTATGAATTAAAGTGCGGGAAACTGATCATTGTGAGGATTTTTCCTTCAAAAAGCGAGAGGATACCAAGAATAAAAATAAGGCATCTAGGAAGGAATCTGCTTGCACAGTCACTGAAGATTTTGTTGGACTCTACATGGCAACACCCAACTATGAGGATGAGTCATTTTTCTGATTAGCAACAACTAGTCTAGAAAATAACGGTGCTAAATACAAGCATCGGAGCTGATGATATCTCTAGTGTAATCTTTTCTTCATCTGTGATAGCAACTTGGTGACCCTAGGAGTAATTTTCTTCTCTTTCTTTTGTGAAGGAGAAACTTTGGTTTTAGGTCTTCAACTCTTATCGAGAACATTTATTTGGTCTCATGTTTTGTTGGTGATCTTTCTTTGTTACAAGCTCCATCTGTGCCTGCGTTTTTGTTTGAGGGGGAGTTGAAGGGTAACAAACCTTCCAAGAGCCATATTAGGTGGGTGGATCAGGTAGCCAATTCATTGACAGATACGTGGAATGCATGTAGGAGATATTCAACCTTGAAGGCAGAGGTCTTTGCCATGATCCCAGTAGGTTTATGGAAGGATCTCCTCTTGCCATCTCGCCTTGATTGTCGCCATCGATTGTCTCTAGTTCACCTCTTTATATGGCCTTACTCGATGCAAAGGTGGATCGTGGGAGTGTCTCCAATACTAAGAGAAGCCTTGTAAGCACCTTAGGAATCATGTATTAGGTATATGATACTCCAACAAGCCCTGTAGGGATGAGGAGGATCAATAATGGTTGTCTTCTCTGCATGCAATAATACAACCTTGTTTCCAACATCTTTCTCCTTCTCTCGGTTGTATCTTTGAGTTTTTATTTTATGTGAATTTATTAACTATGTTTCAATAATGGTTTCATTGATGTTTGACTTAGTAGATAATAACATCTTGCATAGCTAGATCAAATAATCCATAGCACTAGGTACTTTTTGTTGAATTCCAACTATGGTTGGACCACTTGGTCTAAATCTTTTCAATTCATAAGGACTCATTCCTTTGAATGAGTGGTAACCACTTGTTCCATGCACTTTGCATGAATGGACATATGCTCTCAACATAACCTCAATATTTTGGTACTATGTTACATTAATTTTAAAGTCATGAAAGAGTCTAGACTTGATTCTCGAAGTCTTTGTCATCCGATATATGCTACATAGTGATAGATCAATCATCAAAGTTATACAATGCAATGGTACATTGTGGAGCGTGGAGTTTGGAGTCTAGACAATAGTAGCCTGCCACAGCCCCTTAAATCAAGCTGAAATGCATCATCACTAATGAGGCTAAAACCTCAAGCTGCATCCTCATCCTCATCCTCATCTTGACCAACATCATCATTCGCATCATCCGCATCTGCCTCGCCATGGGACTCCAAAAGACTATAGCTTCTTGAAGATGCAGCAGCACCCATCCTTCGTATAATAAGAGGGGTTGGAATCTCTTCTCCCTATGTAATCTCTTGCATGTAGCCTCTCATCATCCTTCTCCTTGTCGATCATATTAAAGGTTACTTCTATCTTCTCAAATCCCCTCTCCTTGATTTTGGAGATGAGACCCAAATAAGTATGTATTTTTTGGAGGCAACCTATTCCTTCTTTTAGTATGGATAAGAGAAAATGTACTCCAATTTCTCACACATGGAGAAGCACATGTGCCTTGCGAGTGCACTCGAAGAGCCAACTGTTGCAATTTTGGTGTGCGAGCCCCAAATGTCTCCCACCATTTCACCCCTTGGTGCATCCTCTTTTCATCCTTCACAATTGTGTGAGCAAATGTGCCTGACTTGTACATATCTAACTCATCACATAAGATGCCCTGACTCTCAACATCATACTTCGTGTTCAACTCTATAACATCCATCCACCCATCATGCACCTCCTTGTCACCATTTGGATTTTTCTCTCTCAAAAAGGATGGAGAACAAAAGATGCTACATGCAATGGAGAGTGCATCATATCCCACCTATCAACACACAAGGCTCTAACATCAGCCAACTTTTAGGAGTCAATCCCATCCATAGTTTGTGTCTTCTCTGTCACTCGATCAGTAAGCTCGAGAAAGGCCCGAATATGGAGTCACGTGGATCATAGTTACCACAGAACGCCATTCCCCCTTTTGGAACAAAGGGGACGCCATTCCCTAAATTGAGCAATACCCGTAACACGTTCCAGGTTCCCAGAATGTGTACCGGGTCTGGAATGCCAGTGGACATCATTCCCCATTCTTGGAACGCATTTCCCGGCATCCTTTGTCTGGCACTGCATGGAACCAGTAAAATGCTGAAACAGTGCATCACCTCAGCCCTGCACTCTGTCCTATCTAGCCATCCTACATTCCTATTAGCCTCTCAGCCCACTCAGCTCACTCAGTCTCTCAGCCCATCTCTCACAGCTGAGCCCCACACTTTCCTCTCAGCCCCCTCCTCCTCACTGCTCAGCCCCCTTCTCTCAGCCCCTCTTCTCAACCCCCTTCACTCACCCCTTGTATTTTGCATATTTATATGCTCTCTAATCTATAGTATTCTGCACCTCTATGGAATCCTGCACATTGCAAACATTTTCTGTGGATTCTTGTGTGTTATTAAAAGTTGAATGCTGAATGGAAAGCTTGGAGCTGTTAAGAGTGATTTTGTTTACATATGTTTGTATCTTTCCACGTGATTTGATAATGTGGCATATGACATGGCATTCCTGTTCACCTTTCTACCTTCCCCCATCCCAAAACGTTCCCGTTCCCAGCATTGGACGTCCCCGTTCCTTGGTAGCCATGACATGGATGGCAATGAGCAAACAGGATTGGAGGCACCTGGCAGATTGTAGGGAGCCCCTTTTGGCTTGTAGCCAACTCTCCAAGCTCATGCCATTGCACTCATTTGTTGGAAATAGAGGATAGAATCACTCACACCTCACTCCCTGACTAGCTCATACAACACTCAGAAAAAACTGAAAGAGAGATAGGACAGAATATTCCTCCACAAAAGTGGGTTCACAAAAGCTCAAGGATGAGCGTGTACAAACAGCCCGAGATGCTGTCAATGGCTGAGACTCTTCCTCTCCCTTTGCGCACTTGCCTGTGTGCAAGGCTGTCTGTGCAGGTGATGAGAAATGAGGAGGGAATGAGGGCTTTTTATAGGAGGGGCTAGGCCCCCTCAAACTGGCCGACCAGGGAGTCGGCTCCCTGCCCAATGCACTGACCTGCCAGCCCACCAACCGACCAGGCTGGTCGGCCTTTGCTGGCTCATCTGGCTGGCTGGGCCAGGCCTATATAAGGGCTCATGGCCGACCAGGGAGTCGGCTCCCTGCCCAATGCACTGACCTGCCAGCCCACCAACCGACCAGGCTGGTCGGCCTTTGCTGGCTCATCTGGCTGGCTGGGCCAGGCCTATATAAGGGCTCATGGCCTTTTATAGGAGGGGCTAGGCCCCCTCAAACTGGCCAACCAGGGACTCGGCTCCCTGCCCAATCAACTGACCTGCCAGCCCACCAACCGACCAGGCTGGTCGGCCTTTGCTGGCTGATCTGGCTGGCTGGGCCAGGCCTATATAAGGGCTCATGGCCGACAAGGGAGTCGGCTCCCTGCCCAATGCACTGACCTGCCAGCCCACCAACCGACCAGGCTGGTCGGCCTTTGCTGGCTCATCTGGCTGGCTGGGCCAGGCCTATATAAGGGCTCATGGGCTGCTGCTGCAGTCCCCAACGCCGCACGTGTGCTGGTCCAGGAGGCGCATTGGATGCCGCACCATCAACCTGTTGCTGCGCGGGTTCCCTGCCAGGTAGGTGAGCTGCCTTTTTCCTTCCCCTACCCCCTATGGTCTTCTGCCCCCTTGTCCCCTCAAATCAGGGGCTCACAGGTGGGGCAGTGACCTAACATCATTATCAATGCTTACATTGGTGTGTGCTCCATGGGTTCCATCCCTGCAAAGGTTAGATGCTGAGGATTGCCCCCTACCATTGCAGAGCAGCCCTTTTCAGTAAGACTCGTCAACATGTCACATCTCGACACACCCACATCAGCAACCCAACCTGAACTACATCTTTGTAAGACTGCTAGATCAACATCGTCAAGTGTCACAACGTCTACACCCACATCAACTGCCATGTCACCATCCTGCGAGTGCTACGTGGCCTCTTCAAAAGTTTCATGAAAGTATATAAAAGTTTAAATCCAAACTCAATCTGATATATATACCTAGATGAGTCCAGGAACATTCCCAAACTCATCCTCTAAAAGCACAACATAGTGCAGTTTCAATCTCATGATAAGATTGAAAACCATAAACTCCATCACACATAGCAAGGACTAGCTACTATGACATCCCCACTGACGTCATCAGCACCCAACAGTGGGTGTAGACCATAGTAAAAATATGCTCACACATACAAATCCACACACCACACATACTTGAGCATCCATTTATACAAAGTATTTGTACTGAGTTTCTGTCGGCACTCCGGAGGTGAAGGGCAGACTCAGCCATGACGAAGGCTAGCACCAAACTCAAACTGAGCCTAACTACATAAACCATTGAAATCCAAAACAAATTCGAGTCAATCTTGAAGGATTTGGAAGTCCAAGGAGAAGATGAATCAAGATACGATCTGAGATTATAAGCTTCTGAGGTCCACACAATGACCCCCTTACTGATCAAATCTAAGATCATTTACTTCTGAAACCGATTAAAGACCTTTTAGATCCATTCTTGAAGGCCATCTTCACCCAACAAGTCATGACCGCTAGAAGTAACCATTCTAAAGATTATTTGAAAATTACAGTAGAGTTCGGAAGCATTACTCAAACCAAACATAACCAATTAGTCAAGTACTTGTCCTTTATCATAAATATTGACCCCCAACCTCAGATAGAGAGTGGGCCGTGGCGTTGAGCAAGTTCTGACACAGTGCAACATCCTCCATATGCTGGATACATGGTTTCATAATAATCATGAGCCAGGGACAATTAGTCAATTAGGAACTCACATGATGTGTAGAGGACAGCACATGCCACAAGAGACCAATCATAAAGGTAATCAAGGGTAGCATATACAGAGCAACTTTAATTAATTTCAGCACAGTAAGCATTTATTGATTTCAGTACAAATCAAAACCTCAAGCTGACTTTTCAACTCTTCAAGCTTTGCATCTACATTACTGAATCTAGAAATGACCCGAGAAAAGATAACTTGTAGGCTATAGATTTCAGATCTTGGAGACAAGGCGTGACGAGTTAAACAAAAAGCACAGGTATAACGAGTTAAACAATCAATTCCAGGGCTTAAGACATCAGATGTTATCTGTATTCTTATTACTAGTCTTAAAATGATTGCAACATATCACATTTACACATGGTGAAGAAGGCAGAAGATTTCATCATACGACACTAACCACAGCAGGGTGTGCAATGGCTGTGGATGCATTTACCATTCTGTCAGAGCCACCAAGGACTTTCTCGGGCCTTCCCTGAAAAAGGTTTCCAAGCATGCGCTCCAAGCTCTGGGGGGAGTATTTGGCGTATTTGCTCTGACTACCATCTTGCTCCATAAGGGGTCCATAGCTCTGAAAGTATGTCCGATAAGCAGGAACAATGGCCTTTACTACCTTGGTGCACATCTTTTCTCGCAGCTCCGGATCTGGGATAGTCCATTTGGAGTGCTTCTGGTAGAGGTCCTCCAGTGCAGCATTGAAAGCTTTGAGCCTCGTCTTGAGCAGGTCTCGAGCTGCAGCTCTACTACCGGTCAAGGTGGTGACTCCTGAGATGCCAAGGTGCTGGGAGGTGCGAGCCCAGCCATCTTTCACATACAGAGAGATATGGAGCTCAGCTTGCTGTTGCTGCTCACGGAGCCAGGAATCACCAACAACAAGGCGAAGCTCGGGCGATTTGCAATTGACGGAGAGGTACCAGTAGTTATTGCTGAGGAAGAGGTGGAAGAGGGTGGGTTCATGCTGGAAACGAGAGGCCCATTCATGGAAGTTGAGGGTGAGGGATTTCATGATGTTGAGGACAGCTTTGGAGAGGAGATTGTCATCGGTTTTCTTGACGGGAAGCTCATCTTTCCAGCTCTGATGAATGGCGAGCACCTGCGAGATGATGGGACCATAGAAATCTCCCACCAAATGCTTGACATAGCTTAGCACGAAGCTTGAAACTCTCGGTACACTCCCGTCCATGGGAGGCTCAACCTCCCTCTGCTTCTCGACTTGCTGCTTCAGCTCCAAGAAGATGTCGTTCGCCCCCTGCACCACCAGCTTCAGCAAATCCCTCGTTCTTTGCTGCACTTCCTTGCTCCCCGTCCCCCCGAACACCTTCGCAAAGCTTGGCCTCAGATTGTTCATCGCCTCGAACATGTCCAGTAGCTTGAACAGCTTCTGTGGCTCGTCCCTGCTCCGCGCTGCTGCCTCCCCGAATTGCAAGAGCGCCATCATCCCCCCCTCTGCTGCCACCCTGCCGAAGCATTCCTCCCTGCCTTCGTATCCGAGGTCTTCCAATACCTGGCTGCATAGCTGATATTCCGGCTCAGAAACCAATCTCACCATGACCTCCAGGTGCTGCGTCCACGGAGCTATGTACATCTCCAGGCTCTTCCAGTCCACCTTGCTTCCCAGTGTGATGCACGGCAAGCGAAGGTAGTCCAACTGCAAAGTTTGTAGGCAGGCTTTGACAACGTTGATTCGCGTCTCGATGTACACGTCCATGCATCTCTGCCTCCGGCCGTGTGCTACGAGTTTCTTCACTGTAAGGCGCAGGCCTTTCAATGTCTGAGCCGAGAGACGTACCGCAGGCTTGCCAGCATCACCTTTCTTTGGAACTGCGCCGGAGGACGGAACCACTGGCACGCTCTCTCTGCATAGGATTCTCTGCAATTCACCCTCTAGTCTGTCAAGAGCTGCCGCATGAAGGCCCCCGTCCAGCTTCGTCCGATCACCGCTGTCCTGCCATCCCTTCAATTTCTCCAGATGAGACGCAATTCTCTTCATCGGTCCGTCGTTCAGAACTTGATTTTGCTCCAAGAATTCCACCATTTCTTGCAGCCACTCGATCGCCATGGAGCAGTTCTCAGACAAGAAGCTCGAGGCTTCCTCAAGCCGATAAATCAAGCCTATATAGCTCACAAGGTCATACGACGGATCGTGAAGGAGAGATCTCTCCAATCCATGCACTGCGTCGAAGACCTTCAACACAGCGTCCGCAGGCCCAACGGCCTTGTCAATGTTGCCTCCCAAATCATCCAGCACCTTCCTGTGTGATCGCAACGGTGCAAAAGCAGCTTCCAGCGACGGAATCCGCATGGCTATGCGCTCCAAACGAGGACCCGTCTTTGCCAAATCATCTTCCAAGCCACGCGACCTCTCTAGTGCCTTCTGGAGCGTGTTCCGAGCTCGAAGCAGCTCTTCCAAGCTCGCACTCGTCAACGAAACTGAAGACACAACGCTGCCTCTGCTGACGAATTTTCCCATGATTTCTCACTTGTGTGGCGCTTCACGACAATGCGCTTTCCTCCTCATCCCCAATTCCTTCAGTCGCCTCGTCTGTGGAAGCGCGCAAAATGATAATGCCTGAAGGCTCATCTATCGTGCTGCTACGGCTTCTTGCAGGTCAAGGCTGCAGTCGTGATCTCAACCAGTGTTTCCGGTGAGCAAGATACGCTATTTTTCTTGACCTCCGTTCCCCGTCAACAGAGAACTCCCAGACAATTGAGTGCCATCGTTGTCCACCTGCGGAACCTATGGCTGTCCTCCCCTGACAAACTTGAATGCCGCAGTGCTGTAGCGTTAGCGTGAACGAGCCAGAAGCGCTTTCAATAAAATGTGAGTGACTGTCAATTCACCTTCAGGCTAAATACGCCTCCCACCCTCCCCGGCAAGCATCAGGTTGCTCTCGAATGGAATTTGCAACAGCATGTCGGAATATGCACTCAAGTGCGCAATCTACATTCTCGTCTGCGGCCAGCTTACGGCAGACGCCAACCCGTTGCATGGGTGTCAAGTCAGAGCAATCACAAGAGGCGTGCGCAGCAGATCGTTGGTTCAGGGTGAGATTCAGAATGATGGGGGAGGTATCGGCTGGCGGCTTCTATAATGCAGGATAAACACAAAAGAACGACAGCACGAGAC
Source organism: Dipteris shenzhenensis (assembly GCF_047967505.1). Taxonomy (NCBI): domain Eukaryota; kingdom Viridiplantae; phylum Streptophyta; class Polypodiopsida; order Gleicheniales; family Dipteridaceae; genus Dipteris; species Dipteris shenzhenensis. Next base: position 34,683,195 of record NC_141596.1, read on the forward strand.
CTTGCACGCACAGCAAGCGGAGTTCTGTGAAGAGCTGTTTCTTACTAGAGGGATGCGGACCTCACAGGATGCCGATCCGAGCTGCTGGGGACCGTTCGGGAGAAGCGAGAACCGGAAGGCATGTGGGAGCCACGGATCAAGAAGCGCAAGAACAGGGTCCGCATGGTGGAACAGGGCGAATTTGGGCCAGGGGCTTTCGAGCGAAGCAAGTCTGTTGGGGATGCGGGAGCTTCAAGAAGCTGGTGAGGAAGAGACGGGGACTGCGATGTGCGTGCTCATTTTGCTTTTGGAAGCTGGTGCGTCGGAGATGAAGAAGCTATGGCTTTTTTTGTTGCTTGCGGTGCACAGCTGCGCTGCTTCAAGAGAGAGCTTCTCGTGCGCGAGCTGAGCGGAGCCGAGCTACTGCTGAAGCCAGAGACGGAAGGGCTCACGGCGCTACTGCTGCTCTTTGTGGCGAGGCTACCGTGGGTGCGGGCTGCTGCGGAAGCGTTTCCACCAGCGATGCAAGATGTTGCGGAAGCATTTTTTCCACCTGAGAAAATGGAGAGGCGAGCTTCCTGCGGAGCTGCTCACAGGCTGAAGCGAGCGTCTCACCGGGTTGTCGAGTGAGGGGGGGGGGGAAGGCAAGGAGGAGGATGGAACGGGAGAGCTAGAGCTTTTTGAGTGGGAGAAGCTGCTAGCAGCAGGAAGATGAAGAAGAAGAAGAAGAAGGTGGGCGAAAGAGGGGTAGGTGCAGTAGTCGCAGCAGTAGCAGAGCGCACATCATAATAGTAAAATATAGTGGGGGTGGTGATGGCTATCCTCCCTCCTCCTATTATGATGGCCCCTCGCCCCTTCCAAATCCTTCACCATTTTTAGTTACCCCCCAATTTGGCCTCTCCGCCTCCTTCGCCCCTTTTCGCGCTGCCATTTTGTCCGCCCCTTTCCACCTCCACCCGCCAGCTCATTTCCTTCCCCGAAAACCCCGCCCCAACAAAAGCTCTCACTTTTTTTTGTTTGCTCAACAAAAGTTTCCCCTCGTGCCACGTACGTGCGTTCCCCGCGCATGTTTCCACGCTCCTGCTTGCTAGGCGGCGTTCACGCATGCAAGCCCAAGAAATGCACATTTCTCAAAATTCTTACATCTCCCTCGAATTTTTGCCATTCCAAGAAGGGCATCCTCGGACGGTAAACATTTCGGATGCTCTACAACTATGAAGGTTGCCATATCAACGAATCTCGCAAGGAAATCCCTAAACTTTCGTCAAGTCTTTTGCATTTCTTGTTCTCTACTTTAATTGAAGACTCAGGAATGAACTCTTAAAGCACATTCCTGTGATCAATGGTTGACATCAACTGAAACATAGCCATAACCTCGCTGAACAACTCAGCAAAAAAGATTGGCTACTTTGACACGTTAAATTCCCTAATTTATTGGACTATTGCAACAAGACGAAGGCAACAAACTCTCTTAAAGCCCCTCAAAATCCACTCTTCCCCATCTTCACTCTAATTGCCAATGTTAACGGGTGCTTCCACCAAACCGAAGAGGAAGGCACAAATCCTACTAACAGACTAATCTTTGCATGTCCGCAAACTGTGGCCGTACATTTTCCCTACGTGGGAATGCCCTCTTAGCAAAGCAGCAATAGCTCAAGCGGTGTGGGCATCACACACCACCCACCCACACAAGAACCTAGGCTGAGTAGTATGTGTTTACACACCAAGCGGACAAGTAGGTATAAAAGTCACATTACCTGACAAATTATCAAGGATTAAAACAATCTTTGATTGGCAACTCCAATCAAGCAAACTAATTGCCAAGGATGTGGGCAGGGGTCTTGCCTATGATGCTCATGGGCACCCCCCTTTTTGAGGATCCAATCAAGCTCACCCATGCAGCCAACAACTTTTACCTACCCCCCTTCGCTTGTGTGGGCAAGCACAAGTGTGCAAAGGACCTTAGCCATCTGAGATGGCTACCCCCATTCGATTCTCTCGTGCCCTCATAGATAATCAAAGGGGCGAGAGGGGGGCTAACATCCTCCTTTTCTTTCATATTCTCGATATAAAGATTAAGAGCCAATGCACATGGGCTATCCCCATAATTTTGAGGTGAAAAAGCATCCAATTGATGTCCTTAATTTAATCAACTAATTACATTCAAAGTCCTTCCAAATTGCATTAAGGGCCACGACACGGAAGTGTAAAACTTGTGGCAAAGCTTTTAGGGACCTCCTTTTAAGCATAGAAATGTACTCTTCAACCAAAGGTCATCCAATGTCCACTAAAACCCTTTGATTCATCTACACATAGTGAAACTCCTATCAATCTATGAAGGCATCTGCGTAAGGTCTACACAGATAAAGTCAACTTTTGGTATCCCCATAACCCAATACTAAAGCCAAGACCTCTTTTGCAATCTAGTTACTTGAGCTACTATTCACAGGTTCAATTGAATTTTGAGCTCCTTGTGCTTATACAATCATTCATGATAGCAACCAAGTAACAGCTACTTAGCACCACTCCATAAGCAAGCCACACAATTCTCTACCATAATTTAAGACCTTGAGCAGCTAACTATAAGAATCAAGACTAATGGAATTTTCCCAACACTCATCCTCTTAATAGCCCCTCTACTTGAATGGTGAGTCATGTAAGAGAACAAAAGATGCGGGCTTTGCAATAGCACAAGGCCCCAAATCGCACAAGGGATGCCTAAATGCATTATAGGGTTTGTGCAAGGCCACTATAAAATATTACCACAACTACTAAGCTAAGGCAATATTGCCACTGCCAAAATCACCAAGTACACAGAGAAGGTTTTGTCAAACAAGTTTATTTATCAGTTATCACATCCACTGCAACGCTTGGTAGGATTATCCACCAATAGCACGCTCAAATACTAAGCCTATGGAGCTATGCTCTCTACACAACATCCTATGCTGGGAGGTTATAGTTATAGTAATTGCAATATAAACAAGAAAAGCCCTCTTTGGCTTTCATACGTGGATCCTTCCAGCAAAAGCACAAGACATCGACATCATGGTCCAAGGTCGGCCTATTACCTAGGAAAGTGGCATAGGAACCTGCAATTCAAGTCAAAAGATGAATGTGACGTTCAAAAAGGTCTGAGAGTCGCCATTAGCAAAATGTGCACCAAAAAGTGCATAAACATTAGGGGTTAAGGCTCCCCTAGCCCCATGATGTGAGGGAAACGGATGAGGTCAACCATTCTCAAAACTATGGTTCCTTGCTATTGCAAGTTGCCATTTCCTAGAAAATGACCTTCCTCAGCCTTTCCCTTATGCATGCTTCAACTATAACCTCGTTTGTAACATTGCCTCCAAAAATGGCTACAACAACACTAGCAACAAATCCTCCATCATTGAATCCAATGAGTATAGTGCACAAAACTCTTTGAAGTTTCCAACAATCATAAAAATCACAAAGGCAATCAAAGCAAGCAATAGTGCATTTGAATTACACATTAAATGCTACGAGTGAAAATTGGCATGATGGGTACCCAACTATGAGAACAAACTAAAAGTGCAAGATGGAATTGATCAGATGAAACTACAATGGATGGAAATCAACACAATGCACATGAAGGGAATCATAAGAGCTTCAAAGCAATCCCATCATCGAACATTGCACAAGCAACACACCATTCAAGGAGGCACATCTAGATCTAGGACGTTTGTGATGTGAACATTTTTTTATTGTTAGGAACCCGCTAAAATCATTGTGTTGACAGCTTTCTAGCACTAAGATATGAGAGATGCTACATCCTAAATATTAACAATCACAATTAGTAAAAGGATCAGTTTCACAATAAATTGATGCTCCTTTTCGCGTGTAAATATTATGGTGATTGTTAAAGTATATGTATGGAATGGTTTAGATTTGTCATCATGTATTAGATCTATGCAAAGTTCTAGGTTAATACTTTTAAAATCATTAAAGTTTTGTATAGGTTGTGTTTAAATGCATACAAGAGGATGCATGGGTTGGTTGATAATTGGCAAAACCCTTTGGTAGGGCTATCATGAAAATGAGACTTCAAAAAGAAGCTTTTGGAAATTATACTTTTGAAAGTGAAATTTGAGAATGTAAAGTTGACCTTCACATATAGGGATCAAGAAACAAGGTGAAGAATGGTTGTGCCTTTGGTTTTTCTCCTTGACATGTTGACCCCTATTCCCCTTTCTCATACATGCCCATAAGTGTGAAAGCTTCCTAAAGAAGCAACAAACCAATTGCCCTTACAAAGACAAGAATGTACGTCTTGTACCCTCAAAGGGGCCCCAAGTGTTCCTCAAAGTCTTCAGTTCAAGTAGCTAATGGCTTCAAAATGTATCATATCAATAACCTTAAAATGATAAAGTCCCTTTGACCCCAAAATGACAATTGATAAGGAAGGAGATGATTGTACATAAATCCTAATCATCCAATATGGTTACAATAATTTGCATGGTTTTTTTAATAGAAACATGATCCAAAATGTTAAAGTATAATTGCAGTGGTTTAGACTGTTCAGTGGGCACATGCAATCCAAAGTTGAGATATTGATTTTTGATATCTATGTTGGCGTGTCTATGTCGACAAAGGTACAATGGATGACAACTAGCAAAACTATATGCTAGAAATGTTTTTCCTGAAATGAGTCTTCAAAAAGTTGTTTAATAATTGCCTTCACAATAAAAGTTATATTTAGAAATGAAAATTTGACTTTTGAGCTTCATTTAGCTATTTAAAAATGCAAAATTTACTTTTGACTTTATTTTGGCTATTTACATACACTTAAAAAGCTTACACAATCCATATTTGAGTAAAGCCTTCTAAGAAACAAGCAAAGCCCTTAGGAGTATGAGGAATATCTCTAGATCCACCCTTCAAGTGGTCTCAATGCTCATATAGAGTTACTGTATGTATCTTTGAGAAACCTAAAGCTTGAAATGAGCTATCTTAATGATCTCAAAATGTACTTATAGCAAACTTCCTTTTGCTTCAATAAAGACACATTGTAGGAAAGTAGCTTAGCATAATCCTAACTATCACTTTGAGTGAACTCATAACGAGAAATGTATCATCATTAGCATTAAAAGATATTTGTTAGAAATATAATGGAGAGAGTATTAAGGTATCTAAATCAATAGTTGCCAATGGTCAGTTTTAATGCAAAGTTGAAGAAGGTGTTGTTAAAATCATTAAGACCATAACATATTTTGTGTTTACACAAGGATAAGTCCATCCATTAGCAAAATTGCATCTTTTGACAAAGGTAAATTATACAAGAGAGAGAGGTGTAAATGTCATATTCAAGATTGTGGAGTTGAGTTTTGGATGTAGCTAAAGCAAAGATCTAGTTGATTACTATCCTCCACAACATAGCTTACACACTTTTGATTGAAGTGGATGCCTCTTTAAAAATGATATGCCAATTTCAGGCTCAAGGATCCTTAAAGAATGTTGTTAAAATTACTATTCTATGTTCAAGCAATATATACCTTTCAATGAGTGTATCTAGATTTCGAGAGGGTAACTATCCCTCATGTCTTTGCTTCGAATTAAAATCTTATGAAAGGAGAGTTGTGCATATTCTCTCTTTAGTAGAGAGTTTACTATAAATTTCTTATTATGTTCAAGATCAATAATCTTACTAATAGAAAGTAATTTATGTTTAGAATGCTTGTCTTTTTTCATTCTAACAAAATGTTATCATTCATTAATGCTATATTACTAAAGTGGATACATTGGTTTTGCACTCATATATATAAGGCATAATAACACACCTTCATGCTTATAACTGCTAAAGCAAATCATTGATCTCCCTCAATTTCATGTTAGTCTCGTTAAGAAGCGAAACTTAAATATTAATGTTGAAAGTTTGTATGTCCTAATAAAAATAAACATTTGAAATATTCACCTGGATTTGAAACTTTTATGAGAAAAATTTTAAAGTTTTGCCAGGATTAACATCTTTACTTTAAAATTTAAAGGAAAATATATAAAATTCTACCATGTTCTATCAATATTGTGAAACTAAAAAAATTAGTTTGATAAACTTTTGCCAGGATTTTATATTAATATATAAGTATAGCTTCGATAAAAACATCCATGGTTCATATAACTATGATGAGTCCTTAGTTGCGACTAAATCAAATTCAATTATCTAATGCATAAGAAAAATAAATATGTTATCATCTCCTTGATCTCATTGCCTTTGGAAACCAATCTAGGAAATCATTACAACCCATTCTATTATACTCATTTACCATTATCAGGTATAAAACTTGGACCATACTATGCTCCCAATTTGCTAAATGTCTTGCCATGAGTTTTGCTCAACATTTTGATGTAGACTTTGATAATGTCAATTAGTATCCCTTGTAGTTTCCAAATATAAACTATAAGGTAACTTGTTTGCCCATAAAACCTCATGTAAAAATTATATTTATTAGGTGTGAGTTGAAGTAGCTTGGTTTGTTGTGTACCATCTTAAAAATATTTGCACTACCACTTGATTCCTAGACTCTATGTATTTATGCCAACCATCTATGACTATTAGGATGCATTGTGGCTAGAAACAATGCAATATTATAAGATTTGTTGATATTATTAAGCTGCATGTGCTTGGCTCGCATGAAAATGTGTAAGGTATAATTTGGGCCTTTATTTTATTATTTTGAGTTACATGGAAAGAATCATCTACAAGGTCACCTTCTTAGCACATGGGATGAGTCATCTCCAATCCATCTCCAAAGTATTCAATAGCTTCAAAGTCCATCAATGTGTCCCTCAATCCTTCACAAGCATGCAATTAGTTATCTAGTACCATCTTTTGACTGTTTCATGCAATTATATATATATATATATATATATATATATATATATAACTTCAATAATAAACAATAAAACATGAATTTATGAGATAGCAAATACTGCCATCCATCTATCCAATATTATTTAGTTAATATTGAAGTGGATATAATGTTTTTGTGCTTGTTAATCTACCACCAGGCTGGAACTTTTACAATAACAATAGTAGAACAATATTTCAATCTCTATTACGTCATATTGACAATTAACAAGTTTTTGTAAGCCCAAAAATAAAAGTTAATTGCCTTAAGGCACTATAATACGCATTCAAAATTCTCAATTATTGATGAATTCCTCTCCACTCTAAGGTGCCATTACATGTTTTTCCTTTTTCACGTATCATTAATCATTAAGGGGCATGAAAAATTATAACTTGCATTTCCTAAAGCTTTTTAAAATGCAGCTTCTAATCAAGATAACGTGGTTGAATCTTAAAGGGTTGAATAGCAACCTCATTTAATGTATACAAATGTAATATTCTTGATCTTGACATTTAAGATGTAAAATATGAAGACTTATGCAACTTGTATGCTATGTCAAAACATGTCCTTACTTCAATTCAGGAAGAGCTAACCTTCAAGGTCAAATAGCTCAATTCACATGATACAAGCTCAAACAAGTTATACAAGCACTCATTTCATAGCATTCATATTTTCATTCCAATATTATATCCTTACATGATTAATGATAAATGGAAATGATTATCATATTGTCACACTTCTAAGTCTTGCATAAAGTGTGTAAGTGAGACCAAACTTTCTTTCATTCTTTATAACTTAGACTATTTTACATCTTCACTAACATGAATAGAGTCATTTATAGGATGATCAAGTCATTTTTACTCCACCTCCAAATTATCATATGCTTCTAAGCTCACTACTATTTGTCTTTTCATTTCCCTTTTATGTGTGTTCTTAGTATTCATGAGGTTAAAAACATTAGTATTCTCATGATAAAGTATCAATTTTTTCTTTATGGGTAGTCCAACAAAGTCTTACAAAAGGAGAGGCCCATTAAAGGGAGAATACGTGATGATTGAAAGTTGTGACCCAAGTGAGACTTAATTACATTAGGAAGGTAACTCAGGTATTAGTTCTTTAACTTGAGTATTAATATAAAGGGTGAGGATACATGGAAGGATCTACATAATAGTGCATTAGGGTGTATAAGAGGCATATACAAAGGACATAAGAGCCCATAGGTAATCATGAGGGCATATGCTTTTTGGGGGGGGGCTACAATTGACTCAAGCATACATGTAACTCATGTCAAAGAGAGGGATCGAGCTCTCCTAGTCATGAGACAACATCCTAATACAACACTAATCTAAGGAGGATGCAACCTAAGTGCAAACATGATAAAGAGAGTGCTCATGACATGTATCTCAAGTCAATTAGGTTCCAAGATAGATTAGCTTGGACTCATAAAGAGAATCTTGAGATAGTGCAAAGTGCTTGATTGATATTCCTTCAAATGAACCTCCCTTTTATAGGTGAGGGTACTTACATCCATTTGCTTGCTCACATGTGGGATATCTCCTCCATGCCATGTGGCAGCTTGTCCTTTGCTCATACCTTTGCTCTACATGTGCTCATGGCACCACAACTCTCAACACCTCCCCTTGGTGCCATGATCCTTTGGCTACTACAAGGTGGTCAGATGTGAGTTACAAGATCAAATCCATCACCTCCCCTTAGTGCATGCATTGCTACTTAAGGTGGTCAAGTGTGGTTTACATGTCAATACCTCCCCTGGGTGCTTACATAGCTACTCTCAGGTGGTCAGGTTTGATTTACAAAATATAGGCAAGGTTGGCAAGGTTTTTGCTTTTCAATACATGTTATTCCTGTCATTCTGCTCATGGCTTGATGACGATTCCACGTAGTTGACCTGCTGGTTCTTCAATTTGCAATCTTCTTCCTTGTGTAACTTCATGCATGATGCTTTGTTCTTCCATGTGCCTTGATGCTTTGTGTGTGGATGCCATGCTTTCTGCTATGGTCATCTCATGCACTTGTGCTTTTGGCATTCTTATGACAATTATGTGTGCATTCATGCTTTGATTTGTCATTTGCTACAAAGGTCTTACCAATTGATTTCTTTCAATAAGTTTTAGATAGAGGAAGGGAGACCAACGAAATTTTGAGTTAACCCCACTAATTGAAACAGTGTCTGATTGCATACAATGATTCTGATCTGACAGGCGCGTAGAGCTTGAAAAGACGATCACTTTTTCTTTTTGGAGTGTGTCTAAATTCTTCCTGGATTGAAAGTTACGGCTTGTCGAATTTTTGTGAAGAAGAGGGGGCCTTGATGATGTGGCATAGGCATGCTGCTTGCAGGACTGTGCTTGGCAAGGGGCCCTATGCCATGTGGTAGGAACTTAACCAAACTCCAATAACCTAACCATAGTAATTTTAATCTAGTCAGCAACTTAACCCAAGGCCATACTTAACCAAGGTCCAAGTCAATTATCCATGGTTAGTTCCTATCTTTCCACGTGACTTAAGGTTACTAAGCCTTAGAGAAGAAGGAAATCTCTGCTTCTCTGCATCGACGTCGGAGGTGTGGGGGTGGCGACGGAGCTGCCTTGGAGCGTATGTATGCTCGTTGGTTGTGACAAGCTGTGGGAGGCCCGTAGTGAGATTTTGCATTCGTCTGTTTGGAGAAGGAGGTCACTACATGTCATAGAAGGTCGCGGGATGGCTGGTCGATAGCGCGTTGTTTGCTGGAGCAGGCCAGTGAGCCGTGCGGCTGGCTGTTTGCTTCTGTGTCGTGGCTGCTCGTCATTTGTCTTTGGAGATTTAGCTGCATGTTGTAGTTTGTTGCATAGGTCATTCGGCTTGTTTTGCTTTGGCTTGCATGTGCTGCTTGTTGCAAAGCTTGCGCAGAGCGCTCTTGTAGATGAAGCCTCGTCTCTAAACTGTGCTGCACCTTAGGAGGTCGCCCGTGAGGAAGTTGCGCTGTGCATGGCATCTGCTGTGGAGCTAGCGTATGCTAGAGTAGCAAGGTTGTGTAGGGAGAGCTTAGTTGCTAGGCACAGTTGCATGGAGCTCGTCCATTGCAGAGTCGAGGAGCTGGATGCGCTGCTGTTGGTCAAGGATTCTTGTAGATAGGGGCCTGGAGCTGTCGTGGAGCCTTGCAAGAGGACCTCTTTCATTGGTGAGGCTTCTTGCTACAGGGAAGAGTCATTGAGCCACTCCAACCTCAGTTGATGGTCGTAGAAGCCGCTAGGGAAGGCCGTGTGCAAGGCGTTGATGGAGCTTGCAGCCAAAATAAACTCTCGAATCCTCTCTCTCTCTCAAAAAATTGATCTTTCTGTGAGCTCTCTCAAACTTAGATCTATCCGTTACTCTATTTCACAAATCTTTCAATCTATCTATCTCTTTGGAAGAATGAGCAACTCACTCACAATAAAGAAACAAGATCTTTCTATGTCATAGAGATGAATGGAATGGATGGAAATTTTCTTACAATGAACAAAAAATTCTCTACAGAAGTGAACTCTCACAAGAACACTCGAGAAGCTCTCAATCAAGAAATCTAAATCTAATCTAGGAGAGCTAGGACCTAAGCTCTGATACCATGTCAAAGAGAGGGATCGAGCTCTCCTAGTCATGAGACAACATCCTAATACAACACTAATCTAAGGAGGATGCAACCTAAGTGCAAACATGATAAAGAGAGTGCTCATGACATGTATCTCAAGTCAATTAGGTTCCAAGATAGATTAGCTTGGACTCATAAAGAGAATCTTGAGATAGTGCAAAGTGCTTGATTGATATTCCTTCAAATGAACCTCCCTTTTATAGGTGAGGGTACTTACATCCATTTGCTTGCTCACATGTGGGATATCTCCTCCATGCCATGTGGTAGCTTGTCCTTTGCTCATACCTTTGCTCTACATGTGCTCATGGCACCACAACTCTCAACAACTCAAGTATAGAGCCCTTGGCTCTAGTAAGACCAATTATATGATGAAACTAAAGAGCTACTATATATCCCCTTATAAGTGTCTAGGGGAGAGAATTAGAGACCCGAAGGAGTATTCAATTATGTAGTAACACAGCATGTCTACTACGAAAAGAAAGGGGACTTTCTAAATTGAGTGACACATGGCATATTCATGCTTGAGGTGATTACATAAATACTCAACAAATATAATTAACTTGTGTGAAAATATAGAGGGTATACTTAAATTAGCAACAAACATGTAAACTTATATAAAAAGACCAACAAACTTGTAAAAATAGGTAAATTTTCAAATATAGTGGTATTTTATATACACGCTTGCTCGAGGTGCTATATGCAATGACAAATTGTAAACATCTTGAGTTGGAAATCCAAGATCTAAGAGAGCTACTCAAAAACCATCATTCATCATTTACATCATGTCAATCCACATAGCCTGAGAATATGATGAGTGAATGAAGTATACACTTGGCAACTTGAGTATAACACAAGAAGAAGTCTAGCATATGGTTGCAAATGCATGTGTCTACACATTCCTAACAAGGCTTACAACATAATTAGAGTGATCATACTTGCTCATAAGAACAAGGCCACGAAAAGACCTCAAATTATAGTTGTTAGTACACAAGTATAGAGCCTATGACTCAAGTATAGTTGTTAGCATACAAGTGTAGGCCTTGGAACTAGAGGATATAGAAGCAAAAAGACCTAGATATCTAGTGAGTGCACAACTCACAATACAATGATTACATGTACATAAAGTACATGAAAAGGGCACATGACCCCACAAAACCAATAAACAACTCTTAAGGGCATGCAAGAGTAGCCTATGACTCAAGTATAGAACCTATGACTCAAGCATAAAATTGTGGAGGTCCAAGATTCTTTGAGAAGCTGCATTTCCTATATGTTCTAGAAGTGCTCACGACTAGCCCTAGAGTCACTAGATACCCGAGAGATACCCCAAGAACCACAATTTCCTTTTAGAATAAGTTCTTTGAAACCTCAAACCCCTACCTACCTTTGGCTGGCCATTGATCATATAGAGCCCTAAAAAAGAGTAGCGAGTTGTACTCAAAGCACTGACTAGGTATAAAAGCAGGCAATGAGAACACCAAAACATGATCTCAAAATTGAAAGAGAAAACCAAAATGCAGCCCCAACAAAGTCAATTATTAGTGAGTCATATCAACTATTGCAATATAAGTTTGCCAATTTAGAAAAAGACCATCTCATAATCCTATGAGCTTCAACACTTCTTCACATTTTTATTACAAGGAGACTATCCCAAATATCCCTACTCTGAGCCTTGATTAATATGCATTAATTAATATATAGAGAAAAACTATTTAAAGAAACTATAAGACAATAAGAAAGCACAACAATTAATAGAACAACTACTAGTCAAGTTCTTGTAAAAAGATTGCACAAGGAGATAAAAGATCAAATGGATCACTATGGGACCTATACAATCATGGATGCATGCAATCCCACCATGAGAATAAGTAAACCCAAGTCTGGTCCACTCAACCCACACTAAAACATGGTTAGATTTAGGTTATGGGGTTAGTTAAAGTGCCACTTAAGCACTCAGCACCCTTGCTAAGCACAATCTTGCAAGCTGCATGTGAACAGCCTCTACCACATCATCAAAGGCTTTCTTCTCCATAGAATCTTCAACAAGCCATAACTTGCAATCCAAGAAGAATTTGCACATGCTCCAAAAAAGAAAAGTAATCATCTTTTTGAGCTCTAGGTGCCTGTTAAGTCAAAATCATTGTATGCAATTAGACACTGCCAATATTGAAAGAAATCAATTGGTAAGACCTTTGCAACAAATGACAAATCAAAGCATGAATGCACACATCATTGTCATAAGCATGCCAAAACCTCAAGTGCATGAGATGACCATAGCAAAAAGCATGGCATCCACACATAAAGCATCAAGGCACATGGAAGAACAAAGCATCATGCATGAAGTTACACAAGGAAGAAGATTGGAGATTGAAGAACCAGCAGGTCAACTACATGGAATCATCATCAAGCCATGACCAGAATGACAGAAACAACATGTATTGAAAAGCAAAAACCTTGCCAACCTTGCCTATATTTTGTAAATCAAGCCTGACCATGTAGGCACCCAGGGGAGGATTTGATCTTGTAGCCTCACATCTGACCACCTTGCAGTAGCTAAAGGATTATGGCACCAAGGGGAGGTGTTGAGAGTTGTGGTGCCATGAGCACTTGTAGAGCAAAGGTATGAGTAAAGGAAAAGCTGCCACATGGCATGGAGGAGATATCCGACATGTGAGTAAGCAAATGGATGTAAGTACCGTCACCTATAAAAGGGAGGTTCATTTGAAGTAATATCAATCAAGCACTTTGCACTATCTCAAGATTCTCTTTATGAGTCCAAGCTAATCTATCTTGGAACCTAATTGACTTGAGGTACATGTCATGAGCACTCTCTTCATCATACGATAAGGGATTTGAACCTTGAGACGAAGTAGAATCCACATGCCGATTTAAATTGAGACGCAGCACCATTTGACCACATCCAATGTTGTTTTATATTTTCTACATGGGGATTTTCCTTTTTCATCCATTCCAATGCAGTAGAAAAGCATGCTGCACAAATAGGGTATCATGTTCCCTGTCATCTGAAATGTAGAAATAATACATGCATTGCACTGACCTGGACTCTTATGAGTTAGCAAGCAGATTGGCATCAAGCCTGGAGGAATCAAGCAAATGGCTGTATGTTATATGCACAAGAATTGTTATCTACTTGTTGTACCAGTGAGCACGTTGTATCTCATCTTGTTCTTGAAAAGAACAATTTTTTGCAAAATCTATGATAGATACAATAGTGTCACGGGGAAAATTGGCAAGGCATGTATTGAGCTACTTATCCTGCTAGTTGGCCATGAAACTGTGAAGCACATATTTTGGGATGGATAGAACCGTGTGACCTGTATACAAGCTCCCTTGGTTGGGTGCTCTTATATGACACATCCATCTTTTTTTATCGGATCCTTCAACGTTGACATTTTCAAATCTCCTCCATTTTAGAGCATGGTTGTCTTCCCTCATTTCATTTGGATAGACATTAAATGTTTTCTTCTTCGGCTTCAAATTGCAACACTTGCATGTGCCGCGAATGCATTCAATCATGTGCCACCCACGGTCTCCCTTTGGATAAAACCACTGGCTCCCACAAAGACCTTAGGCTACAAAACCTGCCCTCCCTTGCAACACAGGATGAGGATCCAGGTGGCTACAGACTGTGCATTCATTGGGGAGACATCCCCATGGAGCAATGCTCCAACATGACCATATCTCAAGTCATTCATAGCTTATCGGGGCAGGTCAAAGTCTAAAAGTCTATGTGTGTTTTGCAACAACAAACATGTAAGAAAATAATACAACGTCAGTGCTCAACAGATAACAGGATCTCATATGCAAGAGAGAAAACAAGATAGTATGGAGAATCAAAAATTTGATTACTGTAGAACTGATACAATAGGTGGCGCTGCCTCCCAACCATGCACTCATGTGAAAGAAGCTTCAATGGTGAGCTAGAAACAGTAGAGGACAGAGGTTGGATGCTAAGGAATCAGGGTTGTTGTAGCCAATGATAAAATGGGCTTCACGGGCTTGCTCTTATATAGCCACTAGTCCCACCGACCATACGATAGAACCGGTGCACAAAATAGAGCAGCTAACCTACGGTGTCCGTTTGGCCCAAAGCCATCCGAGATCATCTGAGGCTCCAAACGGGCCCCGCAACTCAAGAGTGGGCTGCCTCGGGAAATGCTTCATCTACCCTCAGTGTGCTCAGTCAAGGGATGCCTTCCCACACTTGCATGTAGCCAGTTGGCAGTGTGCCAACTCTATTTGAAGCCATCCAGCCATTAGGCCACACATGGCCCCCATCTGGTGTCCAAACCAAGACCTACCGGATAACCGAGCTACTCAAATGCCTTCTCCTCATATGGGGGGCTTACAAGTAGAGTTAGCTGGTTCCCGCGTAGTTACATGAGAGTGGATCATTGATATCTAACACCCCCCCTCAATGTCCACCCACAAGTGAACTTACTTTTTTGGCCCAATGCCAAGTCGATGAAGATGCCTCTCCAGCAAGTCTCTTCCAAGAGCCTTCGTGAAGATGTCCGCAGCATTCTCTATAGTCGGACAGTACACCAAGTCGACCTCCCCATCCATGATGAGCTCACGTACAAAGTGATATTGAATCTCAATGTGTTTTGTGCGAGCATGGAACACAGGGTTCTTTGCAATCGCCATGCAACTCTGATTGTCACATGATAATTGTGTAGGCTTATTCTGCACTACACCCATGTCCCCCAAAATCCTCCTCAACCACACTGCCTGGCAAGAAGCAAAGCATGCAGATTTGTACTCGGCCTCGGTAGAAGAAGAGCAACTGTGGGTTGCTTCTTGCTGACCCAAGACACAACTCTAGATCTAAGTGAGAAACAGTACCCTGTCACTGATCTCCTGCTGTCCACATCTCCTGCCCAATCCGAGTCACAGAATTTGGTCAAGATGTTGCCCTTGGTATAGGTGATGCCATAATCAATGTATTTCAGCACCCGCATCCCTGCCCTCCAATGGTTCTCTTGGGGCTTATTGGAAAACCTGCTTAGTACACCAATCACAAAACTGATGTCCGGCCGTGTGTTGCATAGGTAAATCAAGCTGCCCACAAGCCTTCTGTACTTTGCTTTGTTCACCAGTGGTGATGAATCCTCATTTGAGAGCTTCGCATCAACCTCCATAGGGGTACCAACTGTCTTGCACTCAGCCATGCCAAATGTGGGGGTTAAAGGTCACTGTGCCTTTACCCCGGTTATGTACAATACTCAAACACATATATAAATGAATGAAAAAGAAGATTAGGGTGGTTCTGTACCCACCAAAACTTGTGTGGCTCTTTGTTTCAATCTCTCCCTCTTCAGTTCTTGCTTCTGTTGAGAGCACTCTCAACTGGTATCAGAGCCCGAGTGATCTAGCTGAGCATGCGTGAATGCTTGAAGCTCAGCAGCTTTGTGGGAGGAAGGAGAAGCTTTGTGGGAAGCTTTATGGGTGACTTTACTTGCATTTGAGTGTGTAGAGACCTTGGAGAAACCTTTAGAAAAGTCACTTTGGTTTTGCGAAGTGGTTTTGAGAGCCTGTTAAGTGTTTTCAAAGAAAAAGTCATTTTTTGAGCTTTTCCCTGTTCCGTTCGATGATAGAGATCCGTATTGACTTGTAGAGGCAACTATTGCTTGCTTTTGGTGTCCACTTCACTTCAGGAGCTTGGAAACACCTTCATTCTTGAATCTGGGATCATTTCATTGGATTTCTGACTCATTGTGTCAGTTTCTGCGTTTTTATGCCTGGGCATTGGAACTCAAGTTTGGAGCAACCATTTGTAGATCTGTCAGTTCTTACGTGATTCGGTGGAGGATTTTCAGAGTTATAGATCTCTATATATTCGATTTCATCTCTCTGTTATGAATTTTTCATTCTAAGGTTTTGAAGCCTTAGATTTATGCCACATGGCAGTGGATAAGTGTTGACTCCCATTTCTCACTCATCGGTTAGGATTTTGGAGTTTCGGCAGAAGAAAGATATTTGCAAATTTTCCTGCTGAGTTCGATTATGCAATGGCGCCCATGTTTTAAGGCATCTCAGGTTCTATTTTCAGTAGCATTCATTACCATGCGACTATGATTTCTTGAGCATACCTTATGCAGATCACTCTGGTTGCAAATTGAGCAGTGTGCGCTCATTCGTGGTGTGCATTGGGTTGTAGTGGATGATTTATAGGCCATTTGGATGCATTGTGGTCCTTATTGGATGCGCTGATAGGCCCAAATTGCCTTGTGGGATGCTACTTTTATGGACGCTTTGCACATGGATGCTATTTTATGTTGAGGGACAGCTTTGACACATTGCAGGTGATGCACTGATAGTGCTATGCTCTCTTGGATGAGATATTATTAATGCATATGCCAATGGACAGTGTTTATGCTTGAGTCATTTGGCACTTATTGGCATTTTGGATTACCATTGCAGTTGGCATTTTCTTTTGGGCCAGATTTGCTCATATGGATGCATAGTATATGCACATGAGTTAGATGCTTTGAGATATGAGTTTTGGTGATATTTGACTCTATTGTGGCATACACATTTGGGTGCACCTGGTATTTGGTGTGATTCTCTCTTTTAGGCACTAGCATTTGGGATTTTTGCTTCATTTGCATCATGGCATCCTCTTCCATGTCTGAAAAGGAGTTTCTTAGCATTAAAAAGTTTGATGGGACAAACTTTTCTTTATGGAAAGAATAGATAAGGGATGTGCTTATTCAAAAGAAGTAGATTAAACCCTTGGCAGGGATTGAAGCTAAGCCTGTAAATATGTCTGAGGATGATTGGAATGAGTTGGATGCATTAGCAAAATCTTCATCTTGCAGAGTCAGTTTATTTCACAGTAGTAATAAATGAGCAGACTACGGAAGATTTGTGGAAGAAACTGTGTGCCACTTATGAAAAGGAAACTGCCTCTAATAAAGTTTATCTCATGAAGAGGTTGTTTGAGCTGCAGATGAAGGAAGGGGTCTCCATTGCTTCTCACTTGAATGAATTCAATATTATTTTCAGCCAGCTTCAGGCTCAGAAGATGAATTTTGATGCGGAGACTAAGGCAATATTTCTCTTATGTTCATTGCCATCCTCATGGGATACCTTCCGTACAACTGTCAGTAACTCTGCACCTGGTGGAGTACTAAAATTTGATGATGTTGTGGGTAGCTTGTCGGCCGAGGAGATTAGATGGAAGTCTATGGATGGCAATAAGCAGGATGTAGCCTTAAATGTGCAAAGGGGCAGATCACAATTTAGGGGGAAGTCCCAAGAAAGAGGGAAGTCTTGTAGAAAATCCAGGGCATGGAACATTGAGTGTTACCACTGTGGCAAGAAGGGCCATATGAAAAAGGATTGCTACAAGCTGAAAAGAGAGCAAAAGGATAAGAAAAAGAATGCAAATTGGGGTGCAAATAAAAAGGAAGAGAGTCCAAGGGAGGACAAAGGAAAAGTAAAGATCGAGGAGATCAATGCTGTCACACATGACGTTCTCTTCATGTCTAGTTTATCTGCAGAGTTGCTTACCACTTTAGATGATGCATATTCCTAAGATTGGATTTTGGATTCTGGTGCTTCATTCCATGTTACTCCCCATAGGGAATGGTTCTCCACTTATGATAGTGGAAAGATAGGTTGTGTGTATCTTGGAAATGACTATGCATGTGACATAGTGGGAGTAGGTAACATAAAGTTTTCTTTTGCAAATGGGTCTGCATTTATTTTTAAACATGTGAGACATGTGCCTAAGTTGACCAAGAGTCTTGTTTCAGTGGGTCAGCTAGATGATGCTAGTTTTCACACCACTTTTGGCTTTCAGAGTTGGAAAATTCAAAAGGGCTCTATGCTTTTGGCTAGGGGCTCCAAGTGTGGGACTTTGTATCCCTTACATGTATCAGGGGTATTTGATCATGTTGTTGCAATAAACGAGCAGCCAAGCACTTCTTTGTGGCATTGCAAGTTGGGGCACATGAGCCAGAATGGAATGAAACTCTTATGCCATTTGGTTTATGTACTGCATTTGAGCTTCTCTGATTTTGAATTTTGTGAGCACTGTCTCTATGGGAAGCAGACTAAATCAGCCCATAAAAGAAGGGGAAAGAAAGAGTTTCAAAAGCTTGATTTGTTGCATTCAGATGTATGTGGTCCCATGCCTACACGGTCATTAGGCGGGGCTGAATACTATGTGACATTCATTGATGATGCAACTAGGAAAGTGTGGGCTTATGCTATAGCTCAAAAGAGTGATGTGTTCTAGGTATTTCAGAAATGGCTGGCCTTGGTTGAGAATCAGTCAGGTAGAATGCTTAAATGCCTACGGACTAACAATGGTGGAGAGTATCTCTCTCATGACTTTCAGCATTTCTGTGATACACATGGGATTAAGAGGGAGCTCACATCCCCTCGTATCTAGAGCAAAGAAAAGATGAACCGTACCATTCAAGAAAGGTTGCAATGCATGCTTTCCAATGCAAGTATTTCTGGTGGTTTTTGGGCTGAGGCAATGAAGACTGCAATGCATGTGATCAATAGATCACCTAGTAAGAGTTTGGATGGTGGTATTCTTGAAGAGGCATGGAGTGGCAAGAAGCCCTATTACTCTCATTTGCGTATATTTGGGTGTGAGGCATATGCACATGTGCCAAAAGAGCTTCGAAAGAAGCTAGATCCTAAGTCTAGGAAATGCATCTTTCTAGATTATGGTGAAAGTGGAGAGATGGGCTATCATCTTTGGGATCCAGAAGCAAAGAAGATCATATGCAGCCATGACGTAGTTTTAAATGAGAAGAAGATGCATAAGGCACCCATGAGGGATGTGGAAATGAGGTGAATCACTTTCCAGGATGTGAATCCACCTGCATATGTTGATAGACAGCAAGCTATCCATGCACCAAATGTGCAAGAAATGGTACCACCAAGTACTCCCACAGGTATACAATCAAGGGTAGATGATGGATCATCTATTGGTGGAAATGATGAGCCAAATGTGGCTGATATGTAGGTGGTACAGCAAGCTAAAATGCCCTTGAGAAGATCATCTAGAGTGTCTAGACCGCCTGATAGGTTTGTTCCAAGGGGGGAGCTTTTTTGCTACAGAGAGGCTATGATGCACGAGCATCAATGCAAGTAGGAGTATGCTATGCAATTAGAGATAGTTCACTTATAAAGAATAAGACTTGGAACTTGGTTTCTTTGCCACATGGAAAGAAAGCATTTCCATCTAAATGGGTCTACAAAATGAAGGTCACAGGTGATGATGTGCCTAGGTACAAGGCCCATTTGGTCGCTAAAGGGTTCAAGCAAGAGAAGGGTGTGGACTTTGATGAGATATTCTCTCCGGTTGTGAAGATGACCACACTTAGATGCATGCTTGGACAAGTGGCATCAGAGGATATGGAGCTTATGCAGATGGATGTCAAGATAGCTTTCTTGCATGGGGATTTGCATGAGGAAATTTACATGGTGCAACCGGAAGGCTTTGAAGAAAAGGGCAAAGAGCATTTAGTTTGCAAGCTAAAGAAGAGTCTCTATGGTCTTAAGCAAGCACCTAGAGAATGGTATTAGAAGTTTGATGCTTTCATTCGGTCCCAGGGTTTTAGAAGGAGTGAAATTGATCACTGCCTCTACACTAAAAGGGCTAAGGATACTAGCCTGATAATCTTGGCACTATATGTGGATGATATGCTATTGGCTAGCAAGAATACTTATGAGCTAGATGCATTAAAGGCCAAGTTGCATGATGCCTTTGATATGAAGGATTTGGGACTTGCAGGTCATATTCTTGGTATGCACATCACGCGTGATCGAAGTGGGAAACTCCTTTGGCTTTCACAAAAAGAGTATGTTACAAAAGTATTGCAGCATTTCAATATGGAGGGGGGGAAGGCAGTGAGTACTCCATTGCCTCCATATGTGAAACTGAGTCATACAGATAGTCCCAAATCAGATGAGGAAAGGGCCATGATGGCCAAGGTTCCTTATGCATCAGCAGTTGGGAGTCTTAGCCGGTATATGGCAGGAAAGAGGCATTGGGAGGAAGTTAAGTACATCATGACATTGCATTTGCAGTGGGAGTTCTTAGCCGGTATATGGCAGGAAAGAGGCATTGGGAGGAAGTTAAGTACATCATGAGATACATGAAGGGTACCAAGGAGATGTGCATCTGCTTTGGTAGAGGAGACATGCATGTACTTGGGTACACAGATTCAGACTATGTAGGGCATGTGGATAGTAGGAGATCCACTTCTAGTTTTGTGTTTACCTTTGCAGGTGGTGCAGTGTTGTGGATGTCTCGCACACAAAAGTGCATTGCTTTGTCTACCACAGAGGCTGAGTATGTTGCAGCCACAGAGGGTTGCAAGGAGGCTATATGGCTTGATCGGCTAGTGGGAGATTTGGGGATTCATACAGGTGTACCGACATTGCATAGTGATTCCATGAGTGCTATTCAGCTAGCACGGAATCCAATCTTTCATGCAAAGACCAAACACATTGAGGTCAGGTACCATTTCATGTACTTGAGGACAAGCACATAGAGCTTGTCATGGTTCATACAGATGATAACCTGCAGATATGTTGACGAAGAGTCTACCTAGTCAGCGGTTTGAGTATTATCGTGTATTGATGGGCATTGGATAGCATGCTCACTGGTTGTTCTCCCTTAAAGGCACATTGTCCTTTAAGTGGGAGGTTGTGGGGGTTAAAGGTCACTGTGCCTTTACCTCGGTTATGTACAATACTCAAACACATATATAAATGAATGAAAAAGAAGATTAGGGTGATTCTGCACCCACCAAAACTTGTGTGGCTCTCTGTTTCTCTCTCTCCCTTTTTCGTTCTTGCTTTCGTTGAGAGCACTCTCAAAATGCCTTCAGTATCTCTCCAGCATACTTCAGCTGTGAAATGAAGATTCATTTCGCCTCTTGCCAAACGTCAATCCCCAAACAAAAATGCATCAATCCGAGGTTTGTCATTTCAAACTCTCTTCCTAGCAAATGCTTCGTCTGCAAGATCTTCTTTTCATGGTTCCTTGTTATGACAAGGTCGTCCATATAAAGGACCACAATCATACACCTGCCTCCTTCTCTAAAGCTATACAAATTTGCATCAGATGGGCTCCTTCTGAACCCGTTTTGTAGAAAGTAGGCATCAATTCGCTGGTACCATGCTTGTGGGGCCTGTTTCAACCCATAAAGTGCCTTCTTGAGTTTACAGACTTTACCTTCTGAACCAGGGATCTCAAAACCTGGTGGTTGTTTCATGTATACCTCCTCCTTGAGATCTCCATTCAGAAAGGTGGATTTCACATCCATCTGAAACACGGTCCAACTTCCCTGGGTAGCTAAAGCCAAAACACTGTGAATTGTGGTTAGTCGAGCTGTGGGAAAGTTAGTTTCATTAAGAAGCGAAACTTTTATATTGGTGTAGAAAGTTTGTATGCCATAATAGAAATAAATGTTTGGAACATTCGCCAAGATTTGAAACTTTTATGTGATAAAATTGGAAGTTTCGCCAGGATTAATGTTTTTTACTTCAAAATTCAAAAGAAAATATGCAAAATTGTGCTATATGCTATCACTATTGTGAAACTAAAAATAATAGCTCGATTAACTTTCTCCAGGATTTTATATATATATATACCTTCGACAAAAACATCCATGGCCCTTTCACATCCAACTTGCTGATTGTGAGCCAGATAGGCATTATTGCTTCCATCAAATCACATATCCTCTTCCAAAGTGGAGGACTATTACAAAGCATCTTCAAATTGATGAATTCTGTGTAGGCACCACTTGAGCATGTCTCTAATATCCACTCTGCAGCCTCTCTACACTGAACAAAGTTTTGGTTATAAGCCCCTGCACCTTCATCAGATCCTCCATCATTATATAGTTTCTACCAAAATGTGTGTCACCTAGCTTGAGAAGCTCTAGCGGGTTATTCGTAGGCTAGTGATTCTTGAATATACCAAGTAATAGCTCATGGTTGAGGAAGTACAATACCACTAGTTTTTGAGCCTCATCCACAATGGATTTAAAGAACTAGGTCTCATATATTTTGTACCAATCCACTAGGATAAGGTTGATGTAGTGGCATGAGCATGGCAAGGCCTAAATACACCAATATCTATGATTTATTATTTTTTTATCCTTTTGACCATTCTTGGCATTATCAGTAATACTTGAATGACATTGTGTGGGCCAACATCTTCAATTACTTTGCTTAGCCACTTGACAATGAATTCCCTAGCATTGGCTCCGCCGGTCATATCGATAGATTTGCAATTCTTATAAGGCCTTGACTTAGAATGTTACAACCATGACATTAATCAAAGGCCTCTTGCTAATGTTCTTCCATTCATCAATTACAATGGTGCAAGCCATTTTTTTCAATGCCATCATAAAAAACTTGCTGCATCTCCTCTTTCATCCTATTGTAGTAGGCATCTAGCATGCTATCATAGATGTCATCATAACTAGGCATTATGAAACCAATGCCAACTCTTGTCACGGAGGCCATGGCTTTTTTCCAATGTGGGCTTTGAGCCATGCTCAACGGATAGCCTATGTGGCAGATAGCTCCAAACACATCTTGTTGTGCCTACTTGATGTGTTGTGCTTTGAAGGAGGCTTCCAAGGACTGCTACACACATACACACACATGTGTATGTACATTATTCCATTGCCCCCTTCTCATATGCACATTTGAGCAACTTGTCAACAACTGTTCTGCCACTACTATGCACTGTTGCACTTTGTAAGCAACTTTCCATAGTCACTAACTGCTCACCCATGGATCTAAGAACCATGCTTCTTTCTTCAATTACAAGTTGGAACTTGTGGCATGTGACTATATCATCCACAATTGTATCTGCACTTGTAGATGTTTCACCTCCCAAAATGGATACAACTCTTTCCACTCCTAACCCTTTGCACTTCTTGATCTATTGGAGCAGTAATGGAAACATGATGGAGACACGAGAAGATGGAAGAAGCTTATTCATTCATGAGAGAGATGGCCAATATATAGGCAAGAGATACAACGTAAATAGATGAGCTCAAGAGAGCATCTAGATCCACAAATTTCTCCACTGATTTCTTAATCAGGTGCACAAATCTCTCAATCAGGTCCATGAATCTCTCAATCACACCTACTAGAACATTCTACCACCTAACCTAGTCACACTAACCACACATGTGTTCACACACAAACACACATTGACCTTGTACCCCTTGGTATAAATCCATTACATCAATTTGTCCCAACACAAACCCCCACAAATTGATGACCTCAACCCTTGCAATAGTCCCTGGGAACTTCATGGCTTGCCCACCTCTAGTGACAACACTCATGATCCCAACCTAGCACTCACTCTAGTTGCATCAACAGTACACTCTTTTGGGCAACCTCACCCGAACATGATCTCACTTTGAATTTGGTCTCTTGGTTTACAATTGGGGAAGATTGAACCATGACTATGTATGGGAAGTTTCCATATGTCTGACAAGGTAAATCTCACACATGAGACTAACAATTATTTAAGGGGGACATCCCAGGGTAGAGAACCCTTATTGACCACACACAAAAATTCTAATATTTTGGAGATGTGGGGAATATTCCCCCCTTGATAGCTATCCTTTTCCATCACCATTTCCAAGCCACTGTTGTATCAGAATCATAAACTTTCTTGTCCATTTCATTGTGGTTGGTGTCGATGAAGCAAAGCTTTCCTTCTTTTGTATCTTCTAAGTATATCAAAGCATAATCTTTTTGTCAATGTGAAGCAAAGTATCTAATTCTAGGCAAGTTCTTACCACATGGGTAGTGTCTAATGCATTACAAGGTTTGACAAATAGAATAAAAAATGTAGAATTTGAGAACATATTATTTGAGAGCACAATCATCATATCATCCCCATATAGATGCTACGAAGTTGCATACATCATAAGATATGCTACATACACCACTAAGTCATCTCCATAAATGCAAAGTACAACGACACCCATGAGTTCTAATGCTCAAGAAGAGTAAATATACTGAAAACTTTTAGTCAAGGTCAAAGGCCCCAATTTCTACTTGACTTGGTCAACCATTAAGACCCCCAAATTGTCAAAATCTACAACAAAAATAGTAGCAACTTGGAGGGATGAATTTGCACATCTAGAAGAGATATTGAAATCTATTCTATCATCCCTCAAAGCTTCTTTTTTTACTCTTTTTTTACCTTCACTCTATACCAAGGAGGATGACTTGCTAACCAAAGAGATTCCTCTATAAAGACTTAAGCTTGCTGGTTGATTGTTACAATTGCCAAAGACATTGGTTATCAACAAAGTTATAAACAACAAGTAGTTTGCACTCAACTCTCATGATAGGTGACCGGTCTTTGTGAACATTGTCATACTTGAAAGAACAAGCTCAAGAGTTACTATGACCCTCTTTGTGGTAATAGGAAAAAGTAAGGGTTAGAATGACCCTTGCTATTGTTTAAGTAACCATGGACATAACTAATTTCCCCACTTGAATAGGAGTTGTAGTCCTCAACTAAAAGACTTGACTTTGATCATTTATAAACCTTCATGCAAAATGGGATTTAGTGCTTTACATAATCATCAATGTTCTTAGGTTCCTTATCTAACCTTTTGCTAGACCTAGGCTTAGAAGACAAAACTTTGAGATTATGGACCTAATAGCTCATCTTGGATCAAATGCACCAATCACAAAATGTGTATTTAATGTAACACATAGCTGTAAGCCGGTCTTCCTTGATGCCAATATGAGCATCATCCTCTAGCACCCTCTACACAGTTTAGTTTAAAGTAGTTTTATTTCTTCCTAGGAAAAATTATGTGAGGAATTCTTTAGATAGCCCTCAATTATATTTTAACTTAGTCGATCGAGGAGATCAACTACGAGTTGTTTGGGTTTGTAGTAAGTTGAGGTCTGGACCTCAACTAGAAGGCTTGTGTTTGGCTCATCCTCATCACCTTCTAGACCAATGAAGCTACAAATACTATTGTGTGTTTTGGGCCCTCAAAGATACAATAATTAAATCCAAATTGATTTAAATGCATGCATTTTGGATTTAAAACCTAACAAGGAAGTTTTAAAATATGATGGTGACACACTAGAAGACTCTACTATTTGTGATACAAGGTAGATTAAATAGGATCTTGAATGACACTATAGAATTGGATTAAGGTATGAAGTTGCATTATGCACATTCAAAATGCAAATCATTACAACACTAGATATGCAGTCACAGTATGCATGTTTTAAACGTGAATCATCAAGGAATCATCCTTGAATCTAGTTATATTTCTTGCAAAAACCATGTAATCTAGTTATATCTCTTACGAAATTCATGTTTTGTCCCTTGAAGGTTATAAATAGATGTAGATGCATCCAACCTTGGTCAATTTTATGGACGGATGTGATGCCTCTAGGTGCATGAAGGTATTAATATATTAATTATCATGACTAATGTGTTGTGGAATATCTGGTGTCTAAGGATAAACGACATAGGTTTATTTTCTTTTAAAAATATTATCCTCACAATGTACACACCCATTGAATTGTCATGAATCACGTATTGTGGCATATCTAGTGTCTAAGATAGAGGAAACCTTGAGATGTTGAAAAGAAAAGGAAGCTGCCACTCGTATAGTTCACATCTAAGCTAAGTGCCACATCGACATGTTGTTGGTCTATCTTGGTTACATGCACACATGTCTAAGCAAAGGGAGTGTTCACAAAAGACTGCTGCTTAATGTTTGCAAAGTTTCAAATAATTTATTAACTATTAAAACGTCAGTTTTTGTAAACAGTCATGAGGTATGCATTGCTTCAAATTCAAAAATTGTGAAGGTAGTTTCAAGCATCATTTCCAATTCAAAATTCTCAAATGAAGGAGAGTAGTTTCAAAGGTCCAAAGGCTCAAATTTTGGATATATGGCATGCTCTTGGTCTCCAAGTTGCCAAGTGTCCTTGCTTCTTTTTTCCTTTGTCCATGGTTAATAAGTAATAGATAGATATATTCTGTCCAATTTGCTTGATAAAAACCTCATTTTCTATATAGGAATTATAGATCCTACTTCATTCTCCATATGCAAACTCACATTTCCTAAATAGCAACATACTTGGGCTATATAGGAAATACACTTCCCTACATAGCAAACTAAAAATTCACGTTATTCTCCATATAAAAACTCACATTTACTACATAGCAATATACTTGTACAATATGGGAAATACAATTCACTATATAACAAACTTGAAATCCAATCTATTCTCCATATACAAACTCACATTTACTAGATAGCACAATATAGGTACTCAAATTTCCTATATAAGAAAGGAAAATTCTAGTTGATTCTCCATATAAAGGCTCACATTTCCTAGATAGCTATATAGCAAATACAATTCTCTAGACAAAGAGGACAAAATGGTTAGTTCTATCTAGCAAATATGCATGAATTTCCTAGTTTGGAAGCACTTCTTGTGGCTGAAATGGTGAATCTTACTCCTACTAACCATTCATAGACAATATACATTGCACATATCTGATCCATACAACTTGTTTTCTGTGTAACGTGTCAAGAGAGTCTGCTTGCTGCATATATTGTCTCGCATGTTTCTTTAACTCCGTCAAGGCAAAAGGCACAATAGAATAGAATATGGTCTAACACAAGAGATTGTATGTCTGACATGCTGTTTTAGAGAAAGTAGATATTGAACTGAAAAAGAAAACAGTATTTATACAAGACCGCGTTGGTTAATGGGTTATCATGGCTCTGCTTTGGTCTCTACTTGCTACTTTTATGCCAGCATGATAAGTGGGCTTATTGTGTGGATAGCTTGATGCGGTCTTGAGTTTTCGTAGTCATTGTAGGATGCACCCCTAGTATGATGCTACGTATTGTCTTATTATTATTGGCGTACACGTTGAAGAGGTAATCAAAGAGACATAAAGATACATTGCATTTAAGATTCTTTAGAGTTCTTAGCGAATGGAAAAGGCGTGTAATAGTCTACCTTTCATTTTCTTTAGGCAGGTAGCATTGTGACATAAAAAGGAAATCTGCCCTCTGGTGAAGCCACGTGTCAGGTTCAGGTTTATATTTTCATTTTCATTTTTTATTGATTCAAGAAACTTCCTCCAAATCAAACTTTGCTTCCCATCGTCTCGTCGAACTGCCTTCTTGCTTTGTTTAGTCAAATTGCCTTCTTGCTCTGTTTTGTCGTCCACCCTACTAGATTTCCTTCTTTTGAAATTTCATGTCATTGTGATCATCAAAGCTTGCTATTGTTCCTGTTTCACCATCGTCATAGCAGCAGCGATTGTTCCTAGTGCTGTTTTCTCTATCTCCATCGCCTACTATTGCGCTTGGTGCTATTCTCTCAATCGTCTTTGCCTAGTAAGTCTTAGTAGCCCTGTGTATTCATCTTCCATTTGTTTTCACGTTGAAACTATATGATTACTAGAAACTGCGAGGATGACCTTGCAATTAGGAGAGGACTGTGAGCGGTGTGCAGAAGGAGATAGAAGAGATTGACAGAATCGCACTAAGGAAAGCACGCAAAATGTTTTGGATAGCTCTGGTGGTCGTCATATTGCAGACCTTACTTTTCTTCCACCTCACTTTCTGGGAGTTATCATGGGATTTGATGGAACCCATTGCGTTCTTTGTATCATCTGTTGGCCTCATAGCTGGTTTTTGTATTTCATTCTTACCTCTAGAAATCCATCTTTTCAAGATTTGATGTGTACACTTGTTTCTTCCAAGCAAAGGAAGCTTATGAAAAAATGGCACTTCAATGTAGAAAGGTTCAAGGAACTACAGATGCAATGTGGTCTACCACCTTCTGAAAAAGGACAAAATGTTGGTCACGACTTCTGAACTCATCCTCTTTCGCAAACACTACATTTTCAGGGGATCTTGCAAAGTTTGTACCCATCCTTTGCGTGCTTGTTACATCATTTCAAGTCTTTTGACTTAAGACTTTAAACTATCCATACTGATCTAAAGCATAGTACTTAAACTACTGGAGAGTGCACTTATTAAACATGTAAGCTAACATGTGGATTCACATAAAAGCTTTTGTTAAAAGCTTCGACGTTTACATGGAAACTCTTTTAAGTAGTGCATTGCCCTTTCAGCTATCATTTCTAAGCTTCTATTGTTTAGAAAATGCTCAAGATTAAAAGGAAAAATAAATAATTAGAGTCATGCCATGAAACAAGGAAGATGCTTCGAGTTGCAGATGACTGTTTGATCTGAAGCCCAACTTGATGACTCTCTGATCTCACACCTAGCAGCCTCATAAATGAATGGCTTAAAGAGACACTATGTGCATTGCTTTTTGCATTGAATTCATGGGTAGATGTTACTAGTGCTCTGAAAAGGATTTGAAATAGTTCATACATGAAGAGATCAGACTCTTGGTATACTGCTGTGCAAAATCTATCTGCAGGTGGGTCTCTATAGAATTTGAGGTCACCTCTAACATCCATGTTGTAGGATTATAGTCATCCCTTATCTTGGGTACTCTTGGAAGTGGGTAGCCCTGCTATACAGCTATTCTAGAGCATGAAAAGCTGCTACTGGTTGGGTGTCATGGATTGGGTCAGTCCACTCTGTGGCTCTGCTATCGGTGAGTTCAGAGGGAAAAAAGCCCGATATAAGAGGGCCCATTAGGGACCTTGCAAAGTTATTCATGTGCCTCAGTATTGGATACACACTGGAGCAGTAGCGAGGCCTAGATTAGGGTCTACAGTACCTCATACTATGGGTGCAGACGGGAGCAGCAAGAAGGTCTAGGATCAGTCCAAGAATAGTACCTCACCATTGGTTGCAGTGCAAAGCAGCAAGGGGGCTACAGCAAGCAACCTCCATTTCAATTTTTAAAGTGCCCCGCTATGGGGTAGCAAGCATGCAATCCAACATATTTCCTAGCAGCCAAGAAGAGCCTACAAAGGGCATGTGGCAAAACTTGGAGATTGAGCATCAGATAGAATAGATCTCCCCCTTAGATTTTTGGCTGTTCACATGGTACACGTTAACTTTTACTTCATGTAGTTCATTTTGGAGCTTCTGTCTATTTGGCTATATGTCTCTCTAGATCTTTTCATCTATGCTAGTATACTTTTTGTGAAAATGTGGACTAGAATCTGAAGCATTGTGTGATTTGTGTGGCTAGTTTAATCTTCACTTGCAAGTAGGGCTTGGTAATGAAGCAAGTGGTAAGACCTTTGCAACAAATGATAAAGCAACACATGAATGCAAAAAGAATGCCAAAAGCACAAGTGCATGAGATGACCATAGCACGAAGCATGGCATCCACACATAAAGCATCAAGGCACATGGAAGAATAAAGCATCATGCATGTAGCTACACCAAGCAAAGAAGCAAACGCATCATCATCAAGACAAAAGGTGACATCAATGGAATGTATTGAGAAACAAAAACCCTTGCCAACCTTGCCTATATTTTGTAAATAAAGCCTGACCACCTAAGAGTAGCCATGTAGGCACCCAGGGGAGGTATTGACATGTAAAAACCACACTTGACCACCTTAAGTAGCAATGTATGCACTAAGGGGAGGTGATGGATTTGTAACTCACATCTATCCCAGAGGACCTCTTCTACACTGACGATTGGACCTACTCGATAGCCATCCCCTCTAGCTCCTTCGACTGAGGGGTCATCACCTAGGCATACCCATCGTAAGGGAATGAAGAGTAGAAAGGGTCGAGGCTATTGTGGTGACTCGAGAGATGTAGACAAGTCAGCACACTCACATCCCTACAGGTCTCCACTTGGTTTTGAGACCCAATACTAATCAAGTCCCTTGCCCTCTCCCACTCCCTCTACTACTCCTCGCTCCATAAGTGCTCGTAGTAACACCCCTCACTGTAGCTCTACTACTCCCATGACTCCTCTTTCCCGCCCAAGGACCAGTCTTATGAAATCACTAGCACTCGATAATAGAAAGTAAAAAGGACCCAGAAGTGATGAGGATGACCAAAAGAAGCAGGTAGTAATCGATGAATTGAAAAGACAATACCCTAATCCCCTAAATTAGGAATTCAATGAGGATTACATGGCAAGAGCACATGGGTGGGGTCTTGAAGCATCATAGGTTAACCTTGCATACTTCCTTCACAAAGGGGAAGGCTAAACCTAACTGGGCAGACAAAGTAGATTGGAAGTTTTTCAAGAAGGTGTACAGGGACCATCTCAAAAAGTTTGAGGGTCAAAGGAGGGCTATGAGGAGATGACTAGAGTCCATAGGTACTTTGCATTTTGGTGCAGGCAGACGGTTATGGCGTTCGAGGCTACCGTGGGTAAGTCTACTTCTTCTCATTTAGTTTATTGTTCTATTTGTTTTATTACATATTGCATGCACTTTATCTAACTCTCGTAAATTGGGCCCACAACAAGCTACGATGGGTCACCTTCCCACACACAAAGAGGTGAGACATGCGTTCTGCATAGGAACAAAGCCGTGGTTTATTGAGATGGAGGCCATGGGAGGGATGGTTGATTGGGCTGAGGGGACTGGTCACACGGTATAAACCTACTCCTTGTAATCTCACTTTTAAATTGTTTTATTCTTTAAGTTCCAATCTAATTTCCAATTAATATGGTTTCACTCTTAGAGTGCAAGCTCGAACGTCCCATCAGCGAAGGTGAGCGGTGATGAGACAAGGGATTAGGCTTACATGGCTTCAATGAGGGCCAGGGATCAGGCATAGCTCACGAGGGCTAGGGATTAGGCATAGCTCACGAGGGCCAGGGATCAGGCCAATGTGACCACGACGAGGATGAGGATGAGGACGAGGACGACGATTTGAATGAGCACTAGTAGTAGTTTATATATACTTCAGCATGTATATGCTTTTATATGTCAGGTCATTTGAGTGATTTTGTATCACCCTTTTCAAAAGGGTAATTTTGTAACAAACAATGTTGTATATCTTCAACATGTATATGCTTCTGTTGCTTGCCTCGTTTGATGATTTTGTATCACCCCTTTCATAAAGAAAATTTTGTAACAAACAACATTCTTTTGTAATTACTATAAAAAAAACTTTAGTGGGGCAAAACAGTACCTAATGAATAAATCTGAGTTACTCTCTCATATTCTCTCTCTTGTATGTGCTATCTATACTCTATCATTTGAGTGAGTTTCTCTTACATGGTCTACATTATTGAGTGAGTGAGACTAAGTTGTTCCTATTCCGCATAGAGGTTGAGAGGTTAGAGTGATTCTATCCCTCATTTCCAAGATGGATTTTGAGAGGTTAGAGTAATTATATCCCTCATTTCCAAAATGGTATCTGAGCATAGTTCTCAACTCTAGATGCTTTAACCAAAGGAAGGCATTCTTCTTTAGGAAAGCAACTTCGATTTACAAGGTTTGCAAAGTTCCATTTCATCTACCACATTTCTATTTGCTATGTGAACTTTATAGTAGACATGTTGAAGTCAGAAGCCTCTTTTGCCACTACTCTTCATACTCATTCTGCCAATCATGTTCCCTCTTATACCATCCCTAACTTTGGAGAGTCTTGGAAGCTAGATGGGGAAAATCACCCCATCTAAGCAACAGTGATCCAGAGTCACCTTGTGGCCAGGAAGCTACAGAAGCTCATGACAGGAGTTGACACAAGGCCTGGGGATGTTATAGATAGCAAGGGCAAGATTATGATGCCGATGGACAAAGTGAACATAGAGCATGGGAGCATAAGGATGCCAAGGCCCTGGGTCTACTCTAGGGATGACGGTGGTCTCTATGACTCCTCATATCTAGATGAGTAAAATGTCAATGGAAGCATGTGCCACTCTAAAGTATGAGACGGATAACACTTCTCGTATCTTGACTCTCCAACACCATCTTTTCAATATGCACATGCATGGAGCATGGATGAGGGAGATTCGGTACATGATTACTTGACAAAAGTCAAAGTGATCAACTGGTAAGAGATCAACAAAAGCTTAGTCATTATGCGAAAGAATGCTAGAAGAAGTGGGTGGATCAAATAAAAAGAAGGAGCCCCATAGCAAGGAGGAACCTAAGACAAACACAACCAACATCACTACTAGAGAGCTTTCCTAAGCCATAGAGCATTACTCCACTTACATAGTGAATGAACATAAAGAGGCTTGGTACGTGGACAACGGCTCCTCAAAACACATGTCCAACAAGAAAGAGTGGTTTGACATGCCCTGTGAAGGGGGTTGGAACTATTTCGTTGATCACCATAGAGAGAGAAGAGAAGGTATATCCAGGTGTGTTGTTTGTTCCAAGTCTATGTAAAAATCTGATCTTTATGAGTCACATGGATAACCATAAGATGTCAATACTCTTTTGACAATGGGAAAGTCACCATAACTTCTAATGAAGATGGATAGGAGGTAGCCCAAGGTGTCAAGGAGGACAACTTATACTGGTTTACATGCTCTACTTGTTCATGGGGACCATGGGCACTACAAAATGTGGCATGAAAGGTTTGGTCATGTCAATTACTGTCCTCTTAGATGGTGGAGGGACTTCCACCCATCAAAAGCATAGAGAAAGTAGGCCAGGAGGGCAAGCAACATTAAGAGCAATTCCCACAAGAGGCTACATCGAGGGCCAAGGGACCATTGGAATTGGTCCACTCTAACATTTGTGGAGCAATGTCAGTGTCCAACTAGACCAATGTCTTTCTTGGAGGACAAGCAACACCGAGAATGATTTCCATATGAGACTACATTGAGGGCTAAGGAACCATTGGAAATGGTCCAGTTTGACATTTGTGGACTAATTTCAACCAACGCATTTGCAAGGTGTAGGTGTACTCTTCTATTCATGGATGATTTTAGTTGGATGACTCGAATATACTGCTTGGCCAAGAAATCTCTGGCATTTGAAAATTTCAAATGCTGGAAGTCCAACGGAAGCATGTGATCAAGCATCAGCTTACCTTTTCTCACACATCTGAGTAGGATGGAGTTGCTAAAAGCGAAAGCATCGAATGGTTATAGAGGTAATGTTGACCATGATCACAGGGAGATATCTCTTGAAACCTTCATGGGGTGAAGCAGTGATAGGACCAAGACCAAGGCCGTTGTAGATATGATGCCCTATGAAGCATATTATGGTAAGAAGCCCACCATCTCTCATCTGAGGATTTTTGGATCTTATGCATTCATACATGTGCATAAAAATGACACGACAAACTTGGATTCCAAGAGCAAGACGTGCATCTTTATCAGCTACAATGAAGAATCAAAGGGGTCCACCTCTTCGACACGATGAAGAGACAGATATTGATCAATAGGAATGTGGTCTTTGAAGAAACAATGCCCCAAGCAGAGGAAGAGTTCATCAAAGTTTCCAAAGTGTTGACACCCAAGCTGACCATAAAGACATGCTGACAACGACTAAAGATCCTGAGGAGCTAGAGGAAGAGCAAGATGTGCCACACCCCCCCCATGAAGTCAACTTCAAGTGATAGGAAGTTACCGACATCGTATCTAAAGACCTTGAAGGACTCTCGGGCCATAGACATTCTCGAGTCAAGTTTAGGAGCTCAACGGTCATGATGCAATGTGTCTACACCCTCAACCAACTTTGCCTTGGTGCCTCAGCTGCTCCATGAGCCGCGGACCTTTGAAGAGGCAAAGTATATAATGGAGTGGTAGGCTGCCATGAAGGTATGGAGGCCATTTTGAAGAATGACACTTAGGACTTGGTGCCCAAACCCTACAAAAACAGAAGGTCATAGGTACCATGTGGGTGTACAAGCTAAAGTTCAAATCTGATGGGAGCTTGGAAAAATATAAAACATGATTGGTGGTACAAGGCTATGCTCAGTTAGAAGGCCTTTGTTTTGACGAGGCTTTTGCCCCCACAACTCGGATGGTCACTATTCGGACAATGTGATCACATTGGTAGCCCATCATGGATGATCCATATTCCAGATGGACATGATGTCAACATTCTTGAATGGAACCATGGAGGAGGAGTATATGTTGATCAACCACCCGATTTTCAAGTTCCAGGGTCCACGTCAAAGGTATACAGTCTAAAGAACGCACGCATTGTATGAGCTCAAACAGGTCTCGAGAGCATGGTACCAGCGCATCAATAAAAGGTTGTTTCTAATTCTATATATTGCCCGAGGGGGCCACTAAGAAATATGTAAGATAGCACATGCAATCAATAGAAGTCATTTTATTTTTTTATGGAGTTAAAGAAAAAATCCATACATAAGGGATACTTTAATCTTCTAAAAGTTAACAAAATGGGTATCAGGCTATAGAAATCTGTAGGTGGGGTTTTTTTTTAATACCCCTTGATCGCACGTGCTATATGGGTATTCTACATAGTGGCCCCCTAAGATATTTTGATGATATAATCCTTACCGGTGATCATACTAGGAAGATCTCTCAGGTCAAGAAGCTAATCATGGAGGAGTTTTAAATGATAGATTTGGGATCTCTCCATTATTTCCTCGGGATCAAGGTCAGAGACAGAACAAAGATAGCATCTTCATCTCACAAGAGAAATACTCAAGCGGTTTGAGATCACAGACTATAAGGATGATGTGGCATCGATGGAGGTCAAGCAGAAGTTGAGCATACATGACTCTTCACATCTAGTAGATGCAAGCAGTAGTAGGTATCGATGATTGGTGGGCAATCTTCTTTATCTAAACAACACCAATAGGCAGGCCAGACATCTCCTTTGTCATTGGGCTATTGTATCAATTCTCTACGAAACCTAGGGAGAATCACCGGAAGGCTGGTCTACACGGGCTAAGTATCTTAAGGGTAGTTGCCGCCATACAGGATTACATACACCACGGGAATGAAGTTAGGTGGATTCTATGACTCAAATCAGGCAGGTGATAGCGACACCAGGCGTTCGACTTCAGGGGACTATTTTGTGTTTGCGTTAGGGGTCATTTCTTGGCTGGGGGCAAGAAACATCCTTCGATCGCCCTTTCTTCTACATAGGCAGAGTACCGAGCTACATGCACTACACATGCAAGACGTTGTGGCTCAGTTGGATACTTGAGGATATGGACGTATTGCAACAATCAAAGTTGCATAGCCATCGCAAAGAAACAAGTGTTTCATGCACGAACGAAGCACATCGAAGTCCATTACCACTTCGTATGAGAGCTCATTATCGAACGATATCCTCAAACTGATGTAGTGTCCGACGGCCGACAACCTTTCAATGTTTTCACAAAGGCTCTCCCACGAGAGAAAATGGAGCGCCTCAATAAATGCATGGGGATCGGCCCATAGTGGCGTCATTGAGAGGGGGTATTGGAGGTCAATGCCACCCATTGTGAGCCCCTAATTTGAGGGGACAAGGGGGCATTGTACCATGAGGGGGGGGCGTGAAGGTTTGGGGGGGCTACGGGCTACAACATAAGTAGCAAAAACCAATACCAAAAGGCAACCAAGGGAAGTCCCTATTTATAGGCCAACCCTTGAGGCTGGTCGTTCCAGCCAACCAGGCTAATTGGCCACCTACAGCAGAACCGACCTAGTGGTCGGCTGGCTCAAAGGGGCTGGCTGCCTATATATAAATCCCCCCTTCCCCCCTTCATTCATCATTAACCACAGCAACAACTACTACTGAAGCCTACACAAGGAAGCTTGTAGCAGGAAGGATACAGAGTCAAATCTAAATCCAGGTTCCAGCCCTTTGTTGGTCTTTGTGCTCACCTTGAGCTTGTGCCTTACCCACTAGATTTGGTGGAGGAATAAATATAAGTTACTCTCATATTCTCTCTCTTGTATGCATTGTCTATATTCTATCATTGAAGGACAAATTGATGTATGTGTGTGTGCCTAAGGGCTAGGAGTCCTATGCTAGGAGTGTGTGAGAGTAGGTGTGCTAGAGTGGGTGTGATTGAGAGAATCATGGACCTAATTGAGAGATACTGGGAGAAATTTGTGGATCTAGATGCTCTACTAAGCTCACATCACTCTTAGATGTAACTTGTGCCTATAAATTGGGCATATCTCTCATGAATAATCACTCTCTTTCATCATCTTGGTATCTCCATCCTGTCTCCATGCTACTCCAACATGTGGTATCAGAGCCATGGAAGCCACCATAGCCTGTGAATCCTAGCTAGGTCGTGCTGCCACGTGGCATCATCCCTACCAAACTCACCTTCTTCCTCATCTTCTTCTTCCCCAATTCTTGCTGATCTTGTCAAGCTCCATACACACACTCAGGGCAACATTTCTCCAAGCCCTCCTGGTCAGAGATAGCTCTCATAGAGGTGACCTTTGAGCCCAGAGTACTCTCCAACATTTTACCCCTGCTGCCCGCCATTGCGACTTCTCTACCTGCGCCCTCTTCATGAAATTTGTCATCTGTGGGGAACATGTCAATGCTTGCTTCTAGCTTTGCTTTAGCAATAGTATGAGCAAGCTACTCATGAATTCTGAGCTGAAATCGTGAAGAAATTGTCGATTCTCACTTCGGAATTCCTTAGACAATGTTGGCCGACCTGAAGCAATCAGCACGCATTCTTCCTGGAGGACTTTGCTTGGTATATAAGCTCTCTCTCCCTTGCAAAATCCCTCTTGGATCTGCTCTCCATCATCTCAATTTCGGCCTTTATCGACCCTCTATGTCTACAGGCAAATTTTTTCCTTTTTTGGTCAAAATCAACTGACTAGTCAGTCTCAACAATTGGGGCTTTTTTACTTTTTCAAGAAGTTTTGATAGTGTTTTCTCTGCTTGACTATAAGAACTCGGTCATGCATCACTCGGGTGTCATTGTAATGTGCATTTATGGGGATGAGGTGCTTATGCATTATATGTTGACCAAGTTTGACCACTATAATGGTGCTTACTTGATGTTTGAAGCTAATTCAAAGATGATTACAGTACCTAGCATAATGAATGAAGTGTATTTACATTTGGATGATTGCATTATGCCATACGTTCATGAGCTTCTATGTACAAGAGTAGACACTGCCCTTGTTTTACTAACAAGTGGTAAGACCCTCTTCATATTTAATTTATGTGAAGGCATATGGGATGCATGTGATCATGTACTTGAAGCTACTCATTTGGTACCATACTTCATTAAGAAAGAAGGTATGAAGAAGAAGGATGCAAGAAAGATAGAGTAGCATCATTGAGTGAGGTTCATGGTATGGAGGGTAATGGAAAGCAAGAAGTAATCCATGATGCAATACAAAAATGTAATGCATCTCCGCCGACACCACAATTGATTCTCTGGTTTTCTATATGTAGTCAGTCACTTTTTGACGTTGTACTTTGTCTCATAGACCTGAGAGGTCTTCTGCAGACGTTTACTCAAAATTCGTAGCTTAGTTCTAGATATAATCTCTCTCTCTCTCTCTCTCCTTCCTATCCCAGAGAAGAAACGAATGTTGAAAATTGTCTTATGGCTTTTAAATACCATCTACCTCTATCTCCCTCTCCACCCTACCTTTTGCAACAAACATACAGAGAAATTGTGAGATGAAAACTTATCTACTTAACAATGAGACAACTTTCACAACAAAGTCACTTCATTACCTTTAAAGTATGTTTCTTTCTTGTGAAGTTGATTCTCTGTACTCCAATAAAATAGAGGAAGGTGTGAAAATGGTAACACGCTCATTTTTCTTCCAAGAAGAGTCAAGTCACACTCCTGGTTCCACACACACACACACACACACACACACACAAAGGAGAGGGGGGGGTAAGTAGAGAATGAATGGACGTGATAGCAATATAAGAGAGGAGGGACGAATAGACCTTGGACAAAAGTTTTCTTTGAAACATTTTCATAGGTGGAAGAAAAGTGTGAACAAACAGGAGAGAAAATGACTAATCAAATGTGGAATGAAGATAGTTTGAAACAAGCTATAGATGGTAGCAAGAATACATTTTTTGAGTGCATAGAAGAGATGAAACGTTTTTAAAGAGAGAGAACAATGAAAGAGTTGGTTTGGAATTTGAAGGTCCAAGCCAAATGGTTGAACTAGAAGGAAAACATGAGCACAGCTCTAGTTAGGGGATAGTTTGGATGGGAGCAAAACAAGGAGACCTGATATGGTGGCAAAAGCAATTTTTCATTGCAAAGCACCAATGATAATTTAAACGTATTTCAGAAAAAAGTGGAATTTCCCCTAGGGAGCTTCTATTACAGAGAAGTCCACAGGGCATAATCTCCTTCATGTGCATATTACGCCATGCAACTAATGTGAATTCCTTAGGAAACTTTGCAAGGTCCTTACATTTAAAGGTTCTATAGGTAGCGGACGTTATTCAGAGGGGCAACAAGAAACTTCAGTCTCAAGCTCTCCACCAGTGACACCTCCTCCAAGAGTGAGAGACTAAGTACACCAAGGTGCTAGAATGACAAGACAATTTTTTATAACCATTGCGGCCCAGGGACACAGCTGCAGAGATTGAGGGATTAGGGTGAACAGATGCACTCAGACCCTTTGTCTGTATAGGGGGTGACCTTCCGATGAATATCATCCAGCAAGTTTCTTCTTTTGTTAAGGCAAACTTTAGTGTAACTGAAGTAGTTTGTATCAACCAAAGATAAAATCTGATCTTTCGACATGTAAGGATAATACTTCTAGGCCCTCTGTTCAGCTGTTAATAGACCCTAAAACCCTGTAGCAACGTTCATAATGTTAGATTCCAATGAAAGATGACACCAATTCAACCTAGCGATGTTACCACTCGAAAGTTCTATCAGCTGCAATACTGCTCGTGCTACAGAACTCAAAACATTCTAGAGATCCGCTCACTGCTAGAGAACTCGTGGCATCCAAGAGATTTCACCATCTATTCAAGTGTTTATGGTAACAACGCAACCAACTGATCAAATCTTCATTCAAGCTACCAGACCCATTCTGCCCATACATGTACGACAGGCGTCCATTTGAAAACACGTTCTAACGGTGTGTGACGCTTGTAACAGAGCTCACACGAAGTACACATAAGGCTTTAAGATTGTCTATACACATTCTCTTTACCTTTTCGCAAATCTGTAAGTCAGAAAACTACAAACAAGATTTCTATGCTTATACTATCTCTCTCTTTCCAGCAATAATCTATCACTACAATTCTCCAAAGAACTCTGGAATCCACATCTAACTTCTAGAAGGACTTTCAACCACTGGCTCTAACTCAAAACTCAAAACTTCAACGTATTCTTCTTTTCGGAAACAACAAGATGACAACTATAAATAACAGACAACCAATCAATCTTCAACGATCCACTGAAACAAATCCCTCCAAGTCAGTGAGAGCTTTCTATTGGGCTAATATGCATTCCAATTCTAGAAAAAGAAAAAATTTAAAAGCGGTAACATAAACAGTGGATCCATCACATGCATACTGTACCAGTTTGGTGCCATCGTTGAGACCATTCTCTACACCAGTTGAACTTTCAGCAGATCTAGCAGCTAGTGCGCCAAGAAAATTTTCCGTCTTCCACATCCATAGCCAGTGTATAACCAATATGATTGATCAGCAGCGGCTTAAGATTACAATCCCAAGTCAGGCTTTGCTAGCCAGAGCCATGTCTCCACACAAATAGTGCCACAAAACAAATCCACAGGACAATTCATTGATCGACAACAGACCATCTGAACAGCGTCTGCATTTCAGACACTTTATTGGTCAGCCTGTGCACTGCTCATGGAGTGGAAAACAACAGCCTTCTGCAAACAGGATAGAAGCGCTGCCAACATGATCAATAGCAGTATAGCATGCTCCAACGTATCAATACAACCCCAAGCTCTACATTTCAAAGAGTCATGCTGCAAGCAACCTCGTACAGAATTTCTTCCCTGCAGACAAACATATGCGGTGGCCAAAAGACAATGTCTTAGACATATAATAGGCAGCTGGCAATATTGGTGAGCACAAAGAGCACCAACTTCAGTTCTATTGTTGAGCATCCATGATGCGACCTCTTAATCTGTGCAGATCAATTCACCCATTCTCACCTCCCCAGAGTCTAAAAACGTTAAAAATCCACGTGCTCAACACCTTTGACTCAACCAGCTTCCTTTTCTTTAAAGCCCTTGATGATCTTTTTATAATCAAGGGCTTCAATAATTTCAAACAGTGCTCTACTTTTTAATCTTGTTAGTTAAGAGTGATGCTTACAAAGCATGCTCCCTCCTGGAAAAGATGCTTGCAGTATGCATCCTTTACTGTGATCATGTGTATTTCTTGGTGGCAAAGTGGCAGGCACTTTAATTCAAAGATTCTTTGACACCCAATCGTGCCATAAGATGTACTCATAAGCCCAGCTCTAGCCCACTTCTCACGAGACAACGTAAATCATCCTCCTTTTCATGGAGCTTTGCATGGAATATCACTGGTTTGCCACAATAAGCGCCATCTTCAGTCCTGAAGAAGCTGCCATCTTGGCAAAGTTGCTGAGAATATATGATTAAGTCCCTCAATCTATGTAGATCCTTCCAATATCAATTCAGACAATATTGCCTCTAAAAAAGTTTATAAATCTTCCTTTTCTCAAAAGCCCTCGATGATTGATCGTGTTCTTATCGCTCCAATCCTTTCAAATAGTGCTCCAATCTTTAGCAGTGTTAATTAATAGTAATCTTTACAATAGCATGCTCCACCGTGGAAGTGATGAATGTGGAATGCATCCTTTACTATGATCTCTTGCTTTTCAACCTTGGCGATCATCTTGGTGGCAACATGGCATCCACCGCACATACAAAGATACTTTGATACCCAAAGAGTTCTGCCTTCAGGTGTACTTATAAGCCAGAACGCTATAGCCAACTTCCCAGAATGTCCCATAGTGCATCCTCTCTTTCTCGTCAAATGTTGGATCCGAAATAAACCAGGTTTATATCCTTCTTCCTTCATTTCCACACTTAATGTCTTGAGCTTTGGATAGATACCATCAATTTGAGGGTAACTTTTGTCTCCCACAATGAAATCATGCACCTGATTGCCAATCTCAATAAAGGCATGCATTCGCATGTTTCCTAAGACCATCTACATTCTTTGCGTCCTGTTGCATGCCAGCATAAGCATAGATATTTGACATAATCACATATGCTGCAGCATTTCCAGGATCCATTGTAACAACACGGTCAAAGCATTGCCTTCCTAAACTTACCTTGCCAATTTTTCTACAGGAACTGAGCAGAGACCTCCACCCCACAATATTAGTCTGAAAAGGACTAGTGTCAAGCAAGTCTTCGGCCTCACTCAGTCGCCCTGAATGGCCAAGAAGGTCAACCATAGTATTATAATGTTCAATTGCAGGTGATATAAAATGCTTCTCACGCATTAGCTTGAAATATAAACAGCCTTCCTCTACCAGGCCCGCACGGCTGCATGCTGAAAGAAGGCTCTGAAATGTCATATCATCTGGCTTTAACCCTGCTTGTTGCATATCCTTGAAAATTTCAAAGGCCAGAAAACAACTATCATTCTTGGCATACCCTGCAATCAATGCACTCCACGTTGCAATATCATGTGTGAGCAACCTATCGAACACTGCTTGGGCATCTTTGAGGCTTCCACAATTCGCATACATATCAATCAGTGTGCTGCCAACAAATGGATCCAATTCAAACCCAGTTTCAGTGATATGGAGGTGAATCTTCCTGCCGTGCTCTAAGGCTGCCATGCTGGAACATGCTTTCAAGACACAAATATATGTGACCCAGTTTGGCATCATGCCATCCTCTTGCAATTGCTCGAAAAGTCGCACAGATATCTGACCGGAATCATGCTCGGTATAGCCTATAATCAACATATTCCAAGTCTCTATATCTCGTTCTGGCAATCTATTGAAAACCATGCTTGCATCCTGGACACTGTGACATTTCCTGTACATGTCTATAAGTGCATTGCCAATATTGCCATCAAAATCAAAACCTCTCTCAAAGATATACGTGTGAACCTTCCTTCCCTGCTCAAGGTCTGCCATGCGGGAGCATGCTTTCAAGATGCAAACAAATGTGATGGGATTTGGATCAGTCCCATCTTGTTGCATTTTCTCAAAAAGTTGCAAGGCCTCTTCATCATGGTCATACTGGACATACCCTGCCAGCAAAGCATTCCATGCCACAATTTCTAGCTTGGGCAACTTGTCAAACACGGAACATGCATCCTCAAGGCTCCCCAATTTGACATACATGGTTATGAGAGTGTTACCAATAGACAAATCCAACTCAAACCCACTTCCAATTATGTGATTGTGAACCCACCTTCCTTGCTCTAGGGCTGCTACAGCTGAACAAACTTTCAAAATGCAAACAAACGTGGTTGGGTCTGGTTCTATGCCCTCCTGTTGCATTTGCTGGAAAAGCGGGAGAGCCTCCTGACCATTTGCATGCTGTGCATACCCTGCCATCAACACGTTCCACGTCACAACATTTCGTTCTGGCAATCTGCCAAAAGTAATGCATGCATCGTCAGGTCCTGCACATCTGAAATACATATCAATGAGAGTGCTACCAACAAAAAAATCCGATTCAAAGCCACATTCAATTATATGCATGTGAATCCGTCTACCCTCTGCCATGGTGGAACATGCTTTCAGGATATTGACAAATGTGACAGGGTTTGCTTTCACACCCTCCTGATGCATTTGGTCAAATATTAGGAGAGCCTCTTGACCATGTCCATGCTGAGTATAGCATGCAATCAAAGCACTCCAAATCACAACATCTAATTTTGTTAACGCGTCAAACACTACACGTGCATCCTCAAGGCTCCCACAGTTCGCATACAGGTCAATGAGGATGCTGCCAATAAAACCATCCACCTCAAACCCACTTTGGATGATGAGTATATGAATACGCTTACCTTGCTCTAGGGCTCTTATGATGGAGCATGCTTTCAATGTGCAAGCATATGTTACCTGGTCTGGCTGTATGCCTGCCTCTTGCATTTGACTGAATATTTGTAAAGCTTCTTGGCCATGTCCATGCTCAGTATACCCAGCAATTAACATGCTCCATGTCACAATGTCTCGAGAGGGCAAATTGCCAAACACCGTGTGGGCATCCTCGAGGCTCCCACATTTGGTATACATGTCAATAAGAGAGTTACCGATGAATGCATCCAGCTCAATTTCTGTTTCTACGATCTGAACATGAACCCGCCTGCCCTGCTCTATGCTGGAACATGCTTTCAGAAGACATCCGTATGTGAACTGGTTAGGTTTTTGACCGTCCAGTTGCATTTGCTCAAAAAGTTGGAGAGCTTCATGGCCATGTCCATGCTGGGCACACCCGGCAATCAATGCACTCCATGTCACAACATCACGCTTGGGCAAAGTTTCAAACACCATGTGAGCATCCTCGAAACTCCCACATTTAGCATACATGTCCACAAGAGTGTTGCCAACAAACAGGTCCAACTCAGACCCACATTTGGTAAAATTAGCATGAATCTGCCTGCCCAGAGCTAGGGCTCCAACACGAGCACATGCTTTCAAAATGCAAAAAAAAGTGACCTGATTTGGAGTCAAACCCCTTTCCATATGATCAAAAAGTTCAAGGGCTTCTTTACCATGTCCATGCTGAGTGTAACCTGAAATCAATGCATTCCATGCCGTCACCTCTCGGTTGGGCAATCTATCAAACATCACCTGTGCATCCTGAAGGCTTCCACATTTGGCATACACATCAATTAGAGTATTGCCAATAAATGCACCTGACTCAAGCCCTCTTTCAATGATGTGGGCATGAATGCGTCTACTTTGATCCAGGTCTGTTATGCCCGCACATGCTT
Organism: Dipteris shenzhenensis; assembly: GCF_047967505.1. NCBI lineage: Eukaryota > Viridiplantae > Streptophyta > Polypodiopsida > Gleicheniales > Dipteridaceae > Dipteris > Dipteris shenzhenensis. Next base: position 34,727,466 of record NC_141596.1, read on the forward strand.
TTAGGATGCATATAAATGTGACCCGATTTGGCTCCATTCCTGCCTCATGCATTTGCTCTGAAAGTTGAAGAGCCTTCTGACTATTCCCGTGCTGGGCATATCCGGCAATTAACACATTCCAAGTTACAACATTCTGCTTGGTCGATTTTCTGAATACTATGTGTGCATTCTCAAGTCTCCCGCATTTGGCATACATGTCAATGAGGGCACTGCCAACAAATGCGTCTGACTCAAGGCCGCTTCCAATGATTTGTTGATGGATGTACTTCCCCTGCTCTACCAGTGCTAGGCTAGAACATGCTTTCAGGACTGACACGAAAATGTGTCCATTAGGTTCCAAGCTTGACTTTTGCATCTGGTGATAGACTTTGATAGCTTGCTCATTCTGCCCAAGATTAGCATGTGCTGAAATAATTGCACTCCATGCAACCAAAGTCAGTTTGTCCAGGCTCTTCTCTGCCCTCTGAATCTCTAAATAAGGTATTTCATCACTGCTTCGTGATTGTGCAGACTGTGTTTTCCTCCACCCTCGAAACTGCATTGCGGAAGCAAATGAGAGCGGGGAGCTTGTGGTTCTTTCTTTTCTGCCATTTTTCTGTTTGAGTCTTCTCAAACGGCTTGTTTCCCCCCGGCAGATTTCCATTGAGAACTTCGCCGTTTGCCTTTGGACCTCTGAAAACCATTCAGGTTGTACGTTGTCTGGTCTCAACTCAGTCTCACGGGAGAGGACTTTTCCGTGGAATGGAGACAGAGGCATCCTGGGCTGACCTTACCTATGAAGCCCTGGTGGAGATTTTCAAAAGAGTAGGCTTTGAGGACCTTTACCTTTCTGTGCCGCTGGTATGCACGGCATGGAGAAGAGCGTCTAAAGATTCAGTTTGCTGGGAGCTTGTAAATATGGAGGATTGCTTTCGGAAAAGGCAGGAGACTTTAATGTGGTGGGAGCCATCTTTCGAGAAGAAAATCGATTTTATGGTTAAGTTGGTGGTCGATCGGAGCTGTGGGAATTTGCGCGAACTGTCTACTCGACATTGTTCCAATGACGCGTTGTTTTACGTTGCCTCACGGTAGGTTCACCACATTCTCTGTAAATTCTGGTGCGCCTGGCTGCACGCCTGTATTGTCTGTTGGATTGTTTCTTCCTTCCTCCGCTTGCATACTTATCTCTGCACATGTAGTCGCTTGGCTTGAGTTAGAAAGAGCTGTACGCGTTTCCCAATCCTGCAAGGACGATTCCAAATTGCAGCCAGCATCATCGTTGTTAACTTTAATCTCATTTGTTAAAAACTACACGATCGGTTCTCAGTAGCAGTAACATATGTTCCGGCATTCTTGGTATCCAGGTGTCATGTTGGAAATAGAAGGGCTATGGCGGAGCTCTTTCCCAGACAACACGGTTAAGCAGGTGAATGAGGCCTCAATAGGATGTTTGATGTCTTTATTCACTTGCTGTAGCTGCTCCAGATCTCTTCTCTAACATGAAACTTCATGTGACAGAGAGATTCAATGTGTGTGGACCTCTTGCAAAGTACAAAGCGGGCTTTGAAGAATGATATACAACAATATAGGAAGTCTTCAAAAGGCATGAAGTACTCACATCATTTTGCACTTTCTCTTGCTTCCTCAACTTAAATAAACACTTTTTTAGAAGATTCTTTGGAAGTAAATATAAAGAGGAATCTTATAGAATCCTTATCATAGTAGCAGCCTATTCACCTTCAAAACCAATACCTCGGGATCACAAGGGAAGACAACGAGGGAAAGGCTATACCTTCCTGGAAAAGACATTATCAATTAGAGGCTATTATGTAATATTTAACGAAGTGTCATGAATCAAGTATCAATCCAAACCTCTTGTTAGGCATATCTTCCATCTCTATCCTCTACCTTCGTTATTCAATGAGGATGCTGCCAATAAAACCATCCACCTCAAACCCACTTTGGATGATGAGTATATGAATACGCTTACCCTGCTCTAGGGCTCTTATGATGGAGCATGCTTTCAATGTGCAAGCATATGTTACCTGGTCTGGCTGTATGCCTGCCTCTTGCATTTGACTGAATATTTGTAAAGCTTCTTGGCCATGTCCATGCTCAGTATACCCAGCAATTAACATGCTCCATGTCACAATGTCTCGAGAGGGCAAATTGCCAAACACCGTGTGGGCATCCTCGAGGCTCCCACATTTGGTATACATGTCAATAAGAGAGTTACCGATGAATGCATCCAGCTCAATTTCTGTTTCTACGATCTGAACATGAACCCGCCTGCCCTGCTCTATGCTGGAACATGCTTTCAGAAGACATCCGTATGTGAACTGGTTAGGTTTTTGACCGTCCAGTTGCATTTGCTCAAAAAGTTGGAGAGCTTCATGGCCATGTCCATGCTGGGCACACCCGGCAATCAATGCACTCCATGTCACAACATCACGCTTGGGCAAAGTTTCAAACACCATGTGAGCATCCTCGAAACTCCCACATTTAGCATACATGTCCACAAGAGTGTTGCCAACAAACAGGTCCAACTCAGACCCACATTTGGTAAAATTAGCATGAATCTGCCTGCCCAGAGCTAGGGCTCCAACACGAGCACATGCTTTCAAAATGCAAAAAAAAGTGACCTGATTTGGAGTCAAACCCCTTTCCATATGATCAAAAAGTTCAAGGGCTTCTTTACCATGTCCATGCTGAGTGTAACCTGAAATCAATGCATTCCATGCCGTCACCTCTCGGTTGGGCAATCTATCAAACATCACCTGTGCATCCTGAAGGCTTCCACATTTGGCATACACATCAATTAGAGTATTGCCAATAAATGCACCTGACTCAAGCCCTCTTTCAATGATGTGGGCATGAATGCGTCTACTTTGATCCAGGTCTGTTATGCCCGCACATGCTTTTAGGATGCATATAAATGTGACCCGATTTGGCTCCATGCCTGCCTCATGCATTTGCTCTGAAAGTTGAAGAGCCTTCTGACTATTCCCGTGCTGGGCATATCCGGCAATTAACACATTCCAAGTTACAACATTCTGCTTGGTCGATTTTCTGAATACTATGTGTGCATTCTCAAGTCTCCCGCATTTGGCATACATGTCAATGAGGGCACTGCCAACAAATGCGTCTGACTCAAGGCCGCTTCCAATGATTTGTTGATGGATGTACTTCCCCTGCTCTACCAGTGCTAGGCTAGAACATGCTTTCAGGACTGACACGAAAATGTGTCCATTAGGTTCCAAGCTTGACTTTTGCATCTGGTGATAGACTTTGATAGCTTGCTCATTCTGCCCAAGATTAGCATGTGCTGAAATAATTGCACTCCATGCAACCAAAGTCAGTTTGTCCAGGCTCTTCTCTGCCCTCTGAATCTCTAAATAAGGTATTTCATCTCTAGGAAATACCTGAGTTTCAGAAGGCAGAAAAGAGCTAGGAAAAACATTTGTCTCCACAAACTTGCATGATGCTCTTTGTTTCAATGATGCTAGCTGCACCCAAAGAGGGGTCTGCCCAACATCAATCCACAAAGCCCGCTTTGTACTTTGCAAGAGGTCCACACACATTGAATCTCTCTGTTGCATGAAGTTTCATGTTAGAGAAGAGATTTGGAGCAGCTACAGCAAGTGAATAAAGACATCAAACATCCTATTGAGGCCTCATTCACCTGCTTAACTGTGTTGTCTGGGAAAGAGCTCCGCCATAGCCCTTCTGTTTCCAACATGACACCTGGATACCAAGAATGCCGGAACATATGTTACTGCTACTGAGAACCGATCCTGTAGTTTTTAACAAATGAGATTAAAGTTAACAACGATGATGCTGGCTGCAAAGTCCACCTTCCTTCCTGCTACTTGCATTATTCTTCCAACCACTCTGCTGGCCCCGTGGGGCTAAAATACACGGCTCAACAGTCTTCCTGTAGACAAAAACGTTCATATGTAGACGGTGGAGGAAGCAACCCTCAAGATTCTCGGACCTGCCAGACAAAGGTATCCATCCATCCCTGACAGACATCTTTGGGGGGAAGTGACCTCGAATCCCAGCTCTGCTACTCTTGACAGAGGGATTGATTGAAAATTAATATTCATACCCTCTTAAAAAGCGATAACTTTTTAAGAGATCTAAAATCATGGGTACGTTCTTGACAGAGGGATCGATTGAAAACTAATATTAATATCCTCTTAAAAAGCTTGGGGCAGTATGTTGAAAAATGAGAAATTCCTATTAATTAGTCGTGGAGAAAAGAAGACGGGTGAAAAGGAAAAAGGGCAAGGCTGTGATTAAACTAGTGGGCATTAAAAAGGGAGCTAAGTGAGATTGGAGAGGCGGGGAAGGGAGCGCATTAAAGAACAAGTTGAATGATGAGAATCATTCATAAGGCCTGCCCGAGATCAAAAAAGAAAACGAATTGGATGCATAGCATGGAAAAGAGGGCTGAAGCGGAGAGAGAGAGAGAGAGAGAGACAGAGAGGGGTGGGGGGAGGGGGAGGGAGATGAATTGGAGAGAGAGGGGGGGGAGAGAGAGAGAGAGAGAGAGAGAGAGAGAGAGAGAGATTCTAGGGTGTTGGCATTCACTAGGCTTGCCCGAAATAAAAAGAAGAGAAAAACAGGGGGAAAATGGTGGAGATCACATGGTCCCAACTAATCACAAAAAAAGCAATGAAAATTTACAGAACACTGAATTTTCCCTTTCGCAAGGGAGGGTGCCTTTAGTAAGGCCTTCCCTAGAGGGTAGGCCAAAAAGGAACCTTGCCATAGGGGGAAGGGGAGAAGGGACCATTTATAATAGCTTAGTAGTAGAGCTCATGTGTGTGAAATCCAAGATTATGGATTCGTCGTCTCCCTTCTTGAATTTCACATTACTGTGCACCCCTCTTAAAACATAGGCTTAAAAGATTAGCCTATGCATAAAATAAATTAACACGCAGATAAACATAGGTTAATTAGGGGCCAAAAAATTTAGAAATAACAAGGTTCAATCATTCATAAGGTGTACCCGAGATCCAAAAAGAACTAAAGAACACGAATTAGATGCACAGTGGAGATGGTGTGCAGAAAAAGGGGCGGAGACTGTAAGAAATGATGAATTGAAAGATGAGAGAGAGAGAGAGAGAGAGAGAGACACACACACACACACATATATAGAGAGAGAAATTGTTAGCTTATGCAAACCTGCATGCACTTCAAAACATAACAAAGTTGTAAGTGGAATGAAAAATATAATTGAGAGAGAGAGAGAGAGAGAGAGATGGCTAGCTTATGCAAACATGCATGCGCTTCAAAACATAACATAGTTGTAATTGGAATGAAAACATAACTGAACATGTCTAGTGTCCCAACAATTTAAGATTTCTCTAAACACTATCAAGTCACGCACAAGATGTCTTGTGGGGATCGAGACATGAAGAAGGATGTGGTCCACTCTTTGTCTATGACCACCTAATGGAAGGCTAGCAGAGTTTTTGTGTTGGGTAAGTCAAGATTGCCTTTCCCATGCTAGGCCAAGATGCAAAGAAGGCAATGATATGTGCTACATTGAGTGTCCCTTGAGTGCATCTACAACTTGCCAATCACCTGTCATCTTGCCTTAGTAGGACGAGGAAGAAGGCAATGATATGTGTTACATTTAGTGTCCCTTGAGTGCATCTACAACTTGCCAATCACCCGTCATCTTGCCTTAGTAGGACGAGGAAGTGTGACCTAGACCGTCCAACATGTGCATCTATAGAAGTAGACAAGAAACTTGTAATAAAGGACTAACAACTATCAACAAACTAGTGGGCCTTATTGTGACATGAATCTTAGAGAATGATGCATGCATCAAGCTCATTTGTTGGTGGATCAAGATAGCAAGCCCCCTCTAAGACAATGATGTATTTGTCGGGTCATCTATTTGTACACCAATTGTTTGTGCATTAAGATTGCAAGCCCCCTTTATTTTGGGTGAGAGAATAGAGAAAGATGGAGATTCAAAATACTATAACACTTAAAAAAGCATTAAAGCAAAAGCATCTAGTTTTGGTGGGGTTTTGAATTGAGCAAGGAGTGGGGGTGAGAGTGTTTGGATGCATCCTTGCAAAAAGGTAACCATAATGGTTTTCTCTGTAGTAGTAACCATCCAAGTAGTCACTAAGCTTTAAAGGGGCAAAGAGCCTGAGCATTGGGGTCAGACAGCAATCACGTTACAAGTTATTGAAGAATAAAGAGAGAGTGAGGGGAGTGCATAAGACACAAGATAGCTAATGATACACTATATTGAAATGAAGACGAACATACATATATACAACTTAACCCAATTAGGGTTAGGTTTATGCTAGTATTTGTCCCATGAAACCTATTAGTCCTCTCTAGTGGTGCAATTTCTAGCATTCTCAACCCCCGCTCTTAAGTTTTACTAGATAAGCATAAGGTTCATATTTTTGAATTTTTTGAAAATTAAAAAGCCACACCATGGAACAGAGGTGCTTGAGCATAAAAATCTGTTAGTGCATTGGTGCACTATTAGAGGTTTTTTGGACTCCTTATGCTACACATAGTTTGGACTTTCTCATAGAGGACATATATATGTATGTATATATATATATATATATATAGTTAGTGTGACTATTGGGATTAGTAGTTTTGATAGATGAGTTCTTGGAAAAATCATGCATCCGAGGAACATGATTAGTTGAGCATAAAGGCACACTATTCCATATTCGTTTATAAATGGTATGGTGGATTTTTCCAAAAACTATTCAAAATGTCACAAAGATGGTAAATATGCATGTATGAAAATTATATGTAGCATGGTCCTGATGAAGGCAAAATAAGATATGCTTGATAAAAATAAGAGGCAAAATAAGAGTTATATGCAAGGAGATTGCCTCTTATAGGTGGTTATATGCAAGGAGATTCCCTCTTATTAATATCTTCATGTCATCTTGTGTGGGCATTGTGTTAGGCTTCAATTCATGCATTGAATGTACTTGAGTCCAATAGTTCATCCTTCTTCACCCTTCTCTATCAAGAATTTGAAGGGTCTTGAAAACAGGTACACACTCCCCATAATTTTCTCAGCTACATGCTAAACGTCACTATAGAAAAAAGAGGTACCTAGTACACCATTCTCTATCAACAAGTTGAAGGGTGCTGAGAAAGGGATGCGTAGTCCCTATAATTTTCTTAGCTGCTAAGATCTCACCTTTTCGAGCATTTCATTCTCTCCTTTCCTCTTCTTTTTCCCTCTCTTTTTTCCTCTCTTTTCCTCTCTTTATCCTCTTTTCATCTCTTTTCCCCTCTCTTTCATTCTCTCATTTCCTCTCTTTCCTTCTCTCTTTTCCTTCTCTTTCCCTCTCTTCTCCTCCTCTCTTTTATTCTCTCTTTTCCTCTCTTTCCTTCTCTCTTTTCCTCCTCTCTTTCCTTCTCTCTTTCCTTCTCTTTCCATCTCTTCTCCTCCTCTCTTTCATTCTCTTTTTTCCTCTCTTTTCCTCTCTTTCCTTCTCCCTTTTCCTTCTCTCTTTCCTTCTCTCTTTTCCTTCTCTTTCCATCTCTTCTCCTCCTCTCTTTCATTCTCTCTTTTCCTCTCTTTTCCTCTCTTTCCTTCTCTCTTTTCCTCCTCTCTTTCCTTCTCTCTTTTCCTTCTCTTTCTATCTCTTCTCCTCCTCTCTTTCATTCTTTATTTTCCTCTCTTTCCTTGTCTCTTTTCCTCCTCCCTTTCCTCTCTTTCATTCTCTCCTTTCCTCTTCTTTTCCCCTCTCATTTTCCCTCTATTTTCCTCTCTTTTCCCCCTCTCTTTTCCTCTCTTTCATTCCTCTCTTTTCCTTCTCTTTCCCTCTCTTTTTCTCCTCTCTTTTATTCTCTCTTTTCCTCTCTTTTCCTCTCTCTTTTACTTTCTCTTTTCCTCTCTTTTCCTTTCTCTTTCCTTCCTCTCTTTTCCTCTCTTTCATCCTCTCTTCCTCTCTTTCATCCTCTTCTCTCTTTTCCTCTCTCTTTTCCTTTCTCTTTTCCTCTCTTTTCCTTTCACTTTTTCATCCTCTCTTTCATCCTCTTCTCTCTTTTTCTCTCTTTTCCTCTCTTTCATTCTCTTTTTTCCTCTCTTTCCTTTTCTCTTTTCCTCCTTTCCTCTTTTCTTCTATTTTTCTCGTTTCCTCTCCTTTCATCTCTTTTCCTACTCTCCTTTCCTCTCTTTCCTTTAACCCTTCCTTCTCTCTTTTCCTCCTCTCTTTCCTTCTATCCTTTGCTTTCTTTTCCTGTCTTTCATTCTCTCCTTTCCTGTTCTTTTCCCCTCTTTTTTCCTCTCTTTTTCTCTCTTTCATCCTCTCTTCCTCGCTTTTTCCCTCTCTTTCCCTCTCTTTCATTCCTCTCTTTTCCTCCTTTACCCCTCTCTTTCATTCTCTCTTTTGCTCTTCATTCTTTTTTCCTCTCTTTTCCTCTCTTTCATCCTCTCTTCCTCTTCTCTCTTTCTCTCTCTTTTCCTCTCTTTCCTTCTCTCTTTTCCTCTCTTTCCTTCTCTCCTCTTTCCTTCTCTCTTTTCCTCTTTTCCTCTCTTTTCTTCTCTCTTTTCCTCTCTTTTCCTTCTCTCTTTTCCTCTCTTTCCTTTAAGCCTTCCTTCTCTCTTTTCCTCCTCTCTCTTTCCTTCTCTCCTTTCCTCTCTTTTCCTCTCTTTCATTCTCTCCTTTCCTCTTCTTCTCCTCTCTTTCATTCTCTCCTTTCATCTTCTTTTCCCCTCTCTTTTTTCCTCTCTTTCATCCTCTCTTCCTCTCTTTTCCCCTCTCTTTTCCTCTCTTTCATTTCTCTCTTTTCCTTCTCTTTCCCTCTCTTTTCCTCCTATCTTTCATTCTCTCTTTTCCTCTTCATTCTTTCCCCCTCTCTTTTTTCATCTCTTTTCCTCTCTTTCATCCTCTCTTCCTCGCTTTCATCTTCTTCTTTCTTTTCCTCTCTTTTCCTCTCTCTTTTCCTTTCTCTTTTCCTCTCTTTTTTCCTCTCTTTCCTTCTCTCTTTTCCTCTCTTTCATTCCTCACTTTTCCTCTCTTTTATCCTCTTCTCTCTTTTCCTCTCTCTTTTCCTTTCTCTTTTTATTTCTTTTCCTTTCACTCTTTCATCCTCTTTTGCTCTCTTTCCTTCTCTCTTTTCCTCTCTTTCCTTCTCTCTTTTTCTCTTTTCCTCTCTTTTCTTCTCTTTTCCTCTTTTCATCTCTTTTCTTTGCTCTTTTCCTCTCTTTTCCTTCTCTCCTTTCCTCTTTTTCCTTTAAGCCTTCATTCTCTCTTTTCCTCTTCTTTTCCCCTCTCTGTTTTCCTCTCTTTTCCTCTTTTCCTCTCTGCTCTTCTCTTTTCCTCTCTTTTCTCCTTTCTTTTCCTTTCTTTTCCTTCTCTCCTTTCCTCTCTTTCCTTTAAGCTTTCATTCTCTCTTTTCCTCCTCTTTTCTGCGCTCTCTTTTTTCCTCTCTTTCATCCTCTCTTCATCTCTTTCATTCTCTCTTTTCCCCTCTCTTTTCTCCTCTCTTTTTCCTCTTTGTCATCTCTCTTCTTCTTCTTATTCTCCACCTCTTTTTACCGAGGAGAAGACTGAGGAAGGCATAAAACACCCTACGGGATCCCCGTAAGCTTTGGAGAGACTGCTACGAATGACTATATAGCAAGGATGACACTATAAAGGACATAATGGATTGTGTAGAGGCCTTCATGGACTGCAAGTATGTAATCCATGAAGAGTTTGATTATATATTAGAAGAAGGGGAAGATGAGGACCGGAGTGACCCATCTAGCGGTGAGGAGGAGGAAAGTATCTCGGATAGTAATAAAGAGCTGTAGACCTCTTCCTCTATTTTGGCATTTTTGGAGAATGCCTCTTTTAGAGACAGATTTTGCTTAACAATACTAGTTCCGTGATATTTTTTGTGTATGAGAACTCTTCTTTAACAATATTATTTTTTGTGATATTTTTTGTATATGAAAACTCTCTTGGATTCCACTTGTGTCAAGTAAATAATTGTCCTTTCATAATTGTCTTTTCATAAAATTTTAAAGTAAATAATTATCTTTTCATAGTTTTATTAGTTTGAATTTAAGTCTGAAGTAATAAATTATCTTTAAAGTAAATTGTCTTTTCGATTCTTACCCCCTTTTGTGGTTGTTTTTATTTTTATGTTTGTGTCTACATTTGTCCAATCTCCCCAAATTAGACATGGCATCACGTCGCACGTCCGGAGAGTACAAAACCCCTCATAGGAGAAAACCTCATGATCTATACTCTCTAGAGGACTTTGATTCCCTTCAAGTGACTCCTCAGGGGCCTACCCTTGTGACTACCCCTGGCCGACTCCTCTTAGGCCTAGTACTATGACTACCCCTTGGGGAACTCCTTTGTTAGTAGCCTATGGCTTCCTCGGGAGTCTCGACGAGTTTGTCGCATCCATGAGCGATGGGGATGTAGCGAGATACTTCTCTTTACTGTCCCAGAGGATCTCAGCTATTCCCTCTCCTACACCCCTCAGGGGTAGATCAAGGCCATCGACGGCTATACCTACTTGACAACCATCCCCTGTAGCCCCTTCGACCGAGGGGTCATCACTTGGGCATACCCACCGTAAGTCCCAGAAGACTAGGAAGGGTCGAGGCTGTTGTGGTGACTCAAGGGATGTAGACGAGTCAGCACACTCTCATCCCTACAGGTCTCCACTTGGTCATGAGACCCAGTACTAGTTAGGTCCCTCGCCCTCTCTACTCATAGGAAGAGGCACCCTAGAGCCCACTCCCTCTACTATTCCTCGCTCCATAAGCACTCGTAGTACCACCCCTTGCTCTAGCTCTGCTATTGCCACTCCCACTCCCCCGCCCCTACCTGAGGATCTGTACTATGACCTCACTCGGAGTAAAGAGATCATAGAAAATAAAAAAGGGCAAAGAAGTGATAGCCACCATTAGGCGGTTGATGAGCCACCATTTCAAAAGTGGCATACAATTGACTGGCGGCACTAGGATGATGAAAAGAAGAAGGAAATCATCGAGGAATTGAAACGAAAATACCCTAACCCCTCCAATTGTGAGCCCGATGACAATTACATGCAAGAGCGCATGTGTATTGTCTTGAAGCATCGCAAGTCAAGCTTGTGAGATGCCATCGTGGCAACGAAGAAGCCTAAATCTAGCTAGGCAGATAAAGTTGATTGGAAGTTTTTGAAGAAGGAGTTGAGGGCCAACCCCCAAAAGTTTGACAATCAGAGGAGGGCTGCGAGGAGACGGCTGGACACCATAGGTGCTTCACACCTTGGAAGTGGCAGAACGGGTGCGTTCAAGGCATGGGCGGTAAGTCTACTTCTTCTCATTTAATTAATTATTCTATTTGTTTTGTTACATATTGCATGCACTTTATCTAACTCTCGTAATTTAGATCCACAACAATCTGTGATTGGTCACCTTCCCACAAACGAAGAGACAAGATGCGCATTCCGTATAGGAGTGAGGCTCTGGTTTATTAAGATGGAGGCATAGGGAGTGGTAGTCAATTGGGATGTGGTGGCTACTCACTTGGTATAAGTCTACTCCAACTTGTAGTCTCACTTTTAAATAGTTTTATTCTTTAAGTTCCAATTTAATTTCAAATTAAAATGGTTTCACTTTTGGGGTGCAAACTCGAACGTCCTATCAGCGAAGGCGAGTGACAAGGAGGCAGTTCTCATGGGATTTGGCTTAGACAACTTTTACAAGGGCCAGGGCAACGACGATGACTCCAACGGAGGTCACGAGGGCCAGGGCGATAATGATGACTTTGACGAGTCGGATGAGCAATACAAGGTTGTATATACTTCGACATGTATATGATTTTGTTTGTTGGCTCGTTTGAGCGATCACCCTTTTCACAAGGGAAATTTTGTAGCAAACAAGGTTTGAGAGTTTTATGTAGCCTGTTTGCTTGTAACATTCTTTTGTAATACAAAAAAATAAACATTAGTGGGGAAAAATGGGGCCACAACAAGCCCTTTTTTGCCCCACTAAAAATGTTTTTATTCATGTTAAACATTGGTATATATCGACACTTTACCAGTGTCGGTATATATTGACCTTTACCAGTGTTGGTATATACTGATGCTTATATAGCAACATAAATACCAACCTTTTCACCTGTTAAAAAAAAAACTTTTTAGTTTAAAAAAGTTCAGTATTTGTGTCGAAAAATGGCCTATACCTTGTAGTGATATTTGCAAATAAAAAATATGTACTTCCCCAATAGAAACAAGGTCTGGCCATTATGAGACACTCAAAGATAGGATTGTGCAAAGTTTCCCAACATACACCTACAGTATACCTACACAAACTTTTGAAACTTGTGCCAATGCATGGACTAAAATATCCAAGTAATTACACATGTCACACCATACAAACTAGGTCAGCAGACCAATTTGAAAGTTACAATGAGTACATAGAAGTTATTGAAAGAAAGGTTTGATGACCATCCAACACACATATAAGGTATAAGTATGCTAATTAATGTACAAGTCCTTGACACTTGTACACCATACATATTTTATGACTATCAAACACAAATACCTATGGTATAAGTATAACAATGCACAATTTTTTGGTCCTTATACACCATTCATGGTGTAAAATTAGAAAATGTGCATGCCCCACCTCATAAAATATGCTAGAACCATATGAATTTTTTGTATGGATATATACCTTACTGACAAAGGATCATGAAAGGTTTCATGACCATGGACTAGAATACATACATGTATGCTATGGGTTTCCATGCTCAATTTTTTGATAACTGTGCACTATGCATAGTCCAAAATGAGGAAAGAAAATATGCATATCCTAGCATACAAATGATATCATATCCATGTCAAAGTTTGCAAGTATATGGGCCGTACTCATTAAAAGGTCTTTGCAACATTTCATGGCCATTAGAGGCATGCATTGAGGCTATAAGCAAATAGATGCACAAATTTTCCACACATGTGCATCATGTATGGTAACAAAAGAGAATATATTCATCCAAAACGATATAGGTATCAACGTTTGACCATTATGAGAGATTGCCAGTATATGAACCCTATTGAAAAAAAGATCTAAGAAAATTTTTGTTACCATCAAACCATGGCATTTTTAGCATGCAACTAATTAAAATTACACTTTTAAGGTTTTCAATGACTCCAATGCTAGGAGGTCATCAGTGTCCACCTCCCTAAACCCTAGGGGTGTGAGCTAGGCTCGAAAGCGATCTAAATGCTTCACGAACCTGGGTTCTTGATTGAACAAGTACTTCAAATAATCAATTGGGACCCATCTTTTTGTAGACTCATCAAGTTGATATGCAAAACTCGCGATGTAGTCTTGCATGTACTTGATGAGGTCTTCAAAATCGTCTCGGGCTCCTAAGTAGGTGCTTAGGACATCTATGCTCTTATCAAAGACTGGAAATAACTCCTCCTCTCTATCAATTAATGGAGTATGGGAGATGAAATCGTGGAAGGCAGACCTAGTAGAATTCATGGTAGTTTGGTAGCTAGGAGAACTATGGCTATGATAGTGAAACTTTGAAACTAAAGTAACTTTATAACCTATATATACCCAAATGTTCTAAATATAAAAAATAAAAAGAATTATAAAATTTTTGGGAAAAACTTGACATTGACATGAAACAAAACCATTCAAAACATCAAAATTAATTGCACCACTATATTAATTGGAAAATGTTAAAATCCACAATTGTTCCACCCCACATTTTCTAGACAATCTTTAATATTGCAGGAGGGATAAAAGTGGCACTATGCACGAGCTTCTCTACACGCTTTCCTACCTTTTCACCATTTAAGGCAAAGTGAAAGGACTCAGACATGCCATCCTCCATGACTAATAGGTGTTCCCACATGTCCCTGAGAGTCCACTGTGACGTGACAGTCACGTTCTTGACATCTCCTAAATAAGAACCAATACATAAACTTACCCCTGTATTATCATCATCGTTAGAGTCAAGGGGGAGCCAATTGCCACCTGTTTTCTTCCAGCCCCTATATTGGAAAGCAAAATATAACATTTGGCGGGAGATGTGGTACTTGACAACCACATTGTCCTTACATACATGGCATTGAAACAGATCACCCTTTTGTTCACCTGACCTGCTTCCCCAATTCACCCCAAGCAATTCGTCAAGGGCATTCTCATGTAGGCACTTGCATGACCACATGGTTTTTGTTCTATGCATTAGGGGAGAATTGGGGTCTCCAAAGGGCCCAATTTCAAGGGATTAGTGAGGGATTTGAGGTGTACCAATGGGAATGCTCCTTTTTGTGGGGCAATGCCATGTTGAGGTGGCATGTGCATAATAAATGCCAAAGGAAATAGGTGGTTTCAATTGGAAAAACCATGTTGTGCTGAAAGAAAACCATGGATTTTGAGGAGATATTTAATGCATGGCAAGTGGCCTTGCAAGTGGGAGGAGGGAGGAAATCCCACGAGAGTGACATGTGGCACTTCGCTTCCCAAAGTAGGGACCAGAATAGTGAGCAGCCCCGTGTGGCTACCACATGGCACAACCCACCGCCACCTGCCTAAGCCACCTACCAAAAATTTAATACGCGACTGGCATGCATGTAGGGAATAGAACCCACAACCACTTGTACATCATTCAAGAGCCTTGACCACTAGGCCACCAAGCCAATGGTGACACTTCTCCCTACCATGTGAGATATAAAATAGCCCTCCTTCATTTGGTGGATCCTTGAGCATTAATGTAAGGCAAAACCATGTATAGTCTTCTAAAACCACCTTGTCATGCTTTATGACCCTTACACGTAGGATTGTATTAGGGAGACTAATCTTTTCTTAATCCATTCCTTATGAGGTACTTTCAAGACCCCAAATCTCCCCTAATGCATCTAGATATTATGAAAACAAGAAGCAAAAATGTGCAGAGGCATAAACCAAGACAACCTTACCCATTTAGAGCCAAATGTAAACTTCATGGCCATGCCCACATCCTTTGCAATCTTTTCCTTATATGATTGCATTGTTCTTATGTCCATGCTGCAATCCATGTCTTCAAGTTGTGGTGTTGCAATGCATTGAAGATGGCCATAGCCTGATGCCATCCTTGGAGTAATGTACTTGGCATCATACCAATAGATATTTCTCTGTTTCAAAGCAGAGGACTTCTCTCCAACATGCATTTGCCTTCCTAAATCCTCATGAATGGCAGTAAACTTACCTAAGAAGCACTCGACTGGTTCCCACTCCCAAAGTCTGAAGGAAATACATCTGGATAGAAATGGCATGTTGATATGGCCCTTTCCTGTAGAGGGGACCCCTCAAGGGCCGTATCGTCAATTGCATTTTGCTTAATTGCACAACGGAATACATTTTCCTTAGTACACAAATATATAACTCCAAGAACCAGCACTGTGGCTTTCATAGATCTCCTCCTATTTGCCAGTGCATTGGTTGTCATAGACCTCCTCCTGTAATACATAAAAATAGGTAACGGAGCTATAACTCCAAGAACCAGTGTGGTGGTCTCTCCAAGACAACCTTGAATTCTGGGCGATGATAGGTGGTTAGGCCAGAGACTGTGCTGTGGCGATGCTGAAAATGATAGATTGCATCTCATTATTAGGCCAAAAACTAGCGCAGTACTCTTTTCAAGCCAACCTATGATTTACATGGGCTACGGGCAAAGAAGTGGCAAAAGGTTGCATGATGGCAAGTGGTTAGGTTAGAGACTGTGCTGCCACGGTGTTCAGAATGATAGATTGTGTATAATTATCACAACAAGAACTAGTGCAATGGTCTCTCCAAGCCAACCTTTAATTTTAATGATCTGCATGGGTGCGTGCCTAGTGACAGGTGGCAAAGCTGCAATAAAAGGCTGCATGATTATAAGTGATCAGGCGACGTCACCCAGAGACTTCACTACACGAAGCAATACAGAGATGCCATGTGTCGAGCTATGCAGTGTTTTGAACAAATAGATTGCATCTCACTATGATGCCAGTGCGCCCTCATGACATTGGGAAATTTTTTGACGAGAGCGCGGTTCCACGTAGAATTTAAATATTCACCCACGAGCACATCACATCGCGGCCCCAAAATGGCCTCAAAAATAGTTTCATGATTAGCTACACCCAAGCAAACATTGATGCATCACTAAGTAGGTTATTGAATTGATAATGATTGTTTTTAAAATTATTTCTATGATCACAAAGGAAGCAACTTGCAAAGGACATGGCACTAGAGTTTGTATTTAGGATGGAGATGATTTTATGCTGTAAAAGATAAGGAATTACATTTGATAGAATACATCTTTTTCTCTATTAAGGAGAGGTTTGGGGGAGGACGATTGGATGAATATGGTTCGTTGGATTATAACAATTTGAAAGATTAATTTATGATCATTGGATCGTTGGATGAACAGGCAGTTAATTGGACACTTAGCTTTTGGCAATTTCTTCTTTTATCCCCATTGCATCTCTACTCTACATTCATCAAGATCCTACTACTCACTTTGAAGCCATGTTAATATTCCATCTTCAAGAAGAAGACGAGAGCTTCACGACACCGGAAAAAAACCCACTCAAGAGTTCGAGGAGCAGATCATTCGTCGTAATCATATCTCTGTTGCCATTAGAGCTTTTCTAAATAGTTGCTAGAGCATTAAATCTTTGTGGAAGAGTAGCAAAGAACTCTTGTGTGTTTGAACTTGCGATGACTTTTCTAGCACAACTTGTGCAGCAAAAGGAAGAGACCGAATGTTTTGAAATGATCAAGAAAAAACTCTGCTTGCCTAAACCTAGAACAAGCGATGAGATTATTCCTCAATAATAAACTGGCAAATTGCTGAGTGTTTTTAGATGATTCAACCTGTGGCAAGCTTTGGGAAGCTCTTCTTGATGAAATTGGGCTCAGTTCTTTAAATTCTGGCAAAAATCCAAATGTTTTACAACACAGAATGTGGCAATGCATCATCCAAACCTGAAGAAATCATAAATCACAGTATTAGCTTGTAGATCTAAGAGACATCTCACTGATTTTTGAAACACTATCGTTTTTCGTTGCTCATTTAATCACGCATGCAACATCTTTTATAGTAAGAGCCAACCACTAATCCTACAAAACCAAGTCTTACTTGAACAATGTTACCACAACCTTCCTCTTGGATTTGGTGCAATCCTACTGTTCATAGCATAGATAGCTCGGAAATATTTTTAGATTTCATCGTGACTTGCCACGGGTTTTGCACTAGTGATGGTAATCGAAATAGCTATATGGCATTTTAGAAGACTTGGCAAAGAAAAGTTAATTCTTAGCCCACATGTCAAGATTGAATGCAAATGTGTAGATTTGGAAGTCCTTGGAGATATTATGCCCTACAATCTATCAAACAAAGGTATTATAGAGATGAGACTTATCCAAAAGATTTCAATCAGGAATACAAAGTGTATCTCTTTATATTTTAGAGTAAGAGATATTCCTAAGGATGGTTGCAAAGGAGGAAGTAGAAGGACATATAGATGAAGAATTATCATAGAATCTCATGTATCTGAAACTTTCGTGTGACAATTGTAAGGAAAGATTATGTACTCTCTTCAATTGTTACTCCTTGAGAACATTGATTTACCAAATGTCTTTCATGATCATGTATATTACATGTAGTTTTCATCAAAGAAGATTAATAAGTCTTAGGGAAATATATAGTATACTTGCAAAGTGCTTGTTATTCTTTGGAATAAGAAACGGACTTCTAAATGCCTTCTCTATTTGAATATATGTATTTTGTGAGCATTGATTTTTATGTTCAAGTTTAAATACAAGTTTAAAAAATCAATTTAGGACGATTTAGTAATGTTTTTTAGTTTTTGTGTTTGCAGAGTTGTTTCCTCTTTTATTAGGTACAAATGTATTTTCTTTCATAGCCCAAATTTTGTATTATTACTACAAAATTATAGTATCCTAAAATTAATTTTGTATTGAGAAATGATTTTTGGTTTTGTCCAAAAATTTAAAAGGAACATTAAAAACTAATGAAATACGCCTATAGCGGAGAGGATGATGCAAGATTCTACCTAGAGAGACTTTTGTTGTAATTCTCAATTTTTTTCTTAAGGGTGTCCTCGAAGGCTCATTATTGATAAATCTTGTGCAGTTGTGGTGCTTCTGTTGGTGTGATCTTAATAGAGTCGATATGATCTTCTTCGAGTCCAAGAAGTCAACATAATGCTGTAGAAGGGGGTCACATTAGTGAATTCCTGCACTATGCTCTCTTCTCAAATACATACATGAAATGTGTGATTGAAGGTTGCACTCGCTATTTCACTCTCGTGCTATTGGACAAGCAGCTCTTCACTCTAGTAAGTGTTAGATATGCTCAATGTCCCACCCTCCTGGTAACCACCAGTGGTCTAAGGTGTTTAAGTCGTAAGGCCCCCATATGAGGAGAAGCCATGTGTGAGCTCGGGACACTGGATGGATCGTGACTTGCATGTCAGATGAGGTCTATCAATGAGACCGTTGATGGTAGAAAGGTGATTGTGTAGGAGCCCCTTATTCTTGTTGGGGCTTGGGGGCCAGCGGCCCCCCTGGTGGGGATTCGGGGGTGGGAGTCCCTGAGGCGATAGTATAGGAAATATTCCTTGAATATTCCATGGACGACTAGTCGGCTCCACCGACTAGGTTGACTGGTCGACTCCACCGACTACGTTGATTTGACTACCGCCCTCATAGCTATAAAAAGGCGACCTCCCCAATCCATTGTAGTAGATCAGTTCAGATCAGATCAGATCTTCCAGCTAGTAGCTCTTCACCTAGTATCTATCTAGATCGCCATCTAAGCTCCACTGTGGGAGCGCACGGGTGGACGGAGCCATCATTTGTACTACATTAGTATTGAAGGAAAAGTTTGTTCCACTCCAGTTTGTTGTGTACTCTCTATTCTTTGTTCAGTTTCTGTTTCGCTGCGCCGTAGTGTAATTTAACAGTAAACCCTAGGCCAAATGAGGACGATGCGTAAGAATGGTAAGGAGTGGAGATTGCAAACGTTTGATGTGATGGAATGCATCCGACGTTGCATATTTCCTAGTAGCGAGTTTTCCGCCCATGGTTATTCAAAGGTACTTTCCAAGGTTTTTATCCTTTGATGTCCGTCTGCCCTTGAATATTACTTTGGATACATCTTTTCTCGCGGGACTAATGTCAACACGGTACAACAGCCGGTTATGGATCTCAAGTTCTAGTTTATAACGCACGTTCTCCCTAAATCTTGTAGGCAACCACGCCTTCGTACACTGGGCGAAGCGTATCCAAGGTCCATGTGGATGAGAATGGATGTGGTGACGAAAATGCATGCTTCTCCTTTCTCACGAGTGGTGATTGGGACCTTGCTGTAAAGGATGCTATCATGCTGTTATGGCTCGTAGTGTATCGATCGGGTTCACACTGCTCAAGTCTGCATGTCGAAGGGGCGGCATTCAAGTTTTGACTCGGGGGAAGCATATCCATTCGACCAACTAAAAATCAATATATGCAGCCTCACGCTCGGTTACAGCATACATTATATGCTGCCACGCGTAATTCAGGGTCAAGCACAGGGAGTCGGTGCTCACGTACCAAAGATGAAAGCTTGGCAGCAATTGCACAATGGATGAAAAACATGCTAATAAGAAACTAATTACTGCAATGCTTAATTCCATGGGATAATAAAGACGATGCTTGGAATTAAATTCGAGGATTAGAGTATAAATTGTTCAGCTAAAAACCAAGCTGCTCGTAGGGAAGACTTTTTGAAAGGAATCATTCTGCATGGGAAAAACGACAATGGTTGCCGCCAACGATACTGATACGAGTCGAATCAATCTAGATGTGCTTATTGGTATTGTATAAACTCGACGGGGCTTATTGCCCTTCCTGACGATTTTTGCGTTACAAGGTATATGATGCGGAGGTATCGAAATTTTCTCGTTTGCCGGCCCCTGCATTATTTATAACGTAAGCTCTCGCACGTTCAAATTTCAATCCATTTGCACAAGCTGTTTCCATTCGATTGATACGCCACCAGACAACACTGTTGAACCATTTTTCAACCTCGTGTGCCCAAATTTGTCATCGATGTGAATCCCTTGCCACCAGCAGTTCTTCCTGCTCTCAACGAATTATCTTACGACACATACACTCTTGCTTTTGCCACTTCCCCACGATTAAGTTTTTTCGGAAAGAGAACTAATAAGAAAAATATTTCGTGTTATAGGTTTAAAATTATAAACTCACCTTGTAGACGGACTCATGGTAATCAATAAGATTTGGTATGTTTTTCTTTCCAGAAAAAACTTGACGGATCGTCAAAAACATAAACTCTCTAAAAATAATGATACGTCAAAACACCTCTCTATAAAAATAATGAGACACATGCATTCTGGCACTCTTCTTATGACCCTTACCTCCCCCTTTTAGAAAGCCACTAAGGTTTTTCTTTGGGATGTCAAACATCGTAAACTTGTTGCAGTGAGAATTCAATCACGGTTGGATCTGGGTAATTGACCTTTTTTTTTAAAATCCAATCACATCAAGGATAACAAATTCAAGGAAAACATTATTGTTATGCTTGGCAAACAAGGGCATGAAGTTACTAGAGATAAATGTAGCACATGTTATGTAGTGTGACATTTCCAACATTGTAGGCTCTCAATCCACTCCTATAGGAGACTATGGCATGTGCGTGACTCGGTTCCTTGAACCTACTCCACCTGTCATCTCACAATACGACTCAAGCACTTTCCTCCAATGCTTTTGCTCTAATGCCCTTTCAATTTGTTATACTCTCCATGGCAACAGAGAAGCTATTGGCCCTAACGGGACTCTAGTCGACTCTTATAATATTTTTGAAAACTTTGTGGCAAGGATCTTACAATGCTATTAAACCACTATTGCATGACAGGGCATCTTCCTCCTCCTATTAATCATGGTGTTATAAAATTCATCCCTAAGTTGGTGAATTGCTTACACTACAAGGACTAGCACCTATTTACCATGCTAAATGCACAATGTAAAATACTAGGTAGGGCAATGGCTATGCAAGTCGAATTCATACTTGCTAGGGTCTTGTGCCCTTGACAATATGGTTTCTCCGTGGTCGAAAGATCCATCATGCTATTCTAAATATGTTGCTTGGTGCATATTTTCCCCTTAACTCAAAATCATAAATTTCCCTCTTGAATTTCGATTTGGAAAATAGCCTACGACTACATGAGTTGGTCATCTTGCTAAAGTTTGGCTTGCTTTTGCACTATGACTAAGACTCTACTTTCCAGTGTTGTAGTAAACATATTTATTAATTGTTATCACTATGAGACTGTAGTGTTCATTCTGCCAAGGATCGCAATTCATGCCATTGCTCTTCACCATTATCCCTTAACCGTTGCTCTGTTAACTTGACTATTACCTTGATACATGATCAAATCGCAGAGTGCCACTGCTATATGATTCTTTCTTTTCTTCTCAACTTTTTGGTAACAATCGATAATACTAATATCTTAGTTGCAGATAGTGTAACTTTTAATAAGAAAACAGAGATGTAAGTCATTGGGGAAATCTTCCCCTAGAGAGTTATGAAAGTGTAGGTTATTGGGTGAATCTTTCCCAAGGCAGAGTTACAAATATCATCCCATGCTACCTTTTTCAAGGCTTTAATGCTTGAAGTTCATAAGTAGATTTTTAACAAGATAGAATTTGAGAATTTTAACCTTATAGATGGTTGTAGATGACTTATGCCAATCGATATGAGTACTTCGACGGCTAAACTTGGACCTTATAGGAGGAAGTTATGTAAATTTGTCGTGAATTTATCAAATTTAAAGCTCTAAATTTTAGCCCCTCAACTACCATTGGGTGAACATTCACCCCTAAAATTTACCTTGGTAGTGGATCAAGATGGAGGCCTTGATATTGTCATGAGTATTTACACTGCATTAGTAGATGTTTCGGACTCCAGCTAATCTTGACACTGGGGATGGAAAATCTATTGCTAGATTGGGAGGCCTCTTTGCAATCACTACTATGGTTAACTCAGTATGACTTCACATAAATTCTACTTTATAGCACATATCCCTTAGGAGTTGAGTTTTCTTAGGAAACAACGTTTAGATTGGTGCTTCAACAAAGTGCAAATGAAATTCCATAAATGGCATGATAAACATTTATCACTCCTCAACTAGGTTACTATCCTTTAAAACATTCTTTCTCCACTCATGGTGTATGTTTCTAGATCTTTCCATTCTCCCAAAGTGGATTCCTAGTGTTGAAAAACTCTCTAAAGAATTCCTATGGCAGGATCAATGGCATTCCTTTCCTTAGCATTTCACTACTACAGCTAAATGTAAAGGTGGGATTAGCCTAAAATCCTTCCAAGACGAATGCGATGGCATCTGCAAATTGCACTCCCAATGACCATGGGTAGTTATTGCTAAATATTGGATTGAGCAATAAGGTGCGCTAGCAGTTAATCGTGATAGCAACTGATGGAAAGGACTCCTATTGTCTGAGTTTTAACTAAAGATTGCTCGTTCGGAATTGTCCACTTAACTGATTCAAGTTTGGAGAAGAAATTTTGGCAATTGTGATTTAAGTTCAAGAATCGTAGTTAAAATAGGCACCGTTTGATTCATGTACACTTTGGAGTATTCATCTTAGGAGAGCTTGACCGAAAATACTCTCTAACATGTTGAGCTTCCTCTCATGGGGTATCTTGCCACTAAAGATCAGCTCATCAACTAGAAGGACTTCTCGAGGTTGCCCGTTTTTTTGCAATGTTAGAATGGAAGGAGTCGCTTTCATGTTTTTTGGAATTGTATCATAACACGATCATTAGAGCGGAACATCCAACAACGTTTCTTTAATTCTCAAATTCTCATTCATTCAAGTGGAATCATGCTTTACTTGGTGAAAAAGGAAATTTAGTGATGCTCAGCTTCGAGTGTGGCATCTTATTAGAGCTTGCATCATACAACATATTTGGAAGTAGAGGAATCTTATTGTATTTCATTGCACAAAACTGGCGTCAGACTTTATCAAGCTACTAAATCTAAACTTTTAGAAATTTTAACATTCTTGAGTTGTGAGTTTGATTACACTTTACAATGATTAGAATGGTGTGTCTACAAAGTGTGTGCTGAGCAATTAGGTGTTTTAAGCACGGAAGTGCTATGAGATTTTTTATCTGAATTTCCTCTCAAAATATGGCATTCAGAGCTGTTGACAAAACTCATTGTCATTTGGTGAAAAGGCATTGGGCGATGCAAATGGTTAGGCACGTGATGTCTATGAGGAGACACGTCTTTGGGTCTCAACATATGGATAAACAATTGGCCATTTTGCAAAAACATAGCCCCTATTCAATTTCGTCCACGTCTAGGTAAGTGACTTAACAATAGGGGTCACTACCTCAACATGTATATGCTGACTGTGGACTATAGGTACAGTTCTCACACGATCGGTCGACTTACAGGGTTGGGCTTATTGCAGAGGAAACAACTTATGAGGCTTGTCTCTTTGCGATTTCCCTTAAGGTTCAACTTATATATCTTGTGCAGTGTAGGCTTCTTGGAATATCAAGTTCGCCCTTGCATCTTCGTAGGTGTGGTCAACAACCCCTTCTAACCATCTAAATTTCATACTATGAAGAATGGTGACCTGCAAACTTCCTAACAAGTACTACATTACCAAATGCAAGGATATTTCAACAATTTTCTCTCTTAGTAATGGTTGCTTGGAAAGTTAGTTTCATTTGTTCTGTGCATTTGTCACATCTCGGTTGTTATGGAGGTTTATACATAGCTAGTTGACTAAAGTGTAGATTGTCCTTCCTATAAAATGGAAAGTAGCCCTTCATCTGATTTGTGACTATTATTTTATAGAAGATTCAATGGGGAGCTTCTCACGTCCACATTATGCTCACACGTCAACATTGAAGGTAAATGTGTCACAAGTCCCTATCAAACTAGGAAGATGGATGGAATGCCAAACTGTCAAAGTAGCATTTGTCACAAATGAAAACGCTGACGAAAGCTTAACAGGAGCCTCCTGAGGGCCCTCTGCATCCATGAAATGCCCATGGGTTGGCAATTCTTTAAAAAAACTACCTCCAAGGGCATTTCACATATAAGGGAAAAGCCAACATTGGGCTTTTTTCGTATGTGGGGGGGCCCGCAGGAGGCTACAATGGGGACCTGCGGCGCTTCTCCACAACTGCATTCTAACATTTTCTTGCTTTGATGTGACCCGCGACTCATCTTCCATCGATATTCATGCGCTTAGATTTGATTGTGACATGAGGACGTACACAATTCATTTTCTGCAAAATAATTGGCCGCGATTGCAATTCCCACCCAACTCCAGACCTTCATGTCCTTCCTGAAGGTCTCAAGTATAATCTTGGAAGACATGCTTATAATGTATGCCCTTTAGGGACTGGGTCAAGGTGTATTTTCCCCCCTTTTTTTGTCTTAATTTAACTTTTCTGAAAAAACAAGTTGAATGCTCATAATCATTCATAAGGCATGCCTTAGATGTGGAGCATGGAAAAGAGGATGGAGAGTTGAGAGAGAGAGAGAGAGAGAGAGAGAGAGAGAGAGAGAGAGAGTAAAGGAGGATTTTTAGGGGAAAGAGAGAGAGAATGGGGATTATGTGGAAGTTAAACTCTAGTTGCATGTGGAATATGTCCAAATATGGGAAATTTTTTTTTGGAAAATAACAAGGTGAATTAATTAAATGGGCCTCTTCTGTGGAAAAAGAG
This sequence comes from Dipteris shenzhenensis, assembly GCF_047967505.1. Taxonomy (NCBI): domain Eukaryota; kingdom Viridiplantae; phylum Streptophyta; class Polypodiopsida; order Gleicheniales; family Dipteridaceae; genus Dipteris; species Dipteris shenzhenensis. Next base: position 34,752,218 of record NC_141596.1, read on the forward strand.
GGCGGAATCCTAAGTGAGGGAGAGAGAGAATACGAGGATAGGATGGAGGACTCAGTGAAATTGGAGATGTTGTGAGGAAAGTATGAAAGACTGGAATGAAACTGGCCTAGATTCTTCAGCCCAATTTCATTACTAGGACAGGCCAAAAATGGTAATTTCAATTCTTGAAGGTGAGTTTCATTACTAATGCTACCTTTGAGGCAGTCCAACTTTCAGGCACGCCAAAAAAGTTCAGAGTGCACTCTTAGCGAGAGCTTTCCCCATCACCTCCATGCTAATTGGGGCTCCCACAGTCCACTCCGCCTGCTTAGAGCTTTGAAATCCTCGTCCAGTTGACTTTGTTAGTCATGACTCCACTTTCGCCTGTATCCGCTCCCCCAAGCTCGTGATTTCCTATGGACTGCCAATATTAGGCTATCTTTCCCTCCCGGTCAACTTGCTCCAGCTTCCTCGTCTGTCTGCAGCCTGACCCGATTCGCCCATATCGTGAAGTCGGGGCGCGTGTCCTGTAGTTTGAAGATCGAATCTGCCATCGACCCCTTGCACCTTTAAAAAGCCTCGTTGCTTGCCTCTAGGCTGACTCATTGAGTCTAGTTCGGAAGAGTGTAGTCTCGTTCATCGTCTTTAGTGTTTGAAATAACTTAAAAAGAAGCCCGCCTTCGCTCCGCTGTGATATAGGGCCCCCGTCGTGTAAACGCAGTTTGTCGTAACGGATTCCAGGCGCTTCCCGGCCTGAGCCTTCTAGAATCTAGTATACCCTCGTTTGTGCCAAACCGTCCTTGGGCAAGTTCGAGATTACTAGTTTAGTCTTGCAGCCAATGAGCGTCTATGCAAGAATGTTCCAGCCATATATCTTTATGCAAGCCCAAGAAAGTAGCAAAGAGGAGACAGGCAAGCATCATGGTGTAGCGCCAACGGAGGCTGAGAAGGACTATGATCCCATGCACGAAGGAAGCGATGTCAGCTGCCGAGACTGGCTTGAATTGATAACGAGGAGAGATGAAGAAGAGATGGACCATGATCCTATCAATCTGCCCGGTACTTCCGGTGAGGGTGAGGAGACATCCAAATCCCAATTAGATCAGGCTGATTCCACATGTTTCTTCGATACTGGTGATCAGGCCGATGTCTTGACGTGCCTCCAACTGAATTTGGGCAGTTCTACATTGAGTAGGAGCCGCTGTTCGCCAGTTCAAGCTGACAAGGCAGCGCAAGTGGTATGGCAAGGTCAATCGAACCGTGCCTGCACCGAAATCTCGCTCGAGAGCCTATCTGATGCTAACCGATCGCGAGCAACATTGCCAGACCTAGTAGAAAGTCTGCACTCGGCTCCAGCGTCTTCTTCTGCAAGCCCTACAGAGATCGATGCACCTGGAAGCAAGGGGATAGATGCATGTGTTCCCAGAAGTAGTAAGCAGGATGATGATGAGCAATCTCAAGGCCAAAACGAGTTGAAGGATCCGTCGAGGAAGGGTGCATTCCCTGATGGCGAGAACGACACTACTAAAAGGCAGCGGTTAGGTCTCGATAGCTTAATCACGGCGAAGGCGAGCTCTAACTCCATCCAACACACTCGACCTTTCAACCCGTCTCGATGCTGTGATTACGTTTACGTGAAGCAGGGAGCAGGATCGGGGGCACAGAAACTTGCCAGCTGCCCGAAAGTACAATTCGCCAAGTCAGAGACTTCTGCACAGAAACCGAATTCGAAGCCTGATGATGTAGGTGCGGGACCGTTGCCAGCGTTTCAGTTGAGGTGCAGTGTCAGCCCGCAGAGATTGGGAGATGAATCTCAATCCAGCAATCCTCCTCCAGGTCCTCGACCGACGCCTGACTCTAGAAGTTCGGAAAACCTAGCGGGCCGGAAAAGGCTATGTACAGAGTCGCGGTCTGGCCCTTGGAACCGATGTCATTCGGTGCAATCTGTGATCGATCTGAACGAGGACGATGGCGAGGACAGCACGGCTGCACCAGCGCCGAGGAGGGCGAGCTGCAGGGAGATTGTGAACACGAGGCTAGAGCTGCGGGCGTCATCGACGGAAGTAAGGATGAGGACGCCAGAGAGGGTGATGAAGGAGGAGGAGGGGGAGGGGGAGGAGCTGGAGGAGGAAGGGGAGGAGGGGGGGGTGTCGTTGGAGCTGGAGCTGAACGGGGGGGGTGGGAGGAGGAAGGAGGCGTGGAAGTCGCAGTCGAAGTCGAGCCGGAGGAGGAGCAAGGAGGAGGAGGAGGGAGGGGAGGTGCTGGACGTGCTACTGAGGTGCGCGATGGCGATAACGGGGAACGAAAAGGAAAAAGTGAAGGGGCTATTGAAGGAGCTGTATGGGAGGGCGACGCTGTATGGGGATTCGATGCAGAGGTTGGCGGTGTATTTCGCGGAGGGGATGGTGGCGAGGTTGGTGAGGAAGGGGTCGGCGGTGTTTGAGAAGCTGATGCTGAGGGGCGGCGGCGGAGGGGGGGCGGAGGAGATGTTTCAAGTGTTTGCGACGCTGAACAAGGTAACGCCGCTGGTGCAGTTTGCGCACTTCACCGCCAATCAGGCTATTTTGGACGCCGTTGGTGCAGTTGGCGTTTCGTCCATTCATATTATCGATTTGAATATTTCGCATGGCATCCAATGGCCGGCGCTGATATCTGCCTTGGCTTCCCGCGCCGGCGGACCTCCGTCGCTTCGTATCACGGGCATCGGCGGCGATCAGCGGCAGCTGCTCGCCACCGGCGTCCGCCTCCGGCGCTTCGCCGCCTCCTCCGGCGTCAACCTCAAGTTCTCCCCCCTCATCGCCGGCGGCGCCGCCGCCGACGCCCACCTCGCCGCCCTCGAAGCCTACACCCCACAAAACTCCCCCGCCCAACTCACCGTCGTCAACTGCATCACCCACCTCCACCGCCTCCTCGCCTCCGGTGACTCCTCCATCTCCCGCTTCGCCCTCGCCGCCCGCCGCGCTGGCTCCTCCCTGATCACCCTCGTCGAAACCGAAGCCAACCACAACGCCTCCACCTTCGTTGGCCGCTTCATGGAAGCCCTCCACTACTACGCCGCCATCTTCGACGCCCTCGACGCCTCCCTCCCCAAGCGCAGCCCCGAGCGCCTCCGCCTCGAGCAGCTCTACTTCGCCAACCACATCAAGAATATCCTCGCCTACGACGGCGCCGAGCGCTTGCAGCGCCACGAGCCCGCCGCCCTCTGGCGCCGTCGCCTCCTCGCCGCTGGCCTCCGCCAGGGTCACTTCAGCTCCTCCGCCATCATGCAGGCAAGGCTTCTCCTGCAGATGCGTAGCTGCCAAGGATACCGTCTCTCCGAGCAACCTGGGGGCTTCCTCTCTCTGGCATGGCACGACAAGAACCTTCTTACCGCCTCTACCTGGTCCTGATCTTGTTATCTTGCATTGTGAGTGTCACTTTTTTCGACATACTTCCTGACATTAATCTTATTTACCTTGTCACTGTAATTCTTTGTTAATGTGCAAGTGCCTTACGTCCATTTCTCATGTATGTTGATTATTTAGAGTTCAGAGTCCCGCGCGGGCTTCGTTCCATGAGAAATCCTATTGCACTTAATCGTGACACTTCTCACTTGCACCACGGCCAAGAGCTCACACTTCTCACTTTCACCACGGCCAAGAGCTGCCGAGACATGGCCAACCATAACGAAGGGTCGCGAATCCATCCATCTTCGGGTCTTGGATCAGGATGACTACTACAGAAAAGCAGAGCCTACCAACGATGGAGAGCGGGGGGAGGGGCTAGAGAGGGCTTATGTGAGCTAGTGTGCTCAAATAACCCATCTTTCTAATTCATTGAATCTTAATAAACTTATTCTTCGTTTGTGCTTGCTGGCCGTTTGGTTCCTATTGTTGAGAGTAAACTATTGAAAACAGCGTACGAGTGTAGTAGTAATCGAATGTATATTTCAAGAGGTGAATGAATCGTGCGTACAAATAGAGTGGGAGAGACGGTTGCCAAGAGGTGCGCCTCTTTGCATCGCATCGTGGGTGCGTTTGATCACTTCATTACATTTGACGATTATGAATGGCGTGATACTTGTACTGAGTTGTTGTGAAATTTCAAGATATCAAAAAATGAAGAACCCAATCCCTTTGATCAACCCGAACATTGTTGTGCAAATAATCCCTACCCCGTGATCTTGTCTATCCATCTATTTTTGGTTGTTAGGATGTTTGAGAATCGAAGTTGTGTTTCCAACGAAAATGGATCCTAAGACGATATAATTGTTGATGGCAACCCATGGTACTTGAAAACATGTTGAAAGTAAAACCTAGTCATTTCCTTAGGAGAGACTTGTTCCTTAGTGAAGGAATAAAATTAGCCCACAAGGATAGCTATGAAGACATGGCCCAGTGCCGATAGAGACATAATGAGATACATGCAGATTGCATCCCATTGCCTAGAGGGCACTCTCATCATTTGTAACTGATCTACCTTCTTCGTATGTTCCGCACAAATAATCTGCTTTTCTTCTACATAGAGAATGACATCCTCTATCTTATACATGCCCTAGGTTTCTTTCCATTCTTCAATATGTTGCACGATGCCCTAAAAATAGGTATCCTTAGCAACCGCATTGATTCTAATCGTGTCTTTGAGGGTTCCTCTTACCACACTAATGGGCATCAGTTCTTCCTTTTGACTTAATGTATGAAGCATAGCATTCTGCTTCACTTTCTTGTACATGATGATGATATCAAATTTTGCAATGAAATATTGCCATCTATCTTGCTTCTCTATCAACTTAGGTTGTGTATGAACATGTTCACAAACTGAGATGTTGCTTGTAAACACATTTGTATGCTTGTCCTACATATAGTGCTTCCATTTTCGAACACAACAACACAAAGCAACTATAGACGCGCTTGGTAGACGTGCAAAATAGCGGGCGCGTCTATAGGTGTTACTCTCGGGGGGGTCACTCATCATATGTAACTCTATCACGTGAGTTCAACAAAAGGATATTTTTTATTTCTAAAATTTACAGAAATAAATATACATAAGGGACTATTTTAAATAGTTTTGGAAAAAAATTACAGATTTGTATAGAAAAGGGGTACATTTTATTAATGAAAAATTTTACAGATAAGGGATTTTAAATATAGGCCTTGAACGCACGTGATATAGAGGGTTTGTACATAGTGACCCCCCCGAGGTGTTACTCTAATAGAGAAATTACGGGCGCGTCTATAGGCGCGGCTAAATGCTCGTCTATTTGCACGTAAATCACCGTGTTTATTTGCGCGTTAGATCTGAGAAAATACGAGCCCGTCTAACATCCCGTTTATTAGCGCGTCTATTTGCGCGTGTATTTGCGCGTTTATTTGCGCGTTTACACTGAGACTCAGACACGCATTTAGACGCGTAAATAGACGCGCTCCAGAGAATACGGAAAGTGAGATTTTGGTGTACATCATTGCTTTCCAAACATTGCCCATGATTACCAAAGCACATAATTTTTTGCAAGCCCACATATACAAGAATTAAGGGAAATGAGGAGAATGAGACAATATGTAAAATAGTTTTGCCAATATCAATTGTGGGGCTACGGTTCAATCTCATCCTCAATGAGATCAACCCTTGCCAAACTATCTACTTCAAAATCCAAACAAGTGTTTAGATCTACAAATACATTCAACCCACTACTACTTGTGCCACTCATGTGCTCATCGAAATCAAGATCTCCAATGGTAGGCTCGTCCTCACGGGTAATGCCGGCCTCAATATCTATATCTCCTATCTCATGATCATCCTCCTCTCTTGTATCACGGTCATCATCACGTCCATGGCCATGATCATCCTCCATACGCTCCATATTAGTAAATGTACTATACATCACTTTGGAACGTGGCATAATAGGTATGACATGCCACCACCTATTATTATCCACCATTGGTTGATAGACAACCTAATTCAAACACAAATACAATCATGTTACTTTTCTTGCATCAAATATTTAAAAGCGAGTATTTTTATGTGTGTGCACAGTACCTGTTCACATTGTTGCGGTAGTACTAGTGTGTCCTTCCTACTTTGCCAAAACTTTGTGGAGTCAATACTTACAAAGCCACTTGCATGGCGTTTGATTATTGCATTAGGGCCTCTTTCCACCACGTCCTTAAACCACTTTACATCCAAAACATACACAAAGAAGCGTCGAAAGTCAAGCATAATGATATCTTGGATTATGCCACAATAATCATCCATGGCTCCATTGGCTCCCTCAAAGCTAGCAATGACGCCGCAATCTTGTGTGTTTCTGTTATCATCAATCTGTTGTGTTCGAAAATGCTTGCCCTCACACCATATAGCATTGAACATAGTGCACTACACCAAGAAAAAATTCAATTAAATAAGTAATCTAAATTATAAAAACCTCCTAACTTATGCATAGCATTCTATATACCGACCTTGCTCATGCATCTCCTAGCATACTCCCATTCTTCCATTGTGATATGCATCCCCTCGTCTTTCTCTGCTTTCTCCATTTCATCAAGTAGCCAATCCACATGAATATCCTTTGAAAGTGCTCTTAGACGCTGAGGGTATGGCACACGAGATCCGTGGTGTGTACGAAAGAGGCCCTTTCTTCTTGTCTTCTTGCCTTTGCATCCTCGTATCTTGTCACCCATCTTTTCATCACATCACTATTAAGCACGCAAAAGAGGTTGATACTATTACGCAACTCCGTGTCTATTACTTTGTTGCGTCCTTTTCCTTGAGGCACAATAGAGGTCATCCTTAGGTCTTCATCATCTCTCCATAGTTGTGGGAGAGAGCTATCCACATCGACAAGAAACCCAGAAATATATACAAGTGACTCTTGTACCAACCAACCCTCGGCCATGCTACCTTCGGGTCTTGCATTTTGTCTCACGAAGCCCTTCAACGTCTTCATGAAGCGCTCGAGGAAGAACAACCATCGTGCATGTATAGTACCGCATATAGCAATCTCATCCACCAAATGTACTATGAGATGTAGTTGGCTTGTGAGAATAGAACGTGGAAATGTCTCCTCCACTAAACAAACCGCCTCCACTGACATAACTCGAGCATTCTTAAGCATGGTGGGATCTATTTCCTTTGAGCCACCCGCGAGGAGGTGGTTGATTAGTTGCTTATAGCTATTCACTCACAAATTTGAAAGGAAAAAGATATTATGCATATAAAATTGTTACTTGGAGCATCTTGTGCCAATCATGAGATTTCAAGCCATATAATTGCTCTACACCTCTTTTCTTACTCTTTGTAAAGGCTCCCTTCAAACACCTCATGCATCCAGTGGGGGTACGAATTGTAGTAATAGCGCGCTTCACCGTCGCCATCTCTAGCTTTGATAACATCCACGGTGCACGAGGTAAAAAAACACGCCCATTTGGTCTCTCTTGAGGCCAAGCTTCACGCATCCTCCCTGTGGTACGTAGATCCTCCCTTATGCCTGCCGAATCTCATGTCCCATTCAAATGCTCCCAAATGGTAGATGCCACATTCTTGAAGATATGCATGGGATCGAGCAGGTGATTGATCTTGAGGTGGGACCAATATGGTAAACAATAAAAGATGGAGTATCTAAACAAAATAAAGTGTTAGCGTGCAATCTTCACTTTCAACCAATATAGCCAATCTTTACTTCCAGCCAATAGTTACAAATCCTTATCGGCTCATGCCAAGTGGTGGAGGAGTCGTGAAACCGTCCCAAATTCTCATCCAATCTCCCGCGGTGAGTGATTGTGTGAGGACTTCATTCCAAGGGGCAACATATCTAGGATGATCAGGTGGGAGAAATCGATGGTGATTCTCATAGATGACCTTATTCAATGCGTCTTCCCATGAGGCAACTAGCGAAGGACCACAAACAAGACATGCATGGTAACCCGATGTAGTGAGACCTGAAACAATAGATGCAATTAAGAGTGGAAGGTGGGTTTAGGGTGCCACGTCCTTTGCCTATTCATAATTAAAAAAATGCAATGCTTACCTGAACACTCGCCATAGCCTGGGAAGTCATGCATCGTCCACATCAAGACTGCTTTGCAGTTGAAGTCTCGTGACGAGGGAGGCCTGCTCACATCATGCACCTCGATACCTCTCCAAAGTATCTCTAGCTCATCAATCAAAGGCTCCAAATAAACATCAGGGTTTTTGACTTTATGTTTCCCTGGAATTAGAAGGGACAGCATGACATGTCCTTTCTTAATAGCCATAGAGGGTGGAAGATTGTAATTCACCAATACCACTGGCCATACACTGTAAGACGTGCTTTTGAGACCAAATGGGTTCACACCGTCCATACCCAATCCAAGTCTCAAGCTCCTAGCTTCTTCCTTGAAGCTTGGCCATGTGTCTTCAATATGCTTCCACGCAGGAGAGTCCGCGGGAGTTCTCCACTTGCCATCGGTTGATCGATGGGAGGAATGCCATGACATGAGCTCTGCAATGGATTTGCACTTGAACATATGTTGGATGCGAGGGATTATGGGAAAATGTCGCAATACCTTACGAGGCACGTCCAAGGTTTTGAGATCTGCTCTATATCTTGCCTCTCCACAAGTAGGACACTCTCTTGCATCCTTATGTAGTCCACGAAACAAAACGCAATCGTTGACACATGCATGGATGCGCTTGTAATCTAATCCTCCAAGAGAGGTCACATGTTGCCTTGCCATATCTCTTGAGGTCGGTAATTTATTCTCCCTTGGAAGCATTTTACACAATAGCCTGCACGTGAAGACCATAAATGAGAAAAAGCATTCGAGTAATTGACCCACTAGCATATCGTCGCGTCTATCGTCGCATCTAATGTCGCGTCTAATTGCGTGTCTAAACGCGCGTCTACTCTGTGTATTTAAATGCCACCGTAGACGCGCTAATAGATGCGACTATAGACGCATCTACTCTGTGTATTCAGATGTGACTATAGACGCGCTAATAGATGCGACTTTTAAACCTGCTTTTCGGCACGCCGCTCGCTTTGCTTTTCTTTTCACTACTTAAACTTCGTGAGCGGCTTTCTTCCTTCTTTATTAGCAGTTCTATAGATTCGAAGCTTAAGAGAGAGCCTCCCATACACGGTTCCAAGCTTTCACTCAAGAGAAAGGGACCGTACCTACACTTGCTTCCAAGCCTAAAGAAGAGGAGGAGTACGAACAAGGAGAAGAAACAAGTTTGGAAAAGAAAGATCCTTCCATACCTTTTTCCAAGTAAGTCCTTTTGAAGTTGTTCTTGCTTGCTCTTTCCAGTTTTGTACTTTCTCGCATCCACGAAACGCAGCATCTAGGTATGAGCAACACGTTCTTTTGTCGAGCGAAACGTCCTTTTTGACTTTTTAGTATTCTCGCCTGTCGGAGCACGTGTATAGAGGCGTCTGAGGGTGCATCTAAACGCGCATCTACAGGCGTGTCTATCTGTGCGTCTGGCTTGTTACAGACACACACAAACGCATATGTAGACGCTCACACAGACACCCTGTTAAACGGAGTTTTAAACGCACTATTAGACGCGCTTTTAAACGCGTTCTTAGACGGATGTTTAGACGGACTGTTAGACGCGCTGTTAGATGCGCTTGTAAACGCACTGTTAGACGGATTGCTGGACGGAATGTTAGACGCAGTTTTACTTGAATTGTTAAACGCTCTGTTAGACGCGTCTATAGACACGCAGATCAGACGGGTCTATAGACGCGCTCTGACAGAGCCTCTTTTTTTTCCCCTTTCTTCTCAGCTCCCAAAGTAATAGATTTGTTTCCTTTTTTCCAGTTCAACATGTGGGGAGGAAGTGCTTCTAGCTCACCTGATCCGCGGGAATCGATATGGAAGGATTTATATAACATTTTAGGGCACCCTCCTAGTCCTGCGGAGTTATATGTGTACATGACGGGTACCCTTAACACTCCCCAGGAGTCGGCACTACAGACTCCGAGCCACCCCACACCGCCTGAGATCACCCCAGCGGAGTCCGCACAGCCGTCTTATGCCCTGTCTTATGCCCCTTCCCCCGTACCGTCTTATGCCCCTTCCCTCATGCCGTCTTATGTCCCTTCTGCCATCCCGTCTTATGCCCCTTCCCCCATGCCGTCAGGAGGTCCTTCTGTCTCGGCGAGCCGTCGACGTACTCCCCAGCCGTCGAGACTCGGTTCTCCAGCTACGAGTGGTCAGCGTAGTCCCGTGCAGTCCCCAGCTACGAGTGGCTAGCGTACGAGCTCGACACGACAGGGTAGCATGCGTAGTAGCAGGGAGAGCGGTGGCGGATGCATGGCACAGAGCTTTGGGCCATGTGGCGGTGAGGAGGAGGATGATTCGGATGATTTAGACGTGCCTCTGGGTGATGGTACGATTTATTATGATATCACTCAGACAGGAGGCATCTTGATGGATGCGTGGGGGAAGGACATCATGGCCTTCATGCGCTCTGTAATTGCTAACAATTACAGAGATTGCTTTATCCACTATAAAGACCACCCAAAGAGGTTGGCTGATGAGACCCTCGCTACTGTTCGCTCTAGGTATCCTAACCCCCCCAATCGCCAGTTCACAGATAAATAGGGGAAGTCAAAGATTGTTACGATACTTAGCAATAAAAGATCTTCCCTTAAGAGGCAGGCACTAGCGGAGCTTGCCAGACTTGAGGCAGGTCAACCTCCAAGGGGCCCGCCCCACACCGCTCACAAGTGTGAGTGGAAGAAGGCAATGAAGTCAGCGAGGGAGGAGCCCAGTCTGCAACACGTGGAGGCACAGAGGATCCAGATGGAGGAATATGGGAGCACGCATTTTGGAGCAGGGGGTGTTGAATCATGGGAGGCCCAATTTGTAAGTATCGATCTCAAATTATATTGCTTATGTAGTTTATTAGGAGGTTAGTTGTTTCTTTATACTAATCCCTCCACAAAGTGTATCGTGGTCATGCAGCTTGAGATCGTGGGCAGATACCCTACTCCAGTGGAGACAGCCTACCACCGCCACCATCGAAGAGGAGATACATGGAGGCACTTCTATGATGACGGGTTGATTACTGAGGAGTAGTATACCCGAGCTACTGGAGAGGCCCCCCAGGTATTTGAAAGTAATTAAATAATGCCAAAATTATAAGTAAAGATTTGATTTTTCATACATTGATATATGTTGTCCCTTGTTTACAGGCCCGTGCACAAGACGATGAGGAAGAGGAGGAAGGAGGTGCAGAAGGGAGCGCAGAAGGGAGCGTGGAAGGGAGCGAGGACCTAGAGAACATAGATTAGTCGTATAAGTAATGCTAGCTACTCTTTTTTGTACTTAAAGCCACTGGCTTGGCTTCGTGCCTCTTGTGTATAGACTTCTCTTATTTTTTGTACTTGAAGCCACATGACATGGCTTAGCTTCCTTATTTTTTGTACTTGAAGCCACATGACGTGGCTTAGCTTCGTGCTATATGTATATACAAGCACTTTTTTGAGCTTTCAATTTTATTGCGATTTGGAGTTGTAATATTTTATTTGGAATTGTAATTAAAATGCGGTTGGCTGTAAGAATTGAATTACAGAATGTGGATATGGGATTCTTGTAACTATATAGCATACACAACATACACACTATTCTATAAATTTTTTTTTTTAAAAAAGGCGTGTCTATCAGTGCGTTTAAAAACGCGTTTATATTCGCATCTGTCTGTTCGTTTTGCATTTATACACGCGTCTATAAAAGCATTTATAAGTGCGTCTATCTACGCGTCTTTGTGCACGTCTATACGCGCGTAAGTTTGATATATAGACGTGCAATTAGACGCGGGTCTCCAGACGTGCAAATAGACGCGCCCGTAAGTTTTTATTTTAGTTCATGAAACACGTCTGTGCGCGCGTCTATGGGTGCTTTGTCTTGTTGTGGAAGGCATTTTTTGACTCGGGTGGTTCATCTCCCAAAATTTTAGTGTACCAAGTGCATTCAAAAGGAGGGGTATTTTAATTCCACTTTTGGAAAAAATTTAACAGGTTCACAATAATAGGAGGGGGTTTTTAATTATACTTTAGAAAAAATAATGTTAGTTTATAAGAAAAGAGGGGTGGTTTTATTGCAGGAAAAAATTTAGTTGAGGGGTTTTTTTAATACCCCTTAAAGTATGTGATACCTAGGATTTCGTAGTGGTGCACCATGCACTCCCCAAGTTTCATGAGTAGTCCAACTCCTCTATAGATTGTCTAGCTTCTCATAGACTCATTGCCACACTAGGTGGGCATCTTGCATCAAAATCCCATGTAGTATGAATTTGAATGCATCTATGTGCATTCCTTCAAATGGCTTTTCAAACTTCAAAAGTTTACACACTAACATGGAGCTCATATTTCTCTTCATCAATTCAAATGCTTTTTGGCATTGTTTGGTCTACTCAAATGTCTCTAGTTTCTCTATAAGGCCTATTAACAAGGCTGCAAACTCACTACATTTTTCTAAGAACCACTTGCAAAAGTTGTAAAACCCCAAGAATTCTTTGATTCCTCATACCATTCTGGGCATATCCATTCCACTATTCCTTAGATCAATTTAGATGCCCTCGACACCCAATATGAAGCCTAGAAATTTTAATTCCTTGGCCCCAAACTCGCACTTCTTGCACTTAACATACGTCTTGCCATCGTTCATTATGTTCTTCTAAAGTCGTGTTGAATATTAGAATATCATGATAATAAACTAGAATCAAATCATCCAAATAGCCCCTAAACATATCGTTCATCAAGGTGCTAAATGTTATTGATGCATTCATTAGCCCAAATGAGAGCCTTAGCTAGTCATAACTTCCATACTTGGTTCTAAATGAAATTTCTTCAATGTCCCTTTTCACAATGATGAATCTAAATTTGCGACAGGTAGCCTGGTTTCAGATCAATTCGATTGAAATACTTGGCTCTTGCTAATTTGTCCATCAAATTATCAAGCAATGGAATAAGATACTTGTTCTTGATTGTAATCTTATGAAGCACATGCTAGTCCATGCACAACATAACTAATCCATCCTTCTTTGTGAGTACAAACAAAACTTACAATCCATATGGTGGTTGGATGAATTTGCTCTCCGCCACCTCTACTAGCTGCATGCTCATCTCTTTCCATTATCTTCTATCTATTCAATATGGTGGCTTAACTTGAGGTGAGTTCTCTCGCAACAATGCCCATATGTCTTATAGAGAGAGCCCCTTGGGTAGTTAATCCTTGGACATCACCTCATGAAGCTCTTTCACTAGACTTTTGATTTCCATGGTGCGTGTCTGCTTCCCCTTAGGGCCCATTTTGGCTACATTTAGTTTCATGTACCCCAGACTTGGTGTGGCTCCTAGCATGCACAAATACACTTCAGCATCTCATTTTATCTCCCTTTGTAGTTGCTTTTCACGTAGAAAAGTATCTTTTTTTGAAACACTCTCCCTTCATGGCTAAGTTAAATTTGGGATCTCGGATTAGGAATCTCTGCAACCTTGCCTTGTCTACCTTTTGTGCAAATCTTGTGTGGTATAACTTGACTTGATGCTCCACAACCTTGCATCTCAAGCATGACCATATTTACCCCTTTTTCAAACATGACTAATAATTATCATACTAGCTAGAGCCCATATAGCCTTGAAGGCATCCATTGCCACCACCAAGAAATCCATCTTGACCTTCATCTCAGATGTGATAAAATTGTAAGTAGCAACGAGCCTACGATAACTCTTTGCTCAAAATCGTATACCAGTCTATCCACATAGATGTTGGACACAAGTGATACCCTATCCACCAAGATCTTGGGTAATGGCTTTAAAGCCCCTAGACCTCGGGATCTTTAATGCCACCTTTCCTAGCATCTCTTTCCTCTATTTCTATGATTCAAAAAGAACCTCTGGTTGCCTTTATAGTTTAGATCCATGATCTAATTCACTCCCAACCATTAGATCATGTGTAGATATAGTGGATACCATCAAAAGATAGAGCGATCAAATATAGACCCTTAATCAATGTAAATGTCTAATGATCATGACTCGAGGGGGTCACTCATAAATATGTAAGCATAGCATGTGGGTTCAACATAAATTGGGTTTTAAAATCTTTTTGATGCTAATTTTATACATACGAAGGGTTATCATTTAAAGAGTGCATTCACAAATTGATTAATATAAAAAGGGTGCATCTTATTCATGAAATAATTGACAAGTAAGATACTTTTAAGTTACTCCCTAAATGCACATGATACGAAGGATTACATATTGTGAACCCCCAAGGGGTCATGATCAAAAGAGGAGGTAGGACAATTTCAGCCATCCATCTAGCAATAAATCCAAGTAAGGTGATCAACTGAATAAGTTCCATAAGCCTAGCCATTGATTTGCCTTTGGATCCATGGGAGGAGACCAAAACAAATGCATCTTCATTCCTAGCCCATTAATTCAAAATCGGATCCAAGGAAGAAGATGAAAAAAAAAGGCACTTCAATCTAGCCCATTTATTATACACCCAAATCTCCACTGTCCATCAACAAATATGAAGAGGGAGAGGAGAAGAGTGGAGATGGGGAGAGATGACACAGCTAGAGACCATACCACAAATGAATAATTGTACACTAGATTTAGTTAAAAATAATGAATATATCCAAATCCCTTTAGAGTTAAGTTTAGAACAATGTAACATCTAATTCGAGAACTATAATCTCAAAAAGAGAACTCAGAATATTTCAAAGATTATATTTTTTTCATGTGTATTTCATGTCTTTTTGGAAAAAGATGGGCATTTTGCACGATGGCTTTTGAAAAAATACTTTAAAACCATGCTTTTTTAAAATTTTGCCAAAACAACCTGGGCAGGTTCATCCAAAACCTTTTTTTTTGCATGGCATGGCTTGGCTTCTATCTGCGCAGCACTGAGCCCAATGATCAATGTCTTTGGAAACTTTTGGGATATTATATATTGTTTCCCCTTTGGCAAATGCTTAGCTTGTGTTAATCAAATGCATATACCAAAATATATACCTTGACCAACTGCAAAGTATCAAGTCTTGGGACAATACTTTGTCTCCCTCTTCACTTTTTGGCCATGCTTTCTCAAGTGTTACCACCATCTCTGACCTGTAAAAGCATCCACAAACTTGGTGAAATCCAATACAATTCTGTCGATTAGTTTGAACCTTCCTTTTTTACTTTCACAACTTTAGCATTCACAAAAGTAAATCCACTAGGGTCATCCCTTGCTAGCATATCAACCATCATACTCAACTACCAAGTCCTCAATGCTACCACTCCACATTTCTTGAACCATTTCCCTGGCTTTTTTGGATTTTCTTGGTCCAAGATACATTTCTCTCTCCTCCCCATGGTAATTCTTATTTGACGGTGCAAGCAAATGTGTACTTCCAGAAGCATTCATATGTGTATATACAAAACTTTCTTCAAAGAATTGTGGCCAACTAAAATTTGATATATCTTGGGGCTCAATCACGTGGTCATTGATGAAATATTGGGCTACAAAGAATGGATTCCACCATGTCCACACCACATCTTTAAAATATGTTGCAACATGCTAAACTGTGTTTCTAATGTCATTGACTAAACTTGTAGGGTTTACATATCATTCCTCCTTCATGGCTCATTGCACCTCCTTCACTGATTGTAAAGGTTGGAAGAATGCAACATACAACTCATGATCTGGAATACAATTCAAGAGCATCAATCCTTTGGTTGGAACCCAAGCCGGTGGTAGGGAATAGAACTTCCCCCACAACAATGTGTGTCTCTCCCAGATCTTTCTTCATTCAAAATTGATATTGAAACCTTAGTTCATTCAGCTTGTCAATACATTGATCAGTTCAAAGATGGTCACCAAGCACAAAGCATTGAAAATCAGTAACTGTTTTTTCCATTTTTTTAATTGTCCTTTAAAATGCAGCCACACAACAAGACAAATCACCCACACACGTGCACACAGACGTGTTTACTGAACTAAAAAAAAACTTACGGGCACGTCTATTTGTGCATCTAGAGACCCGCATCTAACAGCGCGTCTATATAGCAGGCGGACGTGCATATAGACATGCATCTAGATGCGTAAATAGACGCTTTGCTAAAAAATTTAAAAAACAGACAGATGCATCGTTAAACGCATTTATAAATGGTCTTATAGACGCATTTATAGATGTGCAAATAAATGCTTCTCGAACACACAGACATGAATATAGATGCGTTTATAAACGCACTGATAGACGTGCTATATAATATATTTTTTTAAATTTACAGAATGCTGTGTATGTTGTGTATGCTATATAGTTACAAGAATCCCATTTCCACATTATGTGATTCAATTCTTATAGCCAACCGCATTTTAATTACAATTCCAAATAAAACATTACAACTCCAAAACGCAATAAAATTAAAAGCTCAAAAAGTGCTTGTATGTACATATAGCACAAAGCTAAGCCACGTCATGTGGCTTCAAGTACAAAAAATAAGAGGAGTGTATATACAAGAGGCACGAAGCCAAGCCAATGGCTTTAAGTACAAAAAAGAGTAGCTAGCACTACTTCTACGACTAATCCTCGCTCGCTTCCATGCTCCCTTCTATGCTCCCTTCTCCACCTCCTTCCTCGTCTTCTTCCTTGTCTACTTGTGCACGGACCTGTAAACAAGGGACAACATATATCAATGTATGAAAAATAAAATCTTTACTTATAATATTGACATTATTTAATTACTTTCAAATACCTCAGGGGCCGCTCCAGTAGCCTAGATATACTGCTCCTCAGTAATCAACCCGTAATGATAGAAGTGCTTCCATGTATCTCCTCTACAGTAGTAGGCTATCTCGACAGGAGTAGGGTATCTTCCCACGATATTAAGTTGCAAGATGACACAATTTGCGGAGGGGTTAGTACAAAGAAACAACCTCCTAATAAACTACATAAGCAATATAATTTGAGATCGATACTTATAAATTGGGCCTCCCATGAATCAACACCCCCTGCTCCAAAATGCATGCTTTCATATTGCTCCATTTGGATCCTTCGTGCCTCCACGTGCTGCAGGCTGGGGTCCTCCCTCGCTGACTTCATTGCTTTCTTCCACTCACGCTTGTGAGCGGTGTGGGGCGGGCCCCTTGGTGGTTGACCTCCCTCGAGCCTGGCAAGCTCCGCTAGTGCTTGCCTCTTAAGCGAATATCTTTTATTGCCAAGTATCGTAACAATCTTTGATTTGGCCCATTTATCTGTGAACTGACGATTGGGGGGTTAGGATACCTAGGGCGAACAGCAACGAGGGTCTCATCAGCCAACCTCTTTGGCTCGTCTTTGTAGTGGATGAAGTAATCTCTGTAATTGTTAGCAATTATAGAGCGCATGAAGGCCATGATGTCCTTCCCCCGTGCATCCATCAAGATGCCTCCTGTATGAGTGATGTCATAGAATATCATACCATCACCTGGAGGCACGTCTAAATCATCTGAATCATCATTATCCCCACCACCACTCCTCCTAAAGCACTGTGCCATGCATCCCCCACTGCTCTCCCTGCTACTACGCCTGCTACCGTGTCGTGTCGAGCTAGTACGCTGGCCACTCGTAGCTGGAGACTGCACGGGACTACGTGGACCACTCATAGCTAGAGAACCGAGTCTCAACTACACAGGAGTATGCCAACAGCTCTGTGAGACAAAAGGACCTCCTAACGGCATGGGGGAAGAGGCATAAGATGGCATGGCGGAAGGGGCATAAGACAATGGGGAAAGGGGCATAAGATGGCATGGGAGATGGGCCCGTGTTGTGTAGCCGGCTAGGCTGTGCTGACTTTGCTGGGGTAATCTTAGCTGGTGTCGAGTGGTTTGGAGTCTGTAGTGCCAACTCCTAGGGGGTGTTTAGAGTACCCGTCATATACCCGTATAACTCCGCAGGACTAGGATGGTGCCCTAAAAGGTTATATAAGTCCCTAAAAATAGACTCCCAGAGATCAGGTGAGCCCGAAGAGCTTCCTGGCCACATGATGAACTGGAAAAAAGAAAAAAAGACGATTATTGATGAGCTGAGAAGAAAGGGGAAGGGAAGAAAAGAATACTGTCAGAGTGCGTCTATAGACACGTCTAAGAAGCACGTCTATTTTCATGTATAACAGCGTGTCTATAGATGCGGCTGTCTGTGTCTGCAAACAAGCTAGACGCATGTCTAGACGCACCTGTTGATGCAGTCTGAGACGTGCCTATAGACGCGCTCCGATAGATGGACTTTTCTAAAAAGTAGAAAAGGACATGCGCTCGACACAAAAACGTAACACTGATACCAAAATCATGCGTTTCTTGGATACGAGAAAGTAAAAATCCAAAGAGAGCAAACTTCCAAAAAAGATCAACCGTAAAAACACTTACCTTGGATAGAGGTATGGAAGGTTCTTCTCCTTCTTCAAAGTTGCTTCTCTTCCTTGTTCACCCTCTTTTCCTTTAAGCTTGGAAGTAAGTGTGGGTGCCTTCCTCTTAAGCATCAAAACTGTGGATCTGCTAATAGCAAAGCAAGCAAGCCACGTGAAGTATAAGTAATGTGAGAAAAGCAAAGCGAGCGCGCTTAAAGCAAATTTAAAAGCCGCATCTATAGGTGCATCTAATAACGCGTCTATACACGCATCTAAATACACAGAGCAAACGTGGTTTTAGAAGCACTTGTAGATGCACACCACAGAATAGATAGACGCAGTTTTAGACGTGCTTATAGACGCGCACGATAAAATAGACAAACGCGGTTTTAGATGCGCCTTTAGACGCGCCACAGAGTTTAAAATTAAATATTTAAAGAAATGCAAATTTTTTTGGGTTGCTTGTTTGTAGGATGTCTTCATCTTCAACAAGTAGCTCCACTGAGGATGAATCCCTCTGTATCCACCATCGCAAAATGTGGTTGGAGCAAAAAATCAAATGTTTGTGTCATCGATGTCGAGGAAACATGTATCGTGCATGTAGGATTACACTCAATCACATCTCAAAGTATGGAGAATGGGATGCGACCGTAAACATGGTAAGTGTTAAAGAGTTAAGGTTGATTGAGATACCTATGGGTGTTCATATGTTTGAGTTATGATCCCGTTTTCATTTGATACAGGATGTAGTGCCACACTCGCATATGTTGCCCTATGCTCGCCACGAGGAGGCAAAGCGTCAGCGATATGAGGTGAGATCTTTAGGAGGGACTATTAGGATGCATGGAGTGATGGTGATAGTAGCCCTCCCCCATTACCTCATGAAGCCGTGGAGAAGGAGGTGTTTGATGATATGGTGCGGGATTTATATGTCCATCAAGGGAGGGATGATAGCATGGAGCAGGATGGTCTTTTTACTGTAGCATCGACTCCACTGTTTGAGGGGTGCACATTCTCTATTCTACATGCCTCCCTTGAGTTACTAAACTTGCAAACCATCTATGGATGGAGCAATGCAAGTTTGAATGCATTACTCAAGTAAGCTTTAAAGTCTATTGCAAACATGGTGAATTATGCTAGTGGGTCAATTACTCGAATGCTTTTCCTCATTTATGGTCTTCACATGCAGGCTATTGTGTAAAATTATTCCAAGGGAGAATAAATTACCGACCTCAAGAGATATGGCAAGGCAACATGTGACCTCTCTTGGAGGATTAGATTACAAGAGCATCCATGCATGTGTCAATGATTGCGTTTTGTTTCGTGGACTACATAAGAATGCAAGAGAGTGCCCTACTTGTGGAGAGGCAAGATATAGAGCAGATCTCAAAACTTTTGACGTGCCTCATAAGGTTCTATGACATTTTCCCATAATCCCTCGCATCCAACATATGTTCAAGTGCAAATCCATTGTAGAGCTCATGTCATGGCATTCCTCCCATCGATCAACCGATGGCAAGTGGAGAACTCCCGTAGACTCTCCTGCGTGGAAGCATATTGAAGACACATGGCCAAGCTTCAAGGAAGAACCTGGAAGCTTGAGACTTGGATTGGGTGTGGACGGTGTGAACCCATTTGGTCTCAAAAGCACCTCTTACAGTGTATGGCCAATGATATTGGTGAATTATAATCTTCCACCCTCTATGGCTATTAAGAAAGGACATGTTATGCTGTCCCTTCTAATTCCAGGGAAACACTAGAATGTGGGTGAGGCCAATCCACTGAATTCCATGCCGGAAGGTCTTGTTTTATTAACACACCATGTGTGTTAGCACTGTCCAGCAACTGATAAAAATGATCAGTAAAAAATATACCCGATTGAGCTAGCTCTATTGCACATCGACCTTGGTATTGTTGTTCTCCTATCGATCCATGCAGAACATCTATAAGTCCCAGAATACAATCGATGTTTTGCCATGTCTCATATGATGAAGGATATAAATCTGAAATAAAACAACACAAGAATGTCAATAAGCAAAGAGAGAAAGCTTCATCTTAAAAATCCATACACCTCGTAAAGAAAAAAACCACAATAGAAAAATATACAATTAGGCCTGTGTTGCGGAAGATCTTTTGGATAGTCTCGCAAGACAAGTTCTTTATGCATGTACACATGCTGAATCAAAACTTCTTTCATGGATATCATCCCTCTGGTGATTTTAAAATCTCGTACTCTTCCCTTCCATGATGCCAAGAAAATGGTTTTTGTCTGGGGTCTTTTTCTTTTGCTAGGTTGCATGAGCACCCATGCTCCTTTTGAAATAGTAAACCTTTCCCAAGTTCCTTCCGTTTTGACTGTACTTGAATTCTCTACTGACGAAATAGAAGAAGTAGGTCGACGAGGTAATGTGCAATGGTCATGCAATTCCATTAGCATGAGAGTAAATAATGTATGATGAAAGGGGGAAAATATTTAATTGTATTGACGATGGTTAAGAAAGTTGACTTTGGTTAACTAGAATAAGCTTTATTTTACTTTCACTTTGCATTGGTAAAAGAGAACTGTTGGAACATCCACAAGGGACAAGGATTAGTCCAAGAACTAGGAATGCATGCATTTCGCTAACCTGTTGGGTTAAAGTATTGGAACTTGTTTATGCAATGTGTGCAAAAAGGACCCAAGAGTGGGGAGAAAAGCACAAAAAGTAGGACTCATGAGGACTAAAAGCACAGACAAGGGGGTGCCTCTTTAAAATGAGGCCCAAGAGATTAAAAAGGTGCCAAAAGGACTAGATTTAAAAAGAAATCCTAAAAAGCTTGTCTTTTATGTAAAAGTAGCTTTTAGAAAGCATGCTCTAGCTTTTTGCTAGGCCTATTCTATAAAAGAAAGGCCCCAGGCCTACAAGATAAATTGTAAAAGTTCTACTCAGCTTCATGCTCTTCTTAGAGCTAGTTGTACAAAGCATTTTCTATTGCAATAAAGACCTTCTTGGGGGGGTTTCCAGCCCTTATATCTAGGACCTAGTGTAGTGTTATCTCTCTCCTTCCCTCTTAGTCACTCTCTCTCTTCATGGCAACTCATGTACTAGCTTCAACATTGAATCATGATTGCTGATTGGAGTTTTCAACAAGTAGTTGAAATCATTTTTGAAGTGCTAAGACTGAGATTTGCTACAAATTAGGGAGTTTTCAACTAGTAGTAGAAATCATTTTTAAAGTGCTAAGACTGAGATTTTCTACAAATTAAATATTGAGGTTATGCTCTAGCTCTAGAACGGTTATAGTGGTATCAGAGTATAAGTTCTTTGCTATCTTCCTGGAGAGTGATGATCAAAGGTCACGAGACAAGGAGGCAATCCTAAGAAGAGATTGTTGTTGTGACTAGTGCTTATCAAAGATGTCATTAAGGAGAAGAAGTGTCAAGAGGCATAGCTTATGAAAGAGAAAGGCTATCGATTTAGAGCATCTCCAAGAGCACCTTCTCAGTTGTGGGCGCAGAAGTTTTTGTAACTATCCAAGCAAAGTGATGATCGCTTATTTACTTTTGCCAAGAGGAATTGTAGTAGTTCCATGATAGCCCATGTGTAGGACATCTTGGTGTTGAGAAGACATACAAGTTTATAAAATAGGATTTCTTTTGGCCAAAGATTAAAAAGAATCTTCATGAATATCTTGTGTAATATTTCTCATGCCAATTGAGTAAATCACAACAAGAGAAAAATAGATGAAGCCACTTGGATTTTTATAACCACTGGATGTACCATTAGGTTGATGGAAAGGCATTTCTATGGACTTTATAGTTGATCTACCGATTGTAGATATAAGGAGGGTATGATTGTATTCTTTTGGTGGCTGATTGTCTTACCAAGATGGATCACTTCATTTCAATGAGGGAGTAAATAAGTGCCTTACAAATAAATTATTTTCTTTTGAGTAATATATTTCGCCTACATGGAGTGATTTGCATGGATTTATTAGTCATTCTAGACTCTTGGTTTTAATGTGCTTAGGCAAAATCGTGATATGAGTAGAGGGGATCATCCTAAGATGGATGAGAGAGTCAAGGTTGAGGATCCTTGTAGGTAGTTTCTCTCATAAGATGCCCCATGTTGCTCTTGAGGTATCCACCACAAATGTTTAGGATCACCACATCTGTTATCGTTCCCAATGATAATAGAAAATGCCTTAGCATTCCTTTCCTCCCCCTCTTTCACCTTATATGGAACCCTGAAAAGCTGCTTTAGTATTCATATATGCAATTACATCTGGTATTACTAAAAATGGGAGGGTATGGATTAATTCGAATTAATATGGAATTATTACCTCATGCTCATTCTGATGTGAGTAGTCCACCCCAGGCGGAGATAGTTGAGAATGGTGGGAGTCACAGGAATGCCGGCAGTGCCAATCATGTTGATCATGTCAATTGACCAATAGACACTTTGTACGAAACCATTTGAGCGGCAGATCGTAATGCTCCTAAAACAACATATCTAGAATTATTATACCAACCCGCTGTAATAATGCCACAAACCCTCGAAGAAGATATAGTAAATAGATAAAGCATACCTACATGGAAATCTGACAATACCATACCGTAATCGAAAGGTGTAATAGCCCAAGCTACCAAACTTGACATAGACGTGATTACCAGAACCATTATAAAAAGAAGAAATTAGTTCTTGAAGGTGAAATGGGTTATTTTAGAATTAATTTCAAACCATCCGCTATAGCCACTTTCCACATCTTCCTTACTACCATGTGGCTCTGCAGCATCACCTTCTAGATCGAATAATTATTTCCATCCAGTTTGCTCCCTCTCCAAAGTTTGGGAATAGCATCTGTGAAGTCATGAAGATCTGGAATAGATCTAATAACAAAGATGCAACCAAAACTCTTCAATCCCTACTTGACAAAGGCACACGTATCAGAATCTCGGTCACTTTCAATCTCGCAAAGATACCTATCCTTCAGATGTCGCAAATTCTGCACTTTCTGAATTGAGGTCCCCTTTCTTTCATGAAAGGTCCTCTCAACACCACTTGTAAATCTCCCTCGGGGATCTGATACCATGTTAGAATAACAGATAGAGGTTGCTTGTTGTTGTAGCTACACTCACGTAGTGGTAGAATATGCCCAAGAATCACACAATGCATTAATCAAATCTCACTGTTGTGTACAGGACTATTGTTGAAGCATACACACAGGACCAAAGAGATATATTGCCAAACAAAGATATAAGCGATCTTCCACAATGGACAAAACAATATGCCCTCACACAAGTACAACTTCAACAGCACAAAGCTTCTCCACTTGTACCGTGGACTAAGTAATCTTTTGCCTTTAGCCTCTCATCGATTTTGGTGGTGATAGACCTCCCTGTTGCTCTTCTTCTTGGGTGCTAGGATCCAATTGGGGCTCCAGTTTATAACCAGATCCCCCAGACTAGCTAACTAGTCTATCCAATTCCTTACCCGCCTGCCCTTTTATTGACCCCTTGGTAGGCTCCGCACCTATAGCTTGTGACAATCAATCTGTTGGTTGCTCACATATCACACCCAAAGACTCAGAAACTGTGTTGCAATTCTAGATCATCTACAACTAACACACTCATTGTTTTCTATATCAGGCTTTTACTTCCCACTTGTGGATAGCTAAGGCCAAAAGCATGGATGGGTTGGCTAAATTAGAGGAGCTACCACTGCAAGTCTAGATGAACATGAGGGAGGGGAAAGCTTTTCTGATCCCATGAGGCTGATGAGTTCCTAGAATTTTTGAGGATTCTGGAGGTAGACGGGGTGCAGAACGTTTGGCAGAAAAACCTCATATGAAGAAGAAAATTACATACAGAGGGTGTTAGCAGGAACATCGAACTTCATCTGCACAAACTTCATGAGGAAAGATAAGTACAAGGTGCTAGCTAGAACCAATGGCACTATTTCTATAAAGACTACTAAGTAACAGGTCGATCAAAAATCATCATCTGCCATGAATCGATAGACGAGGCTCTTGATCCGGTTATAGCTCTTGATGAGCTTATAGTTGAAAGAGGAAAAGTGTAATTATGGGATCTTATTTATTGAAGACTTACCCGGATTCCACATCAAAGCATGTGCTCCCTGATCTTGATGACCTGCAACAACATGGTCTTTTCTCTGCCTTCGAGATAAAAAAAAAGCTAAAAGATGACAAAAATATTCATGAGACTTATTCTCGGCGCTAATATTCCCGATGATTCTTGATGCACAGGGAATTCCCTTGGATTATAACTCTTTGGGGGAGGAAGCATGCTACCTCCTCACCCACACTATGTGTGGTTATACTAATTAGCATATAAATATTTTTAATTTTTTGTTTATGCAAAATTTCTTGTTTTCAATCTAAATTCTTACAACATCCCTCTCTCTTGATGCATGTTCTTGATGTGAGGGAGCAAAAAAATCCAAGCTGGATGCAACATCAAAGGATGATGACACCTTTATTCATATGGTTGTAGTCCATGTGACAATATTGTATAGACTACAATGAAGATTAGTTATGAGCTCTTGTGAGCATCACCTTATTCATGTATTTGTTGGGCTTCAACTTAAAAAATATGGACATCACTAAGTCCATGATAAATCACCACCCCTGACATTTGCAGGCAGGATTGGGTCCCCACGGACCCTGTGTCACGTCTCATGTCCATATTTTTACTCATTTTTTTTCTTTAAATTTTGATAAAATGTTGGGATTCA
Source organism: Dipteris shenzhenensis (assembly GCF_047967505.1). Lineage (NCBI taxonomy): Eukaryota > Viridiplantae > Streptophyta > Polypodiopsida > Gleicheniales > Dipteridaceae > Dipteris > Dipteris shenzhenensis. The sequence continues at coordinate 34,777,274 of NC_141596.1, forward strand.
AGTTCAATGCTAGCGATCTAAAGGCTGCCTACCGTACCTGTAGTTGTGTTAGCTTCATTGATAATATTATTGGAGTGCATTATCGTGGATGGGAAAATAGGGGATAAAAGATGTTATAGGTCTTTTTGATACTCTTTTCTATAGGAGAAAGATTTATATGGATTCATCCCATTTGACAATTGTCCAATATGCTTGCACAAAAGCAAATCCACTTTGCCTAGTAGCTTGTACAAATCATTGAGACTGAGGATGGTCCTTGGATGGATGTGTTCATCAAAAATCATTTACCCATTCAGTGATTTGGATGGTTTCATTGCTAAGAACTTCCTAGTAGAGTTCGGGTATACTTCCTTAATTCTTGTGAGTATTTATGATCAAAACATCACCACATGCCAGGCATCGAAACTACTTGTTTGTTGTCAAGCCTATAATAATAACACTGTAAATACTAGAAGTTTTGCCAATCTACTACTAGATTAACTTTAGGCTCATAAAGATGCCTCACAATCTATAGGAAGCATTCTTGCAATTTGTTCTCCTTTCCATATGTAGAGTTTGTGTAGTGCTCCATGTTGAACAAAGTAAGCATTAAACTTTCTTCAGCCCTGGATGTGGTATAATATTTTTATGTGGGAGATTTTTTGTGTAATGGTATGCAATCAGGCCACATAGTTAAATGAAAAAAGTTCGTTAAGAATAATTTTACATGCATATACTAGCAAATTTTAAGGAAAAAAAGAGAAGATTCTCTTACATGAAAAGTGTTAAAATTAAAGAGTTTCTCTAGAGATATCAGATTTTTTCTAAATTGGAGCCTTTTCTTTTCTATTGATTTGATAAGTGTGATATATTTTGAATGCCCACTTTAGTCGCCTTTATCGAGCACTCTAAGATGGCACCCCCCTCCATCTCTTTCATACATCATTGTCCAAGTTAGAGTTTAGATGGTATAAATTTCACAATAACAATACATGGTAGATAATTTTTATAGTTACATCCACAAAGAAACCATTGATCATCCTAAAGCATGCATACGAGGTGGGTTAGACCATTCTTATAGGTGTATTCATACTCTAGGGTGCAATCTAACTAGTCCTATTCACACACAAGCACACCTAAAGTGTTGAGAGAAGTGTTAGAGATATGCAAAAGAGGAATGGTGACAAAGGGAGGGATAGGCAAAAGAGGAATGATGACAAAGGGAGGGATAGATAGCCACCACAAATAAAAAATCATGCACTTCTCTCTTTAATAGGGTGACTTACAAGGTTATATACATAACCCTACTTAGGAACCCTATTTGAGTACTTACACCATGTCTTCCATTGTAGGACATTCCTTTTCCTACCAATCTTTATGTACACATTTTCCTCTTATGTATATGTGTAATTTATATTCTCAACACCTTTCTTAAATTTCACTTCATAAGATGAGGGTGGATAGTAAAACAAGAAATTGCTATGAGAATGAAGTTGCAAAATTGGTGGGATCATAAGTTAGAGTGTGAAATGTTGAGCAAAATTATGAAACATAAGAGCAACTTATCCATTAATCTCTCTCGAAAATGAAACTCGACTCAAGATACAGACATTGCACACAGAAAGAGGTGGGGAATACTTGCATGCAGATTTTGATGTTACTGCTTACTCATGTGTGAGACAATATATCAAATCTACTTGTTTTGAGAATGGTATCTTAAGTGATGATACACCTCCATATGCTTGATGTGGGCATGCAAAATCAAGTTCTTAGACAAATGGATGTTGCTCATGTTATTGGAGTAGATGGTGTGGGACTAACATCTGAGAAAATTTAAGTTTGTAAGAGTAGTGTGTGAAACGAAAGTGCTTCACTAGTTGTTCTAAATTCTATGCCTATATTGGAGATAATGCAATAGAATACTAGTTTTTAATTTGCCAAGATGGAATGTCAAACTAAGTTCTTTCAACCCTAGAAGCCCAAAAGCCACATAAGTTGAGTAAGTTTAGTAAAAGTCTACTTTGCCCCATCTAAACCCCATCAAAAATTGCACAAAAGTCAAGAAAGTCCCTTGTGAGTTTTAAGGCTTGAGGAGGCCTCGCAAGGGGTTGAACATGAAGAAATTTAGCAAAACAAATATAGACATTAACAAAATTCCTTGGACTAGCACAAAGTTTGAGAGATGGCATATATTACACTCTCCCCCCAAACACCTAGTGGGTGAAAACTCCAAAGTTGAATATTTGGAACTTCAAAATGAAAACTAAGGAGCTTCTAGACTACTTTAGAGGGAAAAAATGATATGTATAGCTACAACTATGGAAGCTAAAAGAGAAGCGTACTTTGTCTTTAAAAAGTCACATTGCTCAAACTGTGCAAGGGGCTGCTACGGTCAAGCTACACGAGAAGGTTGCTATGACTTGAAAACTCACACTCCTTAAACTATAAAAGGAGGAAAGATTAAAAAAGGACCATCAGGTTTGATAGCATGTTGAGAGAAGTGTTGGAGGCATGAGAGAGAGGAGTGAAGTAATATAAGATATGGTTAGCTTTCGACAAAAAGTTTGACCAAAATTTGTGAATAAAACAAAAGTTTCCAAGGAAGTTAACGTAAAATAAGCATTAGTCAATATATTAGTTAGACATCGATGCTATGTGTGCAAATAAGATTTTGTAAGACTAAATGGGGCTTTGTGAACCCCATTCTACTCCAATACAAGAAAACATAAAAATTAATAGCATATGCCCACATACATGATGATCATCACAGGAAATTGGATGCGGTCATGTAAATGCATCATGGTTGGCTACAGTGAAGAAAGCAAGGCATACAAGTTGTATGATCCCATCAACTGCAAGGTCATTATCTCCAAAGATGTAATCTTTGATGAGGAATCAGAATGGAAAACCTCAAATACACAGGAGATGGAACCATCGACTTCATGGTCATCTACAGAACAGGTTGATGAAGATGAGTAAGAATTGCCAGCAAAACCCCAAGCAGAGCCATAACAGCTCAGACGGTCTACTAGGGAAAGCAGACCACTAGCTAGATTGACATATGCTCACAAAGGTAAATAAATTCAAGTTGAAACCACCAGTTATGCTCTTATGACTACCCTCATGGCTATAGAAGAGCCAATGTACTTCGAAGATGTAGTAGACAAGCTAGAATGGCAAACTGCTATGAATCATAGAAATGGATGCTTTGTATAAGAATAATACTTGGGAATTATGTGACCTTCCACTAGGAAAGAAGGCTATAGCAAACAAATGGGTATACAAAGTGAAGTACAATCCAGATGGAAGTATTTAAAGATACAAAGCCAAACTAGTTGCAAAAGGATTTGCATAGCAATATGGTCAAGATTATGATGAGACTTATGCTCTAGTAAGCAAAGATGGATTCCATACGGTTCTTGATATCACTAGCAACACTCAGTAGATGGAATGTGTATCAGCTGGATGTCAAGAATGCATTTCTCAATGGTTATCTAGACGAGGAAGTCTACATGCAACAACCAGCAGGTTATGTGGAACCAGGAAAGGAGAATAAGGTTTGCCATCTCAAGAAGAGTCTCTATGGCTTAAAGCAAGCACCCAGAAGTTGGTACAACAGAATTGACAAGTATTTTGTTGATCTGGGATACATGAAATCCAATGCAGATCATACTCTCTACTACAAAGTTCAAGGGGAAGACATTACTATTGCACTTTTGTACATAGACGAGGAAGTCTACATGCAACAACCAACAAGTTATGTTGAACCACGAAAGGAGAATAAGGTTTGCCAACAACCAGCAGGTTATGTTGAACCAGGAAAGAAGAATAAGGTTTGCCATCTCAAGAAGAGCCTCTATGGCTTAAAGCAAGCACCCAAAAGTTGGTACATGATAATTGACAAGTATTTTGCTGATCTGGGATACATGAAATCCAATGCAGATCATACTCTCTACTATAAAATGCAAGGGGAAGACATTACTATTGCACTTTTATACGTAGATGATTTGATTGTGATAGGAAGCAAGGATAGCTTCATCAAAAATCTAAAACAAGACTTATCTATAGAGTTTGACATGAAAGATCTTGGACTTATGAACTATTGTCTTGGAATTGAGTTCTGGAGAGATTCAGATAGCACATTCATGAGTCAGCTCAAGTATGTTGATAGTCTCTTGAAGAAGTTTCATATGGCAGATTGCAAGATTGCAGCCACTCCCATGGAAAAAGCCTACAGTCAATGACATCTACTACAGGTAGCTCATTGGATCTCTTATATATCTGACTATCACACGGCCATATATTTGTTATGTAGTAAGCTCACTAGCACAGTTTATGGCAAATCTAAAACAATCTCACTGGAATGCAGCCAAAAGAGTCTTGAGATACATCAAAGTTACAAGACAGTTTGGGATAGAATACAGAGGAAGCCATCCCTTTTGCATAGATAATGTGACAGTGACTATGCCGGAGATCATGAGACCGGGAGATCGATAAAGGGATATGCATTTTTCCTTGGTCAAGTTGCTATATCATGGTTGTCAAACAAACAGCCTACTGTTTCTTTGTCTTCGACTGAAGCAGAATATAGAGCACTTACTACAAGTGCATATGAGGCTATATGGCTCAGAAGACTATTGTCAGAAATAGATTACTTTGATGAGTCAAAGCCAACAACAATATACTATGATAATCAATTGGCTCAAGCATTTGGCCAAGGATCCAGTATATGAGAAATAAGTGAAAATGATAGAACACCCTTTTTTCGTACTTTTGCTGAGAAGAATTAGGTCACACCTTTGGTTTTTAAGAAGAGAGTAGTAATGTACACATGAATGAAAGTGATAACAAAATAGGAGAGAAAAGGGGTGAATAGAGCTTGGATGGAAGTTTTCTCTGACAGATATTTGTAGGTGTAATAATAACATGAACAAAGAGGAGCAAAAATGACTAATCAAGAGTAGAATAGAGATAGTTTGAAACAAGGTGCTAGAAGATGGTGGGAATGCATTTTTTGAGTGCATTGAGGAGGTGAAACGTTTTGGAAGAGAGAGAACAGTGAGAGAGTTTATTTGGAAGTCAAAGTTGGTTGGACTAGAAGGAAAACATGAGCATAGTTCTAGTTTAGGGCTATTTTGGATGGGAGAAAAACAACTAGGCCTGACATGTCACGCCGGATCTGCCATATCACACTGGACATGCCATGGGAAATATTTTATTGTGTGAAGCACCAATGATGGGTATTTTGGGAAAAAAAATGAAAACTTTCCCCTAGAATTGGGGAGCCTTTGTTACAGAGAAGTCCACATGGCATAACCTCCTTGACGGATTCCATATTCCCTTATTCAAGCCTATAATATTTTAATAGTTCTCTAAAGGGGCCCTTTTTTAGTCCAAAATTTTTGTAATGCCACATCTTCCCTCCAACCATGCTCTCTCTTTGTGACTCTCCTCCCTCCAGCCTCTCTCTCTCTCTCTCTCTCTCTCTCTCTCTCTCTCTCTCTCTCTCTCTCTCTCTCTCTCTCTCTCTCTCACACACACACACACACACACACACACACACACACACACACACACACACATGGCATTTCAACAATTATGAGGATCTACACCGGGAAAAAACACTTGCCACATGGAATATTCACAATCGAAATGCCACATGGAAGTATTTTTAAAGAATATAAATTAACTTTTGTTCAATGTGGTTTTTTTGGGTTATGTGTGCGTGGTGAAAATTTTTAAGAAGGAAAAATAACTTGGAATCCTCTCAAGTGGTAGGCTAAAAAATATATGGCATGCCTACTTGCATAATTGGTCAACATCGTACTTATTGACCTTAGCAATCCACTCCAATAGCTTAAGAAGATGGTTTTGTTTCTCCATATACTTATCTATAATCTTCCATAGATATCCTTAGTTAAGTTTGATCTATTTCAAGATACATGTATTCAAGTGATTTCTTGCACCCTTCTCTTGCAATTTTGTATGTGTGTGACATTTGGGTGACACAAGTGTGCAACTTGTGCATACGAAGCTCCCACATGGAGTTGTTTGATGTTCCAAATGAAACAAAAATGAATTTTCAAGATCTTAGAAGATGTCCATGTCAAAATTTATATTAAAAAGATCCAAAATGTCTAACTAAACATCAACAAAATCTATGCTGGTTTTATCAACTGTGGGTGTAGCAATCTCTCCATCTTGTACTGTAATAGAACCTATCCTGGTTTCCTCAAGTACTTCATGCTCTAACTTGACAAATTACTAGGATCATCTCATAACGAGGAGATTGAGGCTTTGATGATTATTCTTGCACCCGATCACTATTAATTGTTGTAGCTCCCATCTCTTGATCAGCACCAAGCAACTCATTCATTGCATTGATCCATTGGACAATGAATGATGCTCGGCCTTGGTCCTTCTCAATTGCAACACAATTTTGGCCCTTCTCCAAAGCACAAATGATGGTAGGAGCCATACAAGAGATACAAAATGAATCCACTCTCAAACCATAATAACTCTATCATCTCATTGATCAATCTGTCAGGCTTCTGATAGCAATTGACCAAATGATGGGATGCATCTAAGAAGCATAACTTTCTTGTCACAATAGGATACTTGAATACATTTTTGACATTTGTTTTTCTACAATACATCCCAACCTTTCTCTTCTTAGAGGTAGAGAAATATCCAATTGTATCATCTCAAATAAACTAACCACTCTATCCCCTGGCATGTGTGTCAGATTAGTTTTGTACCTTACAAAAACCGGTCATAATATAAAGGATCTTGCAACACATATAGCATCAATATATAAATAAAAAAAATGTTACTAGAAAAATATAGGAATGGAATGCTTACCAACACACCACTTTAAGTGCATGTGTTTCTTGCATGAGGACCTTTGTGACTATAAATGATTGCTTCATAGAAAAAAAAATTAAAATCCTCCACAGTGGGGCTATTGTCACCTATTTGAAATTTTGGAGCATTTGGGCTGATTGGGTATAGTTAAATGGCATTCATTAAAGTTTGATCCCTTCAATTTTTATCCAAATAGAATTTCAATCATGTAGAATGTGTAATTCCTCCTTGAAATCTTTTTGACCATGTCCATGACATCAATATTGAAGACATCATACTATAGAGGTGTGCCTTCTTTTACAAGGATGCATGCATTAACATTGTTAATAAACGAATATCTTAAAGAAGGAATTCAACATTAATTAAAGTTAAAATAATTTGAAGAAATACTCACTCAGCAAACTCATTTTCCATTCCTTCTAGCGATCAATTCTTGACAATGACTTGGGATAGAATAGGAGTTATAACTTTCTCATCACTAATCCCTTGCATGGGATAGAACAAGAGTTTTAACTTTGTCATCGCTAATCCCTTGCTTGGACTTCCAATGAGTGATTTTCATATCGTCAGAAATGGACTTGATGGAGACATCAACATTCCCTTAGTAGGATACCTTTTTATCATCTTGTTGGACTATTTTGACCTTTCAAAACTCTCAAGTCCCACAAGTTAAAGATTTGGTCCACTAATTCCCAAATTGGACCATTTTGATGCCAATTGAAAGAAATTATAATAATTTTGTAAGGCTTCAAAAGACTTACTTTCATCAAAGACCAACATTTTTTTTAGGCAACAAAGTTTTCTTAATTTGATGGAAGGTTTAGAATTTGCTGCAATCCACTACGTATACTCATTATTAAAGAACTTGATGGCATTGAATAAAAGTCATAGTCAATCTGTAGTCATTGTCAATATTGTGGTCCCATGACAAGAGCTTAGCCTCCTTACTGGTAAGACCTATATAGATCTTACATTCACAATTCTTAAAGTATGGGGAGTCAAGGTACTCAAGTATCAATTCTCTTCTCATTTGTGTAAAATGACCACCCCCAATGCAATAGTAATCATATTGATCCACATAATGAGGATCAAAGTTAGCCTTTGTCAAACATTGGTATGGACAACTGTTACAACAAATGGAATAAATTAGCGATGGATTGGTCTTCATTTTTATCTTATGTTATGCACATACAAAGGTACAGGTGGACATAATTCTAACACTCTTGTTCTAGTGTCCTCATCAATTGGTTGTCGGTGAATCTTATTGATATGTACGTAATATATGTAATAATTCGTCACATCTACAAGTTTTTATTTTTGACTTTTCTCCCTACTAATGCATCACCAAGGACCTTTGTGATGAATACAGTGAAAACTTCGTATCTAAAAGCACCTTCCAGGAAAGAAGCACTCTAATGATAAGGGACTTCATGAAAGGTTTAATTTCCTATGCCAAATCACACTATGTCAAAAGGGTTTATTTCCATAATCTTTCCCGATTTGATGGCATCTTGCTATTGAAGCATTTGGTAATGGAGGCTAATTGGATAGTGAAACCCATCATCTTCTTCATCTTCATCATCTTCATCATTGTGCACACGTTTTCCTTTGTCATCCTTTCTTGCTTCATTTCTTCCAGATTTCAGTACATACATTTTTATTTGAGTAGCATGCGAGGATTTGGCTGCAATGTTCTCATCCTGATGTGTCTAATGTGGAGGTTTTAAAGTAACCAATTGTTTAGATTGAGACTGAATGAAAGTGACATGCTTTAATATCTCAGTGATAATGTTTCCATTTTCCTTGATGCATTGACTTGATGCTCTGGCAAGCTCTAGAGGTGCAAAAACAAAGCAAAAAAATCTTCACTAAAAATATATTTCATGCCATATCCTATATTTATTTATAAGATTGAATTGTAGAGCATCAATGTCATCCTCATCATACCAAATACTATTAAGAACTTTTTGGTGTACCAAACTCACCTCTTCCTTTGTTTCTTGAGATCTTCAAGATAGCTCCAATACCTAATATTTGTTTTGTCGCGGTGTTGAGAGAGAGAGAGAGAGAGAGAGAGAGAGAGAGAGAGAGAGAGAGAGAGAGAGAGAGAGAGAGAGAGAGTGCGCATGCACATGCATGCATGCACGCCTGAGTGCATGTGTGCGCATGCATGTGCATGTGCATGTGCACGTGCAAGTGCATGTGCACATGCACGTGCGTGTCCATGTGTATGTGTGTATGTGGAATATAAAAAATAATAACAAGAAGCAATAGCCAAACTAATATGTACCAATCAACATACACATCACATTGTTGGTTCAAGAAAAAGTGGTTTTCTTCCTCTGAAATCTCCTCTATCTCAATCATGATAGCAAGCTCCTTTCTTAATGTTCTCTTTGGCATGTTTGTTTGTAGAGAATATGCATCTAAAGAAGACTCAAGTTACCTTCATCTATATCTTTTCTTATGTGGTGGAGGGATCACATCCTTTGGTGAATCTTATTGTTGGCCAAATTGATGTGTGCCACTCTTCTTGGGAGGAGGCATTAAATTAACATCAACAAAACCTATAGGATCATCACCATGAGTTCTCTACTTTCTCCTTCATCGTTGTGCTTTTACTTTACTAGCAAGAGGTGATTCCGTGTCCTCGTCCACCTCAAAGTGAGACCTCTTTTGAGATCTTCCCTTGTAGGAGGTGAATCAAAGTCATCTTGAGGTTTGCTTCCTAGAACTTGATCTCTCTGTTAATCAGTTGAAGGCAACGAATAAGAACACATGTATTTTGCTGCAACTTGGCTTTCAAGTTCTATCGATTGAACCTTATCCTTAGTTGAGGAAGGATTTTTTAATTTGACTTGAGAGAAGGTTGTTGGCTACATGAAGAACTAAAAAATCATTAGAAGATGTCATATCACTACATTCATGAAGAAGGCATGAAGGTTTCATGATAGATTTATTGAAAGCAAGTCAAAAGTGACCTAAAGGAGAGATGATAGCTTGAAGAGAGGTGATAAGAAAGATGAATCCTTTATAAAAACTAGCAGACCAAAGTCATTAACAAAATCTTCATATAAAATTAATACAAAAGTCGATTCTATCATCAATTTGTGTCATAACTTATAACCTAGGCATGTTATATGTGTCTCTATCCTTCTTCTATCTAAACTAGACCTAGATGTAGGAGATAGGAGAAGAAGGTGCTTTTTAAGGAGATAGGATATAGGAGAAGAAGATGCTTTTTAAGAGAGGAGATTTTAGAAATACAAAGTTTAGAACAGATGAAAATCATGGCTTGAGATAAAGAAAGCTTGACGATAACATCATCAGATTTTGTCATAAATCATGCCAAAAATTGATGACATCATCAAGTTCTATCATGATTTTGTCATAGATGATGACAAAACTCGATGAGATCATCAATTTTTGTCATAATTTATGACAAAGTTTGATGTCGTTATCAACCTGTGTCATAATTTATGATAGAATTTTCCTAACAAAAGTATGAAATAGTAAAATGTGTGTAACTTTTGAATCATAACTCTACTTTTGGACCTTTATGGCTCAAAATATAGAGAATGATGGCTCTTTAAGTTACAAACAATATGTTCTTCATTTTCTTATATAGTTTGTTAAAATTCTAAGAAGAAGACACTAATAATTTGATGACAACCGAAGATGATCATTATCTACTTTCTTATTTCTTATAGAGAGGAAACACTATCTAATCAACACATATCCCCTACTAGTAGCCAACACTAATCTTTATATAATTAGAGATTATACAACTCTTATTGGGACTTAGTTAATTACAGATCATATAACTCTTACAATGTCTAAGTTAAAACTTATTACACAACTCAAAAATATCATCAAGTTTTGTCATGAGTTATGCCTACACTTGATGCTATTATCAAGTTATATAATTATTCTTACTCTCATTTACTATCATGACCTTTATATCATTATATAACTTAGCATTGTATCTATATAATTTACCATACTAATGAAGAGCTCGGGGGGTGCACTACTAAGAAGCCCTATCTATCACGTGCATTCAAGGGGTATTTTAAAAACCCCTCAACTAAAATTCCCCCCTAGTAAAAACACTCCTCTTTACTTATAACTAAGTGATTTTCTTCTAAAATTGAATTAAAAGTCCCCTCTTATTATTGTAATAATGTTAAATTTTTTCAAAAAGTTAAATTAAAATACCCCTCCTTTTGAATGCATGAGGTATACTAAAATTTTATGAGGTGAACCCTCCGAGATAAAGAGGTGATATATAGCCAAACAAGTTGATGATATTATCAATCTATGCCATCATTGATATGCTACTTGATAACATGATTACATTAACTTACAACTTCATGATGCTATTTCCATTTGTCATAACGTTTTCATAAGATCATTGAGCTGAGTCACAACTTATGACAAATATTGATGATGTTATTAAGCTTTTGTTGAGAGTTTGCTCAACATCATGTGATCACGTGTGCATAGCACCATCATGTGATCATATGTGCATAGCACTAACCCAATAGAGTGCTATAAAGGAAACGGTTAGATCCCCTAACCCTAACCCTAAATGGGTTTGTATATATTCTACATTTTCAACTAAATCTAGTGTACAGTTAGTCATTTGTGGTGTGCTCTGTAGCTATGCTCTCTAGTTGTGCCCTCTCCTCATCTCCACTCTTCTCCTCTCCCCTCTTCATATTTTGTCATGGTATCAGAGCATGGTTCTGCCTTCCATTGAGGCGCCATCCTTCTTATGAGAGAGAGATTGAGTGATCGAGAGATTGAGAGATCAAGAGTTCTTTCACTTCCAATGAGTGATAGAATTTCAATCCATTTGAGAAGTTTCTGTCCATATTTGTGTTCATTGCTTGAGTGCTTATGATAGTTTCTTGTGAGGGAAAGAGAGACTTATGTTCATGAGATTTCCGTGGATCTCATCCATTTCAACTAAATCTAGTTACAGTTAGTCATTTGTGGTGTGCTCTGTAGCTATGCTCTCCAGTTGTGCCCTCTCCTCATCTCCACTCTTCTCCTCTCCCCTCTTCATATTTTGTCATGGTATCAGAGCATGGTTCTGCCTTCCATTGAGGTGCCATCCTTCTTGTGAGAGAGAGATTGAGTGATCGAGAGATTGAGAGATTGAGAGTTCTTTCACTTCCAATGAGTGATAGAATTTCAATCCATTTGAGAAGTTTCTGTCCATATTTGTGTTCATTGCTTGAGTGCTTATGATAGTTTCTTGTGAGGGAAAGAGAGACTTATGTTCATGAGATTTCCGTGGATCTCATTCGTTTCCGTTCATTTTGATTTGAGAGATTTCTATTGAGAGACCAATTGAAAGCGATTCACTCTGAGAGATTGTGAAAGAGAGAGAGATTCATGTCCATGCCTCTCATTGAGAGATTTGTTTATCGAATAGAGAGAAGTCTCTGTGAGAGAGAATAGAGAGATTGACTTCCTCTGAATAAGCCTCAAATTCAATAGAACTCTGCACCTAAGGAGAGACCTAAGGAGATCTCGGCTCCAAGTTCACAAGCCTCAGCTCACAACGAAGAGAAGTGCACCTTGCTTCAAGCTCTACTTTTAGCAACTGCCTCAAGGCTATGTCCTACCGGCTACTTGCAGCCTCACAAGCTCCAAGTCTATAACCTTTACAACAATGAAGGCTTCTACTACAACAAAGTCTTCCAAGCGACCGACTCACCCATGCTCCATGGCAGACTCCAAAGGCCATAGCTCTCCAAGCCACAGATTTGGCTTCTACTCCAACATGGGTGCTCTCCAACCACAGCCTTGGCCATGCTCTAGCCAATAGTCATGCCATGAGCGAACCTCTAAGGCATACGTAGTGCCCGCAATGCCAAAGATTCTACCAACAACCCTCCTAAACGTCCACTGAGGCATTAAACATCAGACGACAGCCTCCTACAATGAAGCTCCATGCTACACGAATGCGCCATCAGCTCCAACAGCCTTCCTAAAGCCATGGGCCAGCCAATGACATAAGCTGCTCAATCGCTCCTTCAACACATCAAGGCAATACAGGCAACTCAGCACCTCTAGCAAACCCGAAGCTCTTGCGACTCCTAGCACCTTCGAAGCTCCTCCATATAGGCCGCCTCACGTTAAGTGGTGCAGCTCCTTCAAAGCCCATCTACTAAGCACCTCCATCAGCCATCGCCCACAACACCGCCAATGCCTCCAGCATCACCAAGGGTGGATGGCGATGGATCTCCCAAGGTCCATAGCCTTGTTCAACATAGTGCACCTTCTATAGCACACTGCTAACTCCAACTAGCCCCGCCCACGACCAAAACCTTGCTCATCCAGTTGTGGACTCCTTCAGTGGAACGAAGTGGCCTCCTCAGCATGCTCCTCGGCGATGGAATCATCCCACAAACCAACGGAGAAGGAGACAGAATCTTAAAGATTCCATCAGCATCACGTAGATTCCATCAAGACTCTCTTGTTGACATGTGGCACCAACCCTACCCTCAGCGTCACCACACATAGGTTTGGTTCACAGTCTACCACGTGGAAGACCTTATCTACCATGTCACTCCAAGTGACATGTCAATAGTCTCGTGAGGCTATCACATCATCAACCTTATCCACCACATCAATAGTCCACGTTAGCAGTCCACTTCAACACTACCACATTAACAGTCCATGTCACCTATGCCATGTCATCAATGACACATCATCATTTCCCTATCAGCATTACCACATCATCACTTTGACTAGTCAATAGTCAACTACCACCTCATCAGTTAATAGTTGACCAATCAATACTACCACCTCAGCATCCTACTCAACTACCACATCATCACTGCCATGTGGCACTGACCCCTGCAAGCCCAGTCCCTTGCCAGGGACACTGTGCACATAGTTGCCACCTCAACATAGGGCTCCACAGGCACACCTCTTGTTAGGCACAATGCCACATCATCACTACATGTGACCCATTGTGACACATCATCATTGAGCACCATTTGCACTCCTTTTGCCCCTCCATCTAGATCAAGCGGTATCTCTTGATCTAGGAAGAATTTGAGGGCATTCCAAAAAAGGAAAGCCGCTTGATTTTTTATGCTCTATGCGCTCATCACATCACGCGCACATTTTGGCGCAAGTTACACTCACATTTGAGCCTCATCGACAAAAGCACTTCCTACATGCACATCAGCCTCTACATCGATGCATTTGACCCAACACTTAAAAGAACAAAAGAAAAGGAATTATTTGCTATTCTTTCATCGATCGATGGTTGCTATAGATCTAGATCAGAGTAGGCTAGATCACTATAGAGGCGAAGCTTTGAATTTCCCCAAGTTGCCAATCTAAGCCATGCCCAAAATTTCCTGATTAGTACTTACTCGAAGTCAATCCATACGCCTACATATGGTTTCACATCATTACATTACCTGAAACTTGATGTTCATCAGTTCAGTGAGCAGACTTTAGAGAGTTTAGAGGCATTGCCGACTGTTCAGTGGGCATATAGCATTTGATTTCACACACACATGCCACCATTGTAAAGCCTACACGGCTATTTCACAACATTGTGCACATCATTTCAGCCTTGTAAAGCCTCTTGGCTATTCCCGACATCATTGCCACAAGCCTTGTAATACATATCAGATTTTATATATTGCAGTTCTATTTTCACCGACAGTTCATAGATTTCACTGGCCACAGTCAGTGCTTTACAGTTGATTTATACAGAGATTTTCACGACACTTTGAGTATATTTTTTGCACCATGTCTATGACTAGCAACCTCAATCTGGAGGCATCTGCTAAGCTACACAACTCCAATTATGATACATGGAAATACCGAATGGAGACCATTCTTGTACTTCAAGACAAATGGGAGTGTGTCGATGGATCTACACCTAGACATTGGACAATCTAGCCAATGGTAGCTCTACTCCACCTGTTGTCACAGCACTAGTAGCAGGACCTACAATGGGATGTGTCAGAATTTGTTGTTGGATGGCAGTACTCTAGACTAGATTCTTGTATCCTTATCCTAGTCCATTCAGGATTACTTGAACCATTTCTACGGGGTTCATAATCTCTCCTACTGCTACGAGTTGATTGTTGTAGTCTTTTATCTTGAGTACGTAAGCATGACTAGTTTTGTTGCTGTTTCAAAAACTCTGGTTAATTTGGTTTCTCAATGTGAGAATCCTAGAAGTGTTCTTTGACTCGTAGAGAGCTGCAAACATATCGTATGCTTCTTTCGATGTCTTCACTATGTTGAGTTGTCCTAGCATGACATCTTGCACATTCTGCTTGATCAGATGTGCTTGATCAGATGATAGGCGTACTTGTCTTTCTTATCCCATTCTGCCTGAGCTCAAGCAATGGTAGGATCTGCTACTGGCGCAGAAATAAGCATGAAAAGGTCATTCTAATGATCAGGCTTTTATAGCTTCAGACAGAAGCAGAGGAAGAGGCAGAGGTAGAGGTAGATCATACTAGAAAAGTGGTCATCATCAGCAACAAAATCAAAGTCAGAGTCAACATCAGCATCATCCTCAGCTGCTGCAGCATCAGAATCAGCAAAGAGGAAATCATTCCAACTGAGGAAGATTTCAAGGATGAGGGAATGCATCCACCAACGTGTCAAACATCTAGTACAACTACTGTCACAAGTTTGGACACTATGAAAGAGATTGCCGTAAGAAGCAATACGACCAAGTGTTGAGAGTTGTGGTGCCATGAGCACTTGTAGAGCAAAGGTATGAGTAAAGGGCAAGCTGCCACATGGCATGGAGGAGATATCCCACATGTGAGTAAGCAAATGGATGTAAGTACCCTCACCTATAAAAGGGAGGTTCATTTGAAGTAATATCAATCAAGCACTTTGCACTATCTCAAGATTCTCTTTATGAGTCCAAGCTAATCTATCTTGGAACCTAATTGACTTGAGGTACATGTCATGAGCACTCTCTTCATCATCTTTGCATGTAGGTTGCATCCTCCTTAGATTAGTGTTGTATTAGAATGTTGTCTTAGTGACTAAAAGAGTACGATCGTCACTTTGTCATGGTATCAGAGCTTAGGTCTAGTCTCCTAGATCAGTTATAGGCTTACAATAGGAGTTCATGGGTTCTCCCAGGTTAATTTTAGTTTTTTAGTTGTAGATGGAGAGTGTTGTTCTTGAGTGTTCTTTGTGAGAGAATTCCGTCCATGAAAATTTGAGATATTTCCGTTCTTGTGAGAGAGATTTGAGAGAAGAGCTTTTGAGAGAAGGATCTAAGCCCAAGCTCCTGCATGATTACAGCAGCCCACTATGCTTCATGCCAAGCCCACTACGACAAGGTCTCCTACTATCTGCAGCTCTATTCAGCTCATGGGTGCAATGCTCTACCTATGACTAAAGCCTCACGACTAGCCCTTAGCAAGCCAGAACTAAGGCTCTAAAGCTCCTCAAGTCTATAATGACCTCTAGCCTCGACTCTCTGCAATGATACACAACGCGGAGGCAACAGTCTCCTACAACACTAAGGCAGATGAGCTCCATCTGCAAAATAGTCGAAAGCTTTAAAGAAAGCTCCGAGCTCCATTGACGGCTCCATCACACGTGAGCACACGGGCTCACGATAGCTCTCAACCTCTCAGCTCGACCAGCGAGCCTCTGCATCAATGTCCATCTCCAGATTGGCCAGCCTCTCCAAAGCTGACCTCTGCCAGTAACTCCAAGCCTCACAGGCCAGCCCGAAACTATAGCGACTCTAGCGAAGCCAATAGCTCCATCAAACATCGCTTCTCTGATGATGTAGCACCTTTGCAACCAGCCGGATCACCACGTTCCAGGAACTCGCCAACAACTCCCCACGGCATTGCCGTCGTCGCTGCAAATTCTCTGCAGCCTCAAAGTTTCTCTAAGGTGTAACCTTAAGACATGTGGCAGATAATAACTAACTAGGGTTAGTTAGAAACATCCTTGGTTGAGTTTGTGGTCACACTATGGTTAGCTCACCCTTGGTCAAATGGGCAACCTTAAGGTTAGTTAAGCCACATCAGCATGCATAGTCAGCAGTGCCTTCTAAGCACACAGCCTCTTGTTAAGCACAGTATGGAATTCAGCATGTGAATCCTTGTGCCACATCATGAAAGGCTCTCTTCTTCACAAAAACTTCGACAAGGCGTAACTTGCAATCCAGAATGAATTTGGACACGCTCCAAAAAGGAAAAGTGATCTTCTTTTTGAGCTCTACACATATGTTAGATCAAAATCATTGTATGCAATTAGACAGTACCAGATTTGAAAGTATCTTCAACTGGTAAGACCTTTGCAATGGCAATACGCACCCCAACTATTGAGAAGTTCACTGGGGAAGGATTCCACACGTGGTCCACACAAGTGAGATATCTCCTGATGCATCAAAAGCTTTGGAAGACTGTGAAAGAA
Organism: Dipteris shenzhenensis; assembly: GCF_047967505.1. NCBI lineage: Eukaryota > Viridiplantae > Streptophyta > Polypodiopsida > Gleicheniales > Dipteridaceae > Dipteris > Dipteris shenzhenensis. The sequence goes on from NC_141596.1 coordinate 34,794,560, forward strand.
GAAATACCCACTGCACAAAATGATGCCTGGAAGGAAAAAGACGAAGCGGCACTATCACTCATTGGTTTGCACTTGGGTCCAAACATAATTCATCATATAGACTCCAAGGATCATGCCAAGGATGCATGGGATGAGTTGAACACAGTGTTTGGTGCAAAAGCCAAAAACCAAGAAATCCATCTTAAAATTGAATTCTATGGAATGCACATGGGCTTCAATGAATCCATGGTACAATTTGTCAACAAAATCAAAAGCATTATGACCCAACTAGAAGGCATAAATGCAAAAGTAGGGGAGAAAGATGCACTTGCAATTCTCCTTAAAAGCATGCCTACAAAGTACAGTGCATTGACAACCACTTTGAAGAATTTGCCAAATCCAAAGTTTGAGGAATGTGTATCCTCTCTTCTTGAAAAAGAAAGAGAGTTGAAGGCATCGACATCGACATCGACATCGACATCTACACATAACAACTATAATAAAGAACAAGCACTATATTCAGTAAAACATTAGTGAAGTGCTACCATTGCAAAAGGATGGGTCACTATCAAAGTGACTGCAGATTGAAGAACAAACCAAAGTGTCACCATTGCAAGAAGCTGGGACACAAGGAAGAAGATTGCAGATTGAAGAACCAGCAAGTCAACTACGTGGAGTCATCAGCAAGCCATGAGCCAAAAGGTGACATCAATGGAATGTATTGAGAAACCCAAAAAAAAAACCTTGCCAACCTTGCCTATATTTTGTAAATCAAAACCTGACCACTTGAGAGTAGCCATGAAAGCACCCAAGGGAGGATTTGATCTTGTAACTCACATCTAACCACCTTGCAGTAGCCAAAGGATCATGGCACCAAGGGGAGGTGTTGAGAATTGTGGTGCCATGAGCACTTGTAGAGCAAAGGTATGAGTAAAGGGCAAGCTGCCACATGGCATGGAGGAGATATCCCACATGTGAGAAAGCAAATGGATGTAAGTACCCTCACATATAAAAGGGAGGTTCATTTGAAGTAATATCAATCAAGCACTTTGCATTATCTCAAGTTTCTCTTTATGAGTCCAAGCTAATCTATCTTGGAACCTAATTGACTTGAGGTACATGTCATGAGCACTCTCTTCATCATCTTTGCACTTAGGTTGCATCCTCCTTAGATTAGTGTTGTATTTGGATGTTGTCTTAGTGATTAGGAGAGTACGATCCTCACTTTGTCACCAAGGTGGTCAATCCAACGGTAATTGAGGGAATTTTCATGGTAGAGGAAATCATCGTGGTGGACATTCTAGTCATAGTCATTTTGCAAATGAACATGGGAATATGTTTCTAGCAAGTGAGGAAATGCATCAAACTGATATAGTGTACCTAGACACTGACTACAATCTCAAAGAGGATTTAAGCTATCAAGTCGACCAAGCCGAACATGATCCTTGGTATATCGACATCGGTGCATCATCTCACATGACAAATCATCAGGAATGGTTCACAGAGATGAAACCATTAGAAGGTCAGAAAAATGTCATCTATACAGCACATAATGCACCTAATCCAGTTCAAGGGATAGGTGTTATACCTATGAACAATTTCACTAGTACGAAAGGATTGGTGAAAGATGTGCTCTATGTTGCGAAGCTCAATAAGGACCTTTTGTTAATAAGTCAAATGATGGAACACAACTATCGAGTCATCTTTGACGGAGATGAATGCACTATCAGGGACAAATCCATAAGATGTCTGCTAGTAGCAAAAGTTGTTAAGGAAGGACACTTGTATAGAATGCTAGCTAAAATATGAGATAAGCATGCTTTGTCAGCTCAACTGCAACAGATGCCACTATCTGCAAAATGGCACAAGAGATATGGTCATGTCAACTTCAAGTACTTGTTAGATCTCAGGAATCAGAATATGGCAATTGGGATTTCGAGGCTATAGTTTCTTGGAAAAGATTGTGAAGCATGCTGCTTCAGCAAATAAAAGCGTACCGAATTTGTTAGAAGTACCTCTCGTGCATGAGGTATTCTTGATTTAATTCATATAGATGTATGGGGTTCGCAGCATCAATGGTTCAATTTACTACCTGACTTTCATCGACGACTATAGTTTCAGCATTAATGAGCTTTTGCAGAAGTCATGGCATTCAAAGACAATTCACTTGTGCATATACTCCTCAGCAAAATGCAAGAGCTGAAAGGAAGAATGGGACTTTAGCAGACACTGCTAGAGCAATGCTTAGTGAGAAGCATCTTCCGAATCAGAATTGGGCAGAAGCAATAGCGACGGTGAACTATTTGCTTAATCGGATTCCTACTAAACCACATCGAGCATCTCCGCATATTTGGTTGCATAGCATATGCCCACATACATGATGATCATTGCAGGAAATTGGATGCAAAGTCATGCAAATGCATCATGGTAGGCTACAGTGAAGAAAGCAAAGCATACACATTGTATGATCCCATCAACCGCAAGGTCATTATCTCTAGAGATGTAATCTTTGATGAGGAATCAAAATGGAAAACCTCACCTACACAGGAGATAGAAGCATCAACTTCACAGTGATCTACAGAATAGGCTAATGAAGAAGAGCAAGAATTGCTAGCAATACCCCAAGTATAGCAATAGTAACTCAGACGGTCTACTAGGGAAAGCAGACCACCAATCAGATTGGCATATGCTTAAAAAGGCAAAGCAATTCAGGTTGAAACCACCAAATATGCTCTTATGACTACCATCATTGCTACAAAAGAGCCAGTGCACTTTGAAGATGCAATAGACAAGCTAGAATGGCAAACTACTATGAATGAAGAAATGGATGCTTTGAATAAGAATAATACTTGGGAATTATGTGACCTTCCACCAGGAAAGAAAGCCATAGCAAACAAATGGGTTTACAAAGTGAAGTACAATCTAGATGGAAGTATTCAAAGATACAAAGCCGGCAGACTAGTTGCAAAAGGATTTGCATAGCAATATGGTCAAGATTATGATGAGACTTATGCTCCAGTAGCAAAGATGGATTCCATATGGTTCTTGATATCATTAGTGACACTCAACAGATGGAATGTGTACCAGCTCGATGTCAAGAATGCATTTCTCGATGGTTACCTAGATGAGGAAGTCTACATGCAACAACCAACATGTTATGTTGAACCAGGAAAGGAGAATAAGGTTTGCCATCTCAAGAAGAATCTCTATGGCTTAAAGCAAGCACTTAGAAGTTGGTACAGTAGAATCGACAAGTATTTTGCTGATCTGGGATACATGAAGTCCAATACATATCATACTCTCTACTACAAAGTTCAAGGGAAAGACATCACTATTGCACTTTTGTATGTAGATGATCTGATTGTGACCGGAAGACTTATTTGCTGCAAAGTTTGACATGAAAGATCTTGGACTTAATGCACTATTGTCTTGGAATTGAGTTTTGGAGGAATTTAGTAGCACATTCATGAGTTAGCTCAAGTATGTTGATGACAGTCTCCTGAAGAAGTTTCATATGGTAGATTGCAAGATTGCAGCCACTCCCATGGAACATAGTTTGAAACTTACTAAAAATTCAGAAAAGCCTATAGTCAATGACAAATACTACAGGTAGCTCATTGGATCTCTTTATATATCTGACTATTACACAGCCATTATGTAGTAAGCTCACTAGCACAGTTTATGGCAAATCCAAAACAGTCTCACTGGAATGCAGCCAAAAGAGTCTTGAGATACATCAGAGGTACAAGATAGTTTGGGATAGAATATAGAGGAAGTCATCCACAGCTGCATGGATACTATGATAGTGACTATGAGATCATGAGACCAGGACATCGACATAGGGATATGCATTTTTCCTTGGTCAAGGTGCTATATCATGGTTGTCAAACAAATAGCCAACTATTTCTCTGTCTTACACTGAAGCAGAATATAGAGCACTTATTATAAGTGCATGTGAGGTGATATGGCTTAGAAGACTATTGCCAGAAATAGATTACTTTGATGAGTCAAAGCCAACAACAATATACTGTGATAATCAATTGGCTCAAGCATTGGCCAAGAATCCAGTATATCACTCCAGGACAAAGCACATTGATGTCAAAGAGCACTTCATCAGAGAAAGAGTGTTACTTGGTGACATCATACTGCAGCATTGTGATAGCAAAGAGAATGTTGTAGACATCTTTACCAAACCACTCGGTAAAGAGCTTTTCGAGAAACACCGATTAGCTCTTGGTTTGACGCAGAGGAAGGAAATTCCCATTAAAGGGCTGTGATGGAATGTAATGCTCAGTCCTTCTTCTGGACCCATCTTCTCCCTTCTCTCCCTCTAGCTTGCAACTGATGTCCGTGCGACTCCTTGACTCCCTATGGATGCTTTCCTATCACTATGGCTTCTATTCTTTAATACAATTTGAACTGCTTTTGCAAGTTCAGATGCCTTTTCCTTTTCAGACTTCAAAGTCCTACCTAGTAAACATCTAAAAAACCAGTCAAACATCTCATGCAATGCATTGCTATGAGTGGCACCACCACCATGCCTTGAGTTCTTGAAGTAGGCTTCCTTGGCTATATAGTGCGACTTCTCCATGCCTTGTGTATTCCAAATCGACAATGGGACAAAATTCTGTACAAACCATGGTCCGTCTACATAGAGAATATGCTGCAAACATGACGAGCCATGTTTCAGCAACAAAAACAAAAAGTAATAAAGCAAGTGCTGAATATTATGATGGTGATAAGATTACCATGGACTGCATAATGTGCGGCTCCCCCCATGCTTTCACCATTAATTGCATAAAGTCTTTTACAACCATCCTGAAACTTTCATAATACATCTCATCGATTTGAACTTTTGTCCATACTTTAGCTCTCAAAGTTGCTACTTGAGGATGAGAAGCCTTATTGGTTGTGCATTCACACAATGCTTTCCAATATTCCCAACCCAAGTTGCTTTGAGCCAATGTATATTTATCTTTATTAAGATTGTGGTTAGATAGGGATCTCCTTGCCTTCGCTCCACCCATGGAAACTTTGGCAAGAAGATTCTGTGTTGCCCCAGGCATTTTCTTATCCTCCTTAAGTTTGACCCATGGAATCCCATCTCTAAGAGAAAATTCTCAGCTTTTGCAATGCACCGTGTGGATACTTCTTGCAAAATTAATTTCCAAGCATAAACAAGATGCAAATACAATAACTTATCAAGTACATGCAGTTCTGCATGTAAAGTACATATGTGTACTCTCTCTAGTGGGATGGGCAATATGGGATCCCACTTTGGATCCTTCTTGTCATGATTGGGAGCTTATGTTTGGCTACAAGATAGAATGTCATTCTCTGATTGTAATCCATCCTTTTGCTTATGTTGCAAACACATGCAATAAAGACATGTGAACATTGCATTTGCCCTGTATCACAACCATGCAAGTAATTGAGGGTTTTCAAATCACCAACAAGATGCCATTCAACTCGAAATGTTCCATGTCCATCTACTATCAGTGTTTTCCCTTCCTCTTGTCTTCAAATTGTTGATGGGATTCCTATTCTATTTAAGACCCACTTCAATGTCTCATGGCACTCTTTCAAAGTCTCAAATGTTGTAAGCCACCATATATGTTTCTCTAATTGCACTGAGAAATCTTGCTCTACTTCAATGTTAATAATGTTTTTCATTTTCTTGCTATCACTCGGAAGATTAGGTATGTAGGAGCAAAGGGGGCTTCTTCTTAGCTCCCTTTAGGCAAAGACACAACTTTTTGGCAACTCCTGGATAAGCGGGAATATAAGAGGAGGAACACAATTCCTAGACCCTCCTTGCGAAGTCAGCCCAAGAGAATGGTGTGGCACGTCCCAAGACTACCCACAAAGGAAACCTAGACTCCTTGAACCTCGATAGCTCAACGATTGGAGAACCAACAACTGAAGCTCTACGAGAGTTTCAAAATATGAGCCCAGAGCTTTTAGGAGAGGTGTCGCCTTCTAGAATAGGTAAAACAGTCTTTGCCCAAATAGACAAATGATTTCTTGAAGAATCAGTTGATGGTTAGAGTCTCATGCACTAGTCGGATTCCTATCTGGCCCTCGTCCTCCTACTGCTTTCCTTGAGAACTAGTTTTGAACCAACTGGAGTCACAGAGGGCTAATAGTTGCCAATGTTCGTTTCCTTAGATGAGGGTATTTTATCTTTCTGTTTGAAAGAGCTGATTTTATGTCGAGTTCTACATCACGGGCTATGGAGAACAGTCCACAATCAACCTCTTTGTCTTGATAGATAGTCGCCTTCCTTCAGCCCTAATAATCCTAAGTCCACTATTCTATCAGTCTAGGTGGAGTTTCTTGACTTACCTTTTTCTCTTTGCAACCAGTCGCGTTGCTTTGCAACAGCCTAGGAGAGATGGTAAGCATTTAGCTTGAGAAGTTTATTAATCGTATGGAGAATCCCTAGGTATATGTTCAATTAGATCTTGTAGAAGACCTCCCACAGTGACTATAGTAATCCTCAACCATAGAGGTGGTGTTGTTAGGGAGCAAAAAGTTCTTTACAAGAACCTACCCCATTCATGCCCTTTGTGATGTCGGATCACACTGTAAAAAATTATCCTTTGAAAAAAACCAAGCCCAAAGTTAACTCTAAACCCCCACAGGTTCCCAGGGAGAAAAGGGTCCCTAAACATCCTGAAGATCTTGAGCGCCCAGCTAGCCCATTGAAAATGAAAGGTGACAAGAGTATTCAGTCTGAGTCTACTCTAGTACTTGATATTCCCATGTATAATGCCTACGAGGCATCCTACGAGGCATTGACAAAGTTGCTACCAGAAGAAAAACCCTACATAATAAGATAATATATAAATACTCTCAAAGGGAGACTCTCTTTAACATGAGAAGCACTACACGTTTCAAAGTTACTCTCATAGAATTTACAATCAATGCTACTTCAATCTCTTTCCCTCTCCCTTCGAAGAGAGTTGATTATATTAATTTATTTTAACCTTTTGAAATTTCAAACTTTACACACTTTACAAGTGGAAGCCTTCATCAAATGGATCTTTTAACTATGAGTTTCTAAACCCAAAAGCATCAAATTATGTTTAAATAGGAGACCTCCTATATAAAAATGATAAAACAAAGATGAGATGAAAGTTTGAAGACAAACATTCTTACTTAGATAATTATAAAATTACATAATAAATATGTTAAAGATTGCTTAGTAATATATTAATAAAAAATACTTCAATTTATAATTTAAAATCCTTATAAACAAAATAAAAGAATATCTATTTATCAAGATTTGTAAAAAACTCATTTATAACAGCACGTACCCTCAATATAAAAGAAAGGAAAAAGAAGTCCTATATAATAAATTAAAGCTTATAATATTAATACAAATATGGATGAACACTATAATTTATTTATTTATTTTGAGCAAAAAAAAGGTATTTGTATTATATATTGATCAAAATATATACATTCATAGCCAAGTGTATAGCCTTAGTAAGAGTAAGACTTTTCCAGATCATGACAAAACAATAGATAGCAAACATAGAAGACTTCATTCTAATTCTGGATCAGATTTCTGAGTCTGAATTAGATTTGTAGTAGATGCTTCCTTTAAATTGACATTCTTCATTAAACACTTTGAGATCTTCCTGCTCATGATCACGTATCTTCGAGAAGAACCCATGAAGATCACCCAGGAGGCCTGTTAACCAGTCTAGCAAAAAGATGATTTGTGTTAGTAACATTCTGGATGAATTGAAAATCGTTTCTTGAAATCCAAATAAACCACAAGGCGTGTGCTCGAAAAAGTGCCCAGTGCGAGTGTTAAACTTTTGCTACATTACCAAAAAATATGGCTTTCAAGTTCATTGGCTCTCTTAGCTACAAATCTAAACAATCTTCTAGGACTCTTTTGGCAGATGAACATGACACAAAGAGATGGAAGACATCTTCTTGAATCCCAAGACAATGCCTACATTTACCATCCCCTTTTCCAATCCTCAACCCCCTCAAATTGGTCCAAAGCACTTTGTGCAAGATAAGCCATAGTAGAGTAGACATCTTCTTAGGAATAAAAATTGTCCAAGTGTAAAAAAATACCCTTTTCCAACATTGAGAGGAGTTGGAGGTATTCCATCTAGCATTCATGATGAGAATCATGTCGCCTATGTCCTCAAAAGGGATAGGCACAAGAAGAAAATGAGGTGAGAAGATCCAACTAAACTCTAAGGAGTAATTTAGAAATGACCCCCCCTTCCATTGGATGTCCCCATCCCAAAGAGAGAATCTGTTAGTGACAAAATGAGCTTCCTAGTCTATATGTCTGAATTCCCTTCTGATTTCAAGCATAGTTTTCCATCTAAAGTGCTCACTGAGCCAAAGTTGTCCCCATGATTTCAAATCCTTGTTAGACAACATCCCATGTCTCTCATGGATTGAATTAAGAAGTCCCAATCAAGCTTGTCATAGGCCTTATCAAAATCTACTTTAATAAAGAAAATATCTCGATCGGAATCCCTAGCATATTCATTGACCTCTCAAAAGTTGACAATAGCCTCCAAAATGTGTCTTCTCTTTATAAACCCCTTCTATTACTGTAGGATCAACCAGTGTCCGTCTTATGCTAAATCTTGAGGGCTAATGCTTTGGCAAATATTTTATAATTGCAGCTAAGAATGGTGAGCGGCCTCCAATTTTTTATGACATCTTTCCTGCCTTCTTTGGGAATAGGTTTGATTATACCACTATTTGCATGCTGAGCAACCAACTAGGCTTTCCTGCCAAACCTCTAGGAGCCTGGGACCAACCTAATCCCAAAAGGATTTGTAAAACTCAATAGGAAGACTATCTTCTCCTTGGGTTTTGTCATCCTTCATAACTAGAACAACTTCCTTGAGTTCCTTCAGAGTAAGGGGGGCCTCCGAACTCTATAGATCAAGTCCATTGACAACTCCTTGCCTAGCTAACTAGTACCTGGACAAAAGCTTCCTAAAATGACTCCATATAAAATAATTATTTTTAGTATCTGATTGTGCCCATCTCTTTTAACTAACTTCAAGCAAAGGAATTTCTTTATCTTCTCTTTTCTTGTGAATGAGCTTGAAAGTTTCTTTGGTTGGCCTATCTAACTTGCCTACCCACCATCTTCTAGTGTACAGACTAGTTGCCGAGTACTTTATGTGTTCGAGTCTTACTAGCTCAATTCTTGACAAGATGTAGCTCAAAATGAGATTGAAGATCTCCATTGCACTCCTGTGCCTCTAGGTTTTCTATTCGCTCTTTGACAACATCCATTCTCTTGCTACATACCCTGTCTCTGAATTTTCTAGCCTGTTTTAAGACTTTATGAGTTTCTAGCACATTGCTTATCCAAAAATTCTACATCTAATTCATCAGTGCATCTGGGGGTAATCCAAATGTCTTTGACTTTGCGTTGCACCATTCCTAGCTTGAAAAGGCTAGGCTCAGCCTTAAACTAGGAAGAGGACTTGCTTCCTGAGCCAAAATCACATGTAACCAGTAAAGGTTTGTGATTGAAAATTGTGAGGGTAGAAAAAAACGTACCACCATATTTAGAAGTGCTTTGAAGAAGAATCTGAGAGAGGTAGGCTCTGTCCAACCCGGCTTCTCTTCTTAAATCTCCTATCTGTCTATTAGACTGAGTTAGGTCCCCTGCACAATTCAGGTCTACCAATACTAGAGAGATCGCCCCATGCCTAGAGCTCAAAACCTCTTAGAACAACGCCTTTTCCAAGCCATCTGTCTGTTTTGCTTTCTACCATATTATAATGAATAAATATGCATCATAAAGTGTAGCTTATCAAAACCTTTGGTTGATAAATTATAAAGGATTTAAAATTTATCTATTTTCTTTTAAATATTCCATATAAAAAATCAATGGCTTTTTTTACCTTAGGATTTCTAAAATTATCGAGATAACAAAAATCTATATTAAACTATTATGTTTTTAAATGAATAGGTTTAAAATTTACCTCAATTTTAAAATTTAGGTGAAATCTTGAAAGTGGGTAACACACAATAGTGTTCATCCCTAATCACATCACTATTTATTCCAATCCCATACTTATTATTACATGAGATAAAGAAATGAATGGCAAGCCATAAATGAATGTAAACATCAAATGAATGACAAACCGCAAATAAGACTAGCTTCCAAAGCCATCTCCCACTGCCATCTTCTCCATCTCACTTGTCGATTCTCATATTCCATGTCACTAGATTCCCTAGCATCTTGTGGGCCCCTAGACTATCATAGGAATGATGAGCTCTAAGGTCTTGTTTCAATTGAATGCGTGCATTTATTAGAGGCTCTGGGCTACCATGGTAATGGTGAGCACCTACAGATATCGTTTATTTTTCTTTCCTCATAAATAGGCTAATGCAAGGTCTTGTTTAATTTCTATTTCATGTGTAATTAAATCTCATAGATTATCAAAGTCAGAGTTAAGTTCTCATTCCACGTTTTCACATATACCACAAAGAAATTTCTTGAGTAGGTGGCTGAGATGTATCTCATCTTTCAAGTTTCTAGCTAAGTAGTTATAGTTCAAGCTCATATAGGTATTGGGGTGTCCCTTGAGCATTGTTCGAGATAGATGCCACATAATAAGATGTCCTTGGCTACCATGCCACAATGTCATCATCGCCTTGAGGCCTTGAGGATGATGATGAATTGGAGAGAGGGTACCTAGTATGGAATGGCCAACGAGGGTCATGGAGCCTATGTGTGTGATTCAAGAACTAGCTCCCCATATACAACTCTCTAGTAAGATGGCACATTTTTGCTACTAGTAGATCAGGAACCCGAACCCTGACAAGCACATTGGGGCTGTCATGCACACCAAGAACTGTTGTACACCTTAGACAATTCCTTCCACATCCTTGGACACCTTCCCTTGAGAGTGTGTTTCATTTCATGGATGACATGAGACAAGAATGATGATGGATCTCATTCATGTCACGAATGCAATAGATCATGTAAGTGGTCTCTAATAAGGGGGTAAAAGCATGATAACCTTGTACACTTTTAGTGTTGATTAGCATTTAAATAGCACTTCCATAAACCACTATTCTTCTCACATGACATAATGTCAATTGTGTAATGAATAGTTCTTATGATACATTTTTGTATAAAAAAATTTAAAGAGCACAAGTATGTTTACAAATTTGTATTAATATGCTAGGATCACTTGCTAGCATCCCTAATAACACTTGTACATGGACATGCTATTATACATCATGCTAACATGCTATTACCTAAGGACATATTTAAGGATTGGCCTTGTCACCCATTTACAAGGACTATGTCACTAGGTAGAGAGTTCCACATGCTAGAGTACATGGAGTTTTATCACAAGTACATGCTTAAGGCATGCAAAATGTGATCATCCATCATAAATTGAAGATCTGAAATGCAATGAGAGCAAGACTAGCATGGCCACAACATGTAAGTTAAGAGGATTAGTACCAATGCAAGGATGACTTCTAAAGTGGCTATGAAAAGTCCAAGTAGTAATAGGAGGTGGTACTAGTCCCAACAAGAGAAGATGAGATCTTCTCACCTAGCAAGGCTAACTTCGTAGCATATTTTGTAATTATGTTTGTCATTGATGTTTTCTTCATCTATTCCATTTGGTTTTATGTTCTTTTTGCTTAATATGCTAGTTTCTCATGGAAAACCGTCGGTGTTGTTGCATCATTGTGTGGTCAACCATTAGCCAAACAAGGAAGAGAATTAGTATGCTTATCATCGTAACATCCACACTCTCTTTGACCATTTAAATCAAAGGGAGTAAAGATCATAGAACATTTCTAAGGTAACTCTCTTGCTCTTACTTTCTAAACTAGCTTGTTGTAAATTATGAAATATTGCATTACTTAAGAAACAATTTTGTTCCTATTACATTACTTAATAAATGTTTTTGTTCCTGTTACATAGCCCACATCATCTCATGGCAATGGAGAGAGTAGGGGCAATAGAGGATGTGGGAGCAAGGGTGAGATAGAGTAGATGGGGATCAAGATGAGGGCTTTACATATAGTGTTTTAGAACTTTTGTGCATTTTTACCTTTTGTAGTCCCCATTTCTTGGTGGATGTGCTTTTGTATTTCTTTAAAGGGATTGTTTGTAATACATCTTACCTCTATATTCTAGTGTATTTCTTAAATTATGGCCTTCCTTTTTTTATGGGAGTATGCTTTTGTATCCTCTTTGAAGAGATTTTTCATTTGGTCCCAGGGTTTCAGAAGAAGTGAGATTGATCACTGCCTCTATACTAAAAGGGCTAAGGATAATAGCCTGATACTCTTGGCACTTTATGTGGATGATATGTTATTGGCTAGTAAGAACATTTATAAGCTTGATGCATTAAAGGCCAAGTTGCATGAGGCCTTTGACATGAAGTATTTGGGACCTATAGGTCATATTCTCGGTATGCGCATCACGCGTGACTGGAGTAGGAAACTCCTTTGGCTTTCACATAAGGAGTATGTTATAAAAGTGTTGCAGCATTTCAATATGGAGGGGGGGAAGGCAGTAAGTACTCCATTGCATCCATATGTGAAATTGAGTCAGGAAGATAGTCTCAAATCAGATGAGGAGAGGGCCATGATGGCCATGATGGCCAAGGTTCCTTATGCAACAGGGGTTGGGAGTCTTATGTATGCTATAATAGCTACTAGACCAGATATTGCATTTGTAGTGGGAGTCGTTCACTAGTTTATGGCTGATCCAGGAAAGAGGCATTGGGAGTTAGTTAAGTGCATCATGAGGTACATGAAGGGTACCAAGGAGGTGTGTAACTGCTTTGGCAGAGGAGACATGCGTGTATTTGGGTACATAGATTTAGACTATGCAGGACATGTGGATAGCAAGAGATCCACTTCTGGTTATGTGTTCACCTTTGTAGGTGGTGTAGTGTCATGGATGTCTCGTGCATAGAAGTTTGTTGCTTTGTCTACGACAGAGGATGAGTATGTTGCAGCCGACATTGAGGTCAGGTACCATTTTATCAGGGAAGTACTTGAGGACAAGTGCATAGAGGTTGTCAAGGTTCATACAGATGATAACCCTATAGATATGCTAACAAAGAGTCTACCTAGTCAGTGGGTTGAGTATTGTTGTGTTTTGATGGGCATTGGATAGTATGCTCATTGATTGTTCTCCCTTAAAGGCACATTGGCCTTTAAGTGGGAGGTTGTGGGGTTTAAAGGCCACTGTACCTTAACCCCAATTATGTACAATACTCAAACACACACACATATATATATGGATGACATAGAAGATTAGGGTGTTCTGCACCCACCATAAACTTGTGTGACTCTCTCTTCTAGCTCTCCCTTTCTCTCACCTTCTTCCATTCCACTTCCGTTGCTCAGATCTCTCAATTATAAAGCCACTAGGATTGGTAAGTCATGTTGGTAGTGGCCCTTGAGTCGCTAGCGAAGGTTGTCCCATGGGTCATTGTTTGCTTGGGTGTAGCCATTTTTGGTGAGGTTCAGGGACTTTTCTATATATGGATATCTTACATGACCCATAACGTATGCATTGATCAACGAAATTCGGCAAACTTTATCTTCAAGTTGTAGTATGCAATCCAAACTTGAACATTAGAGCAAAAAATTATGGAATAAGGATTTAGAACAAGACCATTAAAGCATTACAAGTGCTATGTTGCATGTGAAGCATGCATCCTGAAGACTATAGGATGTAGCAATTTATTCAAAAACATCAAAATTTTGTTCTATACGTACATGCAACCAAGTAATCATTCTAAAGTACACTATGTGAGCTTCTCCTCAATGCAAGGACACACTTAGATGAGATCATTATGCATGGGTTAATGGGACTCCAATGTTGTGCTAAAGTGATGCATACCCATTTGAGGGCATGCTCCATAACTTTCTTTTGATTTGTTGAAAACCAAAACAGATAGAAGATTTGGAATCCAAATTATTGGGACTAGTGCATGGTGATCTTAAAACATTGATAGTTGTTGCTATTGGTATCTAGATTCACCCTAAAATGGAAGAAGTTGGAAAAGTGCAATTTGTATATGTGCAAAGATATTTTAATAAATTCAACACTCTCTACAATTTTGAATTGTTTCTTTGTCCATGCACTTGCTTGCTATATGGCTCATAAGCATGCCAAAGGTCATTGCATTTAATAATACATAGCATCAAACCTGATAGTGTGCCCTTTGGCCTATTTGTGTTTTAAAGCATTTTAGGCCACATTGCACTTGTTTGGGATATCCAATTCTGTTGACGTGTACTATTGGAGGGAAAAAAACCGACAGTTGAAATTTTGCTACTGCGAATTTTAAATTTTCACATTTCCCGCCCATCAAATCTTGGAAGATTAAGTACCTGCAACTTGCCCTCACCCTATAAATGCCCTACAAACCTGCACGCACCTCGATGTGACCTTGCACAGACTTTGGTTTGCCATTGTCTTCTTTCGGGTAAGTTGTCTTCTATTCTTTACTTGCCTCAACAACTAGCTTCTCTGGGTCTATTCTAAACTAATCGTGGCCATGGCATCAATGGCAACATGCAGCTCACAATGGCTTGCAAGAGAAGCAGACAGAGGCTACGAGATAGGAGAACCAAAAAGCCAAGTCAAGGCACAAGGAAAGTGCTGGCACGATATTGAATCGACAATGGAAGACACTTTTGCAACATCTGTGAAGGGAGAAACAATGAGAATAAAGAAGACTCCTTGCAGAATAGTAGCAAGAAGTAGATGCAGATGCACACATTCGATCATTGCCATCAGAGTAAAGAACTCGAGCTGTGGTTTCACGATTGGTGGGAGCATTCGAGGTAGCAACATCAAGCCATTCACGTGATTACCAATCTTGAGTCTTCATAAGCTTTAGCCTACACAATGGCCAGTGATGTGATTGTCTTGAACCAATGTGTTTGAACTGTCCAGCCTGGTGGCATGGTTGAGCAAAAATTAACAGCAATACATTGTTATTATACTAAACCAGCTCGGTGGTTGGAACATCATGCAACCGTGGTTGCTTTAGCTCAATCACCAGTTATGTGATTGTCCTGAACCAGTGTGGTTGAACAGACATTACTTATTGACCAGCCCGGTGGTTGAAATTATTGTGTTTCTTAGTACTTAAATTTGTTAAATTTAATTTCTTGCTATTCGGGTCATATACCATGTTAAATTGTGGAATTCAGAAATGAAAAAAAAAAATTGTTATTTTCTAATGGTGAAATTAAAAAATGAAAAGCAATATACTAATTAATGTCTAACATGTGAAGTTGAGACCGTCAGGCTAAACCATCTCGGTGGTTAAGACTGTGATAGTGTCCTAAACCATCTCGATGGTTGAAATTGTGATTGTCCTAAACCTGTCCTAAACTAGCCCAGTGGTTGACTATCCTAAACCAGTGCAGTGATTGAAATTGTGACTGTCCTAGACCAGCACGGTGGCTAAAAATTACTTTGCTTCATTATATACTTTAATTAGTCTATGTTTTGTATTCTTTTAGTAGTAGCAAAAAGGGGGCTTTTTGTTTTGTTGTTCCCGCATGTTGGGTCAATAGACGAAGTTGTATCTCAAGTTTGTGGATCAAAATCTAGACATTTCAATTGGACACAGGAGCTTTGAGAATTGTAAGCCCTGGTACTTCAGGAAACTAAAAGACAAGAATGTTTGTTGTTGCAAAACGCACATAGACTTTGACCTAGCCTAGCAAATTATGAATGACTTGAGATCTGGTCGTGTTGGAGCATTATTCCATGGGGATCGATGCCCATGCCTCCCCAATGAATGCGCAGTCTGTAGGCCACCTGGATCCTCATCATGTGTTGCAAGGGAGGGCAAGTTTTGTAGCCTGAGGTCTCTGTGGGAGCCAGTGGTTTGTCCAAAGGAAGATCGTGAGTGGCACAAGATTGAATGCATTCATGGCACATGCAAGCATTGCATTTTGAAGCTGAAGAAGAAGACATTAAATGTCTATCCAAATGAGATGAGAGAAGACAACCATGTTGCTCTAAAATGGAGGAGATAAGAGCACCCAGCCAAGGGAGCTTGTAAATCACATGGTTCAATCCATCCCAAAATATGTGCTTCACAATTTCACGGCCAGCTAGTAGGATAAGCAATTCAGGATGTGCCTCGCTAATTTTCTCCGCGACACTATTGTTTCTTTCATAGATTTTGCAAAAAATTATTCTTTTCAACAACAAGATGAGATATAAAGTGCTCACTGGTACAACAAGCAGAGAATAATTCTTGTGCATATCATTTACAGTCATTTGCTTGATTCTTCCATGCGTGATACCAGTCTGCTTGCTGACTCACAGGAGTCCAAGTTAGTGCAATGCACTTACCATTTCTACATTAGATGATAGGTGCATCATGCTTTTCTACTCCATTGGGGTTTCATTACTTGCTCTCTTGTGTCTTAGTAGAAGTACCCACCATCCAACAACAAGGTGATGGTACGATGCTGTACAAAACCCTTTTTGGCTATATAATGATGGACAAAGAAAAAATGAGCAGCCAAGCAGCAAGTAATATAAAATCCCTCATCTACAACAAACTCATTTGCAAATTTGTCCATTGCCTTTGATAGGCTGGGTGAGAAAATGTTCCACTTGGGACACTTGAGGGAATCAATCTTTGCCACTCCTAATGATGTCGAAGAGTCGGCCCACACCAAATTGGCCACATGTATGCAAGGATCTCCTTTGTAGGAAAGATCCTTTGCATTCACCCTATCAAAAAAACGTAACAACCTAGGTGCTGCCTCTTAATTTAAATCAGCATGTGGATTCTACTTCGTCTCAAGGTTCAAATCCTTGACCAGTCTAGACATGATGTGGAATTTCTTTGGGTCTAGCCATGGCAATGGTGAACATGATGGATGTGGTGCTGTTATTAAGCAAGCTCTATTTAAACACCAATTACCATGCCCTCAAGAAAAACTCAATGATGCCCATGATGCTGTAACATGGCTTACAGCCAACCTCTCCACAGGCACACGTTAAACATACAGTAAACAAAGCCTTACGACATAGATTACAATCTCAAAGACTCCTTTACTTCAGATTACATCTCAAGGACTCCTTGTTGACATCCCTGATTGGAGGCTCAGCCCTCCTTGCTCCTGTCTAGAATGGGGCTGGTTCCTTTCTACAGGGGCCTTCCTGGTTGTAGGCTCAGACCTTCTGGCTTCTTTCTTGAAGGGGGATGGTTTCTCCCTTCATGCTCTTTTTCCTCACGGTCAGATTCGCGGTCTTGACCTTCTTGAATTTGAGCTCCTTTTCTTTAAGATCTTTTGCTCAAATGGTAAAATTGAGCTATAGCATCCACAATCTCGTCATAGATAGCTGTAGCAAGTAGGCACATTTGATCTTTTCATGACCTGGGCAATGGCAAATGGCATTCTCTACTACAACTAGATTTTGTATGCATAAACACTCCAAAGACAAAAATGTGCACAGTGTGGTAGCACATAGGCCATCGGATACATCAGTCATCTATGATGGGGCTATGGTAGACCATGCATTTTGGACCCTGCTGCATAGCAGGATAGGCATCTGATTTAAACTATTGTGACTGTAATTACCATAGTCTTTCTCTATACATGACAAAGCTGCTTCTTGATTCTTTCGTCCCTCATCCTAAGGCTGCAGATCTATTTTCTCCTTCATCTCCTCCACTTTTTGCTCACTTTGTGCAACAGCTTCAGTTGAATCCCTTTGCATCTGTTGAACCTGCATAAATTGCTAAAAAACATCTTCATGGGCGATTTTCCAAGATTTTCACTCTAGTTTGGACATCTCGCAGGATGATGGATTTCTTTTCATAACTATCAAAAGTCATGGCAAGTTTGTGCAAACATCTTTCATGATCTTCTTGTAGGGTATTGTAGCTTGCTCTTTGGACTTCCAACAGTGTTTTAAAAAAACAACCCTCATCGTGGCTATTGCAAATTGCTCCACCGTGGTAGTTGGAACTTGCTCCACTATGGTGGTTGGAACTTGCTCCACCATGGCTGCTCTCCGCATCCTTCCTAGCCTAGGGAGTTGCCTCGTTATCTTCTCTAGCTCGGCTGCCCCATCCTTCTTGGCCTTGAAGCTGCAGTTCCTGCATCATGTTTTTGGTTTCTACATTCTCTCTTTTCAGCTCCTGGTCTTTTTCAATGTTCAATGCATTCTGCATGTTGCAGAGCCATTTGTAAAGACCCTCCTTTTTGGCTGTATGATCTTCAAGGTCCTTTCGTATCTTTTCTAGCTCCTTGTTCACCATGTCCCTATCATTTGTCACTTCTTCGAGCCTAACTATCTTGGAGCTCCTTCATGCGCTTCTCTTCTTCTTCTCTTCTATGCCTTTCCATGTCGACCAATTTTGTAGCAATTTCAACTTGCTCTTGTGCTTGCAAGACCCTCACTTGTGCCTCCTCTACCATGGCTTCTACACCTTCCCTGAGACTTTTCTCGAGTTGTGCTGCCTTTGTTGCATCGGTGGACTTTGTCTTGTAAAAAAGTCACCTTTTGAGACATCTGCTTCTTGTATTGCTCAAAAATCCCTTTAAGGGTGGATGCCATTAGGTGCATTCTCCAGTCGAGAGATGACAATTGGGATTTTCCATCCATGCAATTCTTTAGGTTGGTTAACATGCTCTTGGAGATTGCCCTTGAGAAAGATACATCATGTCCTTTCAGTTGCTCTACTGCTACTTGAACCTTCCAAAACTTGCAGATTCCTCTCGCTTTTGTGGGAATTACTACGCGATGGTGGTGGTTGTCATCAGCCATGTCTGTCATGGCTATGATTTCATCATGTCACCACCACTGCACTTTAGCATGCATGATCACTACGAGTGCAGTAAAAATTACTAGTCACCGGGCTTGCATGCTCAGTAGTAGAGAGCTAGAGTGCATGGTAATGAGTGATTAGACATGGTAAACACAATTATTGCTCGGTGGTGGTGGCTCTCATTAGCCACCTCTGTCATGGCTAAGATTCCACTGAGCTGGCAATTAATTACTAGCCATCGGAGTGGCACCACATGGCATCTTCTTCATGATTACCAGTCCATCTGGGGGATTCCACCATGGAGGCATATTAATATGGATGGAACCCCATTCTCTAGCCACCATGGTGGCTCAAACTTTATAATATATATAAGATCTGTGGCATTTGGCATTTTACTACGTTGCTCTGATCTACCCATGCTTTGCTACTTTGCTCCACACCCCTCCTCCAGCTCTTTTCTGCCCCTGCTCTACTTTGCTTCACGCTCCCTCCTCCAACTCTCGTCACTGCATCTGCTCTTCTGCTCACCCACTCATCTTCAGCATGCCTAGTACCACCCCCCCTCGATGCTATGTGATCCCAATAATATCTGGCTTCTCATATAAGGTGATTGCATTGCACTTTCTTGGTGTAGAAATGCTAGCACTAATGGAGACCCTTCGTTCCCATAGGCGATTCCCCACACATACGAATCTCATCACCTTAGATAACATGCTCACAGAGGGCCTCTTTATGGCTGTGCTATATGGGTTCTCCCTAGATGTCGACGAAGGCCTCAATATTTTCAGAGTAGAGTACTCTCGACTTACTGGGGGGATCGTAATCTGAGTCTTGACAATGTGCATGGTCTTTGGCCTCTCCATCATATCCTCCTTTGGCTCCCTAAAATTTTTTAATGCAACAAGCTAGAGTGGCAAAGAACTGAGTTGTACAAATTCCCTCTTGCTCAGACGAGGCTCTCAACAATGGCTAGATGTAATCTTTTGGACTCTCAACGATCTTTTGGCTCACTGGATGTAATGTTTTGGCATCTAAGGCATTTATATAATCTCTTTTTGTTGAATTTGAGGCTCTCAGTATGCACTGTTGTTAACTTTTATATTTGTATTTGAATGGTTATGGCCGCTATCTGTAATCTTTTGTTTAAGGCTCTCAACAGTTGCCGAGCTTTTATAAATGTAAGATCCTCTGTTCAAATTTTGCTCGGTATAAGTTGATAATTTTTATATAACCTAATATTGGACGTAGATGTACATTGTAATCTCTTTTGCTCAATTTTCACTCCGTAAATTGTACTACAACAAGGACTAAAATACTAGGAAAGAAGGGTTACTACGATTTCCTTGGTTTATGACCAAAATAGCACTAAAATAACTCCAATGACCCCACCGTTGTGGTTGCATGGAGATACGTCTAGAAAAATACAATTAAACTTTTAGAAAATGCAATTAATGATACGGCCCTTGAGGGGTTCCCTCTAGGGGCAAGGGCCATATCGATGTGCATTATATAATATCCAGGATGCCACTGGACAAAAATGGCATGTTGATATGGTCCTTGACCCTAAAGGGGACCCCTTAAGGGCCATATCGTCAATTGCATTTTGCTTGGTTGCACAATGAAATACATTTTCCTTGGTACACAAATATATAACTCCAAGAACTAATGCGGTGGCTTTCATAGATCTCCTTCTATTTGCCACTATGCTGGTCATCATAGACCTCCTCTTGTAATACGTGAAAATAGGTAATGGAGCTATAACTCCAAGAACCAGCGCGATGGTCTCTCCAAGATAACCTTGAATTCTGGGTGATGATAGGTGGTCAAGCCAGAGATTGTGGTGAGGCGATGCTCAAAATTATAGATTGTGTCGCATTATTATGCCAAAAACGAGCACGGTGGTCTCTCTAAGACAATCTATGATTTGCATGGGATGTGGGCAAAGAAGCGACAAAAGGCTACATGATGACAGGTGGTCTGCACTGCGGCAGTGTTTAGAATGATAGATTGCATCTAATTATTACATTAAGAATCAGCGTGGTGGTCTCTCGAGATTTTTATTTAAGTTTAGAAAAAATTCCATTAGTTCATAAGTAAAGAGGGGTGATTTTATTGCGATTTTTTTTTAGTTGAGGGGTTTTTTGAATACCCTTTGAATGCATTTGAAACCTAGGATTTCTTAGTAGTGCACCCCCCGAGAGAAGATAAAGAGATGGCACAATAGGATGGGGGGGGGTGATCTCCCAACACAAAGGATTGAGAAGGAAGTTGGCAAAAGAGTGATCTTGCAACAGAGAGGATTGAGAGGGAAGCTAGCTAAAGGAGGGAAACTGGCTAAAGTAGCCGACTTGTTCCACAAGTCCTCTATTTTGGGTGATTAGAGTTCAATGTGTGCCTGGACATGAAAAGCTTCCATCATGAAAAGCATCAATTGATTCTAAAAAACCTCTACAAAAATTTTGACAACCATCGAATTAATTAGTGAATGAGTGATCGGCTTTCAAGTCTATGATCGAGCAACTATCACAACCTCCTGCACTTGCATTTAAAGATGTGGGTAGATGATAGTTTGCATAGAAAGGAACAGATGGAATAAGAGTACAGAGAGAAGAGACCTATAGGCTCACTTGCAAGAACTTGCTACAAATTGCCCGGAAAAGCAAGCGGAGTGTAGGTTTTAAGGATTTCAAAAAGTTTCAACATTATAGCATAGAATAGCTTGCAAGAACTTGCTGCAGATCACCCCAAAAGTAGGCAAAGATTGTTCTGCAGTGTGGGTCCCCAAAAAGCAAACGGTGTAGTGTAGCCTTAGGATTTTGAAAAAGCTTCCACATAAATACCAGGGAAGTTGGCATCATCTTCTTGATGGAATTATGCTGCTTGGTTGGCTATGTTATCAATGTGTGCATTATATTTCTCGATCCTAGCATGAGTACTCACGCTACTAAACCAAAGAACTTCTATGTAAATCTCTCCTTGGTGGTGAAATTTTTTGCTATTGACGCAATCATGGTACTAATCAAAATCTTTCATGTAGAGGATAATAAGAAAATGGATTATGAAAGAGATAACAAGGGAGTGATGATAAAATACATGAAAACATCTAAGGGATAATCGATAAACAGAGATAGGACAAAGGTATCTCCTTCTTCTTGCTTGGAAAAATTGCAACAAGGAATATGAATCATCTCCTACAAGATACATTGCAAATCCTCACGATGGGAAATATAACATCTGTAAACATCCTTGCTGTTAGACAAAGGATAATAGAAATCTTTAGGAACCAAAAAGAGAAATTGCATCAATTGCTATTAGGAAAGTGATCATCCAGGAATAGAAAGAACATTCACGCTTCCAGGAAACACAAGCATCTGGGCATCCGAAAGTCGGAACAACCGGGAATAAGGATCATCTAAAGAACACAAGCATCCGGGCATCCGATGATCATCCGAGAAACACAAGCATTCGGGCATCCGAAAGTATAGAACAACTAGGAATAAGGATCATTTGGGAAACACAAGCATTTGGGCTTTGGTGCCATGTTGAACTATGAGAGACGAGATAACATATGCTCCCAAGGGATGATCATATTCATGTACTAGATGCATATATATAGTTGAGGACAAGGGTTGAGTGTGGGCAAGCTATATATAGCTCTAACAAGGAGTAAAGATCATGGGCCTAAACTATGGGTAAGAGGTCTCCCACTAATAAATGCTTTTGGACATCTCAAGATGACATTGGTCCACCTCAAATGTCTTCCTAATTCTTAAATATTAGGAAAAACTAATTTGGGGCCCTTCCGAGACCCCAGTTCTCCCCTAATGTATGTCTTATGGACATAAAATATATAGTTACAAGGCTTTTGCTATTCTTTGGAATAAGAGGCTTCCAAGTTTCTTCTCTATTTGAATTTATGTCTTCTATGAGCATTTTTTTCAATGTTTAAGTTTAAATACAAATGAAATAATTTTATATGATCTATAATGCTTTTATATTTATTTTTGTAAAATATTATGTCATTCTTCAAAGCAAGCTCTTTTGAAGCTTTGAAGCACTACAAGATGTGTGGGAGTTTTATACGTCAAAAATTTGTAAATGGGCATGGTCATGCAAGTTCCAACAACTTGTCCTCTCTTGTGATCCTTATTTAAGGACATAAAATTAGTATTCTTTTCACATAGTTGTTTCTTTGGTTAAAGCCTTCACTATGTACAACTATGTTTCCTTTCATAGCCTAGGTTTTGCCTTATAACTATAAAATTATAGTATCTTAAAATAACTTTTCCATTTGGAAGGAATTTTAGGTTTGTCTAACAAAGAAAGAAAAGTTCAATATTAATGAAATACATGCTATAAAGTACTAGGCGAGAGGAAAATGCCGGATGCTCCACTTTGTCTCATAAATCTCAAATTCTTGTTCGCCAAGGCTAGGTATTAACGATTCTTTCTAAAGTGTGGCAAGGAGCCGCTTCATGGGGTCCATATAGTCCAAAAGGCTTAAAGGCATGCCCTATGCTCTCTTCTCCAATCGAAAGTTCGATTCGCTAGTTCACTATGCGAATTCCATGCTCTTCTCAAATCCAAAGTTGAACTTACTAGTTCACTCTAGTGGCGCTCGGCAATAAACTCTTCACTCTAATTCGCAAGGAGGACGCTTGTGCTGAGAAAGGTGGAGGTGGCAATATTTTGATTCGATCCAATGCATCCGATGGCACATATTGCCTAGATCTAATCTAATGGCGAGTATCCTCCAATGGTCATCCTTGTAAATATATTAATAGATGATACACAACCTTCAGAATGTCCGTCGCTCATGCCTGCCGTTGAGTCTGGACACTTCGTTGATATATCCAAAGACGTCGGGGCTCTGAGGTCTAAATTAGCTGCATCCTCTCTCAAGTGAATAAACGATCCTTTCTGGCGAACGCCTGGACTCTGTATACTTGGGGAGAACGTGCCGTATAAACTAGGACATGAGATTTATTGTAGGAAACCACGCCTTCGTTCATTGGGCGAATCATTTCCAAGGTCGTAAAGTTGGCCGGCTTTGTTAAGTCAATGTCCTCGTTTTAAGTTTGCCATGTGGAGTGGTGACGAAAGTCCATGCTTCTCCTTTCCCACGGGTGGTGCACTGGTGATTGCAACAGATGTTGCTGATTGTGAACGCGTGCCGTCTGTAGCAGGTGGGGGAATCGGGATAGATAATTTTACATTTTGGAATTTGGCGTCGAAGTTAGAACGTTGCCTAGCATCAATATCAAGGTAGCTGGCGTTGACTCTTGAATGGGACTCGTGAGGCCCAGGCTAACCCTTGCACTGCAGGCTGGGAGCTGAAGAGAAGCGCATTGGGCGAACTGATCGACTGCAATTTCTCCCAGCATAGCCTCACTCACGGAGTTCTCTATTCCTACAGTGTTTTGCCAGATATGATTTTACAGCGTTAAAATTCCACAAAAGCCACGAGAAACTGTCAGTAATTTTCGAGGATTTCGGAGTGTTCCACTCTTTCAGGCTGTAAGAATGACAACGCTAAGTTTATCTCTCAAATATGATTTCTATGAAGCATGAATTCGGTATGTTTCCGCTCCGGTGGTTGCAAGTTGCAACGATCAACGTTTAATTTTATTTTAACAGTGCAAATATGCAATAGCTGGCTAGTTGTCAACGTGCAGTTTATGATCATCCGAAACCGATCGGGTTCACAGGTCTTCCTTAGGAACTTACGTTTGGAAGTATTGTCCTCCCTCAACTATGATAATAAAACGACTCAAAATGCCGAAGGGGCATTTAAGCTTTGACTCAGCGGGAAGCATATCCTTTCTAATAGCAGCAAAAAATCAAAATATGCTACCTCACGCTCCGGTTCCAGTTCCAGCATAATGCCATGCAGCTTTGATTTCGGTAAACGCTTGCTACCATTGGAAGAAATAAATTAACGACATAAGTGGTAACATCTATCTATAATAAATTAACGACACTAGGCGGTTACGACCATTGGAAAATATGGGCCGTTGGATTTAATCCAGTCAATGTGCACCCTTAGATTTGTAATCAATGCCGATAATACATGTAGAAACCACCTCGGATCTATTTGATTTGCGAGGCATGGAGAGACTTTGTGATATCCGAAGCACATGACCTAAATTTGTCAGATTGATAGCCCTCTTGTTGGGGCTGAAGTTGGCAAAGATAGAGGAGCCTTGAGAGGGAGGACGAAGATATACCATTGATTTGATTAGGGATGTGATCTTCATCACTACACCGCCTTGTTGTTGACATGGATGATGATGTTGATAGTGTTGCATTCATCTTGGAGAGAATGATTGTGGGAACAAGGGAATCACGATCAATGTAAAGACAAACTACCAAGCCCAAAAGCTTTGGGCAAGTTGAAAATCATAAGCATCTCGATCTTTTTCTCTTGTGTTAGACATAGTTTCCATTGGAGATAACTTTGTTGATTAGCATCAAAACAATAGTTGCTAGAGGTTTCTACCGTCAACATACAAAAGAATGGCCTTCCATAGTCCAAAAAGCACATTTGTGATGAAGGTAACAAATCTTGTATGTAGATGAGGATGGTATTCAATGAGTTCCTTTACAATTAAGTGGTGAGTGTAGGCAAGCAATCTCTCAAAGACATGCCACTTGGGCATTTATCTATGTTTAACAACTACGGGCTCATCATTCCATGTGGAATCAAATATCTAATCAAAGCATGTTCTTGATATTGGACAATGTTTCAAGCAATACCTATATCGATTTGATAGAGAATGCTAGAAATTCTCACATTGTAGTCTCATCCAAAAGGTATGTTCAATGCAAGGGATAAAGACATGATGTCGAGAGATCTATTCCATAAGCTACTATTTAGCCCCAAGTCATAGAATTTTATGACTTTTGTGACCATCATTGTGTTATCATTCTCATGGCTTTTATCCATGGCATGTTGAGACAGATGAAGAAGAGATGATAGACATACTGTATAGACTCCCAAAGATTGATTCACAACAAGACAAAGCACCCATAGACGCGCACACAAATGCGTTTACTGAACTTAAAAAAAAACTTACGGGTGCATCTATTTGCGCATCTATTTTCGCATCTAGAGACCTGCGTCTAATAGCACGTCTATATAGCAGACAGACACGTGTATAGACGCGCATCTAGACGCGTAAATAGACGCTTTGCTAAAAAATCTAAAAAACAGACAGATGCATCGTTAAACGCGTGTAGAGACGTGTTTATAAATGGTCTTATAGACGTGTTTATAGATGCACAAATAAATGCTTCTTGAATAGACACACACGTATATAGATGCGTTTATAGACGCACTGATAGACACGCTACATAATATATTTTTGAAAATTTACAGAATGCTGTGTATGTTGTGTATGCTATATGGTTACAAGAATCCCATTTCCACATTGTGTAATTCAATTCTTACAGCCAACCGCATTTTAATTACAATTCCAAATAAAACATTACAACTCCAAAATGCAATAAAATTGAAAGCTCAAAAAGTGCTTATATGTACATATAGCACGAAGCTAAGCCACGTCATGTGGCTTCAAGTACAAAAAATAAGAGGAGTGTATATACAAGAGGCACGAAGCCAAGCTAGTGGCTTTAAGTACAAAAAAGAGTAGCTAGCACTACTTCTACGACTAATCCTTGCTCCTTTCCACGCTCCCTTCTGCGCTCCCTTCTTTGCCTCCTTCCTCGTCTTCTTCCTCGTCTTCTTGTGTAGGGACCTGTAAACAAGGGACAACATATATCAATGTATAAAAAATCAAATCTTTACTTATAATATTGAAATTATTCAATTACTTTCAAATACCTTGGGGGCCGCTCCAGTAGCCTGGATATACTGCTCCTAAGTAATCAACTCGTCATGATAGAAGTGCCTCCATGTATCTCCGTTGCGATGGTGGCGGTGGTAGGCTGTCTCGACAGGAGTAGGGTATCTGCCCATGATATCAAACTGTGAGATGACACAATTTGTGGAGGGGTTAGTACAAAGAAACAACCTCCTAATAAACTACATAAGCAATATAATTTGAGATCCATACTTACAAATTGGGCCTCCCATGAATCAACACCCCCTGCTCCAAAATGCATGCTTCCATATTGCTCCATCTGGATCCTTCATGCCTCCACGTGCTGCAGACTGGGGTCCTCCCTCGCTGACTTCATTGCTTTCTTTCACTCACGCTTGTGAGCGGTGTGGGACGGGCCCCTTGGTGGTTGACCTCCCTCGAGCCTGGCAAGCTCCGCTAGTGCCTGCCTCTTAAGCGAAGATCTTTTATTGCCAAGTATCCTGACTTGGCCCATTTATCTGTGAACTGACGATTAAGGGGGTTAGGATACCTAGAGTGAACAGTAGCGAGGGTCTCATCAGCCAACCTCTTTGGCTGATCTTTGTAGTGGATAAAGCAATCTTTGTAATTGTTAGCAATTACAGAGCGCATGAAGGCCATGATGTCCTTCCCTCATGCATCCATCAAGATGCCTCCTGTCTGAGTGATGTCATAGAATATTGTACCATCACCTGGAGGCACGTCTAAATCATCTGAATCATCATCGTCCGTACCACCACCCCTCCCAAAGCACTGTGCCATGCATCCCCCACCGCTCTCCCTGCTACTACCCTTGCTACCGTATCGTGTCGAGCTAGTATGCTGGCCACTCATAGCTGGAGACTGCACGGGATACGTGGACCACTCGTAGCTAGAGAACTGAGTCTCAACCTGTACGCCGACGGCTCTGCAAGACAGAAGGGCCTCCTGACGTCATGGGGGAAGGGGCATAAGACGGCATGGCAGAAGGGGCATAAGACGGCATGAGGGAAGGGGCATAAGATGGTATGGGAGATAGGCCCGCGCTATGTAGCCGGCTAGACTGTGCTGACTCCGCTGGGGTAATCTCAGCTAGTGTGAGGTGGTTTGGAGTTTGTAGTGCCGACTCCTAGGGGGTGTTTAGAGTACCCATCATATACCTGTATAACTCCGCAGGACTAGGAGTGTTGAGATATGGTGCCATGAGCACATAGATTAAAGGGCTAAGGTATGTGCTAAGGAAAGAATTAAAGTAGCCACCCTAGGATGTGGACTACATGATGTGGAGATGTGGATTGAGGATATCCACAAGGAGAGATGTGGATGAGAGGATCCCACAAGTGTTGACTATTCAAAGGGCACTCTCTATATAAGAATCCTATCATGTATTGTTGTGAACACACATTGCAAGAGATATAGATTTGCAATCTCCCTCTCATGCTTTATTTAGTGTGCTTTGAGCCTCCTTAGTTCTTCTACTGATCTTGTGTACACTAGGCTTGGTGGCGATCATATCTTGGCTCTTTGACATGGTATCAGAGCATAGGTTTAGCTCTCCTAGTTTAGCTCATTAGTAGTTCACTAAGATTGCTCCCATTCCTTGATTAGTTTTAGAATGTAAGATTAGTTTTAGATCTCAAGAGTTCTTCATTTAGAGAGTTCAATTCATTGTGAGCTTTAGTGTTCCTTATTCTGTGTGAGAGAGAGAGTCCCTTGAGTATTTTCTTTGAGAGATATATTGTGTGTGTGAGTTTCTTGAAGTGAGAATTCTTGTAAGGTTCATTCTTCCTGAGTGGTCCTTTTGCTCATTGAGAGAGAAAGATATCTCTATTGTTCTTCTCCAAGAGAAAGAGAGGGAGATACTCTAAAGGCTATGACCTATAGTTATGATCTGCATCTACCTAAAGCTACATAGCCAATGTTGGCCTCTCCATCAACTAACAAAAGAAAAGAGCTGTAGCCTCCAAATGGCTTGAATGACTTCAACAAGTGCCTCTTGGTCTTCACACAGCTGTAACGAACTATCTGGCAGCCCCTATGCGCCAAGCTCCCACACAATGGATTAGCTACACCAACTAGCTATGCAAAGGTCGTTTGAAGGCTACATCTGCATAGAAATGATCTCTTGGCTCCTACACCAAGCTTCAATGCTCAAGCTTCTCCACTCGGATGCCACCTTCTACAACGTCCTCTAGCCTGCAGACTAGCTTCTAAATCGACAACAATGCTGTCCAATGACCCACATCTTCGAAGGTAATGGCTGCTTCTTCGGCTTGCATAGGAGACAGCAACTCAACTCCAATCACCAGGTGATTCACCCCAACACAACGAGCTCCATTGCAACCCTCGAAGACCCACCTCCAAGCCTCGCCACTTCCACCACCTCTCGTCTTTCCAACAACGAAACTTTTGCCCATGCCCGAAGGAATCTACTAGCAACTTGGAGCTCTCCAAATTGCATTAGCCTCTTGATTGCTAGTATTGTTGACTCGAAGGAACCACGGCTTAGAAAAAGCTCCTTGCTGAAGCCACGAGTTGCTTTGCTCAACTCCCTGTGGCTATAATGACGAGGATCGATATCGATGAAATTTGAGTAGATGAATTCCCTTTGGAGCCGCTATGGTTTCTTCCAATGTAGTATGAACGCCATGGCTACCCTACTACAAGCAACTGCAAGAGTGGTTGTGATGAGAGCTGCAATTAAGAAGGCCTTTTGTTTACAAGATCTGCAATGAAGAGGAGCAATACTTGTAGTATTGAAAGCAGCAGGTGATAGAAATTCATTGGGAACTGGTGAAGAAGATGGGCCATTGTGTTGTTCATTGGGAGCTGCTGGCAAAGGAGACGGGGTGAATGAAGCACTGATCCAAAATCAAAGATTTGAAGGCGGTGACTCCACAAGCCTCACGAGATCCACAGACATCCCCGTCGCACTTGCATCACATATTTCCACGAAGGTTTCATAACCTTCGGCCACGTGGCAGATAGGGATGGTCATGTTAACCGTGGTTAGTTTCCACTTTACCAGTGGTCAGTAGAGTGCCACATGGCACACATGCTTATCATGACATGTGTCATACAGTGCCACCCAGGCACAGTCCCTTGCTAAGCACAATGTGAGTGCAGCATGTGAATCGCTCTTCCACATCATCAAAGGCTCTCTTCTTCACAGAACCTTTGACAAGCCGTAACTTCCAATCCATGAAGAATTTGGACATGCTCCAAAAAGGAAAAATGATCGTCTTTCCGAGCTCTACGTGCTTGTTGGATCAGAATCATTGTTAGCAATTAGACACTACCAATATTGAAAGAAATGAATTGGTAAGACCTTTGCAACAAATGGAAAAGCAAAGCATGAATGCAGACATTGCTGTCATAAGCATGCCAAAAGCACAAGTGCATGAGATGACCATAGCAGAAAGCATGGCATCCACACATAAAGAATTAAAGCACATGGAAGAACAAAGCATCATGCATCAAGCTACGAAGCGAACGTCATTGACATGAAGCATTGAAAAGTAAAATCCTTTCCACCTACAGCCCATATGTTTGTAATCAACCTGATCACCTGAGAGTAGCTATGAAAGCACCCAGGGGAGGTATTGACATGTAACTCACATCTGACCACCTTGCAGTAGCCAAAG
Source organism: Dipteris shenzhenensis (assembly GCF_047967505.1). Taxonomy (NCBI): domain Eukaryota; kingdom Viridiplantae; phylum Streptophyta; class Polypodiopsida; order Gleicheniales; family Dipteridaceae; genus Dipteris; species Dipteris shenzhenensis. The sequence goes on from NC_141596.1 coordinate 34,824,833, forward strand.
GATTATGGCACCAAGAGGAGGTGTTGAGATATGGTGCCATGAGCACATAGATTAAAGGGCTAAGGTATGTGCTAAGGAAAGAATTAAAGTAGCCACCCTAGGATGTGGATTACATGATGTGGAGATGTGGATTGAGGATATCCACAAGGAGAGATGTGGATGAGAGGATCCCACAAGTGTTGACTATTCAAAGGGCACTCTCTATATAAGAAGCCTATCATGTATTGTTGTGAACACACATTGCAAGAGATATAGATTTGCAATCTCCCTCTCATGCTTTATTTAGTGTGCTTTAAGCCTCCTTAGTTCTTCTACTGATCTTGTGTGCACTAGGCTTAGTGGCGATCACATCTTGGCTCTTTGACAAGGAGGGTGCCCTAAAAGGTTATATAAGTCCTTAAAAATAGACTCCCGGAGATCAGGTGAGCCCGAAGAGCTTCCTGGCCACATGATGAACTGGAAGAAAGAAAAAAAGACGATTATTGATGAGCTGAGAGGAAAGGGGAAGGAAAGAAAAGATTACTGTCGGAGCGCATCTATAGATGCATCTGAGAAGTGCGTCTATTTTTGCATATAATAGTGTATCTATCTGTGTCTGCACACAAGCTAGACGTGCCTGTAGATGCAGTTTTAGACGCGCTCTGAGACATGCCTATAGACGCGCTCCGACAGACGGACTTTTCTAAAAAGTAGAAAAGGACATGCGCCTGGCACAAAAATGTAACACTAATACCCAAATCATGCGTTTCTTGGATACGAGAAAGTACAAATCCAAAGAGAGCAAACTTTCAAAAAAGATCAACTGCAAAAAGACTTACCTTGGATAGAGGTATGGAAGGTTCTTCTCCTTTTTCAAAGTTGCTTCTCTTCCTTGTTATCCCTCTTCTCCTTTAAGCTTGGAAGTAAGTGTGGGTGCCTTCATCTTAAGTGTAAGCTTGGAAGTAAGTGTGGGTGCCTTTCTCTTAAGCATCGAAATTATGGATCTGCTAATAGCAAAGCAAGCAAGCCGCACGAAGTATAAGTAATGTGAAGAAAAGCAAAGCGAGCGCGCTAAAAGCAGATTTAAAAGCTGCATCTATAGGCGCGTCTAATAGTGCATCTATACACGCATCTAAATACACAGAGCAGACGTGGTTTTAGACACATTTGTAGATGTGCACCATAGAACAAACAGATGTGGTTTTAGACGCGCCTTTAGACGCACCACAGAGTTTAAAATTAAATATTTGAAGAAAAGCAAAATTTTTTGGGTTGTTTGTTTGTAGGATGTCTTCATCTTCAACAAGTAGCTCTAGTGAGGATGAATCCCTCCATATCCACCATCGCGAAATGTGGTTAGAACAAAAGTCAAATGTTTGTGTGATCGATGTCGAGGAAACATGTATCGTGCACACAGGATTACACTCAATCACAACTCAAAGTATGGAGAATGGGATGCGACCGTAAACATGGTAAGTGTTAAAGAGTTAAGGTTGATTGAGATACCTATGGGTGTTCATATGTTTGACTTATGATCCCGTTTTAATTTGATATAGGATGCAGCCCCACACCCACATATGTTGCCCTATGCTCGCCGCAAGGAGGCGAAGTGTCAATGATATGAGGTGGGATCTTCAAGAGGGACCATTACGGATGCATGGAGTGATGGTGATAGTAGCCCTCTGCCATTACCTCATGAAGCCGTGGAGGAGGAGGTGTTTGATGATATGGTGCAGGATTTATATGTCCATCAAGGGAGGGATGATAGCATGGAGTAGGATGATCTTTTTACTGCAGCATCGACTCCACTGTTTGAGGGGTGCACATTCTCTATTCTACGTGCCTCCCTTGAGTTACTAAACTTGCAAACCATCTATGGATGGAGCAATGCAAGTTTGAATGCATTACTTAAGCTTTAAAGTCTATTTTGCAAACATGGTGAATTATGCTAGTGGGTTAATTACTCGAAAGCTTTTCCTCATTTATGGTCTTCACGTGCACGCTATTGTGTAAAATGCTTCCAAGGGAGAATAAATTACCTACCTCAAGAGATATGGTAAGGCAACATGTGACCTCTCTTGGAGAATTAGATTCCAAGCACATCCATGCATGTGTCAACGATTGCGTTTTGTTTCAGGGACTACATAAGGATGCAAGAGAGTGCCCTACTTGTGGAGAGGCAAGATATAGAGAAGATCTCAAAACTTTGGACGTGCCTCATAAGGTTCTGTGACATTTTCCCATAATCCCTCGCATCCAACATATGTTCAAGTGCAAATCCATTGCAGAGCTGATGTCATGGCATTCCTCCCAATGGCAAGTGGAGAACTCCCGCAGACTCTCCTGCGTGGAAGCATATTGAAGACACATGGCCAAGCTTCAAGGAAGAACCTAGGAGCTTGAGACTTGGATTGGTTATGGATGATGTGAACCCATTTGGTCTCAAAAGCACCTCTTACAGTGTATGGCTAGTGATATTGGTGAATTATAATCTTCCACCCTCTATGGCTATTAAGAAAGGACATGTTATGCTGTCCCTTCTGAAAGTCGAAAATCTTGATGTTTATTTGGAGCCTTTGGTTAACGAGCTAGAGATACTTTGGAGAGGTATCGAGGTGCATGATGTGAGTAGGCCTCCCTCATCACGAGACTTCAACTGCAAAGAAGTCTTGATGTGGACGATGCATGACTTCTCAGGCTATGGCGAGTATTCAGGTAAGCATTGCACTTCTAATTATGAATAGGCAAAGGATGTGGCACCCTAAACCCACCTTCAACTCTTAATTGCATCTATTGTTCAGGTCTCACTACATCAGGTTACCATGCATGTCCTGTTTGTGGTCCTTCGCTAGTTGCCTCATGGGTAGACGCATTGAATAAGGTCATCTATGAGAATCACCATCGATTTCTCCCACCTGATCATCCTAGATATGTTGCCCCTTGGAATGAAGTCCTCCCACAATCACTCACCGCGGGAGATTCGATGAGAATTTGGGATGGTTCCATGACTCCTCCACCACTTGTAAGCATTTGTAACTATTGTGTGCTATATTGGCTGGAAATAAAGATTACCCACTAACACTTTATTTTGTTTAGATACTCCATCTTTTATCGTTTACCATATTGGTCCCACCTCAAGATCAATCACCTGCTTGATCCCATGCATATCTTCAAGAATGTGGCATCTACCATTTGGGAGCATTTGAATGGGACACGAGATTCTGTAGGCATAAGGGAGGATCTATGTACCACAGGGAGGATGTGTGAAGCTTGGCCACAAGAGAGACCAAATGGGTGTGTTTTTTAACCTCGTGCAGCGTGCTATTACTACAATTTGTACTCCCACTGGATGCATGAGGTGTTTGAAGGGAGCCTTTACAAAGAGCAAGAAAAGAGGTGTAGAGCAATTATATAGCTTGAAATCTCATGATTGGCACAAGATGCTCCAAGTAAGTATTTTATGTGCATAATATCTTTTTCCTTTCAAATTTGTGAGTGAATAATTATAAGCAACTAATCAACCACCTCCTTGTGGGTTCAGTTCATACTACCTACTAGCCTTTCACGTAGTGCATCGAAGGACGTGAAAGATTGTATTTACAAGATGGGCGAGCTTGTGAGGTACTTTACATGATACAAAATATGATGCGTATCAATGCTCCATTCAAGGTGTTCATATTGCTAATATGGTGTACTTTTTCATTTCTAGGTATGTAAGCTCAAAGGAAATAGATCCCAACATGCTTGAGAATGCTCGAGTTATGTCAGTGGAGGTGGTTTGTTTATGGAGGAGACATTTCCACGTTCTATTCTCACGAGCCAACTACATCTTATAGTGCATTTGGTGGATGAGATTGCTATATGCAGTGCTATACATGCACGATGGTTGTTCTTCCCCGAGCACTTCATGAAGACCTTGAAGGGCTTCATGAGACAAAATGCAAGACCCGAAGGTAGCATGGCCGAGGGTTGGTTGGTACAAGAGTCACTTGTATATATTTCTGAGTTTCTTGTTAATGTGGATGGCTCTCTCCCATGACTATGGAGAGATGATGAAGACCTAAGGATGACCTCTATTGTGCCTCAAGGGAAAGGATGCAACAAAGTAATAGACATAGAGTTGCATAATAGTATCAACCTCTATTGCGTGCTTAATAGTGATGTGATGAAAAGATGGGTGACAAGATACAAGGATGCAAAGGCAAGAAGACAAGAAGAAAGGGGCCTCTTTTGTACACACTACGGATCTCGTGTGCCATACCGTCAGTATCTAAGAGCACTTCCAAAGGATATTCATGTGGATTGGCTACTTGATGAAATGGAGAAAGCAGAGAAAGACGAGGGGATGCATATCACAATGGAAGAATGGGAGTATGCTAGGGGATGCGTGAGCAAGGTCGGTATATAGAATGTTATGCATAATTTAGGAGCTTTCAATAATTTAGATTTCTTATTTAATTGATTTTTTCTTGGTGTAGTGCACTATCTTCAATGCCATATGGTGTGAGGGCAAGCATTTTCGAACACAACGGATTGATGATAAGAGAAACACACAAGATTGCGGCATCATTGCTAGATTTGAGGGAGCCGATGGAGCCATGGATGATTATTGCGGCATAATCGAAGATATTATTAAGCTTGACTTTCGACGCTTCTTTGTGTATGTTTTGGATGTAAACTAGTTTAAGGATGTGGTGGAAAGAGGCCCTAATGCAACAATCAAACGCCATGCAAGTGGCTTTGTAACTATTGACTCCACAAAGTTTTGGCAAAGTAGGAAGGACACACTAGTACTACCGCAACAATGTGAACAGGTACTGTGCACACATATAACAATACTCACTTTTAAATATTTGATGCAAGGAAAATAACATGATTGTATTTGTGTTTGAATTAGGTTGTCTATCAACCAATGGTGGATAATAATAGATGGTGGCATGTCATACCTATTATGCCACGTTCCAAAGTGATGTATAGTACATTTACTAATATGGAGCATATGGAGGATGATCATGGCCATGGATGTGATGATGACCGTGATACGAGAGAGGAGGATGATCATGAGATAGGAGATACAGATATTGAGGACATTACCCGTGAGGACGAGCCTACCATTGGTGATGCTGATTTCGATGAGCACATGAGTAGCACAAGTTGTAGTGGGTTGAATGTATTTATAGATCTAAACACTTGTTTTGATTTTGAAGTAGATATTTTGGCAATGGTTGATCTCATTGAGGATGAGATTGAACCGTAGCCCATGATTGATATTGGCAAAACTATTTTACATATTGTCTCATTCTCCTCACCTCACTTAATTCTTGTATATGTGGGCTTGCAAAAAAGCATTGATGTTTTTGTTAAAATTAGGTGCTTTGGTAATCATGGGCAATATTTGGAAAGCAATGATGTACACCAAAATCTCACTTTCTGTATTCTCTATTTTGCATCTAAATATGCGTCTAATTCTCAGTGTAAATGTGCTAATAGATGCGCTAATATACGCACAAATAGACACGCTGATAAACGTAATGTTAGATGGGCCCATATTTTCTCAGTGTAGATGCGTAAATAGACGTGTTAATACACATGCAAATAGATGAGCTGTCAGAATCGTGATTAGATGCACCCATAATTTCTCTATTCAGGCAACGCCTATAGACGCGCTCGCTATTTTGCGCATCTACCAAGCGTGTCTATAGCTGCTTTGTGTTGTTGTGATTCATATTGATCACAAGTCACACATATATAGGTGAGACCTAGTTCAAGTTAGAACGAGGTATATATAGCTCTAACACCCCCACTCTTGAAAACAAACGTCTCTAGCTACAGATTAAAAAAATCCTTGGGGAGCACAAGGAGAAAACCTGAGTTTCTATATAAAAGTATACAAAGTTGATCATAGAGTTGAAGTGATGCATTTGTGCAATTAGTTATAAGTATGTATGTAATGCTGATCATAAATTACCACCAGTACAGATGTGCATCTATATACAAATGTTGAAAGTTAAAGATAGGTGTGTTAATCTTGTAGGAAGAGAGAGGCTGCAAGAACTCCAAGTTCTGATCGTAGCACTGTGAAGCATGCCTCACTAAGTCCTTTACTGAGAGGTCTGCAAGCATCAGAGAAGTGGGACAATGTTCAATCATTATCATCCCTTTCTTCATCACATGTCTGACATAATGATAATGAACAACAATGTGCTTGGATTTGTTATGCTGAACATAGTCTTTAGCCAGACTAATGGCACTTTGATTATCACATCTGAGAGGAGTATTGAATGAGGGAGGATGTCCAATATTTGTAAGCAATTGGTGTCGCCAAACCAATTCTTGAGCCTACTAGAGAGGCAGCTACATAATCAGATTCTGTGGTAGAAAGGGCAACACAACACTGCTTCTTACTTGCCCAAGCGACCCTACAACCATTGATAAAGAAATAATTACCACTTGTAGATTGCATAGTAGTGAAGTGAGACCTTGCCCAATCTACATCCATATATCCCAAAAGATTAAGAGACATCCTGGAAGATGATCTGCATGACATTGATAAACTAATCCAGAGTCAACAGTGCCTTTCAAATACATTAGAACACGTTTTGTTGTAGACCAATGTGGCATTGAGGGAGTAACCAAACATTGACATGGAAAATTAGTAGCAAAAAGAATATTTGGTTGAGTGTTGTTATGGATAAGATTGTCTAAGGAAAAAGGCATTAATATGTGTGTGTGTTTGTATATGTGGCAATAGTATAATAAAATATGGTGTGCATAGGGCCCAGGGTTGAGGTGGCAAGGCATGACCATGTGCCACCCTTCCACGTAAGAGGACCCATAAGGTGTGTTGTACATAATCCATGATAGTAATATTATAAAATGTAAGGTGGCATGGCTCCTCCATGTGCCACCCCTCCACCTAGGTTGCATTTAGTGAGATATGGCTCAAAGTACATGGGAGAAGTAATATAAAATAGGTGGAGATGGATATTATATTGAGTTATTCCCTCCATATGGGATAGGCCCATGTGGGGGAGGTACAGAAGGTCCAAGAGAGCAAGTTAAATAATGGGGAAAGTAGGATGAGGTGGCAAGATTCCTTGTGCCAACCCTCCACTTGTCCTCCTAGAGGTTTGAACATATTCTAAATTTGGGAAGAGACCAAGGGAGTATCATAGACTTGAGATATGGGGCTTGATTTATGTGGAAAATTGAGGCAAAGGGTTGTCGCACACAATTGAGAGTGCATAATTGCCTAGCCCACATGGGAGACTTTTCCACACACACCTTGCATGTGGGAGGATACATTAATTGAGAGAGACCCCCTCTTTTGGCAATAAAAGGAGGGGGCTATTCCTTGATGAGACATGCTCATTCTTGTAAAGCCACCTAGCTAGTACTTTGATATTTCCCTCTCATCCTTTCTTTCAAATAAAGTATGGTCCTCTTCCCATGATGTCTCCATCTTTACATTCCTCCTTCTATCATGTACATGCTTCTCTCCCCCCTCTCCCTTTCCCCTTGTGTCATAGTCTCCCTCTTCATTCCCTCCCCTTCTAATTCCTTTTCCCCTCCCATGATAACGGTGTGAAGATAGTGGGAGAGAGGGAAGGAGTCTCACTTGCGGCTTTCTCACATGCACAATGGGGGAATACACACAAAGGTGGAGGCTGAAAATAGTTTTCCTCTTCTTAGTTGTGTAAGCCAAAAGAACTCAAGTACAAAGAAATAGAAGAACCCTATATGTGGGTCTCAAATCAAACTCAACTAACTAAGGTGGCATACTAACTGAGCCACAAACTAGAGTAGATAAGGATAGCTGTCATCCAGCTATTATTCGTGGGCAGTGTACCAATTGCATCTGCAGCTAACAAGTCGGTGACATAAATGCACAACGGTCACCCTGGCATATCACGAGTGGAGCTCGATATCTCAACACTCCCCCTCGAGCTCAATCCCAATTCCTCCACACCAAGCAGGTCTCTGAACTTGCACAGCTTCTCTGCGCCCAATGTTTTCGTGAATATGTTAGCTACCTGATCCTCTGTGCTGACATAAACTAGATCAATAAGACCAGGTAGAACCTTCTCCCACACATAGTGATAATGCACCTCAATGTGCTTTGTTCTAGCATGATAGACTAGGTTATTTGCCAAGTGTATGTTGCTCATGTTGTCACAATGAATGACAACTGGACCATCTGGAGACTGATGCATATCATAGAGTAGCTTATGCAACCAAGCTACCTCACATGCAGCCATTGCTGCACCACTGTACTCAGCCTCTGTGCTCGACAAGGCAACTGTAGGCTGTTTCTTGCTGCTCCAAGTGACTGCAGCACTCCCAAAAGAGAACACATATCCACTGGTAGATCATCTATCAGAAATGCTACCAGCCCAATCAGCATCAGTGTATCCATGCAACTGTATCTGAACCCCAGCCTCATAAAATAGTCCATACTGCAATGTGGACTTCACATACCTGAGTATGCATCTAGCCGCATCCAAATGCGGAGAATAACCAATAAAGATGCACTTCTCAGCTTTTGGATCCAACTTGGACCTGAACTCATCTGGCACATGAACATAGGCAATGCAACCAAAAATTTTCAAATGAGAAATGTCTGGTTTCCTACCAGTATACATCTCCTCTGGCGTCATGCCATGTATTGCTGCAGTGGGAGTCCTGTTCATTATATAAACTGCTGTAGCAACTACTTCAGCCCAATAATAATCTGGTAGACCTTTTTCATTTAGCATGGCCCGAGATACCTCTCCAATATGCCTGTTTTTCCTTTCTGCAATTCCATTTTGCTATGGGGTATGACTGCATGAATATTGTTGCTTTATACCATGCTCTTGCAAGAACCTTGCAAACTCATTTGAGAGGTACTCTCCCCCTCCATCTGACCTTAGGCATTTTATTTGCAGGCCTGTTTCTTTTTCAACCATAGCTTTAAAAGCTTTGAAGTGCCCAAACACTTCACTTTTCTTTTTCATAAAATACACCCAAAGTTTTCTATTGAAGTCATCAATAAATGTGACAAAATAGTGACAGCCTCCAATAGATGCAGCTTTAGTAGTCCACACATCAGAGTGGATTAATTCCAATGGCCTTTTACTCTCTTGAACATGCTTAGGAAAAGGTTTCCTTGCCTGTTTCCCAAATTGACAGGCTTCACAAACCTTGTGCATTTCTGCAACCTTGAATTTAGGCAATCTTGCAACAATATTTTGGGCTTGCATTGATTTAAGTCGCTGTATATTAACATGACCAATGCATTTCTGCCAGATATTAATATTTTCAACTACACCGGTCCCATGTGCAAACATTGCTGCACTCCATTCAGGCATGTCTGCATCCAACGTAAACATCCTGCCCTTCTTCTTTCCTTTTGCTATCAAGTGACCGTTATTTTTCATATCCTCAACAAAGCATCCATGAGGATTAAATATGACCTGCAAGCCCTGCTCAACCATTTGACCAATAGAAGCCAAGTTCTTGGTGATGTTCGGGACATGAAATACATCGGACAAGTATTTCTTTTTCCCATCCTACATAGACAAAGGAATTTTACCAATCTGCACAATAGGATGTGCAGTATCATCACCAGTCCCCACAAATCCTAGGTTTTCCATTTTCCTTGCATCCTGCATCCATTCTGCATGACCTGTCATGTGGTTTGATGCACCTGAGTCAACATACTACACATCATTTCGTTCTTCTACACTTGTCACAGAGTTGGTCATATGCTGTACCATAAATAGATGCTCATTTCTGTCATCACCCTGTCTACTGGAAGATGCATAATTGCCTTGCTGCAATTTTCCATTCATAATGTCATTCTGCTTTTTGTAGCAGTCCTTAGCCATATGACCCATTTTACCACAATAGTAGCATTCAACATTGCTGTTTGCATTTTGGCCTCTCTGCCATCACCACAGCCTCTTTGGCTCCCCCTGCCTCTAGAGTTACCACGTCCTCCTGCATAGGACTAGTTTTCTTGAGTTTGCTGCATAATCTGATTTCTACCATGGGCTGCAGATCGGCCTCCCCTACCTCTGCCTCTACCTCTTCCAGCATTTGAGTAGAAGATAGTTTCTTTTGAAGTTCCTCCTGAAGAGGATGCACCCCCATTTCTCTGCTCTTCAGAAATTAGAAGAGCAAACAACTCTTCAAAATCAGGAAATTTTTCACGGACGGCAATGGATGTCCGGAACTATGCATAGTCCTTTCCTAGACCATTCAAGGTCACAGAAACTAGATCATCATCTTCCACTGGCGACCCAATGGAAGCAAGTGCATCTGCAATTTTCTTCACCTTCATGTGGTAGTCATTTATGCTCAAATTTTCTCTCTGCACATTGTGCAACTCTTGTTTGAGCTGCATTTTCCTGGCTTGCGTATTTGTGCAGTACATTTTTGCCAAAGTATCCCATGCCTCCTTTGGCATACTTGCATCCTGAATATGCACAATCATAGAGTCCGAAATACTGATAGACAGCCAGTACATAACTTTTCTAACTCTCTCATGCCATCCTTTAAATGCCTACATTTCCTGTTGATTGGGAACATTAGGAAGAACAGGTTCTTCTTCATTTCCTGTAATGAACTCCCAATAGCGTTTTCCCATAAGGAAATTTGTCATTCTAAACTTCCATGCCTGGAAGTTGTTCTTGTCAAGCTTTTCAGTGACAATCTGTGAAAGAGAATCAGATGCCATTAAGAACACTACAAAATATTCTGTCACTGCAAAAAACACAGCTTTTGCCTCACACGGGCAGATCTGCAAAACTAACGAAAGTGGTATTTCACCACACAGTCACTTCCTAGTGACGATTTTGCATCAACAGGCAACAAGCATGATTATGCAACTCCCAATATCTCTACACACAGGCATACGATGCAATTTCTGTGGCAACTTTTCACCGACTAGCCGAGCAGTGGTCGCACAGCCAAAACAGGGCCTTTTTCTGAGTGCCTGCGAAGAACTTCCGCCTTCAAAATGGGCCCCGAAATGGCCTCGAATCAGAAAAATAAAGTCACCATGGGCTTTGCCCTTTCCCGTAGCATATACTGCGCTCTCGCCACACCGTGAAGGGCGTCTCAATCTGAGACAGTGCACTCTTGCACTTTTGGCTATGCTACCTGCAGAGATTTGCTCCCAAACTCGAAATAGGAAAGCAACACTGGTCCTCTTACTAGGACACCGCGAACTTGGTTTGCTTTCTTGAGCTCCTTACCACAAACAAGGCTCTGATACCATGTGAAGATAGTGGGAGAGAGGGAAGGAGTCTCACTTGCGGCTTTCTCACATGCACAATGGGGGAATACACACAAAGGTGGAGGCTAAAAATAGTTTTCCTCTTCTTAGTTATGTAAGCAAAAAGAACTCAAGGACAAAGAAATAGAAGAACCCTATATGTGGGTCTCAAACCAAACTCAACTAACTAAGGTGGCATACTAACTGAGCCAGAAACTAGAGTAGATAAGGATAGCTATCATCCAGCTATTATTCATGGGTGGTGTACCAACCGCATCTGTAGCTAACAAGTCGGTGACATAAATGCACAACGGTCACCTTGGCATATCGCGAGTGGAGCTCGATATCTCAACAAACGGTTCACCCTCATGATCTCCTTTTCCCTATGGCCCTCGAGCATCGCCATGCTTAGCCTCTAGCCTTTGGTCTTGATTTCTTTTCTGGCTAATAGCAATGGTGTGGCTGCTGGGATCGAAATCTCCACGGCTAGTGGCGGATCTTTTGCTCGTAATAGTCGCATCTACAAAACTATACCATATGTGCTCCTTCTAAGCTACTGCGTGCGCATTCGATTCGTCCGTCTACTGTGTTCACTCGTGCGACAGTTTTCTGGGCTGCTGTGTCTTCTGGTCGCGGACAGTTTTCTCGCTTTGTGCATCTACTGCGTTGACCCGTGCGATAGTTTTCTAGGAGGCTGCGTATTCTAGTCGTGGATAGTTTTCTCGCTCCGCACGACGACTGTGTTCACCGCGTGATAGGTTTTTGGGCTGCTGCGTCTTCTGGTCACGGATAGTTTTCTGAGTTTTTGCAAAACTATAACAGCAGATCCCGCACCCCCCTCTCTCTTCTCTTTCTCTTTCTCTTCTCCTCCTCCTCTCCTCTCTTTTTATTAAAGAGTAGGATTTGAACCCAAGACTCCCCCTTCACAAAAGTGAGACTTATCATTGGGCCAACAAGTTGGAAGTGGTGAAAATGTAATGATTTTTGTTTATATATTGAAATCTCGAGAACTGTAACTCTCTAACCGTGGGGAGTTTGCTCTTGCCATAAAAAGCAAAAGTACTTCATTTCATGTGCTCTATTCACATCTCCTGCTAGATCGCCGATTCAAAACTTCTCCAAGCTTACTTCACGGATGCACGCCACATGAGGAGGGTGGATATTTATGTCACTTCTCGATGCGTTTAACATTTGGTGCCGGGTCCTCCACACCTTATGGCTACCAATGCACGAGATCTCTTCCTTGATCTTCATGTTGACCTTCAACGGCTGATTATCTAGTGCATTGTTCAAGGAGATAACGGGTGGAATGATACACCATGGATGATTCATGGTGAAGAACTACTAATACGCTGGGAGAACTTTGATTTTACTTCTACTCATTGTGCGGTGATCGAACTACTTGCTGCTTCAGAGGTAATTAAAACGGTGTCCTTCATCAAAGGGTGGGATGCTCCCCAAGCTTGGGGCGAGATTTGGCACATCTGCTTGTTAATTCCTATAGATAAGCTCATCCTGAATGGTTTATTCTCAATCTCACTACGAAGGTTTCTAGGCCTCGGCTATGGTTGGTAATGTTTCGACCAAGAATCCATTTGTACCTAATCAACCTTTTGTCCCTCATTTCGAGCTTCAAGTTGTAATTCTTTTTGGTCTAAAGATAAACTATCAACAAAGGATTGCAAGTTTATTTGGTGCTGAATGTTTGGCTCAAGTGTTGAATTCTCCCCACCCTCTCCTCCTACCTATCTTGGACTACCTAGAAACGTGGGATGTTCGAATTTTAGTCTTGGTGTGATGACATCTTGGATCCTTCAATTTGACGGAGCTTACAAACCTTCGACCAAGGCTGCTGGTGTGGGTGTGAAGCTCACTTCACCGGGTGGTGAGGAGTATTGTTACAGCAAGTCTACACCTGCAAGTACTTGCAATCAAGCTGAGTACTCGGCACTCATTTTTGGGCTACAAAAGGCATAAGAACATCATGCCAAGCAACTTGAAGTGCAAGGAGATTCTCAACTAGTGTGTGAACAAGTTAGTGGAAGGTGGAAGGTGCGGAGCAAAGGCTTGGTTCCATGACATCAACATGCATTGGAACTTTGCAACCAATTTGAAGAGGTAAAAATTCAGCATATCCCTCGAGCTCGAAATCTAGTGGCTGATTTCTTAGCACGTGAAGCTTGTACTTCAATCACGCATGACGCGAGTGGAAGCACCACCCCAACAAAGCCGCAAGCCACGAAGAAGAGTGATCATTTGTAAGGAATGCAAAGGTTGTGGTCATCATGAAACTAAGTGCTGGGCGTACTTGATACGAGTTCACAGACTTCAGAAGATCATCAGGAAGGTCCTCAAGGACATTGCTCAAAAGAAGGATGCCAGACTGCACACCCCTTGAAGAAATAGCATGGCGACTACAAGAACTGAAAGAAGCTGAAGGTGATGTGCAAGCTCTCCAACTGTTGACATTTGTCATGGCATTCTTGTTTGCCTTGATGAACAACCTCATGCAGCACCATGTCTCTAACCCTCGCTTGTAAAGATGGATGTGATATCATGAGGGTTGGTCCTTTTAAGATTGTCTATGTGCTATTCTATGCTGAAGATTCTTCCCATGTAGTATTTCACAATACACCAGTCACACCCTACCCTGCCTATGTGTGCTTTGTGGATGTATCTTCACCCGATTTTCAATTAGTACATGCACCATTTTTCATACGTAGTCGTGCTAGTAGGGATTGTAAAAATGTACGCATTATACCTTCCATGTGGCGCATACCAAATCAATTGGATACCAAATCTTGCATGGATGTACGTCTAGGGTAGCCTAAGAGCCGTGCAAAGTTTAATCTCCAACAGATAAGTCCACATGCGTATTTCGTTAGTACGTGCACCATTTTTCATACGTAGTCGTGGTAGTAGGGATTGTAAAAATGTACGCATTATACCTTCCATGTGGCGCATACCAAATTAGTTGGAGACCAAATCTTGCGTGGATGTACGTCTAGGGTAGCCTAACAGCCGTGTGAAGTTTCATCCCCAATAGGGTTTAGGGTTTAGTCGTGTTAGTAGGGATTGTAAAAATGTACGCATTATACCTTCCATGTGGCGTATACCAAATCAGTTGGAGACCAAATCTTACATGGATGTACATCTAGGGTAGCCTAAGAGTTGTGTGAAGTTTCATCCCCAACAGATAAGTCCACGTGCGTATTTCATTAGTACGTGTGCCATTTTTCATACGTAGTCGTGCTAGTAGGGATTCTAAAAATGTACGCATTATACCTTTCACGTGGCACATACCAAATCAATTGGACACCAAATATTGCGTGGATGTACGTCTAGGGTAGCCTAAGAGTCATGCAAAGTTTAAACTCCAACAGATAAGTCCACATGCATACTTCGTTAGTACGTGCGCCATTTTTCATATGTAGTCGTGCTAGCAGGGATTGTAAAAATGTACGCATTATACCTTCCACGTGGCACATAACAAATTAGTTGGAGACCAAATCTTGCATGGATGTACATCTAGGGATCCTAACAGCCGTGTGAAGTTTCATCCCCAACAAGGTTTAGGGTTTAGGGTTTAGTCGTGTTAGTAGGGATTGTAAAAATGTACGCATTATACCTTCCACATGGTGCATACCAAATCAGTTGGAGACCAAATCTTACGTGGATGTACATCTAGGGTAGCCTAAGAGCCGTGTGAAGTTTCATCCCCAATAGATAAGTCCACGTGCATATTTCATTAGTACGTGCACCATTTTTCATACGTAGTCGTGCTAGTAGGGATTCTAAAAATGTACACATTATACCTTCCACGTGGTGCATACCAAATCAGTTGGACACCAAATCTTGTGTGGATGTATGTCTAAGGTATCCTAAGAGCCGTGCAAAGTTTAATCTCCAATAGATAAGTCCACATGCATATTTCATTAGTACATACGCCATTTTTCATATGTAGTCGTGCTAGTAGGGATTGTAAAAATGTACGCATTATACCTTCCACGTGGAGCATACCAAATCAGTTTGAGACCAAATCTTGCATGGATGTATGTCTAGGGTGGCCTAAGAGTCGTGCGAATTTTCATCCCCAACAGATAAGTCCACATGCGTATTTCATTAGTACATGCACCATAGCTTTGCCACAGTCGTGCTAGTAGGGATTGTAAAAATGTACGCATTATACCTTCCACGTGGCGCATACCAAATAATTTGGAGACCAAATCTTGCATGGATGTATGTCTAGGGTGGCCTAAGAGTCATGCAAAGTTTCATCCCCAATAGAAATGTCCACATGTGTATTTCGTTAGTACATGCGCCATTTTTCATACGTAGTCGTGCTAGTAGGGATTGTAAAAATGTACGCATTATACCTTCCATGTGGTATATACCAAATCAGTTGGACACCAAATCTTGCGTGGATGTACGTCTAGGGTAGCCTAAAAGCCATGCAAAGTTAAATCTCCAACAGATAAGTCCACATGCATATTTCATTAGTACGTGCGCCATTTTTCATACTAGTCATGCTAGTAGGGATTGTAAAAATGTACGCATTATACGTTCCATGTGGCGCATACCAAATCAGTTGGAGACCAAATCTTGCATGGATGTATGTCTAGGGTAGCCATCTGCAATAGGGTTTAGGGTTTAGTCATGTTAGTAGGGATTGTAAAAATGTACGCATTATACCTTCCACGTGGCACCTACCAAATCAGTTGGAGACCAAATCTTACATGGATGTATGTCTAAGGTAGCCTAAGAGCTGTGTGAAGTTTCATCCCCAACAGATAAGTCCATGTGCGTATTTCATTAGTACGTGCACCATTTTTCATACATAGTCATGCTAGTAGGGATTCTAAAAATGTACGCATTATACCTTCCACGTGGCGCATACCAAGTCAGTTGGACATCAAATCTTGCGTGGATGTACGTCTAGGGTAGCCTAAGAGCTGTGCGAAGTTTAATCTCCAATAGATAAGTCCACATGCGTATTTCATTAGTACGTGCGCCATTTTTCATACGTAGTCGTGCTAGTAGGGATTGTAAAAATGTATGCATTATACCTTCCACGTGGCACATACCAAATCAGTTGGAGACCAAATCTTGCATAGATGTATGTCTAGGGTGGCCTAAGAGTCGTGCGAAGTTTCATCCCCAACAGATAAGTCCACACGTGTATTTCGTTAATACGTGCGCCATAGCTTTACCGCAATCGTGCTAGTAGGGATTGTAAAAATGTATGCATTATACCTTCCATGTGGCACATACCAAATCAGTTGGAGACCAAATCTTGCATGGATGTATGTCTAGGGTGACCTAAGAGTCGTGCAAAGTTTCATCCCCAACAGAAATGTCCACATGCATATTTCATTAGTACATGCACCATTTTTCATATGTAGTCGAGCTAGTACGGATCAATAGATAAGTCCACACGCGTATTTCATTAGTACGTGCATGAATTTTCTTAGTCACGTTTTTAAAATGTCCTAAAGCACAAAACACAATTACAACATTACTACTAATAAACAATTTTTTGTTTTACAAACACAACAAATCCCATTGAGAAGACATTGGACATCATGTATAAAATAGAATCTAATACAATGATGTGTATGAATGTTTATACAACCATCAGATTGAAATACAAAATATGAGTCCATGAAAATTACAATGGTACGGTCACACAGTGAGCCTATACATATCGAATACAAAAATGTGTAATCAACTAGTAATACCCAATAAAAATCAATCTGATCAACTGATGATCCCAAAAAATATGATATGTAATGTGCTACTCCTCAGGATCAGCTCTCATGCCAATAGTTGCAAGTATGCTCTCGTGATCCGCCACTGCAAGGCACCATCGTGGAGTGGATGTCGCCTTGCGAGTGCGAACACGACTCAAAGTAATCTTAATCGCAACAACAAGATGAGAATACATGTATGCCTCCTGATCCGCCATGTACTCCTGGAACTCAATATAGCGATCACGCCTCTATATCTGTTGAAAATAGTGGCCACCTATGATCAGGTTATGAGCATTGAAGTGCATCCAATGCCCATCCACTGTATCCTCATTCAGCACACTCTTCAGCATAGAGCATCGCAACAAGTAATAATCCACACCCTCCTCATTGCCCTCCAAAGCAATAACCGTGAAGATATCACCAATACACAAAATATTTGTAAGCTGGTCATAATATCTAGAGGAACTGAATCCCGCATCCTGATCATCACATGTACCTCCTCCTAAGGCTGGAAGGGAGAAATAACTCACCGTACCCATGGATCGGCCCATGGTATCATGGAGCACCCTCCCCAATCATCATCAATGCATGCAGAGCAAAAACATGCAAACCGTCGAGAAAAGATCACGGGGTGAGACTCACCTATGCTCCTGATGGAATGGAAATCAAGAGTGCCAGACATTGAATGATAATCAAAAGGCCTAGACCAATCAAGACTCCCAATGTCCACACACCAAAAATACCGGCTCACCACCCTATCGTCACGCGACTGAAACGAGGAGATAGCACTAGTGGATAAGTGCTGGCTACACCACCGCACCACATCATGTGCATCCTTGAAGCGATCGGCACTATGATGCAACTGGTATCGATGCAAAGCACGCTTCACACAAGCACCTGCACCATTGTGCTCTCCCTTACCATGCCCTGTCTCGAAGTAGCTCCATGTGATCGGAATGCCTATCTCACGGTGCCATCTGTAGAACCAATAAAACTGTTTAGCCAATTTGAACTGACCACCACAGTCGTCTGACCAGATCCAGCACCGCTACCATGTGACACCATGATCCCTCAAGAAACTATCATGCAAAGTGAAGCAATGTTGCACAAAATGGGCATCATGCGATCGATCATCACTAATGTAGAAGTGATACTCTCACACAATGATGCATGAGTCCATGGTGCTATCAATGCCATCCACATGAGCCTATGCATGACGATAGCTAATGTGCACAAATATAGCAACCTGCAATATGGCATTGAAAAAAAATATGACTATTGAAATAATTCAATATAATGAGGTGGGGAAAAAATCAATACTCAATCACACATCACCTGTTCGGAGAAATAATACTCCGATTGGATCTCACATGTGCTATGGTGCAAAGGTGTAATTCTCCGCAAAGTCCACCACTGAGACAACCACCCCTATAGGAAATGTCCTCAAAAATGCACGGAACTGACGATCCTCCCATTTCGCAGTGTGCGAGTGGCGTATGTAGCGGTATAGCTTCCCTAGAAAACTGTCAATGAATACAACACGTGGTGTCTCCTTCCCCACAAGTTGCAACCTCCTCGAATGTGCACCACCATCTAATGTCAAAGTACTATACTCATACTGCTACCAATGAACCATCTGCACATCACAAGTATCTAGTGCAACTCGTGCATTAGGAAAAAAGGGAGCTCATTTTGGGGCCTTTTACGGTTTGGAAAAATAAGCTCTCAACCAATCAATAGAGGGCCAACGTAACGTTGGAAATTCACGAAAATAAGAGAAAATAGAAAAAAGAAACAATACTTTATGTAGGTACAAGCGTGCTACATCAATGTGGAGATTGGTTTTTTATTCTCACAAGATCTTTGGACAAGAAGATAGAATCTAAACTGACATTTTATCTGATAAGGGCCTTCCCGCTTCCACCTTCCTTTGAACTTTGAAATTTTGTGCCGCCTTTCCTTCGAAAGGTCTGCCATTCTACACCACTGCCTCATTGTGCAGCAGCCTTTTCTTTTCCAAAACTGCTCCCTTGATCCTATTTGGCATAGAGTAAGATGTTTCTCGTCAACTGTCTGTCTGCCCACTTTCTCTTTCTTGAAACTTCAAGTTGTTATCTTATTTACATTACTTTGCTATTGTTATAGATTCAGAAAATCTCCAAGGTGAATAAAAACCATGGCCGTTCTTGTGGAAGACGCTCTGTGGATGATAATGCTATGAAGGCCTCTTTGGTCTTTCTTCAGTTCATCATGTGGCCAGGAATCTCTTCAGCCTCACCTAATCTTCAGGATAGGAGAAGTACCAATTTCTGACACAAAAAACATATGTAACATCTAAAACACAATTTCCACAACAAAGAAGAAAGCTTCATTATAATAAAAATTACAATACATTAAACTAAGTAACACCTAGCTTGTGTGATGAAAGTAACATCACTTGGTTTTTCAATGTTCTATCCCTGGGGTGCTAGCTCCTTTTGGTAATAAATCTAATAAAATATTGAGTATGTAATGCATAAAAAATAACTCCATGAATAAAGTTTAGTCATGTTTGCATGTTGGTGTTCTACACTAAAATAGCTTTGAAAATAATGCATTTACATCTTGAAATTTACATAATGCATGTAGAAATCAAAGAAGGTTGGTCCATATTCTATTATAGTTATTGTTTAATGCCCCCTTAGTCTTGTATTGTCCAAAATATGCAAAATCCTTGTGATCTCACATATTTCATAAAGGACATGACATGTTTTGTGCATGGGAGGCCTTAAAATTTTAGATTTTCCCCTTGAGTATTTAAGGTACTTTTGGGAGATCCATGCATATTCTATAAAACCTTATCCCCCTGTATCGTAGATTTTGAACTAGGTCACATAATACGCAATGAGTTGGAACTCAATGATTCTACCAAATAATGAGGCAATTTGATGCCTGATACCATGCAATTACTTTCATTGTTGTATATCTATTGAGTTGTATGTGGGTGCACCAATAGATTCCTACCAAAGATGGGGAGATAGCCTTATTAGCCAATTACATTCTCAGTGATCCTTCAAATTCTATGAAAGACGAATTACCATTTGGGTTACCTCCAAAAAAAATTGTTTATCATAAAATTGAGCTTGTTCTTAGGGTAGAACCTATTAATAGACCCCCTTATAGGTTGAGTTTATTGAAAAATTTGAGATACATAGACGACTAGAAGAATACATCAAGTTAGGATAGATTTAACCTAGTTTCTCAGCTTTTACATCAATAATGACATTACAAACAAAGAAATGTATGATACCTTTTGGTTATGTAACGATTAGTGAGGTTTGAGTAACATTACAATTATTTAATAAGCACAAGTATTTGATTGGCAAGCATTGATAAATGCATGATATGGGGCTATAATTTTTAGTAAGATTGATCTTAAATGTGGGTACCACAAATTAAAATGCGAACACAAGATATGAGTAAAATGACTTTTAGATTCAAATTTGGTCATTAGGAGCTTTTGCAAGCCATTAGGGCTTAGTAATGCTCCAACTACATTTGCCATGCTCATGAATGGTCTATAGGAATCAAAGATGTAGAGAGAGCACGTCATGAAGAGAGAGTGGGTAGTTCTAGAGAGTCACACCACTATCAAACATTCATACCTAATCCCAAGTTCCACACCTTTGGCTATGAAATAACCCACAAACCCCCCTTTGAAGCAAGAGTGGCGAGATACAAGATGCAAGGATAACACCACTCTCCAACTCCATTGTAATACTAGAAAGAGCATGCTGATGAATGGTCTATAGGAATCAAAGATATAGAGAGAGCTACAAAGATTCATACTTATCCATCATGAAGAGAGAGTGGGTAGTTCTAGAGAGTCACACCACTATCAAACATTCATACCTAAGCCCAAATTCCACACCTTTGGCTATGAAATAACCCACAAACCCCCCTTTGAAGCAAAGGTGGTGAGATACAAGATGCAAAGATAACACCACTCTCCAACTCCATTATAATACTAGAAAGAGCATGCCTTATTGCCTAGACCTCCTATGTGACAGTGACTCTCATCGATCTACTCAAACCATAGTTAAGACCATCACTCAATCACCTCCCTGTGCTACTAACTAGGTACAGGTATTTTAAAAGCCTAGAACTAATTCTCTCACACAAGGAATGCAAAAATACAATCATTTTAGGGGGACAGCTAGGGGCAAAGGACCCTTATTGACTTTCACAAGGAAAACATAAATAAATCTCTTAGGGTGAGAGATGCTCCCATGTAGTCATTACACATGTATGCAAACTCATAATCTTGTGATGATGTGTTGATGAACCTTTTGGCATGAGTGATTTGGAAAACAAGGTTGACAAAGTTAATGGGAATAATTTCCTAGGACAGTCAACTCATGACTCTCAAAATATAAGTGCTAGAGGCTTCAATTTGATAGAGGAGGCCTCAAATTGAAAAAGCAATAGATTTGATTTAGGCCAATTTTAAAACCCCTTTGAATTTATAGGTATGCCAAGGATGAATTTACATTGATTTTTGAAAATCCACACATGATGCTAATGCAAGGAAAGGAAGAATAGAAATGCAAGAAATTTTTAGACTTTAATCCATCAATTTTGGCTTTGAAATCTTGCAAATTTCTTTAATTTGGTGCTAGATTTCTATTTGTAGAGAGATGCTTTGGAATGAAGTTTGAGCAAATCAAAAAGACCCTGGATTCACCAATCTTGAGTGGTTGTAGAAAATGAGTAGTTAATGGTGCATTGCTTAAAGCAAACAGCTAGAAGTGAAGCAACAACAATGTGGGTGACATCATGTCAAAGACTAGGAGGTGAAGCAATAGCAGTGTGGGTGTTGTTTTGTCAAAGAATGGAGATGCTAGAGACCACCATTACAAGGCTTGTCTTCTACAAAATGTGTCACTATAGTTTTAATAGTTGCTATAGTAGTGAGTTAATAGAAGAGAGGTAGAGGCCCCTCATAGAAATACATAGCAAAGATAGAAGAATAACTAAAGGCTATCTTAGTGCTACATCTAAGAAGAGTATTTGTAGTAGCCAACACGTTTCTCACCCATAATATGTGATTGCTATATAGAAAAACGTCAACCAATATTATTACTATTGGAAAGCAACATACTCTTATAACATTTTTTCAAATGACATCCAAAATTAAACCAAACAACTCTTGCTAATAGATACAAGGCCTAGCAGGGAATATAACAAAGTTTACTAGGGCCGAAAGAATGATACAAATGGCTAATAACACTTTTGTTGAGAATGGTAACCCTTTCAATAGAAGCAATGTGAACAAGAAGACAACTAATCTTGGTGGCTTTTGCTTGATGGATGATTAGGTAGAATCAATAGAAATTGATGCCATAATAAACAACAACCAACATGCCTTTAGCAATGAATATGAGCAAGCTTCAAATGACCAACATACCAACATACAAATTAGACATCGACACCCATAAGAAGACTTAAACATCTTAAACAAGTGTATTCAGAAAGGTAGAGAGAGTGTAATCTCTTACAAGGCTCTTATACCATTTGTAGGAATCAAAGACGTAGAGCCTAGGGTGGTGACTCTCTAAGAACCCAGATTACTCCTGCAAACAAGTACATAGTTAAATAATTTAATATTTATCAATTTTCAATTTAACTATTTACCCCTTTTTTGTACATATAAATATTGTAATTTGAAGTTTTAAAGGCTCCCTCCATTATTATATTGGGTAAGTATTCTTTGAAACCTTCCTATGCACAAATGGCCCATAAGTCTTCCCAAATTCAAAAATCTCTTCCTTTAATAAACCTACTATCTTACATTTTGTACTGAGTAACCCCTAGAGATGTAGAGAGAGCTATGGAGGTTCAAACTTTTTGATCATGAAGAGATAGTGGGGTAGTTCTTGAGACAGAAAGGGAGACAAATACAAGAGAAGATAGAGACAATAGGCTAAGACACCATATGTTATAGATTGAAGTGATGAAGAAGCAAAGTACATGTGCCATTTTATACACTGGTTGGTCTGATCTTCTCACACTCTCATACATCATAGATGATGTCACACAAGAAAGAATAAAAACTAATTTAGATAGTATCTAGAGGCCAATGGTCAATTGAAGCTTCACACTCTCCAAACACATAGTCTCTTAAAACACTCTCAGACACACATACCTAAGCCTAATCCCACACTTTTGGCTCCAAAATAATCGAATATGGTCTACTGCACCCATATATTAGGAATTTTCTAGTACATTTTACTAATGATATATTGGTTCATAACAAAAGTATTGCTAAACATAGAGAACATTTAAGAAAAGTGTTCAATACATGAGAGAAGCTAGGCTTTTGTAAAAAAAGGGGAAATCATGTTATGCATGGTAATGTTATGATATTTAGGGTTCATTATAACTCTTGATGGGGTTGAAATGGATCCAAAGAAATGTAGCCCATATTTTAGTGAAGCCAGTACCTAAGAATGTGATAGTTGTATGATCATTCTTGGATTCATTAGTTTTATATAAAAGGAATATCAGCGCATATTCTAACATTGTCTCATGATTGGCTAATTTTACCTCAAATAAAGTACCTCACATTTAGGGAAAGGACCAACAAGAAATTTTTGACGGGGTAAAGAGAGCCATTCCTCAAGAACTTGTGTTAAGGATTGTTGATCCCTTCAAACCATTTTTCCTAAAGGTAAATACCAGTACTCATGTGGTAGAAGCAATTTTCTTGCAAGAGGAAAGGCCAATTGCCTTTGAAAGTAAGAAGCTTTCTCACTGAGAAATTGGCCAACTCATGAACAAGAGTTGTATGGCATTATTCATGATTTGAAGGCACATATGCCAACTCATGAATTAGAGTTTACATTGTGATTCATGCTGTGAAAGCATGGAGATGTTACTTATATGGTGCACAATTTTATGTCAATGTCAATCATGATTCTTTAAAGCATTTCGAAAAAGAGTGTGGCCACCAAGCTATAACATTCCATATGGAAATTCAATTCCAAAGAAGGTAGGATAATGGGGTTGTTGATGTGTTGTCACACATTATTATATTATGCATTTCACAATAGTATAGAGTTCTCTAATGAGCGAGCTAAGAGTAACCAAAAAGTGGATGAGTATGTCTAGAGCCTTTGGCCTAAACTTTTTGTGATTAAACTCGAGGTTATAATGATTGGCATCTATGAAAGGCCATGCATATGCAAGTTATACCATAAACAATGGTATGCTTAAGAAGAATGACAAGGTAATACTACCTAATCAAAATGATCTTGTGCAAAAAAACATCCATATCAAGCCTTTCTTAATCTAAGAAGAGGATCATCGCTGCATATTGTGCTGACTGATGTGGAGAATAAGAAAGCTTTCGACTGCTGATAAAGATCCCATAGTAAACCAGCATAGCGTATGACTCATCTCATTATGAGTATGCTTCAATTTCCTAACTAGCCACCATAAATCAAGAAGCTGGGGTAGCAAGCTCAAATTTTTCATCAAGATCAAGGCTCAGGTCGCATGATTGGATGGGCGTAACTAGGTCTGGCATCAGATGAAATCCATAGGCTAAATTAAGTGAGGACCAGTATATGGAACAGGTAGATAGCTCATTGCGTGTACCCAATGTTTGCATCAATAGTATTTAGAGCATGGCTTCATTAACTTCTATGTTGATGAAGATCCCAAGCACAAGTAACATCTAGAAACCTATCGCAAGAGAGAGTTTCAACAGATGCTTCAAGTGCTCAAAGATCAAGTGTTCAAAGATCAAGCATATATGTCTAACATATACCCCAAGGTTAGGAACATAGCTTCTAGCATCGATATTCCACATATGCTCACCAAATTCACCCAAAGACAGCATTGAGTGTGGCAAAACCCTCTATGCATTGAGTGTGGCAAAACCCTCTATGCATTGAGTGTGGCAAAACCCTCTATGCAAGATTTGACTTGTTCAAGCTTTAAGAGAGCATTCATAGCCCAAAGTATTCTCAGAAGTTTTCACTCCAGTTTCCACATTAACTCCTTTGATTAGATCACTGCAGATATTGGTAAGGAGATAGAAAATTCAAGGAAAGAGGTAATTCAATCAACAAAAGACAGCTTCAAGTCACCACCATCTCTTAGTTGAAGCTTGTCCTCGGACAAAGTGGCTTTAAAGATGTTATGGGACATCTAAAGATAAGTATTTCTTTCATGTTTATTAAGCTTGCCTTATTCTAATTCAAAGATCTAACCCTTGTATCTTATTACAAGGAAAGAAGTGTGTTGTTACCTTGATTGTTTTAGGAATCAAAAGGCAAGCACATAAGATTACTTATACATACATATGTGGTCCTAAAGTATTCCTTGATGGGACAAGCTAGTTATTCCAAGTTTTGGAGAATTCCAAGTTATTGTACGAGTGATATAATCTCTCTTATGGAACTAGTTTTATATGACTTATGTGGTCAAGGCTATGGACTACTTCTTTGGTCTCATCAAATTTGTATGCATAGTACCGATACAAAATAATCTCAAAATTATTGTATCTAGTTTATGGGTTTGAGCAGCTTATGCCAAAAAGGAGAAGTGTCAGAGGCTACGTGTTCATCTTTTATGACTTGATCCAAGATAAACTCAGGATCAGCAGAGCCTGTTTGAGGGTAGTATGTTCAAAGTTGGCAAGTTTATAGTCATGCACCTAATTTTATGATCTTTAATTAGAAACTAAGTTATGATAACTAATCATGATAATCAGTTATGTTCTTATGGAGGATGAGATGATCAAGTATATGATCCTTTATGGCAAAATTCCATGTGGTCATTATGGACCACGTATTTCAGTTCCAAGTTATATTATCTCAGTTCGAGAGGAGGAGTTTCAATCATGAAATTTAGTTTTGTTTTCTTGTAGAACATGACACGCTCAAGTACCAACTCTATATAATAGTATTGAGTATGGTCATCATTGAACAAGTCAAATTTTTTATCATTCCATAGTTCTCTTATTGGGAATTGTGTTGAATAAATAGAAGTCCTTATGAGGGTGCATGATATATTCAAGAACCAATTTTTTTGATGACAGGATTCTATTTGGTCACTATTAGCCCAGTGTTTACTTTAGGATTCCATTATTGAAGAGTTTCCATTGAAATATGTTTCATACAAAAACTCTTATGGTTCTCATGGATTATTATGGCCAAAGCGATAGAGTTTTACACTTCATTTGTCAGTTATATGTCCTTTTGGAAAGTTTGAGAACTCTCCAAGTTTATGTCTCTAACCAGCACGATAAATGTTTGGTAGCAAAGTTATTTTAGTTTTACATCTATATCAAGAATCTTCTCAGTTGAAGACAACTGATTAGAAGCCAAGGGGATGTCACCAAATTGGTACTTCTCCCAAGACATAAAGAGGAATCTCTAATTGTATTGATGATGGTCAAGAAAGTTGTCTTTCATTAACTAGAATAAGCTTTGTTTTACCTTTGCTTTGCATTGGTAAAAAAGAATTATGGGAATGCTCAGAAGGGACTAGGATTAGTCCACTAGGAATGCATGCATTTCACTAACCTCTAATGGGTTAAAGTATTGGGACTTGTTTGTGCAATGTGTAGGACCTAAGAGAGTCAAAAAGGACCCAAGAGTGAGGAGAAAAGCACAAAAAGTAGGACCCACAAGCCCTAAAAGCATGGACAAGGGGGCGCCTCTATAAAAGGAGGGCCAACT
Organism: Dipteris shenzhenensis; assembly: GCF_047967505.1. Classification (NCBI taxonomy): domain Eukaryota; kingdom Viridiplantae; phylum Streptophyta; class Polypodiopsida; order Gleicheniales; family Dipteridaceae; genus Dipteris; species Dipteris shenzhenensis. The sequence continues at coordinate 34,851,550 of NC_141596.1, forward strand.
AGATAAAAAAGGTGCCAAAAGAAGAAGAAATCCTGAAAATCTTGGCTTTTATGTAAAAGTAGCTTTTAGAACACAGGCCCTAGCTTTTTGCTAGGCCTTGTCTATAAAAGAAAGGCCCAGGCCTCCCAAATAAATTGGAAAAGTTGTACACAGCTTCATGCTCTCCTTGAAGCTAGTTGTACAAAGCATATTCTATTGCAACAAAGACATTTTAGGGAGTTCTAGCCCTTATTTATGGGTCCTAGTGGAGTGTCCTCTCCCTCCTTCCCTCTTAGTTACTCTCTCTTCATGGCGACTCATGTACCAGCTTCAACGTTGAACTATGGTTTGCTGATTGGAGTTTCTAGCTAGTATGAAACATTAGTTTTGAAGTGCTAAGACTCAGATTTGATACAAATTAAATATTGAAGCTATGCTCTAGCTCCAAAATGGTTACAGTTTGCATGGATATATTTTGAATAAATATCATACAAAAGTGGGTTAATGGGATGGAACTGGGCATTTAGGGAGAGAGTACATGCTTGCCTTAATGCTATATAGATTTTGAAGTCTTTGATCAATGCCTTGCCATCTCAGTAGATAGCCCATTTGCCTTCCTTTCTAGCCGCCTTCACCTTTGCAAGCTCTGAGGCTTTACTCTTCAGCTTAGTTTTTGTAAGTTCCTCTGCAATCCAATAGACCCTTAGTTTATAACTGATGTATGATCTTCATTTGCTCTCCCTTTTTCTATTTTGTTTTCTCAGATGTTCTGGTGGAAACAGTTGTGATTGGAACTTTATGTGATTATCAGTATCTCGAGACATAATATAAAAAACTACTACTTTTTTTGCCCCAAAATAATATAATGCTATATAGAATATTAAGTTGTAATAATAACATATCTACCTAGCCCTAGTAAGGGTCTCTCAATTAACACTATCCTTCAAGATAAATGTTATGAATTTGATATTCTCTTAAGTAAAATCTTTTGAGATCGAAAGATAGATCAATCATTATAATTCCTTTAGTCCCTCTAAATGGGGAATGACCTTCCTCTAGATTGAGCATAAAGTTGCCTCTTCTCAACCAATGTATATTTTAGCCTAGTAAATATTTTTCTAAAGAGATAGTCATGGATCAAGGTCAGGGATTGGTGCCCAATCATGATGTTGAATTCATCCTACAAGATCATTGCCAAGGCATTGCATTGAGAATCATGGAGGTGTGCATGGAGGTAGTGGATCAAGTGAAAGGGTGGGATATCTTTGACATCCTCTAGCCTTAGATCATGCCTACAACATGAGTCAGAGGGTGATACTCTTTGGGTTCATGACTCAATAAGGCCAGGGATAGGGTAAAATGGGATTATATCCTATGTGTGCTTGAGAAACTTGGCTTTGGGTCAAGGTTCATCCACATGGTTGCCACCTTATTTGGCAATGTCTCAACCATCTTCTATCTCAATAAGGATGTGGTGGGCACTTTTTTTCTCATCCATTCAATCAAGGGAGAATTTTTGGTTGGCCTCCTCAAAGGCATCTCACAGGGCAATTAGCGTGTCAGCTTAGCATCCAACACTTTGTCAGCAATATTGTTTCATTTTCTATTGAAGAAAAAGGCAGTGTTGATAATCTCATGGTGGTTATGTCTCTATAGGCCTTAGAGTCTCATTGCAGTGGGTCAAAGACCTTCGCTTTGAGGACCCCTATTGTTGATTGGTATTATTTAGGGTTTATTCATCACACCTCCTAGCATGCCATCTCCTTGTAGTTTCTTTACAATGGGGGTCCCGAGAGTCTTACTTTGCATGGCTTTCCGTGTTACCATATTATTCTATTTCTACAAGTATAGGTGTTTATAGCAATGCTTAAGGTTCCTCTGTCTCTGTTTCTTGATTTCGAGCTCTTTGCATGACATTTAAAGATTGATTCTACATACATTTAGATCTAGCATCGATACTTGGTCCTTTGTGATGTGTATTGGTACTATGGATTTTTTTACACTAATAGTGACCTAAAACCTACACTAACTTCCTTTTGACCCATTGGATTTTGTGTCATTGAATATTTCATTAATGATTGCTCAATCTTTCTCAATGGATTTATTTAACCATTGACCAAGCAAAGTTAAATTTAACCATAGTTAATTCTTATCCTACCACGTGGCATTTATCTGAGACCTTGGAGAAGGAAGAAGGAGGCTTGAAGCTTCTCTGTGACAAACTTGCGACGATGACGGCTTCGATGGAGAGAGATTTACTGCTGCTACAAATTCGGGCTCGTGGAGGAGGAATTGGAGACTTGCGAGAGCTTGGAGCACGACCTGCACTATTGCCTGTGCGTCTACTTGGGGCACTGTCTGTGGCTGTGAGCATTGGAGCTGCACTCGTTTGCCTCGCTACTACTACTACTGAGGATGCTTGGGCTGGTCTATTGGAGTGCTGCTATGCATCACGAGCTTCAGAGCTCTGGTAACTAGGTGCTATGAGAGCTATGAGGCTTCGCAGAGTCAGTGGAGTCACCCATGCAGGGGCCGTTGGTCATAGAGGAGCATGGGATTCGGGTGTATGTAGATTTGCAGCCATTGCAGAGCGGCTTCGTTGCTTGCAGTGAGGCAGCTATTGATGTCGTAGCATTGCTCTATCCATGAAGGCTGGGTCACTGGGAGCTATGGAGGTCGTAGCTGGTCGTTAGGAGATAGGAGCACCTCTCTAGAGCTGTCAAATGGAAGCACTGTGACCCTATTGATAAGGCTACGATGGCAGATAGGGTCACGCTATAGATAGGAGCTTGAGAAGGCATTTGATCGTTGGGAGTTGAAGCTACCGCAAGTAGAGGTGTGCCATTTGATAGTCAGGAAGCTCATTGTTTGTACTTACTACCTAAGAACAAATCCATATCTCTCTTTCTTTCTTAGACTGAATCTCTCTCTCTCAAAAAACATAGACCTACTTTGCACTCTTCATATTTCTCTCCTTGGAGAATTGAATTCCTCATAATGGATCTCTCTTACTTTCTCAATGACAGAATTCCCTCAATGCAATGGAAGGAATCAATGGACAGAAATTTTCTCTCTCTAGGGATGAAACTTTTTTCTCAATCTAAAACTAAAACTAACCTAGGAGAAAACATGTGCTCCTAAGACATGCCTACAACTAATCTAGGAATGGAAGCAATCCTAGTGAACTACTAATGAGCTAAACTAGGAGAGCTAAACCTATGCTCTGATACCATGACAAAACATGTATGCCTCAGGATCTATGGATCACTCTAAGGTGGATGGAACCTATGTGGAAACATGAGGAAGAGAGTGCTCATGACATGTACCTCAAGTCAATCAGGTTCCAAGATAGATTAGCTTGGACTCATAAAGAGAACCTTGAGAAAGTGCAAAGTGCTTAGTTGATATTACTTCAAATGAACCTACCTTTTATAGGTGAGGGTACTTACATCCATTTGCTTGCTCACATGTGGGATATCTCCTCCATGCCATGTGGCAGCTTTTCCTTTACTCATACCTTTGCTCTACAAGTGCTCATGGCACCACAACTCTCAACATAGTCCAAGAGTGCAAGTTAAATAATGGGGAAAGTAGGTTGAGGTGGCAAGACTCATTGTGTCAACCCTCCACTTTTCCTTTTAGATGTTTGAATGTATTATAAAATTAGGGAGAGACTAAGGGAGTATCTTAGACTTGCGATATGGGGTTTGATTTATGTGGAAAAATGAGGCAAAGGATTGTCACACACAATTGAGAGTGCGTACCCACCTAACCCATATGGGAGACTCTTCCACACACACCATGCATGCGGGAGGATGCATTTAGTGAGAGACCCTCTCTCTTGGCTATAAAAGGAGGGGGCTATTCCTTGATGGAACACGCTCATTCTTGTAAAGCCACCTAGCTAGTACTTTGATATTCCCCCATCCTTCCTTTCAAATAAAGCATGACTCTCTTCCCTTGATGTCTCCATCTCTACATTCCACCTCCCATCATGGACATGCTCCTCTTCCCCCTCTTCCTTCCCCCTTGTGCCATAGTCCCCCTCTTCATTCCCAGCCCTCTTAATCCCTTTTCCCCACCTATGTTAACGCTTCTCCCCTCACGTTCCCTTTTCCTCTATGGCCCTCAAGTGTCGCCATGCCTCGCATCTAGCATCATGCCTCGAATTCTTTTCTAGTTAATAGAATTGGTGTGGCTATTGGGATACGAGGTCTCCATGGCTAGTGGTAGCATACAATCATTCCGTCGACATTGGTTATTCCTACGACTGTGTGCGATTCTGTGGCATCTTCTCTGCACTTCCAATCTGTGACATCTGCTTCCGGTTCTCCATCCCTGTAATTGTAAAACTTCTCTGTTGTTATGCTGTGCATCTTCTAGGTTCCCGCATGTCTTTTGGATTCCTATGCACACCACACCCACGCCCTGCGCCGTGCTTCTTGTTTGCACCGTGCCCACACTGCGCATCTTCTCCGAGCCCAGCGAGTCTTCTAGTCGCAACCTGTAGTCTTTGCAAATTCTGCAACAGATCTTGTGTTCACCTCTTCTTCTTCTTCTCCCTCTTTTTTTGTTCTCCTCTCCTCTCCTCTCCTTTTATTAAGGAGTGGGAATTGAACCCAAGACCTCGCCATTCACAAAAGGAAGACTTACCAATGGGCCAACAAATAGGAATTGATGAAAGTGCAATGATATTGCTTATATGCTGAAATCTCATGATCTGTAACTCTCTAACCATAGGGAGTTTCCTCTTGCTATAAAAAGCAAAAGTACTTCATTTCATGTGCTCTATTCATATCTCATACTAGATCGTAGATTCTAAACTTTTTTAAGTTCACTCCTTGGACGCACGCCACACAAGGAGGGTGGATATTTATGTCACTTCTCGACAAGTTCAAGGATTTGGTGCTTGGTCCTCTGCTCATTACAGCTACCAATTGGTGAGATATCTTTCTTGATCTTCATGTCGATCTTCAACAACTGACTGTACAATGCATTGCTCAAGGAGATGACAGGTGGGATGATACACCATGGATGATTCAAGGTGAAGAACTAGTGATACACTGGGAGGGCTTTGATTCCAATTCTACTCATTGTGCGGTGATTGAGCTACTTGTTGCATCAGAGGTAATTAAAAGGGTGACATTCTTCCAAGGGTGGGATGATCCACAAGCTTGGGGGGAGATTTGGTGCATCTGCTTATTAATACCTGTGGATGAGCTCGTCTTGAATGATTTCTTCTCAACCTCACTACAAAGGTTTCTAGGGCTCGACTATGGTCGGTAATGTTTCAACCAAGGAATCCCTTTGTACCTAATCAACCCTTTGTGCCACATTTTGAGCTTCAAGTTGTAATTCTTTTTTGTCTAAAGATAAAACTGTCAAAAAAGGATTGCAAGTTTATTTGGTGCTGAACGTCTTGCTCAAGTATTGAATTCTCCCCACCCTCTCGTTCTGCCTATCTTAGACTACCGAGAAACCCGGGTGTAATGAAATCTTGGATTCTTCAATTTGACGGAGCATAAAAACCTTCAACCAAGGCTGTTGGTGTGGGTGTGAAGCTCACTTCACCAAGCGGTGAGGTGTATTGTTATAGCAAGTCTGCACTTGCAAGTACTTGCAACCAAGCTGAGTACTTGGCACTCATTTTTTGGCTACAAAAGGCGCAAGAACATCACATCAAGCAACTTGAGGTGCAAGGAGATTCTCAGCTCGTGTCTGAACAAGTTAGTGGAAGGTGCAGAGCAAAGGCTTGATTCCATGACATCAACAAGCATTGGAACTTTGCCAAAAATTTGACGAGGTAGAAATTCAACATATCCCTTGAGCTCAAAATTTAGTTGCTGATTTCTTAGCATGTGAAGCTTGTACTTCAATCACGCATGAAACGAGTGGAAGCACTGCCCCAACAAAGCCGCAAGCCACAAATGAGGGTGATCATTTGTAAAGAAAGCAAAGGTTATGGTCATCATGAAACTCAGTGTTGTGCATATTTGATACGAGTTTACCGACTTTGGAACATCATCAGAAAGGTTCTTAAGGACATTGTTCAAAAGAAGGATGCCAAACCGCACACCCCTTGAAGAAATAGCATGGCGACTACAAGAACTGGAAGAAGCTAAAGGTGATGTGCAAGCTCTCCAACTGTTGACATTTGTCATGGCATTCTTGTTCACCTTGATGAACAACCTCATGCAACGCCATGTCTCTAACCCTCACTTGTAAAGATGGATGCAATATCATGAGGGTTGGTCCTTTTAAAATTATTTATGAGCTATTCTATGCTGAGGGATTCTTCCCGTATAGTATTTCACAATACACCAGTCACACTCTACCCTGCCTATGTGTGCTTTGTGGATGTATCTTCACCTGATTTTCAGTTTAAGCTACCTCTTTCCATTGTTTGCCAATAGATAAGCCTCATTTCGTCTCTCTCTTTTTAATTTTCCAAGCATGGCTGACATTCCCATGTTGTGTGGTCAAGTTGAGGAAAATCCAAATGAGTATCTTGTGGCCTTCAAGTGCCGTTGTGTTTCTCTCAACTTTCTTACTAAAGATAGATGGTTGTTGGTTCTTCCCACATTTCTATAGGGTTTGGCTCAAGTGTGGTACGAGAAGCAGGCCAAAGACATTCGCCAAAGTTGGCTGAGGTTAACATTAGCTATGATCGAGTATTTTGGCAAAGAAGAGGAGCTTGAGAATGTGTACCTGTAGGTGGCAAACCTGAAGCAGTCAGAAGGTGAGACGACGCGTCGACATGTGGATCGAGCGGCCATGCTCCTAGACCGTTTAATTGCCATGTAGGAGGACAACGCTAGATTTTGAGCTAGAATGAGTCAGCATGTGCTGGACTACCTTGTAGTAGGAGCAAGTGATGAATTTTTCCTCAAGCTTAAATGGGAGAATCCAGAAACCATGGTGCTAGCACATGAGATTTCTCAAAAGTTTGATAAACTTCAATCTGACCCCACTTCAAAGAAGACGGTTGTCCCTCCGCAACCCCCTCAATTCATGCAACAACAACCTAGGGGGTCCAACTCAGAGGCATACCCCCACCCCCCATCAGGGATGTATTCACCGCCTTCACCTCAAATGTATGGTCCTCCCTTAGATGCTTACCCTCAACAAGGAGTATAGCCTCAACCTCCGCCTGGAAGATTTTCCCAGCCTTGCCCATGAGCCCCCCTCTTCCTACTCCCCCGGCCCCTCCTACTAAAGAACCCAGGGTCAATGACCTAGCTAAGGCCCTGAATGTTGTTCAGCTTGAGATGGTGGGCATCAGAAATCAAGCCAATCGCCCTCCAAGAGAATGTGCCAATGTTGTATGCTACGAGTGCCACCAAAAGGGTCACCATCGCACCGATTGTCCTAATATTCCAAGGGTGAATCTTCTAAGTGAATCAGGCATCGAGGATTTTGACGTAGAGGTCCTTGACCTCAGGAAGAGAAGTCATACTGCCTTGGACCCCTCTCCAAAACGTGGACTAACTAGGCCACCCCAGGAAGAAGGTGTCCTTCTCAGAGCCCTTAGATGCTGAGATGGCAAACCCACTAATAGAGAAAACTAAAAGATCTCGTAGGAGTAAGTGGTCGCCCTTGGATTTTCCTCTCGGCTCAGGGCAAGAAGACTATTCGTTGTTCAAAACCTTGCTCATCGATCTTTAAGCATCATGCTTCCTCAACTAATAACATTAAGCCCTAAGGTGAGACATGAGATGTAGCAAGGGCTCTCAACAAGGAAGAGCAAGAAAAAGGGAAAGGTACAAGAGATTTCTTTTATCTCTGAAGAAGTTGATTGGCACCTGCATATAGTAGATGTCATCATAGATAATTGCCATATCAAAAGTGTGTGTGTTGATGGGGGAGCTGCATGTAATATCATGGTGCCCCGTATCATGAAGAAGTTGAATTTGAAATGCACCAGGCATTCCTCCACTCGAATTAAGGTAGTAGATGGTCGACGGCTCACCACCCTGGGAGTAATTGAGGATTTGCCCATCACTGTCAATGGGTTGACCACCATTGTCAATTTCTATGTAGTGGACATTAAAGATACAGGCAAGAGTTACCCAGCCATACTCGGGAGACTGTGGTTGAGAAAGAGTGATGGAGTCAGCTATTGGAAGATAGGACACATGTCTTTTGGTGCTTCAAAGAAGAAGATCCCGGTGCAACTAGGTGCCATTGAACCAAAAGAAGGAAAGGAGAAATACAGTGATACTCTCTCATCCTCAGTGTCTGAGTCAATGGAAGATTCAGATGGTGGGGAGGAGTTCTCAGAGGAAGAATTTTACATGATGGGGGTGTCTCTGATCCCACCACTCATAGAAAAGGTAACAGCTAGTTCTCAACAGCTTGAATCTATGCTTTCCCTTGACCTCACTTTGAGTGAGAAAGATGAGTTCCTAGAAATGTTCAAAGATTTCCCTGACCTCTTCGCAACTAGCTACCACCACCTTTGCCATGTGACTGCCATAGAGCACAAGATAGAGCTGAAGCCTGATGCTAAGCTAGTGGCTCAGAAGTATCGAAGATTAGGGCCCCTATAGACCAATGCTTTGCACTTAGAGTTGCAGAAGCTTGTAGAAGCTGGGTTTATTGTTCCGGTTCACAATACTGAATGGGTTTCACCACTGGTAGTCACCCCAAAGAAAATCAAGTGGTGGGTCTGATCGATTATAAGAAACTCAATGTGGCCACCAAGAGGGACCATCATCCTCTGCCCTTTCAAGACCTCATTCTTGAGAAGGTAAGTGGTCATGAGATGTATACTTTCTATGATGGTTACTCCCGGTTTTATCAAATCAGAATTGCCAAGGAGGATGTGCTTAAAACCACATTTGCCATACCCTGGGGGATGTTTGCATTCAAAGTAATGCCATTTGGCCTCACCAATGCTCCTGTTACCTTTCAAAGATTTATGTAGATGGTGTTTGCTCCTTATTTGGGGGTTTTCGTGGAGGTGTTTTTAGATGATTTATGTATATTGTCGGCATGTAAGGAGCACGTCATGAAGGTTAGGTTGGCTTCTAAAGGGTCAATGATGCGAATGGCAGCTTCAACCCTGATAAATGCACCATTGGAGCCACTCAAGGGAGGTTATTAGGGCATATTGTCTCATATGAGGGTGTCAAGCCTGACCCCGAGAAGGTAGAAGTTATCCTCAAGTTCTCCCCACCAACAACCAAATGTCAGGTACACTCATTTATCAATCTAGCAGGGTACTATTATCGCTTCATTGATCAATATGCTGCTTTGATGCGACCCATGACCACTTTATTAAAAGATGGGGTTGATTTCTCTTGGGATGAGGATTGTGATCATGGGTTTGTACCAATCAAAAGTGCTCTGGCTTCAGAACCCATTCTGTGCAATCCTGATTGGTCAAAGACTTTCTATATCAATCTTGGGTTTGGTGAGCACACTCTGGCAGGTATTCTTCTCTAGCAAGGGGAGGATCGGTTCATGTATCCCATTCGATTTGCTTCTCAACAATTGCTCCAAACTAAACGATGCTACTCTGAAGCTGACAAACATGCCTTGTCTTTGGTGTTCTGCATTGAGAAATTTAAGCATTATGTGGATGGAAAGTCCTTCATCATAATCTCTAGCAATTGTCTTACAAAGCAGGTTCTTCAATCACCAAGTCTCATGGGCCAGTTGGCCAAATGGTTGGCAATTCTGCAAGAATATGATTTTTCTTTCAAAATTGTAAAGGGGAGTTGTTCCAACTTGAAGAATGCTTTGATTGATTTAGAGGAGTGCCTCGATGTAACCCTTGTCGATGTAACCCTTGTAGTGGCCATAGAAGTTCGGGATCCATAGTATGGTGGTATCTATAGATTTTTGACTACTTTCTCCTTTCCTCTAGAAAGTACTAGCTATGAGAGAAAGAAGATCCACAGAAATAGTAGGCGCTACACTCTCTTCGATGGGGTGTTGTACCGTCAAGGCATGGATGGGGTACTAAGATGGGCCATTGATGCAAATAAAGTACCTAAGGTATTGAAGCATTATCATAATGGATTTTGTGGAGGCCACTATGTCGGTGACTATACAGCTAAGAAGATTTTACATGTTGGATACTATTGGCCGACCTTGTTCAAGGATGTCACTATGTATTGCAAAACTTGTGAACCATGCCAATTCTTTGGTAGGAAGGATTTGCGTCCTAGATAGCATCACCTAGTGATGTCCATCCATCCATTTCAGAAGTGGGGAATAGATTTTGTTGGGCCCCTGCCCATGACTGCCCGCAAAAAGAAGTATCTTCTGGTAGCCACTCAGTATGTCACTAAGTGGGCTGAAGCTATTACCCTCCCCATTGCAAATGGTAAGGTAGTTTCAAATTTCATATTTGAACTTATTTGCACAAGGTTTGGGACACCCATGGAAATAGTATCTGACCATGGGAGTCCATTCTTAAATGAAGCAGTGGAGTTGCTAATGGATCACATGGGTATATATCATCACACTTCTAGCATCTATTAGCCAGCATCCATGGGACAAACGGAGCAGACCAATGGCCTCCTTTGTAAATCCATGGGAATAATGGCCACAGGGAATAGCAGTGGGATCAGAAGGTCACTGAAGCCATGTGGGCTTACAACATCACCCATAAAACGTCTATAGGTCACACTCCTTTTGAGTTGGTGTATGGTATTGAGGCAATTTTACCACTAGAGATAGAGATTTTGGCCTTGAGATTGGCACAAGAACAAAGGATGACAAAAGATGAACATGTAGAGGCCAGGTTGGTACAACTTGAGAAGCTAGATGAAACCTGACACCTTGCACTCCATCAAACAGAGATCCAAAAGAACCGACAAAAGGCCCGCTTGGATGCTAAGATTCACAAGGGATGGGAAAGACACTTTGCTGAGGGGGATGGTGTGCTATGCTTTGATAACAAATTGGACCACCAAATGGATAAAAAGTTCCTTACATTGTGGACCGGTCCATACAAAGTCATCAAGGAACGTAGCAATGGGTATGTACAAGTATAGGAGCTGCATGAGCCATATGGCAAGAAGGTGATCAACAAGTGTTATCTCAAGCCCTTCTTTGTTCATGATGGTCCCAAGCATGGAAATGCTATGCATTCCCTGCCTTGGGGGGGGGGACTATTATGGATAAATTTGACCAAGGTAAAAGGCATAAATATATGTGTGTACTTGTACGTGTGGCAATAGTATAATACAATATGGTGTGCATAGGGCCCAGGGTTGAGGTGGCAGGGCATGACCATGTGCCACCCTTCCACATAAGAGGACTTATAAGGTGTATTGTACATAATCCATGGTAGTAGTATTATAACATGTTAAGGTGGCATGGTTCCTCCATGTGACACCCCTCCACCTATGTAGTCCCATGCCTGCATTTAGTGAGACATAGCTCAAGGACCATGGGAGAAGTAATATAAAATAGGTGGAGATGGATATTATATTGGATTATTGCCTCCATGTAGGATAGGCCCATGTGGGGAGGGTATAGATAGTCCAAGAGTGCAAGTTAAATAATGGGGAAAGTAGGATGAGGTGGCAAGACTCCTTGTGCCAACCCTCCACTTGTCCTTCTAGATGTTTGAACATATTATAAAATTGGGGAGAGACCAAGGGAGTATCTTAGACTTGGGATATGGGGTTTGATTTATGTGAAAAAATGAGGCAAAGGATTTTCACACACAATTGAGAGTGCGTACCCACCTAACCCACACGGGAGACTCTTCCACATACACCATGCATGTGGGAGGATGCATTTATTGGGAGAGACCCCCTCTCTTGGCTATAAAAGGAGGGGGCTATTCCTTGATGGAACACGCTCATTCTTGTAAAGCCACCTAGCTAGTACTTTGATTTCCTCCCATCCTTCCTTTCAAATAAAGCATGACTCTCTGCCCTTGATGTCTCCTTCTCTACATTCCACCTCCCATCATGTACATGCTCCTCTTCCCCCTCTTCCTTACCCCTTGTGCCATAGTCCCCCCTCTTCATTCCCACCCCTCTTAATCCCTTTTCCCCACCTATGTTAATGCTTCTCCCCTCATGTTCTCTTTTTCTCTATGGCCCTCGAGTGTCGCCATGCCTCGCATCTAGCATCATGCCTCGAATTATTTTCTAGTTAATAGTACTCTCATCTAGTAAGAGCTATTAAGTTCCAGACGCACCCTGTGCCACAACGAAAGAAGGGCAAGGGTGTCTTCAAATTGGACTTAGACACGCATAAGCACATCTTGGGGTGTCTTGGAGTGGTGGACAAGGATGACTAAGATAGTACTAAGAAAATCTATGTAGTCTCATCGTAAGAAAACAATATGTCCACTTGTCCTACAAAATGGAGTTTGTATTTGAGATTGCTTCCTTTTAGTATATCCCAAACAACCACCATGCTAGTTTCATTAAATTTTTTTTGTAAATCCCAAACGGTAAATCCCATGCTTATTTTTAGTATATCCCAACAACCACCGTGCTGGTTTCCCATAACAAATCCACACATCCTACAAATCCATTTATCTTGTAATAATAGAAGCAAACCACCATGCTGGTGGCTGTTAATATCCCAATGCAAACTAACCACCACATTGGCGATAACTTATCCTGCACTAATCCTGCACTACTACCATGCTATCCCTATACTACTACCATGCTATCCTAAAATTCATTGCACAATGCTATTCTAAAATAGTGCCCTTTAGACTGTTTATCGTTTTGTTAACTGTCAGATTTCATCCCATGCTTGCTTTTAGTATATCCCAACAACCACCAAGCTAGTTTCCCATAATGAGTCCACACATCCTGGCAAATCCATTCATGTTGTAATAATAGAAGCAAACCACTGCACTGGTGGTTGTTCATATCCTAGTGCAACCAACCACCACGTTGGTGATAGCTTATCTTGTACTACTACTGTGCTATCCCTACACTACTATCATGATATCCTAAAATTTGTTGCACAGTGCTAGTGCCCTTTTGATTGGTTATCATTAACCGTCATATTTTAACCACTGGGCTACTTAAAACATTTAAGTACTAACATGGAAGCAGGTTGATACAAAATTAGGTATTATGAGCACTAGGGTCAACATTAGCTTGGGTGTAGCCAATCACAGAACTATTTTCGAGGCCATTTTGGGGCCACGACACGATGTGCTTCTGGGTGAATATTTGAATTTTGCGTAGACCCATGCTCTCGTTGAAAATTTTCTCGACATCATGAAGGTGCACTGGCGTAATATTGAAACGCAATCTATTTATTCAGAACACCACGTAGCTCGACACATGGCATCTTTGCACTACTTCGCGCAGTGCAGTCTCTGGCCTACACCGCCTAATCACTTATTATCGTGCAGCCTTTTGTTGTAGCTTTGCTACCTCTCATTGGGAACGCACCCATGTAGATCATTAAAATTGAAGGTTGGCTTAGAGAGACCGCCGTGCTAGTTCTTGCCTTAATAATTATACACAATCTATCATTCTGAATACCGCAACCACAGCACAGTCTCTAGCCTGACCACGTGTCATCATGCAACCTTTTGCCACTTCCTTGCCCACATCCCATGCAAATCATAGGTTAGCTTAGAGAGACCACCGCGCTGGTTTTTGGCATAATAATGAGACGCCATCTATCATTTTGAGCATTGCCTCAGCGCAGTCTCTGGCGAGACCATCTATCATCGCCTAGAATTCAAGGTTGTCTTGGAGAGACCACCGTGCTGGTTCTTGGAGTTATAGCTCCGTTACCTATTTTTATGTATTACGGGAGGAGATTTCTGAAAGCCACCGTGCTGGTTCTTGGAGTTATATATTTGTGTACCAAGGAAAATGTATTCTGTTGTGCAACCAAGCAAAATGCAATTGATGATATGGCCTTTGAGGGGTCCCCTTTGAGGCCAAGGGCCATATCTACGTGCATTATACAATATCCAAGATGCCACTGGATAGAAATGGCATGTCAATATGGCCCTTGCGCGTAAATGGAAGCCATATCATCAATTGCACTTTTGAAAAGTTTAATTGTATTTTCTAGATGTATCTCCATGCAACCACAATGGTGGGGTTGTTGGAGTTATTTTAGCGCTATTTTGGTCATAAACCAAGGAAATTGTAGTCCTTCTTTCTTGATATTTATTCCTTGTTGCAGTAAATATAAATGATGAAAAAAGTACAGTTTATCGAGTAAAAATTGAGCAAAAGAGTTTACAATGCACATTTATGTCCAATAATAGGTTATATAAAAATTATCAACTTATACCGAGCAAAAATTGAACAGAGGATCTTACATTTATAAAAACTCAGCAATTGCTGAGAGCTTTAAACAAAAGATTATAGGTAGCGGCCATAACCATTCAAATACAAATATAAAAGTTAACAATAGTGCAGGATTAGAGCCTCAAATTGAACAAAAGGAGATCACATAACTGCCTTAGTCTCTTAGAGACCAAAACATTACATTCAATGAGGAATTTGTACAACTCAGTTTTTAGCCAGTCTAGCTTGTGGGAGCCAAAGGAGGATACGATGGAGAGGCTGAAGACCATGCACATTGCCAGGACTCAATTAATTGTGGGGGTTAAAGGTCACTGTGCCTTAACCCCGGTTATGTACAATACTCAAACACATATATAAATGAATGAAAAAGAAGATTAGGGTGGTTCTGCACCCACCAAAACTTGTGTGGCTCTCTGTCTCTCTCTCTCTCTCGCTCTCTCTCCCTCTTCTGTTCTTGCTTCCGTTGAGAGCACTCTCAACTGGTATCAGAGCCCGAGTGATCTAGCTGAGCGTGCGTGAATGCTTGAAGCTCAGCAGCTCTGTGGGAGGAAGGAGAAGCTTTGTGGGAAGCTTTGTGGGTGACTTTACTTGCATCCGAGTGTGCAGAGACCTTGGAGGAACCTTTGGAAAAGTCACTTTGGCTTTACGAAGTGGTTTTGAGAGCCTGTTAAGAGCTTTCAAAGAAAAAGTCGTTTTTTGAGCTTTTCCCTGTTCCGTTCGATGACAGAGACTCCATATTGACTTGTAGAGGCAACTATTGCTTGCTTTTGGTGTCCACTTCACTTCAGGAGCTTGGAAACACCTTCATTCTTGAATCTGGGATCATTTCAGTGGATTTCTGACTCACTGTGTTAGTTCCTACGTTTTTTTCCCGGGTGTTGGAACTCAAGTTTGGAGCAACCATTTGCAGATCTGTCAGTTCCGGTGGACTCAGGAGGTCCTAAAACTTCTATGTTGCTCATCATTCGCACACCGGTGGAGTTTACAGATAGCTCTGTTTCCAAAAACGTTTTTCAGTCCGGGTGTTGGACCCAGTGATTGAGACCACGGTTTCCAAAACCGTCTGTCCCATTGCGTTCCGGACGCCCAAAAACCCCTACCTATCAGTTCTTGCGTGATTCGGTGGAGAATTTTCAGAGTTATAAATCTCTGTGTATTTGATTTCGTCTCTCTGTTATGCATTTTTCATGCTAAGGTTTTGAAACCTTAGATTTATGCCACATGGCAGTGGATAAGTGTTGACTCCCATTTCTCATTCATCGGTTGGGATTTTGGAGTTCTGGCAGAAGAGAGATATTTGCAGATTTTCTTGCTGAGTCCAATTATGCAATGGCGCCCATGTTTTGAAGCATCTTAGGTTCTATTTTCAGTAGCGCTCATTACCGTGGGACTACGATTTCTTGAGCATACCTTATGCAGATCACTCTGGTTGCAGTTTGAGCAGTGTGCGCTCATTCGTGGTGTGCATTGGGTTGCAGTGGATGATTTATAGGCCATTTGGATGCATTGTGGTCCTTGTTGGATGCGCTGATAGGCCCAAATTGCCTTGTGGGATGCTATTTTTTATGGACGCTTTGCACATGGATGCTATTTTAAGCTGAGGGACAGCTTTGACACAT
This sequence comes from Dipteris shenzhenensis, assembly GCF_047967505.1. Lineage (NCBI taxonomy): Eukaryota > Viridiplantae > Streptophyta > Polypodiopsida > Gleicheniales > Dipteridaceae > Dipteris > Dipteris shenzhenensis. Next base: position 34,867,415 of record NC_141596.1, read on the forward strand.
TGCAGGTGATGCACTGATAGTGCTATGCTCTCTTGGATGAGACATTATTGATGCATATGCCAGTGGACAGTGTTTATGCTTGAGTCATTTGGCACTTATTGGCATTTTCTTTTGGGCCAGATTTGCTCATATGGATGCATAGTATATGCACATGAGTCAGATGCATCTTTTGATGCTTTGAGCTTTGAGCTTTGGTGATATTTCAGTCTATTGTGGCATACACATTTGGTGCACCTAGTATTTGGTGTGATTCTCTCTTGCAGGTACTAGCATTTGGGATTTTGCTTTATTTGCATCATGGCATCCTCTTCCATGCCTGAAAAGGAGTTTTTCAGCATTAAAAAGTTTGATGGGACAAACTTTTCTTTGTGGAAAGAACAAATAAGGGATGTGCTTATTCAAAAGAAGCAGATTAAACCCTTGGCAGGGATTGAAGCTAAGCCTGCAAATATGTTTGAGGATGATTGGAATGAGTTGGATGCATTAGCAAAGTCTACTATTAGACTTCATCTTGCAAAGTCAGTTTATTTCACTGTAGTAAATGAGCAGACTACTGAAGATTTGTGGAAGAAACTGTGTGCCATTTATGAGAAGGAAACTGCCTCTAATAAAGTTTACCTCATGAAGAGGTTGTTTGAGCTGCAGATGAAGGAAGGGGTCTCCATTGCTTCTCATTTGAATGAATTCAATATTATTTTCAGCCAGCTTCAGGCTTTGAAAATGAATTTTGATGCGGAGACTAAGGCAATATTTCTCTTATGTTCATTGCCATCCTCATGGGATACCTTCCGTATAGCTGTTAGTAACTCTGCACCTGGTGGAGTACTGAAATTTGATGATGTTGTGGGTAGCTTGTTGGCCGAGGAGATTAGACGGAAGTCTATGGATGGCAACAAGCAGGATGCAGCCTTAAATGTGCAAAGGGGCAGATCACAGTTCAGGGGGAAGTCCCAAGAAAGAGGGAAGTCACGTAGCAAATCTAGGGCACAGAACATTGAGTGTTACCATTGTGGCAAGAAGGGCCATATGAAAAAGGATTGCTACAAGCTGAAAAGAGAGCAAAAGGATAAGAAAAAGAATGCAAATTGGGGTGCAAATCAAAAGGAAGAGAGTCCAAGGGAGGACAAAGGAAAAGTGAGGATCGAGGAGATCAATGCAGTCACACATGATAGTGACAATGATGTTCTCTTCATGTCTAGTTTATCTACAGAGTTGCTTACCACTTCAGATGATGCATATTCCCAGGATTGGATTTTGGATTCTGGTGCTTCATTCCATGTTACTCCCCATAGGGAATGGTTCTCCACTTATGACAGTGGAAAGACAGGTTGTGTGCATCTTGGAAATGACTATGCATGTGACATAGTGGGAGTAGGTGACATAAAGTTTTCTTTTGCAAATGGGTCTGCATTTGTTTTGAAACATGTGAGACATGTGCCTAAGCTGACCAAGAGTCTTATTTCAGTGGGTCAGCTAGATGATGCTGGTTTTCACACCACTTTTGGCTTTCAAAGTTGGAAAATTCAAAAGGGCTCTATGCTTTTGGCTAGGGGTGCCAAGTGTGGGACTTTGTATCCCTTACATGTATCAGGGGTATTTGATCATGTTGTTGCAATAACCGAGCAGCCAAGCACTTCTTTGTGGCATTGCAGGTTGGGGCACATGAGCCAGAATGGAATGAAACTCTTATGCCGTTTGGGTTATGTACCGCATTTGAGTTTCTCTGATTTTGAATTTTGTGAGCATTGTCTCTATGGGAAGCAGACTAAATCAGCCCATAAAAGAAGGGGAAAGAAAGAGTTTGAAATGCTTGATTTGGTGCATTCAGACGTATGTGGTCCCATGCCTACACAGTCATTAGGCGGGGCTGAATACTATGTGACATTCATTGATGATGCAACTAGGAAAGTGTGGGCTTATGTTATAGCTCCAAAGAGTGATGTATTCCAGGTATTTTAGAAATGGCTGGCCTTGGTTGAGAATCAGTCAGGTAGAACGCTTAAATGCCTACGGACTGACAATGGTGGAGAGTATCTCTCTCATGACTTTCAGCATTTCTGTGATACACGTGGGATTAAGAGGGAGCTTACATCCCCTCGTACTCCAGAGCAAAATCCAGTTGCAGAAAAGATGAACCGTACCATTCAAGAAAGATTGCAATGCATGCTTTCCAATGTAAGTCTTTCTGGTGGTTTTTGGGCTGAGGCAATGAGGACTGCAGTGCATGTGATCAATAGATCACCTAGTAAGAGTTTGGATGGTGGTATTCCTGAAGAGGCATGGAGTGGCAAGAAGCCCTCTTACTCTCATTTGCGTATATTTGGGTATGAGGCATATGCACATGTGCCAAAAGAGCTTCGAAAGAAGCTAGATCCTAAGTCTAGGAAATGCATCTTTCTAGGTTATGGTGAAAGTGGAGAGATGGGCTATCGTCTCTGGGATCCAGAAGCAAAGAAGATCATACGCAGCCATGATGTGGTCTTCAATGAGAAGAAGATGCATAAGGCACCCATGAGGGATGTGGAAATGAGGAGAATCACTTTCCAGGATGTGAATCCACCTGCATATGTTGATAGGCAGCAAGCTGTCCATGCACCAAATGTGCAAGAAATGGTACAACCAAGTACTCCCACAGGTATACAATCAAGGGTAGATGATGGATCATCTATTGGTGGAAATGATGAGCCAAATGTGGCTAATATGCAAGTGGGACAGCAAGCTGAAATGCCCTTGGGAAGATCATCTAGAGTGTCTAGACCGCCTGATAGGTTTGTTCCAGGGGTAGACTATGTGATGCTTACTGATTACGGGGAGCCTTCTTGCTACAGAGAGGCTATGATGCGTGAGGATCAATGCAAGTGGGAGTATGCTATGCAATCAGAGATGAGTTCACTTATGAAGAATAAGACTTGGGACTTGGTTTCTTTGCCACATGGAAAGAAAGCATTGCCATGTAAATGGGTCTACAAAATGAAGGTCACAGGTGATGATGTGCCTAGGTACAAGGCCCGTTTGGTTGCTAAAGGGTTCAAGCAAGAGAAGGGTGTGGACTTTGATGAGATATTCTCTCCGGTTGTGAAGATGACCACACTTAGATGCATGCTTGGACTAGTGGCAATAGAGGATATGGAGCTTATGCAAATGGATGTCAAGACAGCTTTCTTGCATGGGGATTTGCATGAGGACATCTACATGGTGCAGCCGGAAGGCTTTGAAGAAAAGGGCAAAGAGCATTTAGTTTGCAAGCTAAAGAAGAGTCTCTATGGTCTTAAGCAAGCGCCTAGAGAATGGTATCAGAAGTTTGATGCTTTCATTCGGTCCCAGGGTTTTAGAAGGAGTGAAATTGATCACTGCCTCTACACTAAAAGGGCTAAGGATAGTAGCCTGATAATCCTGGCACTATATGTGGATGATATGCTATTGGCTAGCAAGAATACTTATGAGCTAGATGCATTAAAGGCCAAGTTGCATGAGGCCTTTGATATGAAGGATTTGGGACTTGCAGGTCATATTCTTGGTATGCGCATCACGCGTGATCGGCGTAGGAAACTCCTTTGGCTTTCACAAAAAGAGTATGTTACAAAAGTATTGCAGCGTTTCAATATGGAGGGGGGGAAGGCAGTGAGTACTCCATTGCCTCCATATGTGAAACTGAGTCATACAGATAGTCCCAAATCAGATGAGGAGAGGGCCATGATGGCCAAGGTTCCTTATGCATCAGCAGTTGGGAGTCTTATGTATGCTATGATAGCTACTAGACCAGACATTGCATTTGCAGTGGGAGTTGTTAGCCGGTATATGGCTAATCCAGGAAAGAGGCATTGGGAGGCAGTTAAGTGCATCATGAGGTACATGAAGGGTACCAAGGAGATGTGCATTTGCTTTGGTAAAGGAGACATGCGTGTACTTGGGTACACAGATTCAGACTATGCAGGGCATGTGGATAGTAGGAGATCCACTTCCGGTTATGTGTTCACCTTTGCAGGTGGTGCAGTGTCGTGGATGTCTCGTGCACAGAAGTGCATTGCTTTGTCTACCACAGAGGCTGAGTATGTTGCAGCCACAGAGGGTTGCAAGGAGGCTATATGGCTTGATCGGCTAGTGGGAGATTTGGGGATTCATACAGGTGTACCGACATTGCATAGTGATTCCATGAGTGCTATTCAGCTAGCACGGAATCCGGTCTTTCATGCAAAGACCAAACACATTGAGGTCAGGTATCATTTCATCAGGGAGGTACTTGAGGACAAGCGCATAGAGCTTGTCAAGGTTCATACAGATGATAACCCTGCAGATATGCTGACGAAGAGTCTACCTAGTCAGCGGTTTGAGTATTGTTGTGTATATTAGATAGTATGCTCACTAGTTATTCTCCCTTAAAGGCACATTGTCCTTTAAGTGGGAGGTTGTGGGGGTTAAAGGTCACTGTGCCTTAACGCCGGTTATGTACAATACTCAAACACATATATAAATGAATGAAAAAGAAGATTAGGGTGGTTCTGCACCCACCAAAACTTGTGTGGCTCTCTGTCTCTCTCTCTCTCTCGCTCTCTCTCCCTCTTCTGTTCTTGCTTCCGTTGAGAGCACTCTCATTAATCACCCCCCCAGTTAGTCGAGAGTACTCTACTCTAAATATATTGAGGGCTTCGTTGACATCTAGGGGGAACCCATACAGCATAGCCACAAAGAGGCCTCCTGTGAACATGTTATCCAAGGTGATGACATTCAGATGTATGGGGAGTCGCTTGTGGGAACAAAGAGTCTCCACTAGTGCGACCATTTCTATTCCATGTGAGTGCAATGCAATGACCTTATATGTGAAGGCAGATATTATTGGAATCACAGAGCATCGAGGGGGGGACCAACTAGGCATGCTAAAGATGAGTGGGTGAGTAGAAGATGAGTAGGGGAGCAAATGCAAAAATGATGGGGACATGGCAGACAAGGAGCTAGAAAAGATGCAAAAGGACCTTGAAGATCAGAGAGCTGAAAAGGAGGGTCTTTACAAATGGCTCTACAACATGCGAAACTCATTGAATATTGAAAAAGACCATATGGTGGAGGAGCTGAAAAGGGAGAATGCAAAAACCCAAAAGGTGATGCAGGAACTACGAGAGAGCTTCGAGGCCAGGAAGGATGGGGCAGAGAGCAGTTGGTGTGGAGAAGACAACAAGGTAGCTCCCTAAGCCAAAAAGGATGCAGAGAGTAGCCACCATGTTGAAGCAAGTTCCAACCATCACGATGGAGAACTTTGCAACAGCCACGACAGTGAGGGTTTTTTTTCAAAATAGTGTTGGAACTCCAAAGAGCAACCTACAATACCCTACAAGAAGATCACGATAGATGTTTGCACAAGCTTGCCATGGCTTTTGACAATTATGAAAAGTAGTCTCTCGCTCTGCGAGATGTCCAAACTAGAGTGGAAGTCTTGGAAACTGACCCTGAAGAAGTTTTTCAGGAATTTACAAAAGTTCAACAGATGCTAAGGGATTCTGATACAGTTGTTGCATATAGTGAGCAAAAAGTGGAGGAGATGAAGGAGAACATCCTATGAGGGAGGAAGGAATCAAGAAGTAACTTCATCATGTATAGAGCAAGACTATGGTATTGACGCCTGCAATAGTTAAATCGGATGCTATCCTGCTATGTAGCAGGGTCTAAAATGCATGGTTTGCCATACCCCCATCATAGATGATTGCTCTATCCGGATGGCCTGCATGCTACCACCTTATGCACATTTTTTTCATTGGAGTGTGGGTGCATACAAAATCGCTATGTAGAGAATGCCATTTGCCATTGCCTAGGTCATGGATAGATCAAATATGCCTTCTTGCTACAGCTATCTACGACAAGAAAGTAGATGCTGCACCTCAATATGCCATTTGGGCAAAAGATCTTAAAGACAAGGAGCTCAAATTGAAGAAGGCCAAGACTGAACCTGACTGCAAGGAAAAGGAGCCTAAGGGAGGAACTGGCCCCCCTCTGGAAAGGAGAAAAAAGGGCCGAGCCTGCAACCAGAAAGCTCAAATCAAGGAGAGAGGAAGCCACATGAAGGGAAGGAGTCTTTGAGATTGTAATCTATGTAATTTGTGTGTAATCTATTGAATTGTTAATCTTCTCTAGAGTTTACTTGGGCAATGTTTTCTAAGCTAAGTGACTAGATAGTGTCGTTTGATCCATGCCAACATGATGATAATAATGAGATGAAAGATTTTAATTTTGACACGTAATGTAAGACGAAAGATTTCGATTAGATTACTAATGTGAGACTGAAAGATTTTGATTAGTGAACTATTGTACCACAAAAGATTTCAATTAGACAACTAATGTGAGATGAAAGATTTAGATTAGACAACTAACATGAGACTAAAAAATGAGAAGGTTGGCGGCTCACTGAACTCTCTCCCTATTTAAGTCCAGTGCAGACACAACTAAGAGCTCATTATGAAATCTAGCCCCAAAACTCTATACATTGATCCACCTACTGCGAATCTATAGCATACCTAAAAGACTTTGGAATGCTTTTGTTCTATTTGAAAATGATGTTGTATGGCATCCTCATAGAAATAGACCCAGAGAAGGAGGAGGAAAATAGCTACAAGGAGGACATGCTTCAGTGGTGGGTGTATTACTAGGAGTTGGCACAGACGGTGATTATTAATTTCCCCGGCTATTGTTTTTTCTGCTCCTTTAAGGTACTTGTCAAGCTCATGATGTAGGTTTCTTTTGGCAGGACATGAAAGAGGCTCGAAGATGTATAGAGCACAAAGAGCAGGATGAAGAGGAATCCCAGCAAAAGGAGAAGATACTATGGGTGTATAAGTCGGTAGAGTCAACTCTACTTATAAGCCCCCCATATGAGGAGAAGGCATTTGAGTAGCTCGGTTATCCGGTAGGTCCTGGTTTGGACACCAGATGGGGGCCATGTGTGGCCTGATGGCTAGATGGCATTAGATAGAGTTGGCACACCACCAACTAGGCTACATGCAAGTGCGGGAAGGCATCCCATGACTGACCGCACTAAGGGTAGATGGAGCATTTCCCGCGGTAGCCCACTCTGGGGTTGCGGGGCCCATTTGGAGCCTCAGATGATCCTAGATATAGCTCTGGGCCGCGAACAGAGACACTCTCGTGTAACTACACAGGAACCAGCTAACTCTACTTGTAAGCCCCCCATATGAGGAGAAGGCATTTGAGTAGCGCGATTATCTGATAGGTCCTGGTTTGGACACCAGATGGGGGCCATGTGTGGCTTGATGTCTGGACGGCTTCAGATAGAGTTGGCAAACCGCCAACTAGGCTACATGCAAGTGCAGGAAGGCATCCCATGACTGACCGCACTGAGGGTAGATGGAGCATTTCCCAGGGCAACCCACTCTGGGGTTGTGGGGCCCGTTCGGAGCCTCAAATGATCCTAGATGTGGCTCTGGCCGAACGGTGACCGTAGGTTAGTTGCTCCACTTTGCGCACTGGTTCTATCGTGTGGTCGGTGGCCTATTTCAAGACCGACCCCTAGTCGACCGTTTTGGGTGGACTGGGTCAGTCACCAAATTGGCTCTAACCGACTACTTGTGGTGGTTATATAAGAGCAAGCCCGTGAAGCCCATTTCATCACTGGCTATAGTAACCCTGATTCCTTAGCATCCAGCCTCCGTCTTCTACTATTTCCTGCTCACCATCGAAGCTTCTTTCATAGGAGTGCATGGTTGGGAGGCAGCGCCATCTATTGTATCAATTTTACAATAATTAAATCTTTAATTCTCCATACTATCTGTTTTCTCTCTTACGTACGAGATCCTGTTATCTATTAAGCATAGACGTTGTATTGTTTTCTTACATGGTATCAGAGCCTGGACTCTAGCAAGAAGATTTGGTAGTGTGTTTCTGTTTGCGAGCAGATTTTGAGAGATGGCCCAGCCCACAAGACTACGAATCCCACCGTTCGATGAAAGTGGAAAGTTGGATGGCCCAGTAACTATCCACTCTGGAAGTTCAAGATGAAGACCATCCTAAGTGCATATGAGCTTTGGGATACTGCTACTGGGGTGGACTTGAAACCGGTCCCGAGACCAAATCTGGCCAATGCAGCACAACAAATAGTACCAACTGCGGATGAGATTCTTGCATGGACAAGAAGAAATGCAGATGCACTGTGTTCTATTGTTTGCAGTGTAAGTGCATCATGGCATTAATTCAACATGTCACCACAGTAGAGGAGGCATGGACGGTCTTGAAAAATCAGTACGAGACCACGAATCAGACGCGGATTCAAAATCTGGAGACTTAACTCGCGAACGAGAAACTGTCTAAGTCTAAAGTAGCAGAGAAGTTCATCACCAGGGTGAAGAATCTGCACGATCAGATGACTGCGATTGGCATCACCATCACCAGTGAGAATCTAGCATGAAGGTGCATACGGATTCTCCCACCAAAATACGACGGTCTTGTTACGGCATTGAATACGCAGAACAAAAATCTGCCCCTCAACTTTGAGGATTTCAACGCAATGCTTCTGGAGGAGGAGATGCGTCAAAAGATGAGGACTGGAGAAGATTCGGCTTTCTACGCTGGATCAAAGAAAGGTAAGGGTAAGGACTCTGGTAACCCATCTTCTTTTGATGATAAAAAGAGAAAGAAGAAGATCAAGTGCTTCTATTGCAACAAGGCAGGGCCCAAGCAGAATGAGTGCCGAAAGAAGATTGTAGATGAGAAGAACGAAGTTATAAAGAAAGAGTCCAGCAACAGCGCGCAGGCAATACCAGTAGAGCTGTTCGTAGCAATTGAGGAGATTTGCACGGAGGCAATTCATGTACCTGCAGATGAACCGTGGATTATTGACAGTGGTGCATTGCACCACATGACCAGTCAGAAGGATTGGTATACCTCTCTACAGCCGGTAGGGAATGACATCCTGGTAGCAGTCGGCAATGATGCAAAATGTCCAGCGAAAGAAAAAGGTACGATTGCTCTCAAGTTAGATGGAGTTGTAAAACGGTTGTTCGATGTTCTTTATGTGCTAGATATCAAGAGGAACTTGTTGTCCGTTTCTGTGATCACAGATCGGGACCTCAAAGTTCACTTTGATAAGAATGGCACACAGATTTTGGATCTTCAAGGGAAGGTCATTGGTAAAGGTACGCAGTGCAACAACATCTACGAACTCTCAGCTTTCAGTGCTCAAGCCGATGTGAAGAACACTAAGCTGTGGCATGAGAGGTTTGGTCATCTAAACCTTAGTTCTTTGAAGGAGATGCATAAAAGTGGAATGATTGCAGACCTACCAGAAATTGCAGATTTGCCCGATGTATGTGAAGCTTGCATGATGGGCAAGCAGCATCGGCATCCCTTTCCTAAAGAGGCCAGTAGGGCAAAGGCTCCTCTAGAGCTCGTTCACACGGACCTCTGCAAAAAGATGGAGATGGAAGCTTTGGGTGGTTCCTACTACTTCATGATGCTGATCGACGACTACAGTAGAAGCATATGGATATACTTCATGAAGACTAAAGACAAGGCTTTTAGTAAGTTCAAGGAATTGCATGTAATGGTCGAGAAAGAATCAAGGAGGAAGGTGAAGAAGTTGAGATCAGACAGAGGTGGAGAGTTTACATCAACTGAATTCGAAAGTTACTACAAAAGTCATGGGATCAAGAGGCAGAAACCCCCACCACATACATCATAGCAAAATGGAGTAGTAGAATGCAAGATGCACATCATCTGCGAAATGGGCAGGAGTATGATGAAAGGGAAAGATTTGCCAAATACTTTCTGGGCTGAAGCATGTAACACTACAATTTACATTCTCAATCATAGCTACACGAAGGCTGTGAACGAGATGACTCCACTGCATGAGGTGTCCCTTCTTTATTGTTAGCCATGGCGAGATATTGTAGTTCATCAAGACTATGGGCCATGTCGACCAAACTATGGAGAACAAACCAAAAGGGTTCACACCATCCTTTTCTATTTTGAGATGTAAATTGTGTCGCTCCCTTGCAAAGTCCGACCACATGTTGTCTATGTGCTGCCAAGTAGCACAATCTACTGGGATCCTCAAAGTGTCATCGATGGACTAGTGTGTAGCATGCCATGTCATCAGTTGCACAATGGAGTTGCATCTGAACATGTGTTGTATTCTGGGGATGATGGAAAAATGTGTCAAGACCTTCATTGGGATCTCATCTCCCCCAGTAAGTCTTGTCTGTAGTGCTGTGCTCCACACTTTGGGCCATTAACCAAATTGCCATAGTCGTGATAAAACAAAATACGATCATTAGGGCAAGCATGGATGGTTTCATAATCCATCTTAACCATTGTCAACATCTTCTTTCCTTTGTCTCTAGAATTGGGCATGGTATTTGGGATAGGCAACATCTTTTGGAGCAACCTATTACAATTTGCATATCCAAGAAACTTGTGAATGAGATATTAATTAATTAAAACAATTAGGAATGAGATACTAAGATCAAGGCTCCAAAGCTCATCAAGTCTGAGACACTTGCATCTGACCATCCATACTTTGCTTGCAAATTCAAGATCGAGAGGCAAGCTCATAGTTTTGACATCCTCGCACCATCATACAATAGTGTTGATGCCAAATCTCACATCATAGTCTCATTCTCAGACATCTCACCCCCATCTCCACCCATGGTGCCTCTTTTTAAAAGATCCATCATGTTCACCATACCCTCGTCCTCCTCTAGAGGATCATCATCAAGATCATCTTGGCCAAACTATGGTGGTGGTGTACGTGCTCCCTTCCTACTCTCCTCATCCTATATAATATAATGATGCAAGATTAGTGTGTGCAACAAGGACAAGCAACATAAATATCCATGAATCATTAAAATATCATTGGTTTACCAATGATGCACTATCATGTTGACCAATAGCCTCTTCTAGCGGTGCCTCTCCATACATCTGCAAGTGGCGCATGACAATATGGTGCTAATGACAAACCCCATGCCTGCAATGTGTGCAAGGACAAGGCAATCTCTCACGAAGCCACTCCAAACTCGCAGGAGGTGGCCCCCTATCCGATGAGCTCTCACTACTCATCGTCTCCACCTGCACACATCGACAACCATCCCCCCTAGTCAATTCAAACACTTAAACACCTAAATCTCCCAAATTCCCCTAAACACGCTAATCCCGTCTCTTTCACCAAACACCTCGGGGCCTAAATCCCCCCTAAATCCCTTCAAACATCCATTCACCCCACAAAATCTCCCATCCACCAAACCCCCCCTAAAACCCTAAACCCTAAACCCTCAGAAAACCCTTGTTTCGTCAGTATGGGTGTGATTATATATTGATGACCATACTGATGTCGATATTGACGCTCTACTTTTATATACCCACTTTCATACCGATGCCCATATTGACAAATTATGAGAATTAAAAACCCATGCTATTCGTCCTATGATGCTGTTCAATTTTTCGTGCATTCTCCTCCCTCACTTTCACTTTCAGCTCATGATCGCCTACCTCCTCCCTCCCCCTCCCACCTCTCCATCCTCTTTTACATTGACCCTCTGCACCTACAAGATTTGTTGCAGCTCTGTCTCCATCTCAAGGTAAGAATTCCTCTCTTCCCCTTCTATTTCAAGTTTGTTTGGTTTCTTTGTCTTTGTTTCTACCTCTCCTCTTGTTTCCCTTCCTCTACTTTCACTTTCCCTTCCTTTCTCTAAACTTTCTCTCCTCCTTTCCTTTCCTTTTCTTTCTCTAAAGGAAGAAACAATACATGAAAAACAATCATGAAAGAGAAGAGTATGAAAGCTCTACCTATTGTTTTTGTGCTTTCTCCTTTCTAGGCTTCTCTTTGTCTCCTCAATCCATACCCTTTGGAATGATACTTCTCCAAACTCCTTTCATTAATTAGTTTTCTTTAAATGGTATGTTTCCTCTCTTTTATAGGGCAATGAACACAAACCACCTCTTCTTTTGAGCAGGATCATCCGATGGCAAGACACGTCATTTCCAGGTAAGAACGTGCTTCCTCTCTTTTCTATTTTTCTTTTCATGAATGCATTGGCCTGGAATGATGGGCGTAGGAACTTTTCTCCTCTCTTCTCCTCTCTTCTCCCCTCTCTTTTCCTCTTCCATCCTCTCTTTTCCCTTTCTCCTATTTTCACATCCTGTTTCTCCCCCCTCTCTCTCTTATTTCCTCTCTTTTCCCTCCCTCTTTTCCCCCTCTCTTTTCTTGTCTCTTTTCCTCTCTTATCCCCTCTCTTATTTCCTCTCTTCTCTTATTTCCTCTCTTCTCCCCTCTCTTCTCTTTTTTCCCCTCTTTCTCCCCTCTTTTCCTCTTCCATCCTCCCTTTTCCTTCACTCCTCTCTTTCCCCTTTCTCTTATTTTCACATCCTGTTTCTCCCCTCTCTCTTTCTCTCTTATTTCCTCTCTTTTCCCTTGCTCTTTTTACTTCTCTTTCTTGTAGAGAAATTGATCGGTGACTACTGTCTACAGTCCCACTGATTGGATGTAAGGCACTACCTCTAGATCCTGGAGCACCTCATAGGATATGGTATTGTAATAGTAGCATCAGTAATCTTTGGTGTTGCATTTGACTTGTCAATGGATAACAACCCCACTGTATTCATCAAGCCAGTCTTGTGTGAGAGGTAAGAATTGGCTGACTTGGAAATAGCAGATGAAAAGTAGTGATTAAGTCATTTTGTAGCAAAACCTATAAAGGCATTAGGTTTCCTAAAGCCCAAGCAAAGTATAGTGAACCAACCTTGCTTGTGTGAAGTGATGGATGTGCCATAGCCAGAATCAACTACCACAACATCGATGCTTCAAAATTGAATGAACAAATCTCCATAGAACCCCACACCATATGATACACCACAAACATGCAAGAAGTACTCCATCATCTCACTACAACGATGAGCCACACAGAATGTTAGAGAAAACCTACCTATGCCTATATCACACAAACAGAATACAAACAATGCATGCACCAAAGGCGGCCATCATCCATCACAAGGCTTGCACAGACAGCCAAGGAATGCCAACCCATGCGTGCATGACTTCACAATCTGCTCCACACATCCATAATCTACTGCAAACACCACTCCCCTCTCTTCTCCTCTCTTCTCTTATTTCCTCTCTTCTCCCCTCTCTTCTCCCCTCTCTCCTATTTTTTCCCCTCTTTTTCCCTTTTCTTTTCCTCTTCCATCCTCTCTTTCCCCTTTCTCTTATTTTCACATCCTCTTTCCCCCCTCTCTCTTTCTCTCTTATTTCCTCTCTTTTCCCTCCCACTTTTCCCCTCTCTTATTTCCTCTCTTCTCCGCTCTCTTCTCCTCTTTTCTCTTATTTCCTTTCTTCTCCCCTCTCTTCTCTTTTTTCCCCCTCTTTTCCCCTCTCTTCTCCTCTTCCATCCTCTCTTTCCCCCTTTCTCTCTTATTTCCTCTCTTTTATCTCATCTCCCTCCGTCTTTTTCCTTCTCTTTTCCTCTTCCATCCTCTCTTTTCCCCTCTCTTTTCTCCCCTCCCTCTCTTTCCCCTCTGTTTTCTCCCCTCTTTTTTGCCTCTTTCCCCTATCTTTCCCCTATCTTTCCCCTCTTTTCTCCTCTCTTTTCTCCCCTCTCTTATTTTCTTATTTCCTCTCTTTTCTCTCCCTCTTTTTCCCCTCTCTTCTCTTTTTTCCCCTCTTTTCCCCTCTCTTCTCCTCTTCCATACTCTCTTTCCCCCTCTCTTCTCCCCTATCTCTTTCTCTCTTATTTCCTCTCTTTTCCCTCCCTCTTTTCCCCTCTTTTTGTCTTCCATCCTCTGTTTTCCCCTCTCTTTTCTCCCCTCCCTCTCTTTCCCCTCTCTTTTCTCCCCTTTTTTCCCCCTCTTTCCCCTCTCTTTCCCCTCTCTTATTTTCCCCTCTTCTCTTATTTCCTCTCTTTTCTCTCTTTTCCCTCCCTCGTTTTCCCCTCTCTTTTCCTCTTCCATCCTCTCTTTTCCCCTCTCTTTTCCTCCAAGTATGCCTTCAGAGCTTTCTCGCTAGCGGCCATGGGGAGTAGCTGAGAGAGAATGACGAGAAGAAAGCGAGGAGAGAGGGGCAAGAGAGCAATGAGGAGTAACAGAGTGGAAGGAGGAAGGAGGGGAATGATGAGATGGGAGTGGTGTGAGAAGGGATATAGCAGGGGAGAGGTGTGAGACAAAGAAGAGAGGAGGGGAGACTTTAAAGATTGGGGAGGATGAAGCGGGAGAAGGGAAAAGCAAAGATTCAAACATACAAAAGGTGAGGAGGATAAAGAGGATAGGGTGATAGGGGATGTGATTGGCACAGATTGTGGAATAAAGGAGAGTGGATGCAATAAAATTTCCTCGAATTATCTTTTTGGAATATATTGGCTTGTGCGATGTATATAATTTTTTGAATAGAAGTGAATGTGAATGTAGCTTGTTTGTACCCTGAATTCTTTTATAGATCTTGAATGAGTGCCACGATATGATTTGTAATGTGTTTCATATGCTTGTATTTGGTTCTTTTTTTTCAAACTGATTAAAAATGGAACACCCTCCTCCATGATATTCTTCCATAAACCCCAACCCGGTTCCCCATGTTGTTGTCATTAAGGGACATTGGATAAAGTTTAACATCAAAGTGCATGCGCGTGGGTGGGGTCCAAACCGATTTCACATGGAGCGGCATTTTCTGAGGGAGGCATAAAACAACCTATAGGATCTCTGTAAGCTTTGGAGAGACTGCTTTGAGTGACTACTTAGCAAGCAGGACCGCAACTAATAGTCTAAAAAGAGTATAACTATATATTAGAAGAAGTGGAAGATGATGTCCCGAGTGACCCGTCTAGCATTGAGGAGGAGGAAAGTACCTTAGATAGTAATGCAAAGCAGTAGACCTCCTCCTCTCTTTTGAAATTTTTGAAGAATGTCTCTTGTGGAGATGAATTTTGTTGAATAATACTATTTTTGCACTTGTTTTTGTATATGAAAACTCTTTTGAAGATAAAATTTGTACCTGAACACTCTTTTGGATCCAAATTTGGTATATGAATACTCTTTTGGATACAAAGGACTTTCTTTCCACTCAACCAAATCCTGAGGGGCCTACCCCTACGACTACCCTTGGGTGGACTTCCCACCATAGGCCAACTCCTCTCGGGCCTACCCCTGCGACTACCCCTCGAGGAACTCCTTTGCTACTAGTAGCCCATGCTCAGCCCATGGCTTCGTCGAGACTGGCGACGAGTTTGTCGCATCCATGAGAAATGCAGAGGCAACGAGATTCTTCTCTCTCCTGTCCAAAGGACCTCGGCTATTCCCTCTCCTACACCCCTTGGGGGTAGATCCAGGACATTGATGGCTTTACCTACTCAACAGCCATCCCCTGTAGCCCCTTCTGGGGGGTCATCACCTTGGCATACCCATCCAGAAATAGTAAGGGTCAAGGCTATTGTGGTGGCACGAGGGATATAGACGAGTCTATACACTCACATCCCTATAGGTCTCCGCTTCCTCATGAGATGCAATACCAGTCAGGTGTCTTGGCCTCTCCACACACAAGATGCAACACCCCAGAGACCACTCGCTCCTTAAGTGCTTGCTCCACCCCTTGCTCTAGCTCTACTACTCCATCCACCATGAATCCTTCAGACTTTGTTTTTCCCAAGGACCTTTCCTAGAGAGTGAATAGCATTGGGGAGGTTACACAAGACAAGGACGGGAAGGCGGTCACAAGATACATGAGGAGGTTTGTGAGCACCCATTTCCCCAATGATTTATTCAAACCTTGGAACCAACAAGACAATAACTACAAGGATGTTTGCATGGATGCCCTCAATAGACAATTTCCAAATCCTAAAGGGTTTGAGTTTGATCGAAATGCCATGCTTACTTGCATGGGGCAGCTCCTTAGATCTCATAGATATGAACTAAGGGAGGCTATTAAGGGGGGTAAGCACAAGACAGACTGGGTGGACCCCAAGGAATGGAAAAGAGCGAAGAAGTTTTACAAGGAGAATCTAGATGCGTTTGAGTCTCAGCGGAGGGTGGCGAGGATATGCCTAGAGACTGTAGGTCCTTCGCACCTCGAGAGCGGTGGCAGACTCGGCAACAAGGCATGGGTGGTAAGTATGTATTTATCTTCTACTAAATTTCTAATATGTTCAATCATTCAAATGTCTTGCCATTCATATCTAAGTAATCTGTGATTGGAAAGCCTCTAGACAATGAGGAGTACAAAAGGGCATTCAAGATTGCAGCCATGCATGGTTTAAGGAGAAGGAGAGAGAAGGAGTCCACATCGATTGGGAAAGGGTGGCGGCGCATCATATGAGTATACCCTATTCGTCTTCGTTATTGTTTGACTATCACCATTGTCTTACCATCAACACTTTTAGTTTTTCTAACTTGTTTCATTCTTAGGGAGGCACATTTGACCCATCCAAAGATCAGACGAGACCAAGGGCAAGGAGGGTGTGGAGGAGCAATAGTAGGATAGGACATTTAGTGGCTCAATATTCCGGCACTTCTACCCTTTTGTAGTAGATTGCCTAGGTGGATTTGCCATTTTGGAGTTCTGCAAATTTTCCATTTTGTAGCACATTACTTCAGGAGATTTACCATTTTGCAGCACATTGCCATTACTTTGTAGACTTTCTTTACAAAATTGTAATGTGTAAACCTCCGCATTTGTAACATTTATTTGTGATTTTAATCGAAAGAAAAGATTGTGTGGGACAGGATGGGACTGAAACAGGCCCCATCCTACCCCACTTAATTTTTTTTTAGCTTCTATAAAAACATTTGTATTGACACTACACTATATCGATGCCCATACCGACACTCTCAGCAGGTGTATTTTATCGACAGTGACATCGACACCCACACCGACAGTTTCTTTGCAACGTCTACAAAGACGGACATTTCCAACACTTTCCACTTGTTTTATCAAAAAATTCTTCATATTTAGCATCGGTATCGGTGTCAAAAAGCGGCCTGTGTCTTGTAGTGAATCCTTTTAAAACCTAAAATTCATATAGGAAGTTTGGTTGATACTTGAACTTTTGAGACATTACCCCATACACACTAACCAATGCAATTCACCAAAAGAACTTATAACTAAGGCCTCTTTGGCTACCTCATCATCAATTTTTCTATGCTTGTCAAGTCAGTGATATTCTCTAACAAGCCTTATGCAATTAAAGGTCATCTCATTTGGAGAGATTCCCTCTTGTTCTATCTATCCAAAATAGTTCCAAGCTTAGTGAACCTCTCAAATTCGAAGCACTTCCGTGCCTCAGCTCATGCACCAAATTTGGCATATATATCTAGATATTATATTGGACATCAATTTAGAGGCCCCATTCAATGTCCAAGCATCCAATAATGCATCCCAATCTTGAGATCTACTTCAAGTAAAGGTGATCTCATTTGAAAATAACCTCTCAAATTAGGATGCAATCATATTAGTTTAAATTCTTTCCTCAATAAGGAAGCGTGTTAAGCACTTTTTGTGCTTGAGTCAATGCACCACAATTGGCATCTACTCAAAACATGTCAAATGTTTTTGAACCTACCTAAGACCTGAATCTAGTCAAGCAATTGATGTACAAAATTAGTTTTATAGCACATCAAATACTTTAGTACAACCTTAGCCCTTTGTCAATTACCCATATTCTCCAATAGTCAATTACTTTTCTTCTCCTATAGGCATTAAAGTTGCGAGTACATAATTTAGAAACAAGGCTTTATTTTGCATCTGCTCAAAATAGCTCACAGTTTCTTTAACCTACTGAAAGCAAGAAGCTTTTCAAGTACTTGTTGAGCTTGGCCGATTGAACCACTTTTGGGTTAGATACCTACAAAATCATTTACAACCACAACATTTCTTGGACTGTACTAACAATTCTTATATATCCTCTTGCATGTTGGAAATCTTACAAATATTAGTCGTATAGGCATAGGCTAAAGTAACTTCATGTAGTGAACATCATAGTGTTTTGAGAGAGGCCTTTACTTCTATTCAAAATAACTCCTCTTAGGAATACATGATATTGAAAATTCTAACTTGAATAGGAATCTCATCGATCATTGTCCACATCATATTTGACATACATAGAGCATACACATCTATAAAAGATTTTACCTAGCCATCTCATGATGAATTAATGAAGCACTCAGCAAGTGAACCACATTTTGCTCACTACATCCATTAAAATAGTCTCATACTTCCTCGCCCTTTGAAATTAAACCTAGGATACGCTATGTCTTGAACAAAAATCTTATCATGCACTTGATGCACGACATCCAGTTGCACATCTTATACTTGCAGTCATTTCCAATGATTCTGTTTTCCCATTTTAATCACTCCTCCACGATTTTCGCTAGAATAATTTCAGTCATGCCAGAAGAAAATTTGTGAGCGCAAAGTTCAAAGGATCCACGTCAACGCCACAAATGGGAAAAGTGGATCGCTAAAATAAGTGGGGTGAATTAACACGCCGCGTTGACAAAGTAACATCACCCCACTGATTACGCGCCTGCCAGTGCATATAAAGGTCGCTCCTGGGTTCGTTTCTATCGATTGCCCTTTCATAGCTACTACCCATTCCAGTACTCCCACTGCTGGTGCTGCTTGTGTCAAAACGACGCTGATTGCAATATGGCCAACATCGCGATCTTCGACCGTGCCACCCTCGCCTTCCTCGCCCTCCTCCTCCTCATCTCCACCTCCACTACCCACGCCACTATCTCCTGTGACACCGTCAAGTCCAAGCTCGGCCCCTGCCTTCTTTTCCTCTCCCGTGGCTCCCCTGCCCCTGCCAAATCCTCGGCTTGCTGCATCAACCTCTTTAAGCCATTCATTTATGAGGCTGCTAGGTGTGAGATCAGAGAGTCATCAAGTTGGGTTTCAGATCAAACAGTCATGTACAACTCGAAGCATCTTCCTTGTTTCATGGCATGACTCTAATTATTTATTTTTCCTTTTAGTCTCGAGCATTTTCTAAACGACAGAAGCTTAGAAATGACAGCTGAAAGGGTAATGCACTACTTAAAAGAGTTTCCATGTAAACATCGAAGCTTTTAACAAAAGCTTTTATGTGAATCCACATGTTAGCTTACATGTTTAATAAGTGCACTCTCTGGTAGTTTAAGTACTATGCTTTAGATCAGTATGGATAGTTTAAAGTCTTAAGTCAAAAGACTTGAAATGATGTAACAAGCACACAAAGGATGGGTACAAACTTTGCAAGATCCCCTAAAAATCTATTGTTTGTGAAAGAGGATGAGTTCAGAAGTCATGACCAACACTTTGTCCTTTTTCAGAAGGTGGTACACCACATTGCATCTGCAGTTCCTTGAACCTTTCTACATTGAAGTGCCTATTTTCATAAGCTTCCTTTGCTTGGAAAAAACAAGTGTACACATCAAATCTTGAAAAGATGGATTTCTAGAGGTAAGAATGAAATACAAAAAACCAGCTATGAGGCCAAGAGATGATACAAAGAATGCAATGGGTTCCATCAAATCCCATGAGAACTCCTAGAAAGTGAGGCGAAAGAAAAGTAAGGTCTGCATTATGACGAGCACCAGAGCTATCCAGAACATTTTGCGCGCTTTCCTTAGTGCGATTCTATCAATCTCTTCTTTCTCCTTTTGCACACCGCTCACAGTCCTCTCCTAATTGCAAGGTTATCCTCGCAGTTTCTAGCAATCATATAGTTTCAACATGAAAACAAATGGAAGATGAATACACAAGGCAACTAAGACTTACCAGGCAAAGACGATTGAGAGAATAGCACCAAGACAATAGCAGGTGATAGCGATAGAGAAAATAGCACTAGGAGCAGTCGTTGCCGCTATGGCGATGGTGAAACAGGAACAATAGCAAGCTTTGATGATCGCAATGACATGAAATTTCAAAAGAAGGAAATCTAGTAGGGTGGATGACAAAACAGAGCAAGACGGCGATTTGACTGAACAGAGCGAGAAGGCAGTTCGACGAGACAATGGGAAGCAAAGTTTGATTTGGAGGGAGTTTCTTGAATCAATAAAAAATGAAAATGAAAATATAAACCTGAACCTGACACATGGCTTCACCAGAGGGCAGATTTCCTTTTTATGTCACAATGCTACTTGCCTAAAGAAAATGAAAGGTAGACTATTGCGTGCCTTTTCCATTCGCTACGAACTCTAAAGAATCTTAAATGCAACGTATCTTTATGTCTCTTTGATTACTTCTTCAATGTGTATGCCCATAATAATAAGACAATACGTAGCATCATACTAGGGGTGCGTCCTACAGTGACTACGAAAACTCAAGACCGCATCAAGCTATCCACACAATAAGCCCACTTATCACGCTAGCATAAAAGTAGCAGGTAGAGACCAAAGCAGAGCCATGATAACCCATTAACCAACGCGGTCTTGTATAAATAGTAATTTCTTTTTCAGTTCAATATTAGTTATTTTTTGCTACTTTCTCTAAAACAACATGCGAGACATACAATCTCTTGTGTTAGACCATATTCTATTCTATTGTGCCTTTTGCCTTGACGGAGTTGAAGAAACATGCGAGACAATATATGCAGCAAGCAGACTCTCTTGACACGTTACACAGAAAACAAATCATATGGATCAGATATGTGCAATGTATATTGTCTATGAATGGCTTAGTAGGAGTAAGATTCACCATTTCAGCCACAAGAAGTGCTTCCAAACTAGAAAATTCATGCATATTTGCTAGATAGAACTAACCATTTTGTCCTCTTTGTCTAGAGAATTGTATTTGCTATATAGCTATCTAGGAAATGTGAGCCTTTATATGGAGAATCAACTAGAATTTTCCTTTCTTATATAGGAAATTTGAGTACCTATATTGTGCTATCTAGTAAATGTGAGTTTGTATATGGAGAATAGATTGGATTTCAAGTTTGTTATATAGTGAATTATATTTCCCATATTGTACAAGTATAGTGCTATGTAGTAAATGTGAGTTTTTATATGGAGAATAACGTGAATAGTTTGCTATGTAGGGAAGTGTATTTCCTATATAGCCCAAGTATGTTGCTATTTAGGAAATGTGAGTTTGCATATGGAGAATGAAGTAGCATCTATAATTCCTATATAGAAAATGAGGTTTTTATCAAGCAAATTGGAGAGAATGTATCTATCTATTACTTATTAACCATGGACAAAGGAAAAAAGAAGCAAGGACACTTGGCAACTTGGAGACCAAGAGCATGCCATATATCCAAAATTTGAGCCTTTGGACCTTTGAAACTACTCTCCTTCATTTGAGAATTTTGAATTGGAAATGATGCTTGAAACTACCTTCACAATTTTTGAATTTGAAGCAATGCATACCTCATGACTGTTTACAAAAACTGACGTTTTAATAGTTAATAAATTATTTGAAACTTTGCAAACATTAAGCAGCAGTCTTTTGTGAACACTCCCTATGCTTGGACATGTGTGCATGTAACCAAGATAGACCAACAACATGTCCATGTGGCACTTAGCTCAGATGTGAACTATACGAGTGGCAGCTTCCTTTTCTTTTCAACATCTCAAGGTTTCCTCTATCTTAGACACTAGATATGCCACAATACATGATTCATGCAATTCAATCACATCCGTCCATAAAATTGACCAAGGTTGGATGCATCTACATCTATTTATGACCTTCAAGGGACAAAACATGAATTTCGTAAGAGATATAACTAGATTACATGGTTTTTGCAAGAAATATAACTACATTCAAGGATGATTCCTTGATGATTCACGTTTAAAACATGCATACTTTGACTGAATATCTAGTGTTGTAATGATTTACATTTTGAATGTGCATAATGCAACTTCATACCTTAATCCAATTCTACAGTGTCATTCAAGATCCTATTCAATCTGCCTTGTATCACAAATAGTAGAGTCTTCTAGCTTGTCACCATCATATTTTAAGACTTCCTTGTTAGGTTCTAAATCCAAAATGCATGCATTTAAATCAATTTGGATTTGATTATTGTATCTTTGAGGGCCCAAAACACACAATGGTATTTGTGGCTTCATTGGTCTAGAAGGCGATGAGGATGAGCTAAACACAAGCCTTCTAGTTGAGGTCCAGACCTCAACTTACTACAAGCCCAAACAAACTCGCAGTTGATCTCCTCGATTGACTAAGTTAAAATATAATTGAGGGCTATCTAAAGAATTCCTCACATAATTTTTCCTAGGAAGAAATAAAACTACTTTAAACTAAACCCTGTAGAGGGTGCTAGAGGATGATGCTCATATTGGCATCAAGGAAGACCGGCTTACAGCTATGTGTTACATCAAATACACATTTTGTGATTGGTGCATTTGATCCAAGATGAGCTATTAGGTCCATAATCTCAAAGTTTTGTCTTCTAAGCCTAGGTATAGCAAAAGGTTAGACATGGAATCTAAGAACATTGATGATTATGTAAAGCACTAAATCCCACTTTGCATGAAGGTTTATTAATGATCAAAGTCAAGTCTTTTAGTTGAGGACTCAAACTCCTATTCAAGTGGGGAAATTAGTTATGTCCATGGATACCTAAACAATAGCAAGGGTCATTCTAACCCTTACTTTTTCCTATTACCACAACAAGGGTCATAGTAACTCGCTTGTTCTTTCAAGTATGACAATGTCCACAAAGACCAGTCACCTCTAGAGTTGAGAGCAAACTACTTGTTGTTTTATAACTTTGTTGATAACCAATGTCTTTGGCAATTGTAACAATCAACCAGCAAGCTTAAGTCTTTATAGAGGAATCTCTTTCGTTAGCAAGTCATACTCCTTAGTATAGAGTGAAGGTAAAAAAAGAGTAAAAAAAGAAGCTTTGAGGGATGATAGAATAGATTTCAATATCTCTTCTAGATGTGCAAATTCATCCCTCCAAGTTGCTACTATTTTTGTTGTAGATTTTGACAATTTGGAGGTCTTAATGGTTGATCAAGTCAACTAGAAATTGGGGCCTTTGACCTTGACTAAAAGTTTTCAGTATATTTACTCTTCTTGAGCATTAGAACTCAGTTATGGAACTCATGGGTGTCATTGTACTTTGCATTTATGGAGATGACTTAGTGGTGTATGTAGCATATCTTATGATGTATGCAACTTCATTGCATCCATATGGGGATGATATGATGATTGTGCTCTCAAATAATATGTTCTCAAATTCTATATTTTTTATTCTATTTGTCAAACCTTGTAATGCATTAGACACTACCCATGTGGTAAGACCTTGCCTAGAACTAGATACTTTGCTTCACATTGACAGAAAGATTATGCTTTGATATACTGAGAAGATACACAAAGAAGGAAAGCTTTGCTTCATTGACACCAAACCACAATGAAATGGACAAGCAAGTTTATGATTCTGATACAACAGTGGCTTGGAAATGGGGATGGAAAAGGATTGCTATCAAGGGGGGAATATTCCCCACATCTCCAAAATATTAGAATTTTTGTGTGTGGTCAATAAGTGTTCTCTACCTTGGGATGTCCCCCTTAAATGATTGTTAGTCTCATGTGTGAGATTTACCTTGTCAGACATATGGGAACTTCCCATACATAGTCATGGTTCAATCTCCCAATTGTAAACCAAGAGACCAAATTCAAAGTGAGATCATGTTCGGGTGAGGTTGCCCAAAAGAGTGTACTGTTGATAAAAGTTTCAAATCCTGGTGAATGTTCCAAACATTTATTTTTATTATGGGATACAAACTTTCTACACCAATATAAAAGTTTCGCTTCTTAATGAAACTAACATGAAAAAATCATCCTTGGAAAGGGCCAAGCATGGGAAGTGCTAATATGGCTTCTTGGACTACCGAGAGGGATGTTTGGAGGGAATATGCAAGGCCGGGTGAAGGTGGTTACAGTTTGACTCAATGCACCCTATTTCAAAAGATGGTGCAAAAATGATGGAATCCAAGCCCACAACTCTCTTCACTATCCTGGTCATATATAGATTGACAATGGTGGGAATATTGTATAGAGATGGATGTACAAATTATGTAGTCTTGGCATGATCATCTTGGACATTTCTTTGAGGACAGGATTGAGTATGTCTCTATTGTTAAGGAGACCTCTATTGTTCAAGAATAGAGAAGGGTTGTTTGCCTATCCTAGAATCAAGGAATTAGTCAAAGATATGCAAGCATGGAGATGGTGGGAAGAGTGGAGCATTCATGCCTCATCTGCAAGCCATGGCCATGAAAGTATTATCACAACCTTGTAGCAACTCCTTTAGTGAACGAAACTGGAGTAGCTATAAGTTTGTGCATTTTGTCACAAGGAGTTGCTTCACATCAGAGAGATTAGAGAAATTTGTATACCTCTATGATGCAAATGGTAGAGTGTTGGGCAATGTAAAAGGGCAGTGCACTGATGGTGATATGCCAAAGTTGGTACACACAGATCTCCAAGGCCCCTTTCATGATGTTCCTATGCTTACACATCCTGAACCAAATTCTAGTGATTTAGAAGAAGAGGTGGTTGCATGATGTACATTGGTATGTGCTAATAAGTTCTGTGAAGCACTCTACACAATGAATGCACTCTGCAAATATGCATGTTGACTATGCAATGATCATCCATGAATACATGTTTTGCACGTCCTTGCTTGCTCACATTGAGTTTGCAAATGGATGAGCACTTTTTCTATTTTCACGCTACAATGCAATCTTTCATCGTTCTTTTTTATCATCGTTTTATAATGCAATTCATTTAAAATACAAATGAGATCTTGTGGTTTAGTGTTCTTTTTATCATCATTTGTTAATGCAACTCATTTAAAATGCAAATGAGATGTTACAATTTATCGTTCATTTTTATATTGTCATCATACATATATGTCCTTACAGTGCACCTGATGACTTGGGTCATTGTTTGCATGGGTGTAGCCATTTTTGGTGAGGTTCAGGGACTTTTCTATATATAGATATCTTGCATGACCCATAACTTATGCATTGCTCAACGGAATTCGGCAAACTTTGTCTTCAAGTTGTAGTGCACATTCTAACTTGAACATGAGAGCAAAAGTTATGGAATAAGTATTTGGAACGAGACTATTAAAGCATTACGAGTGCTATGTTGCATGTGAAGCATGCATGCTGAAAACTATAGGATATAGTAATTTATTCAAAAACATCAAAATTTTGTTCTATACATACATGTGAGAGTGCTCTCAACGGAAGCAAGAATGGAAGAAGGAGAGAGAGAGACAGAGAGCCACACAAGTTTTGGTGGGTGCAGAACCACCCTAATCTTCTTTTTCATTCATTTATATATGTGTTTGAGTATTGTACATAACTGGGGTTAAGGCACAGTGACCTTTAACCCCCACAACCTCCCACTTAAAGGACAATGTGCCTTTAAGGGAGAACAACCAGTGAGCATACTATCCAATGCCCATCAATACACGACAATACTCAAACCGCTGACTAGGTAGACTCTTCGTCAGCATATCTGCAGGGTTATCATCTGTATGAACCTTGACAAGCTCTATGCGCTTGTCCTCAAGTACCTCCCTGATGAAATGATACCTGACCTCAATGTGTTTGGTCTTTGCATGAAAGACCGGATTCCGTGCTAGCTGAATAGCACTCATGGAATCACTATGCAATGTCGGTACACCTGTATGAATCCCCAAATTTCCCACTAGCCGATCAAGCCATATAGCCTCCTTGCAACCCTCTGTGGCTGCAACATACTCAGCCTCTGTGGTAGACAAAGCAATGCACTTCTGTGCACGAGACATCCACGACACTGCACCACCTGCAAAGGTGAACACATAACCAGAAGTGGATCTCCTACTATCCACATGCCCTGCATAGTCTGAATCTGTGTACCCAAGTACACGCATGTCTCCTTTACCAAAGCAAATGCACATCTCCTTGGTACCCTTCATGTACCTCATGATGCACTTAACTGCCTCCCAATGCCTCTTTCCTGGATTAGCCATATACCGACTAACAACTGCCACTGCAAATGCAATGTCTGGTCTAGTAGCTATCATAGCATACATAAGACTCCCAACTGCTGATGCATAAGGAACCTTGGCCATCATGGCCCTCTCCTCATCTGATTTGGGACTATCTGTATGACTCAGTTTCACATATGGAGGCAATGGAGTACTCACTGCCTTCCCCCCCTCCATATTGAAACGCTGCAATACTTTTGTAACATACTCTTTTTGTGAAAGCCAAAGGAGTTTCCTACTCCGATCACGCGTGATGCGCATACCAAGAATATGACCTGCAAATCCCAAATCCTTCATATCAAAGGCCTCATGCAACTTGGCCTTTAATGCATCTAGCTCATAAGTATTCTTGCTAGCCAATAGCATATCATCCACATATAGTGCCAGGATTATCAGGCTACTATCCTTAGCCCTTTTAGTGTAGAGGCAGTGATCAATTTCACTCCTTCTAAAACCCTGGGACCGAATGAAAGCATCAAACTTTTGATACCATTCTCTAGGTGCTTGCTTAAGACCATAGAGACTCTTTTTCAGCTTGCAAACTAAATGCTCTTTGCCCTTTTCTTCAAAGCCTTCTTGCTGCACCATGTAAATTTCTTCATGCAAATCCCCATGCAAGAAAGCTGTCTTGACATCCATTTGCATAAGCTCCATATCCTCTACTGCCACTAGTCTAAGGATGCATCTAAGTGTGGTCATCTTCACAACCGGAGAGAATATCTCATCAAAGTCCACACCCTTCTCTTGCTTGAACCCTTTAGCAACCAAACGGGCCTTGTACCTAGGCACATCATCACCTGTGACCTTCATTTTGTAGACCCATTTACATGGCAATGCTTTCTTTCCATGTGGCAAAGAAACCAAGTCCCAAGTCTTATTCTTCATAAGTGAACTCATCTCTGATTGCATAGCATACTCCCACTTGCATTGATCCTCATGCATCATAGCCTCTTTGTAGCAAGAAGGCTCCCCGCAATCAGTAAGCATCACATAGTCTACCCCTGGAACAAACCTATCAGGCGGTCTAGACACTCTAGATGATCTTCTCAAGGGCATTTCAGCTTGCTGTCCCACTTGCATATCAGCCACATTTAGCTCATCATTTCCACCAATAGATGATCCATCATCTACCCTTGATTGTATACCTGTGGGAGTACTTGGTGGCACCATTTCTTGCACATTTGGTGCATGGACAGCTTGCTGTCTATCAACATATGCAGGTGGATTCACATCCTGGAAAGTGATTCTCCTCATTTCCACATCCCTCATGGGTGCCTTATGCATCTTCTTCTCATTGAAGACCACATCATGGCTGCGTATGATCTTCTTTGCTTCTGGATCCCAGAGACGATAGCCCATCTCTCCACTTTCACCATAACCTAGAAAGATGCATTTCCTAGACTTAGGATCTAGCTTCTTTCGAAGCTCTTTTGGCACATGTGCATATGCCTCACACCCAAATATACGCAAATGAGAGTAAGAGGGCTTCTTGCCACTCCATGCCTCTTCAGGAATACCACCATCCAAACTCTTACTAGGTGATCTATTGATCACATGCACTGCAGTCTTCATTGCCTCAGCCCAAAAACCACCAGAAAGACTTGCATTGGAAAGCATGCATTGCAACCTTTCTTGAATGGTATGGTTCATCTTTTCTGCAACTGGATTTTGCTCTGGAGTACGAGGGGATGTGAGCTCCCTCTTAATCCCACGTGTATCACAGAAATGCTGAAAGTCATGAGAGACATACTCTCCACCATTGTCAGTCCGTAGGCATTTAAGCATTCTACCTGACTGATTCTCAACCAAGGCCAGCCATTTCTGAAATACCTGGAATACATCACTCTTCTGAGCTATAGCATAAGCCCACACTTTCCTAGTTGCATCATCAATGAATGTCACATAGTATTCGGCCCCGCCTAATGACCGTGTAGGCATGGGACCACATACGTCTGAATGCACCAAATCAAGCATTTCAAACTCTTTCTTTCCCCTTCTTTTATGGGCTGATTTAGTCTGCTTCCCATAGAGACAATGCTCACAAAATTCAAAATCAGAGAAACTCAAATGCGGTACATAACCCAAACGGCATAAGAGTTTCATTCCATTCTGGCTCATGTGCCCCAACCTGCAATGCCACAAAGAAGTGCTTGGCTGCTCGGTTATTGCAACAACATGATCAAATACCCCTGATACATGTAAGGGATACAAAGTCCCACACTTGGCACCCCTGGCCAAAAGCATAGAGCCCTTCTGAATTTTCCAACTCTGAAAGCCAAAAGTGGTGTGAAAACCAGCATCATCTAGCTGACCCACTGAAATAAGACTCTTGGTCAACTTAGGCACATGTCTCACATGTTTCAAAACAAATGCAGACCCATTTGCAAAAGAAAACTTTATGTCACCTGCTCCCACTATGTCACATGCATAGTTATTTCCAAGATGCACACAACCTGTCTTTCCACTATCATAAGTGGAGAACCATTCCCTATGGGGAGTAACATGGAATGAAGCACCAGAATCCAAAATCCAATCTTGGGAATATGCATCATCTGAAGTGGTAAGCAACTCTGTAGATAAACTAGACATAAAGAGAACATCATTGTCACTATCACGTGTGACTGCATTGATCTCCTCGATCTTCACTTTTCCTTTGTCCTCCCTTGGACTCTCTTCCTTTTGATTTGCACCCCAATTTGCATTCTTTTTCTTATCCTTTTGCTCTCTTTTCAGCTTGTAGCAATCCTTTTTCATATGGCCCTTCTTGCCACAGTGGTGACACTCAATGTTCCGTGCCCTGGATTTGCTACGAGACTTCCCTCTTTCTTGGGACTTCCCCCTGAACTGTGATCTGCCCCTTTGCACATTTAAGGCTGCATCTTGCTTGTTGCCATCCATAGACTTCCGTCTAATCTCCTCGGCCAACAAGCTACCCACAACATCATCAAATTTCAGTACTCCACCAGGTGCAGAGTTACTGACAGCTGTACAGAAGGTATCCCATGAGGATGGCAATGAACATAAGAGAAATATTGCCTTAGTCTCCGCATCAAAATTCATTTTCTGAGCCTGAAGCTGGCTGAAAATAATATTGAATTCATTCAAGTGAGAAGCAATGGAGACCCCTTCCTTCATCTGTAGCTCAAACAACCTCTTCATGAGGTAAACTTTATTAGAGGCAGTTTCCTTTTCATAAGTGGCACACAGTTTCTTCCACAAATCTTCCGTAGTCTGCTCATTTACTACTGTGAAATAAACTGACTCTGCAAGATGAAGTCTAATAGTAGACTTTGCTAATGCATCCAACTCATTCCAATCATCCTCAGACATATTTGCAGGCTTAGCTTCAATACCTGCCAAGGGTTTAATCTGCTTCTTTTGAATAAGCACATCCCTTATCTGTTCTTTCCACAAAGAAAAGTTTGTCCCATCAAACTTTTTAATGCTGAAAAACTCCTTTTCAGGCATGGAAGAGGATGCCATGATGCAAATAAAGCAAAATCCCAAATGCTAGTGCCTGCAAGAGAGAATCACACCAAATACCAAGTGCACCCAAATGTGTATGCCACAATAGAGTGAAATATTACCAAAAGCTCAAAGCTCAAAACATCTAAAGATGCATCTGACTCATGTGCATATACTATGCATCCATATGAGCAAATCTGGCCCAAAAGAAAATGCCAATAAGTGCCAAATGACTCAAGCATAAACACCGTCCACTGGCATATGCATCAATAATGTCTCATCCAAGAGAGCATAGCACTATCAACGCATCACCTGCAATGTTTCAAAGCTATCCCTCAGCTTAAAATAGCATCCATGTGCAAAACGTCCATAAAAAATAGCATCCCATAAGGCAATTTGGGCCTATCAGCGCATCCAACAAGGACCGCAATGCATCCAAATGGCCTATAAATCATCCACTGCAACCCAATGCATACCACGAATGAGCGCACAACACTGCTCAAACTGCAACCAGAGTGATCTGCATAAGGTATGCTCAAGAAATCATAGTCCCACGGTAATGAGTGCTACTGAAAATAGAACCTGAGATGCCTCAAAACATGGGCGCCATTGCATAATCAGAATCAGCAAGAAAATCTGCAAATATCTCTCTTCTGCCAGAACTCCAAAATCCCAACCGATGAGTGAGAAATGGGAGTCAACACTTATCCACTACCATGTGGCATAAATCTAAGGTTTCAAAACCTTAGAATGAAAAATGCATAACAGAGAGACGAAATCGAATACACAGAGATTTATAACTCTGAAAATCCTTCACCAAATCGTGCAAGAACTGATAGGTAGGGGTTTTTGGGCGTCCGGAATGCAATGGGACAGACGGTTTTGGAAACCGTGGTCTCAATCACTGGGTCCAACACACGGACTGAAAAACGTTTTTTGAAACAGAGCTATCTGTAAACTCCACCGGAGTGCGAATGATGAGCAACATAGAAGTTTTAGGACCTCCTAAGTCCACCGAACTGACAGATCTACAAATGGTTGCTCCAAACTTGAGTTCCAACACCCGGGCAAAAAACGCAGGAACTGACACAGTGAGTCAGAAATCCAATGGAATGATCCCAGATTCAAGAATGAAGGTGTTTCCAAGCTCCTGAAGTGAAGTGGATACCAAAAGCAAGCAATAGTTGCCTCTACAAGTCAATACGGAGTCTCTGTCATCGAACGGAGCAGGGAAAAGCTCAAAAAACGACTTTTTCTTTGAAAGCTCTTAACAGGCTCTCAAAACCACTTCGCAAAGCCAAAGTGACTTTTCCAAAGGTTCCTCCAAGGTCTCTGCACACTCGGATGCAAGTAAAGTCATCCACAAAGCTTCCCACAGAGCTTCTCCTTCCTCCCACAGAGCTGCTGAGCTTCAAAGCATTCACGCACGCTCAGCTAGATCACCCGGGCTCTGATACCAGTTGAGAGTGCTCTCAACGGAAGCAAGAATGGAAGAAGGAGAGAGAGAGACAGAGAGCCACACAAGTTTTGGTGGGTGCAGAACCACCCTAATCTTCTTTTTCATTCATTTATATATGTGTTTGAGTATTGTACATAACTGGGGTTAAGGCACAGTGACCTTTAACCCCCACAACATGCAACCAAGTAATCATTCTAAAGTACACTATGTGAGCTTCTCCTTAGCCCAAGGACACACCTAAAGGAGATAATTATGCAGGGGTTAATGGGCCTCCAATGTTGTGCTAAATTGATGCATACCCATTTGAGGGGCACGCTCCATAACTTTTTTTATTGTTGAAAACTAAAACTGATTGAAAATTTGGAATCCAAACTATTGGGACTAGTGCATGGTGGTCTTAAAACATTGATAGTTGTTGGTATTGGTATCTAGATTCACCCTAAAATGGAAGAAGTTGGAAAAGTGCAATTTGTGCATGTGCAAAGATATTTTAATAAATCCAACACTATTTACAAATTTTAATTGTTTCTTTTTCCATGCATTGCTTGCTATATGGTTCATAAGCATGGCAAAGGTCATTGCATTTAATAATAGACATCATTAAACCTGATAGCATGCCCTTTGGCCTATTTGTGTTTTGAAGCATTTTAGGCCACATTGCACTTGTTTGGGATATCCAAGTCTGGTGATGTGTATCGCTGAAGGTGGGAAAAACCGACAATTAAAATTTTGCTACTCCCACGAATTTTCAATTTTCACACCTCCCGCCCATCAAATCTTGGAAGATTAAGGACGTGCAACCTACCCCCGTGCCCTGCAACCCACATGCACCTCGACATGACCTTGTGCAAACTTTCATTTTCCATTGTCTTCTTTCGGGTCAGTTTTCTTTTCTTTGGTTGCCTCACCAGTTGGCTTCTATGGGTCTATTCTGGACTGATCGTGGTCATGGCGTCAATGGCAACATGCAGCTCGCCATGGCTTGCAAGAGAAGAAGACATCAGCTGCAAGACATGAAAGCCAAAAAGCTAGGTCAAGGCATAAGGAACACATTGCAGGTCGAGAAAAGCATTGGCACAGTATCGAATCAACAATAGAAGACACTTTTGCAACATCTACAAAGGGAGCAACAACGAGAAGAAATAAGACTCCTTGTAGACCAGCACACAGAAGCGGTTGCAGATGCATGCATTTTATCATTTCAATCAGAGCGAAGAACACAAGCTGTGGTGTCATGATTGGTGGGAGCATTTGAGGCAGTAACATCAGGCCATTCAAGTGATTACCAATCTCAAGTCTTCACAAGCTTTAGCCTGCACCCTAAAGTTCATAGAGTAACAACCCTACCAACACCTCAGAAGATGCACACCCAAGAGGTGATGCTCTCTAACCTGAGAAGTCACCTATAGAAAGTGAAAGGGGTGCATAGCTTAGATCAACTAGCTGCAAAGAGGGTGACATTAGCTATGTTGGTGTCCCTTGAAACAAAGGAGAAACAGCTTGGGCGCACAATAGAATAGACATCTATAAGAAGCGGATGAGATGCAAGGTGTTTGAGGAGCACATCGTACACATGCTAAATACAACATAGGTCAATGGTGCCTAAACTAGCCCGGTGGTTATTTGTGATTGAGCTTTGGGATAGTTTACTTGTTTAATTTCTTAAACTAGGCTTGGACTAAATGTGATTTTTCTAAACTAGCCTGGTGGTTGGAACATGTTGATTCAGCTCAATCGCCAGTTATGTGATTGTCATGAACCAATGTGGTTGAGCAGATATTAGTTGTTGTCCAGCCCGGTGGCATGGTTGAGCAAAAATTAACAACAATATATTTCACAACATATATTGTTATTTTACTAAACTAGCCCGATGGTTGTTTGTGATTGAGCTTTGGGATAGTTTACTTGTTTAATTTCTTAAACCAGGCTTGGACTAAATGTGATTGTCCTAAACCACCCTGATGGTTGGAACATCATGCAACCATAGGCTGGTTTAGCTCAATCGCCAGTTATGTGATTATCCTGAACCAGCATGGTTGAACATACGGTTGTTGTCCTTCCCAGTGGCATGATTGGGAAAAAATTAATAGCAATATATTGTTACTTTCCTAAGATTTGGGATAGTTTACTTGTTTCATTTCTTAAACCAGGCTTGGACTAAGCATGATTGTCCTAAACCACCCCGGTGGTTGGGACATCATGCAACCGTAGGCATGCAACCGTAGGCTGGTTCAGCTCAATCACCAGTTATGTGATTATCCTGAACCAGCGTGGTTGAATAGACATTAGTTGTTGTCCTTCCCGATGGCATGGTTGAGCAAAAATTAACACCAATATATTTTGCAATATATTGTTACTTTACTAAATTAGCTCGATGGTTGTGTGTGAGCTTTGGGATAGTTTACTTGTTTCATTTCTCAAACCAGGCTTGGACTAAATGTGATCGTCCTAAACCACCCCGGTGGTTGGAACATCATGCAACCATAGGCTGGTTCAGCTCAATCACCAATTATGTGATTATCCTGAACCAGCGTGGTTGAACAGACATTTGTTGTTGTCCTTACTAGTGGCATGGTTGAGCAAAAATAAACGATATATTTCGCAATATATTGTTACTTTACTAGACTAGCCCTGTGGTTGTTTGTGATTGAGCTTTGGGATTATTTACTTATTTCATTTCTTAAACCAGGCTTGGACTAAATGTGATTGTTCTAAACCACCCAATGGTTGAAACATCATGCAATTGTAGGCTGGTTCAGCTCAATCACCAATTATGTGATTTTTCTGAACCAGCATGGTTGAACAGACATTAGTTTTTGTCTAGCCCAGTGGCATGGTTGAGCAAAAATTAACAGCAATATATTTTGCAATATATTGTTATTTTACTAAACTAGCCCAATGGTTGGAACATCATGCAATTGTGGCTGCTTCAGCTCAATTACCAGTTATGTGATTGTCATGAACCAGTGTGGTTGAACAAACATTAGTTATTGACCAGCCTGGTGGTTGAAATTATTGTGTTTCTTAGTACTTAAATTCGTTAAATTTAATTTCCTACTATTCGGATCATATACCACTGTTAAATTGTGCAATTCAGAAATGAAAAGCAATATATTGTTATTTTGTAATGGTGAAATTCAGAAATGAAAAGAATATACTTACTATTGTCTAATATGTGAAGCTGAGACCGTAAAGCTAAACCATCTCAGTGGTTGAAATTGTGACAGTGTCCTAAATCATCCCAGTGGTTGAAATTGTGACTGTCCTAATGTGTCATAAACCAGCTCAGTGATTGACTGTCCTAAACCAGCTCGAGCCAACCTATGATTTGCATGGGATGTGGGCAAAGAAGCGGCAAAAGGTTGCATGATGACACGTGGTCAGGCGAGAGACTGTGCTATGATGGCGGTATTCAGAGTGATAGATTGTGTGAGAGGTTGATTGTAATCCATGTTACAGCATCATGGGCATCATTGAGTTTTTCTTGAGGGCATTCTAATTGGTGTTTAAATAGAGCTTGCTTAATAACATCACCGCATCCATCATGTTCACCCTTGCCATGGCTAGACCCAAAGAAATTCCACATCATGTCTAGACCGATCAGGGATTTGAACCTTGAGACGAAGTAGAATCCACATGCTGATTTAAATTGAGACGCAACACCATTTGACCACACCCAATGTTGTTTTATATTTTCTACATGGGGATTTTCCTTTTTCATCCATTCCAATGCAGTAGAAAAGCATGCTGCACAATGAGGGTGTCATGTTCCCTATCATCTGAAATGTAGAAATAATACATGCATTGCACTGACCTGGACTCTTATGAGTTAGCAAGTAGACTGGCATCAAGCCTAGAGGAATCAGGCAAATGACTGTACGTTATATGCACAAGAATTGTTATCTACTTGTTGTACCAGTGAGCACGTTGTATCTCACCTTGTTCTTGAAAATAATAATTTTTTGCAAAATCTATGATAGATACAATAGTGTCACGGGGAAAATTCTCAAGGCATGTACTGAGCTACTTATCCTGCTAGTTAGCCATGAAACTGTGAAGCACATATTTTGGGATGGATAGAACCGTGTGACCTATATACAAGCTCCCTTGGTTCGGTGCTCTTATATGACACATCCATCTTTTTTTATCGGATCCTTCAACATTGACATTTTCAAATCTCCTCCATTTTAGAGCATGGTTGTCTTCCCTCATTTCATTTGGATAGACATTAAATGTCTTCTTCTTTGGCTTCAAATTGCAACACTTGCATGTGCCACGAATGCATTCAATCATGTGCCACCCACGGTCTCCCTTTGGATAAAACCACTGGCTCCCACAAAGACCTTAGGCTACAAAACCTACCCTCCCTTGCAACACAGGATGAGGATCCAGGTGGCTACAGACTGTGCATTCATTGGGGAGGCATCCCTATGGAGCAATGCTCCGACACGACCATATCTCAAGTCATTCATAGCTTATCGATGCAGGTCAAAGTCTATGTGTGTTTTGCAACAACAAACATGTAAGAAGTGCAAAATGGAGCAACTAACCTATGGTCACCGTTCGGCCCAGAGCCACATCCGGGATCATCTGAGGCTCCGAACGAACCCCGCAACCCCAGAGTGAGCTGCCCTAGGAAATGCTCCATCTACCCTTAGTGCAGTCAATCATGGGATGCCTTCCCGCACTTGCATGTAGCCTAGTTGGTGGTCTACCAACTCTATCTAAAGCCGTCCAGCCATCAGGCCACACATGGCCCCCATCTGGTGTCCAAACCGAGCTACTCAAATGCCTTCTCCTCATATGGGGGGCTTACAAGTAGAGTTAGCTGGTTCCTGCGTAGTTACACGAGAGTGTCTCCATTCGTGGCCCAGAGCTATCTAGGATCCTCTGAGGCTCCAAACGGGCCCCACAACCCAAGAGTGGGCTACCGCGGGAAATGCTCCATCTACCCTTAGTGCGGTCAGTCATGGGATGCCTTCCCGCACTTGCATGTAGCCTAGTTGGCGGTGTGCCAACTCTATCTAAAGCCGTCTAGCCATCAGGCCACACATGGCCCCCATCTGGTGTCCAAAACAGGACCTACCGGATAACCGAGCTACTCAAATGCCTTCTCCTCATATGGGGGGCTTACAAGTAGAGTTGACTCTACCGACTTATACGCCCATAGTATCTTCTCCTTTTGTTGGGATTCCTCTTCGTCCTGCTCTTTGTGCTCTATACATCTTCGAGCCTCTTTCATGTCCTGCCAAAAGAAACCTACATCATGAGCTTGACAAGTACCTTAAAGGAGCAGAAAAAACAATAGCCAGGGAAATTAATAATCACTGTCTATGCTGACTCCTAGTAATACACCCACCACTGAAGCATGTTCTCCTTGCAGCTATTTTCCTCCTCCTCCTCCGGGTCTATTTCTGTGAGGATGCCATACAACATCATTTTCAAATAGAACAAAAGCATTCCAAAGTCTTTTAGGTATGCCATAAATTCGTAGTAGGTGGATCAGTGTACAGAGTTTTGAGGCTAGATTTCATAATGGGCTCTTAGTTGTGTCTGCACTGGACTTAAATAGGGAGAAAGTTCATTGAGCCCCCGACCTTCTCATTTTTTAGTCTCATGTTAGTTGTCTAATTAAATCTTTCATCTCACATTAGTTGTCTAATTGAAATCTTTTGTGGTACAATAGTTCACTAATCAAAATCTTTTAGTCTCACATTAGAGATCTAATCAAAATCTTTTGTCTTACATTACGTGTCGAAATTAAAATCTTTCATCTCATTATTATCATCGTGTTGGCGTGGATCAAAGGACACTACCTAGTCACTTAGCTCAAAAAACATTTCCCAAGTAAACTCTGGAGAAGATTAACAATTCAATAGATTACACACAGATTACATAGATTACAATCTCAAAGACTCCTTCCCTTCATGTCGCTTCCTCTCTCCTTGATTTGAGCTTCCTCGTTGCAGGCTCGGCCCTTTTTTCTCCTTTCTAGAAGGGGGCTAGTTCCTCCCTTAGGCTCCTTTTCCTCGCAATCAGGTTCTCTTGGCCTTCTTCAATTTGAGCTCCTTATCTTTAAGATCTTTTGCCCAAATGGCAAATTGAGGTGCAGCATCTACTTTCTTGTCGTAGATAGCTGTAGCAAGCAGGCATATTTGATCTATCCATGACCTGGGCAATGGCAAATGGCATTCTCTACATAGCGATTTTGTATGCACCCACACTCCAAAGAAAAAAATGTGCATAAGGTGGTAGCATGCAGGCCATCGGATAGAGCAATCATCTATGATGGGGGTATGTCAAACCATGCATTTCAGACCCTGCTGCATAGTAGGATAGGCATCCGATTAAACTATTGCAGGCGTCATACCACAGTCTTACTCTATACATGATGAAGTTACTTCTTGATTCCTTCCTCCCTCATCCTAAGGCTGCAGATGTTCTTCATCTCCTCCACTTTTTACTCACTATATGCAACAACTGCATCGGAATCCCTCAGCATCTGTTGAACTTTTGTAAATTCCTGAAAAACTTCTTCAGGGGCAGTTTCCAAGACTTCCACTCTAGTTTGGACATCTCGCAGAGCGAGGGACTGCTTTTCATAATTGTCAAAAGCCATGGCAAGCTTGTGCAAACATCTATCGTGATCTTCTTGGTATTGTAGGTTGTTCTTTGGACTTCCAACAGTATTTTGAAACAAAAACCCTCACTGTGGTGGCTGCTACAAAGTTCTCCATCACGATGGCTGGAACTTACTTCAGCATGGTGGCTGCTCTCTGCATCCTTTTTGGCTTAGGGAGCTGCCTTGTTGTCTTCTCCACACCAACTACTCTTTGCCCCATCCTTCCTGGCCTCGAAGCTCTCTCGTAGTTCCTGCATCACCTTTTGGGTTTTTGGATTCTCCCTTTTCAGCTCCTCCACCATATGGTCTTTTTCAATATTCAATGAGTTTCGCATGTTATAGAGCCATTTGTAAAGACCCTCCTTTTCAGCTCTCTGATCTTCAAGGTCCTTTCGCATCTTTTCTAGCTCCTTGTCTGCCATGTCCCCATCATTTCTACATTGCTCCCCTACTCATCTTCTACTCACCCACTCATCTTCAGCATGCCTAGTTGGCCCCCCCCTCGATGCTCTGTGATTCCAATAATATCTGCCTTCACATATAAGGTCATTGCATTGCACTCGCATGGAATAGAAATGGTCGCACTAGTGGAGACTCTTCGTTCCCGTAAGCGACTCCCCATACATCTGAATGTCATCACCTTGGATAACATGTTCACAGAAGGCCTCTTTGTGGCTATGCTATATGGGTTCCCCCTAGATGTCAATGAAGCCCTCAATATATTTAGAGTAGAGTACTCTCGACAAACTGGGGGGGTGATTAATTGAGTCCTGGCAATGTGCATGGTCTTCAGCCTCTCCATCGTATCCTCCTTTGGCTCCCACAAGCTAGACTGGCTAAAAACTAAGTTGTACAAATTCCTCATTGTATGTAATGTTTTGGTCTCTAAGAGACTAAGGCAGTTATGTGATCTCCTTTTGTTCAATTTGAGGTTCTAATCCTGCACTATTGTTAACTTTTATATTTGTATTTGAATGGTTATGGTCGCTACCTATAATCTTTTGTTTAAAGCTCTTAGCAATTGCTGAGTTTTTATAAATGTAAGATCCTCTGTTCAATTTTTGCTCGGTATAAGTTGATAATTTTTATATAACCTGTTATTGGACATAAATGTACATTGTAATCTCTTTTGCTTAATTTTTACTCGATATACTGTACTTTTTTCATCATTTATATTTATTGCAACAAGGAATAAATACCAAGAAAGAAGGACCATAATTTCCTTGTTTTATGACCAAAATAGCGCTAAAATAACTCCAACGACCCCACCATTGTGGTTGCATGGAGATACATATAGAAAATACAATTAAACTTTCAAAAAGTGCAATTGACGATATGGCTCCCCTTTACGTGCAAGGGCCATATCGACATGCCATTTCAATCTAGTGGCATCCTGGATATTGTATAATGCACGTAGATATTGCCCTTGGCCCTAAAGGGGACCCCTCAAGGGCCATATCATCAATTGAATTTTGCTTGGTTCACAGACCTGCCCTGCCACCTCAACCTTGGGTCCTTGCTACTTCATATTATATTCTACTAATGCCACACACACATTTTCACTTCTACTTATTGTAAAGATAGTGGGAGAGAAGGAAGGAGTCTCACTTGTGGTCAGCTAACTAAGGTGGCATACTAACTGAGCCGTTCTATCGTGTGGTCAGTGGCCTATTTCGGGACCGACCCCTAGTCAACCGTTTTGGGTGGACTGGGTCAGTCACCAAATTGGCTCTAACCGACTACTTGTGGTGGCTATATAAGAGCAAGCCCGTGAAGCCCATTTCATCACTAGCTACAGTAACCCTGATTCCTTAGCATCCAGCCTCCGTCTTCTACTGTTTCCTACTTGCCATCGAAGCTTCTTTCACAGGAGCGCACGGTTGGGACGCAGTGCCATCTATTGTATCAATTTTACAGTAATCAAATCTTTGATTCTCCATACTATCTATTTTCTCTCTTACGTATGAGATCCTGTTATCTATTGAGCACAGACATTGTATTGTTTTCTTATGTGGTATTAGAGCCTGGACTCTAGCAAGAAGATTTGGTAGTGTGTTTCTGTTTGCAAGCAGATTCTGAGAGATGGCCCAGCCCGCAAGACTGCGAATCCCACCGTTCGACGAAAGTGGAAAGTTGGATGGCCCAACTATCCACTCTGGAAGTTCAAGATCAAGACCATCCTAAGTGCATATGAGCTTTGGGATATTGCTACTGGGGTGGACCTGAAATTGGTCCCGAGACCAAAATCGACCAATGCAGCACAACAAATAGTACCAACTGCGGATGAGATTCTCACGTGGACAAGAAGAAATGCAGATGCACTGTGTTCTATTGTCTGCAGTGTAAGTGATTCCATCATGGCGTTAATTCAACATGTCACCATGGTGGAGGAGGCATGGACGGTCTTGAAAAATCAGTACGAGACCACCAATCAGACATGGATTCAGAGTCTAGAGACTCAACTCACGAACGAGAAACTATCTCACTCTAAAGCCGCAAAGAAGTTCATCATCAGGGTGAAGAATCTGCGCGATCAAATGACTGCGATTGGCATCACCATCACTAGCGAGAATCTAGCATGAAGGTGCATACCAAAGTACGACGGTCTTGTTACGGCACTGAATATGCAGAACAGAAATCCGCCCCTCAACTTTGAGGATTTCAATGCAATGCTTCTGGAGGAGATGCGTCAAAAGACGAGGACTGTGGAGAAGATTCGGCTTTCTATGCTGGATCAAAGAAAGATAAGGGTAAGGACTCTGGTAACCCATCTTCTTCTAATGATAAAAAGAGAAAGAAGATCAAGTGCTTCTATTGCAACAAGGCAGGGCCCAAGCAGAATGAGTGTCGAAAGAAGATTGCAGATGAGAAGAACGAAGTAAAGAAAGAGTCCAGCAACAACGCGCAGGCAATACCAGTAGAGCTATTCGTAGCAATTGAGGAGATTTGCACGGAGGCAATTCATGTACCTGCAGATGAACCGTGGATTATTGACAGTGGTGCATTGCGCCAATGACCAGTCCGAAGGATTGGTATACCTCTCTACAGCCGGTAGGGAATGACATCCTTGTAGCAGTCGGCAATGATGCAAAATGTCCAGCAAAAGAAAAAGGTATGAGTGCTCTCAAGTTAGATGGAGTTGTAAAACAGTTGTCCGATGTTCTTTATGTACCAGATATCAAGAGGAACTTGTTGTTATTAAGACTTTCTGGGCTGAAGCATGTAACACTACAGTTTACATTCTCAATCGTAGCTACACGAAGGTTGTGAATGAGATGACTCCACTGCAGGCCTTTTCTGCTAAGAAACCTTCAGCTGCACATTTCAAATTTTTTGGATCTGACTATTTTGTGCATGTCCTAATGCTAACAAGACCAAATGGAAACTGAAGAGCCGGAAGTGTATTTTCTTGGGCTACAGTGAAGAGGCGAAGGGTTGTACCATCTCTATAAACCTGTTACCAAGAAGGTAATTATAAGTCGCGATGTGGTCTCTTTCTAAAGATTATGCAAACTCAGTATAAAATTGAGATTATATTCCAAATTAGAAATGATATGCTCCATAAACAAATGAAACTATAGGACATCAAATTCAATCAATAAGTAAATGCAACAAGATGCAAAATTATCAAGTAATGCAACCAGCTAAATTTCTATTTACTTATTCGATAATAGAAAGAGAATATCAGACATTGAGTATAGAATTATAATAATGCACATATGAGTCACAATAGAGATACATGATCTATGTATACTCTCCATCAAGAATCACAAATAAAACTATTAAGGATTGAAACTAAGATATTTTACACAATGGTCATTTTTACAGAGTAATAACTTTTTTTTCCAACTTCTTGAAAAAGTTATGATTTATTTGAGATATTCAATCATTAATCATGCATTTATAAACTAATTTTGTGCACCAGTTCTATCATGTAGTCGGTGGCCTATTTCGCGACCGACCCCTAGTCGATCATTTTGAACGGACTGGGTCGGTCACCCAATTGGCTCTAACCGACTACTTGTGGTGGCTATATAAGAGCAAGCCCGTGAAGAGCATTTCATCACTGGCTACAGCAACCCTCATTCCTTAGCATCCAGCCTCCGTCTTCTACTATTTCCTGCTCGCCATCGAAGCTTCTTTCACAGGAGCGCACGGTTGGGAGGCAGCGCCATCTATTGTATCAGTTTTATAGTAATCAAATTTTTTATTCTCCATACTATCTATTTTCTCTCTTGCGTACGAGATCCTGTTATCTGCTGTTGAGCATAGACATTGTATTGTTTTCTTATAGTCCATACCAGACGAGTCTCCTTCCTATTAGCTCTCCGATCCCAAATCCAGTTACTTGCCTTCCTACGGACTAGTGGTGGATCAAGTTTACCTTCCATATAGGATGATCAAGTGGAAGATATTGAGGATGACCTTCATAAACCATCTTCCGCATATGTTTGGAGTGTCACACATTCAAACTAGGGCCACAAATAAGACAAGCATGGTACCCTTGTGTTTTAAGTCCTACATATATGCATGGACACATAGGTCATTAGACATGCATAGAACACACCACAATAGAATTATAAAGGTATAAATAGGCATGCAAAACCACCATA
This sequence comes from Dipteris shenzhenensis, assembly GCF_047967505.1. Taxonomy (NCBI): domain Eukaryota; kingdom Viridiplantae; phylum Streptophyta; class Polypodiopsida; order Gleicheniales; family Dipteridaceae; genus Dipteris; species Dipteris shenzhenensis. The sequence goes on from NC_141596.1 coordinate 34,909,538, forward strand.
TTTTTGGCCTTGTACTTTCTTGACATAAGTAGGGCAAGCATGAGGTGTCCCTTCTTTATTGTTAGCCATGGCGAGATATTGTAGTTCATCAAGACTATGGGCCATGTTGACCAAACTATGGAGCATAAACAAAAAGGGTTCACACCATCCTTTTCTATCCTCAGATGTAAATTGTGTGGCTCCCTCGTAAAGTCCGACCACATGTTGTCTATGTGCTACCAAGTAGCACAATCTGCTGGGATCCTCAAAGTGTCATCGGCGGACTAGTGTGTAGCATGCCATGTCATTAGTTGCACAATGGAGTTGCATCTGAACATGTGTTGTATTCAGGGGATGATGGAAAAATGTGTCAAGACCTTCACTAGGATCTCATCTCCCCTAGTAAGTCTTGTCTGTAGTGCTATGCTCCACACTTTGGGCAATTAACCAAATTGCCATAGTCGTGATGAAACAAAATACGATCATTAGGGCAAGCATGGATGGTTTCATAATCCATCGTCAACATCTTCTTTCCTTTGTCTCTGGAATTGGGCATGGTATTTGGGATAGGCTACATCTTTTGGAGCAACCTATTACAATTTGCATATCCAAGAAACTTGTGAATGACATATTAATTAATTAAAACAATTAGGAATGAGATACTAAGATCAAGGCTCCAAAGCTCATCAAGTCTGAGACACTTGCATCTGACCATCCATACTTTGCTTGCAAATTCAAGATCGAGAGGCAAGCTCATAGTTTTGACATCCTCGCACCATCATACAATAGTGTTGATGCCAAATCTCACATCATAGTCTCATTCTCAGACATTTCACCCCCATCTCCTCCCGTGGTGCCTCTTTTTAAAAAATCCATCATGTTCACTATACCCTCGTCCTCCTCTAGAGGATCATCATCAAGTTCATCTTGGTCGAACTATGGTGGTGGTGTACGTTCTCCCTTGCTACTCTCCTCATCTGTATAATATAATGATGCAAGATTAGTGTGTGCAACAAGGACAAGCAACATAAATATCCATGAATCATTCAAATATCATTGGTTTACCAATGATGCACTAGCATGTTGACCAATAGCCTCTTCTAGTGGTGCCTCTCCATACATCTGCAAGTGGTGCATGACAATACGGTGCTAATGACAAACCCATCGCCTCCAATGTGTGCAAGGACAAGACAATCTCTCACGAAGCCACTCCAAACTCTCAGGAGGTGGCCCCCTATCCGATGAGCTCTCACTACTCATTGTCTCCACCTGCACACATCCACAACCATCCCCCCTAGTCAGTTCAAACACTTAAATACCTAAATCTCCTAAATTCCCTTAAACCCACTAATCCCCTCTCTTTCACCAAACACCTCGGGGCCTAAATCCCCCCTAAATCCCTTCAAACATCCACTCACCCCACAAAATCTCCCATCCCCCAAACCCCCCCTAAAACTCTAAACCCTAAATCCTCAGAAAACCCTTGTTTCGTCAGTATGGGTGTCATTATATATTGACGACCATACTGATGTCGATACTGACGCTCTACTTTTATATACCCACTTTCATACCGATGCCCGTATTGACGAATTATAAGAATTAAAAACCCATGCTATTCATCCCGTGATGCCGTTCAATTTTTTGTGCATTCTCCTCCCTCGCTTTCACTTTCAGCTCATGATCACCTGCCTCCTCCCTCCCCCTCCCACCTCTCCATCCTCTTTTACATTGACCCTCTACACCTACAAGATTTGTTGCAGCTCTGTCTCCATCTCAAGGTAAGAATTCCTCTCTTCCCCTTCTATTTCAAGTTTGTTTGGTTTCTTCGTCTTTGTTTCTACCTCTCCTCTTGTTTCCCTTCCTCTACTTTCACTTTCCCTTCCTTTCTCTAAACTTTCTCTCCTCCTTTCCTTTCCTTTTCTTTCTCTAAAGGAAGAAACAATACATGAAAAACAATCATGAAAGAGAAGAGTATGAAAGCTCTACCTATTGTTTTTGTGCTTTCTCCTTTCTAGGCTTCTCTTTGTCTCCTCAATCCATACCCTTTGGAATGATACTTCTCCAAACTCCTTTCATTAATTAGTTTTCTTTAAATGGTATGTTTCCTCTCTTTTATAGGGAAATGAACACAAACCACCTCTTCTTTTGAGCGGGATCATCCGGTGGCAAGACACGTCATTTCCAGGTAAGAACGTGCTTCCTCTCTTTTCTATTTTTCTTTTCGTGAATGCATTGGCCTACAATACTTTTCTCCTCTCTTCTCCTCTCTTCTCCCCTCTCTTTTCCTCTTCCATCCTCTCTTTTCCCTTTCTCCTATTTTCACATCCTCTTTCTCCCCCCTCTCTCTCTTATTTCCTCTCTTTTCCCTCCCTCTTTTCCCCCTCTCTTTTCCTCTTCCATCCTCTTTTTTCCCCTCTCTTTTCTTGCCTCTTTTCCTCTCTTATCCCCTCTCTTATTTCCTCTCTTCTCCCTCTCTTCTCTTATTTCCTCTCTTCTCCCCTCTCTTCTCTTTTTTCCCCTCTTTCTCCCCTCTTTTCCTCTTCCATCCTCCCTTTTCCTTCACTCCTCTCTTTCCCCTTTCTCTTATTTTCACATCTTGTTTCTCCCCTCTCTCTTTCTCTCTTATTTCCTCTCTTTTCCCTCCCTCTTTTCCCTTCTCTTTCTTGTAGAGAAATTGATCAGTGACTGCTGTCTACAGTCCCACTGATTGGATGTAAGGCACTACCTCTAGATCCTGGAGCACCTCGTAGGATATGGTATTGTAATAGTAGCATCAGTAATATTTGGTGTTGCATTTGACTTGTCAATGGATAACAACCCCACTGTATTCATCAAGCCAGTCTTGTCTGAGAGGTGAGAATTGGCTGACTTGGAAATAGCAGATGAAAAGCAGTGATTAAGTCATTTTGTAGCAAAACCTATAAAGGCATCAGGTTTCCTAAAGCCTAAGCAAAGTATAGTGAACCAGCCTTGCTTGTGTGAAGTGATGGATGTGCCATAGCCAGAATCAACCACCACAACATCGATGCTTCAAAATTGAATGAACAAATCTCCATAGAACCCCACACCATATGATACACCACAAACATGCCAGAAGTACTCCATCGTCTCACTACAACGATGAGCCACACAGAATGTTAGAGAAAACCTACCTATGCCTATATCACACAAACAGAATACAAACAATGCATGCACCAAAGGCGGCCATCATCCATCACAAGGCTTGCACAGACAGCCAAGGAATGCCAACCCATGCGTGCATCACTTCACAATCCACTCCACACATCCACAATCCACTGCAAACACCACTCCCCTCTCTTCTCCTCTCTTCTCTTATTTCCTCTCTTCTCCCCTGTCTCCTATTTTTTCCCCTCTTTTTCCCTTTTCTTTTCCTCTTCCATCCTCTCTTGCCCCTTTCTCTTACTTTCACATCCTCTTTCCCCCCTCTCTCTTTCTCTCTTATTTCCTCTCTTTTCTCTCTTTTCCCTCCCACTTTTCCCCTCTCTTATTTCCTCTCTTCTCCGCTCTCTTCTCCTCTATTCTCTTATTTCCTTTCTTCTCCCCTCTCTTCTCTTTTTTCCCCCTCTTTTCCCCTCTCTTCTCCTCTTCCATGCTCTCTTTCCCCCTCTCTTATCACCTCTCTCTTTCTCTCTTATTTCCTCTCTTTTATCTCGTTTCCCTCTGTCTTTTTCCTTCTCTATTCCTCTTCCATCCTCTCTTTTTCCCTCTCTTCTCTCCCCTCCCTCTCTTTCCCCTCTCTTTTCTCCCCTCTTTTTTGCCTCTTTCCCCTATCTTTCCCCTCTTTTCCCCTCTCTTTTCTCCCCTCTCTTATTTTCTTATTTCCTCTCTTTTCTCTCCCTCTTTTTCCCCTCTCTTCTCTTTTTTCCCCTCTTTTCCCCTCTCTTCTCCTCTTCCATACTCTCTTTCCCCCTCTCTTCTCTCCTATCTCTTTCTCTCTTATTTCCTCTCTTTTCTCTCTTTTCCCTCCCTCTTTTCCCGTCTTTTCGTCTTCCATCCTCTGTTTTCCCCTCTCTTTTCTCCCCTCCCTCTCTTTCCCCTCTCTTTTCTCCCCTTTTTTCCCCCTCTTTCCCCTCTCTTTCCCCTGTCTTATTTTCCCCTCCTCTTATTTCCTCTCTTTTCTCTCTTTTCCCTCCCTCGTTTTCCCCTATCTTTTCCTCTTCCATCCTCTCTTTTCCCCTCTCTTTTCCTCCAAGTATGCCTTCAGAGCTTTCTCGCTAGGGGCCATGGGGAGTAGTTGACAGAAGAAAGTGAGGAGAGAGGGGCAAGCGAGCAATAAGGAGTAACAGAGTGGAAGGAGAGGAAGGAGGGGAATGACAAGATGGGAGTGGTGTGAGAAGGGATATAGCAGGGGAGAGGTGTGAGACAAAGAAGAGAGGAGGGGAGACTTTAAAGATTGGGGAGGATGAAGCGGGACAAGGGAAAAGCAAAGATTCAAACATACAAAAGGTGAGGAGGATAAAGAGGATAGGGTGATTGGGGATGTGATTGGCACAGATTGTGGAATAAAGGAGAGTGGATGCAATAAAGTTTCCTAGAATTATATTTTTGAAATATATTGGCTTGTGTGATGTATATAATTTTTTGAATAGAAGTGAATGTAAATGTAGCTTGTTTGTACCCTGAATTCTTTTATAGATCTTGAATGAGTGCCACGATATGATTTGTAATGTGTTTCATATGCCTGTATTTGGTTCTTTTTTTTCAAACTGATTAAAAATGGAACACCCTCCTCCATGATATTCTTCCATAAACCTAAACCCGGTTCCCCATGTTGCTATCATTAAGGGACATTGGATAAAGTTGAACATCAAAGTGCATGCGCGTGGGTGGGGTCCAAACCGATTTCACATGGAGCGGCATTTTCTAAGGGAGGCATAAAACAACCTATAGGATCTCTCTAAGCTTTGGAGAGACCGCTTTGAGCGACTACTTAGCAAGCAGGACCGCAACTAATAGTCTAAGAAGAGTATAACTATATATTAGAAGAAGTGGAAGATGATGTCTCGAGTGACCCGTCTAGCATTGAGGAGGAGGAAAGCACCTTAGATAGTAATGCGAAGCAGTAGACCTCCTCCTCTCTTTTGAAATTTTTGAAGAATGTCTCTTGTGGAGATGAATTTTGTTGAATAATACTATTTTTGCACTTGTTTTTGTATATGAAAACTCTTTTGGAGATAAAATTTGTACCTGAACACTCTTTTGGATCCAAATTTGGTATATGAATACTCTTTTGGATACATATGTTAATGTAACTTATGGAGATAGATGATAATATACAATGAAGCATTAAGTAAATTTTAGTAAATTGAACTTGAGTTTTAAGTAGTAAATTGTCTTTTAAGTAAAGTGTAAGTAATTATAAGTTTTTCACTTCTTACCCGCTCTTGTGTTCGTGTTTGTTTTCTTGTTTGTGTCTATGTTTGTCCAATCTCCCCAAATTAGACATGTCAGCATGTTGCACATCTGGAGAGCACAGACCCCGTGATCATGAGCCCCTCATAGGACAAGACATCATGGGTTCTACTCTCCAAAGGACTTTCTTTCCACTCAACCAAATCCTGAGGGGCCTACCCCTACGACTACCCCTGGGTGGACTTCCCACCATAGGCCAACTCCTCTCGGGCCTACCCTTGCGACTACCCCTCGAGGAACTCCTTTGCTACTAGTAGCCCATGCTCAGCCCATGGCTTCGTCGAGAGTGGCGACAAGTTTGTCGCATCCATGAGAAATGCAGAGGCAACGAGATTCTTCTCTCTCCTGTCCAAAGGACCTCGGCTATTCCCTCTCCTACACCCCTTGGGGGTAGATCCAGGACATTGATGGCTTTACCTACTCAACAACCATCCCCTGTAGCCCCTTCTGGGGGGTCATCACCTTGGCATACCCATCCAAAAAGAGTAGTAAGAGTCAAGGCTATTGTGGTGGCACGAGGGATATAGACGAGTCTGTACACTCACATCCCTATAGGTCTCCCCTTCCTCATGAGATGCAATACCAGTCAGGTGTCTTGGCCTCTCCACACACAAGATGCAACACCCCAGAGACCGCTTGCTCCTTAAGTGCTCGCTCCACCCCTTGCTCTAGCTCTGCTACTCCATCCACCATGAATCCTTCAGACTTTGTTTTCCCCAAGGACCTTTCCTTGAGAGTGAATAGCATTGGGGAGGTTATACAAGACAAGGACGAGAAGGTGGTCACAAGATACATGAGGAGGTTGGTGAGCACCCATTTCCCCAATGATTTATTCAAACCTTGGAACCAACAAGACAATAACTACAAGGATGTCTGCATGGATGCCCTTAATAGACAATTTCCAAATCCTAAAGGGTTTGAGTTTGATCGAAATGCCATGCTTACTTGCATGGGGCAGCTCCTTAGATCTCATAGATATGAACTAAGGGAGGCTGTTAAGGGGGGTAAGCACAAGCCAGACTGGGTGGACCCAAAGGATTGGAAAAGAGAGAAGAAGTTTTACAAGGAGAATCCAGATTCATTTGAGCCTCAGCAGAGGGTGGCGAGGATATGCCTAGAGACTGTAGGTCCTTCGCACCTTGAGAGCGGTGGCAGACTCGGCAACAAGGCATGGGTGGTAAGTATGTATTTATCTTCTACTAAATTTCTAATATGTTCAATCATTCAAATGTCTTGCCATTCATATCTAAGTAATCTGTGGTTGGAAGGCCTCTAGACAATGAGGAGTACAAAAGGGCATTCAGGATTGCAGCCAGTGCATGGTTTAAGGAGAAGGAGAGAGAAGGAGTCCACATCGATTGGGAAAGGGTGGCGGCGCATCATATGAGTATACCCTATTCGTCTTCGTTATCGTTTGACTATCACCATTGTCTTACCATCAACACTTTTAGTTTTTCTAACTTGTTTCATTCTTAGGGAGGCACATTTGACCCATTCAAAGATCAGACGAGACCAAGGGCAAGGAGGGTGAGGAGGAGCAATAGTAGCATAGGACATTTAGTGGCTCAATATTTCGGCACTTCTACCCTTTTGTAGTAGATTGCCTAGGTGGATTTGCCATTTTGGAGTTCTGCAAATTTTCCATTTTGTAGCGCATTACTTCGGGAGATTTACCATTTTGCAACACATTGCCATTACTTTGTAGACTTTCTTTACAAAATTGTAATGTAAACCTCCGCATTTGTAACATTTATTTGTGATTTTGATCGAAAGAAAAGATTGTGTGGGACAGGATGGGACTGAAATAGGCCCCATCCTACCCCACTTAATTTTTTTTAAGCTTCTATAAAAACATTTTACCGACACTACACTATATCGATGCCCATACCGACACTCTCAGGTGTATTTTATCGACAATGACATCGACACCCACACTGACGATTTCTTTGCAACGTCTACAGTGACAGACATTCCAACACTTTCCACTTGTTTTATCAAAAAAATCTTCATATTTAGCATTGGTATCGGTGTCAAAAAGCAGCCTGTGTCTTGTAGTGAATCCTTTTAAAACCTAAAATTCATATAGGAAGTTTGGTTGATACTTGAACTTTTGAGACATTACCCCATACACACTAACCAATGCAATTCACCAAAAGAACTTATAACTAAGGCCTCTTTGGCTACCTCATCATCAATTTTTCTATGCTTGTCAAGTCATTGATATTCTCTAACAAGCCTTATGCAATTAAAGGTCATCTCATTTGGAGAGATTCCCTCTTGTTCTATCTATCCAAAATAGTTCCAAGCTTAGTGAACCTCTCAAATTCGAAGCACTTCCATGCCTCAGCTCATGCACCAAATTTGGCACATATATCTAGATATTATATTGGACATCAATTTAGAGGCCCCATTCAATGTCCAAGCATCCAATAATGTATCCCAATCTTGAGATCTACTTCAAGTAAAGGTGATCTCATTTGAAAATAACCTCTCAAGATTAGGATGCAATCATATTAGTTTAAATTCTTTCCTCAATAAGGAAGCGTGTTAAGCACTTTTTGTGCTTGAGTCAATGCACCACAATTGGCATCTACTCAAAACATGTCAAATGTTTTTGAACCTACCTAGGACCTGAATCTAGTTAAGCAATTGATGTACAAAATTAGTTTTATAGCACATCAAATACTTTAGTACAACCTTAGCCCTTTGTCAATTACCCATATTCTCCAATAGTCAATTACTTTTCTTCTCCTATAGGCATTAAAGTTGCGAGTACATAATTTAGAAACAAGGCTTTATTTTGCATCTGCTCAAAATAGCTCACAGTTTCTTTAACCTACTGAAAGCAAGAAGCTTTTCAAGTACTTGTTGAGCTTGGCCGATTGAACCACTTTTGGGTTAGATACCTACAAAATCATTTACAACCACAACATTTCTTGGACTGTACTAACAATTCTTATATATCCTCTTGCATGTTGGAAATCTTACAAATATTAGTCGTATAGGCATAGGCTAAAGTAACTTCATGTAGTGAACATCATAGTGTTTTGAGAGAGGCCTTGACTTCTATTCAAAATAACTCCTCTTAGGAATACATGATATTGAAAATTCTAACTTGAATAGGAATCTCATCGATCATTGTCCACATCATATTTGACATACATAGAGCATACACATCTACAAAAGATTTTACCTAGCCATCTCATGATGAATTAATGAAGCACTCAGCAAGTGAACCACATTTTGCTCACTACATCCATTAAAATAGTCTCATACTTCCTCGCCCTCTGAAATTAAACCTAGGATACGCTATGTCCTGAACAAAAATCTCATCATGCACTTGATGCACGAAATCCAGTTGCACACTTGATGCACGACATCCAGTTTTCCCATTTGAATCACTCCTCCACGATTTTCGCTAGAATAATTTCAGTCATGCCGGAAGAAAATTTGTGAGCGCAAAGTTCGAAGGATCCACGTCAACGCCACAAATGGGAACAGTGGATCGCTAAAATAAGTGGGGTGAATTAACACGCCGCGTTGACAAAGTAACATCACCCCACTGATTACGCGCCTGCCAGTGCATATAAAGGTCGCTCCTGGGTTCGTTTCTATCGATCGCCCTTTCATAGCTACTACCCATTCCAGTACTCCCACTGCTGGTGCTGCTTGTGTCAACGCTGATTGCAATATGGCCAACATCGCGATCTTCGACCGTGCCACCCTCGCCTTCCTCGCCCTCCTCCTCCTCATCTCCACCTCCACTACCCACGCCACTATCTCCTGTGACACCGTCAAGTCCAAGCTCGGCCCCTGCCTTCTTTTCCTCTCCCGTGGCTCCCCTGCCCCTGCCAAATCCTCGGCTTGCTGCATCAACCTCGGATTTCTCCACTCTCGTGCAGCCTCGAGAGCCGACCGCCAAGCCGTCTGCCGTTGCTTGAAAGATGGCCAATCCTCCTTCAAAGTTAACCTGCGCGCCGCCAAGGCTCTGCCCGGAATTTGTGGCATTCCCTTCCCCTACACTCTCGGCCCAAACATCCAATGCGACAAGTAAAGATTTCATCCATCTGACTTTGACGTTCTGGCTTCCATTTAAATTTGCTTGTCCACCGTATGCTTTCTCCTTCCCTTAATTATGCTCGCCGCTATGATCTCAGTCATGCCCTTATGCTGCAGGATACACTAGCTGCAACTTTCCGGCCGTCGACGCGTCGCTCACCTGATCAATCGGATGACGAGGGACAGGTCTTACCGCTGTTGCACGAGCACTCGTTAGGATTAGTCGGGTGTGCCTTCATATGTATTCCATGTGCTGCATGGTGTTGGCCAGCTTGGACAGCTTTTGGATTTAATAAATGAGGAAAGGCAATTAATTGTTGAACGTCTCAATGGAGAATGTTACTAGTCTAGTGTCTCCTCTAGGCAAATTGCGTGGCCGTCGAGCAATACTCATGTCAAGATTGTATTGAAGCAAGTTTGTTTGTGTAATCAACAAAGGTCAGAAAGAAAATGAAAGGTAAACTACTGCGTGCCTTTTCCATTCGCTAAGAACTCTAAAGAATCTCAAACCCAACGTATCTTTATGTCTCTTTGATTACCTCTTCAACGTGTACGCCCATAATAATAAGACAACACGTAGCATCATAATAATACGCCCATAATAAAAAAGTGAAGCCAATAAAAGAACTACTCTAGAACTTCTGCTGTTGCTCGTCTATATGGTGTACGAAAAGAAACGCCATTAATTACTTACACATAAAACACTTTGGCTCTATGGAAAACAGCTAAAGGGTTGACACATGGGTAGTCACATGGGCTAGAATGGGCCATTTACAGGCACAAAAATGGTGGGCAGTGGCCAGTCTGTAGCATCATTTCATAGGTTAATGGGAGTAAAAGGGCTGCCATACTAGTTGAAAAAAGTTAGGTGCTCGTTGGCAGCATTACATTGATAAGGTACTTAGATTAGATGATAGTGGACTCAAGTTATGTAAAACTTGGCACTAAAGATCGTATCCATATACTCCATTCACTCAAGATATGTAAAACTTGACACTAAAGCTCGTATCCCTATAGTCCATTCACTCATCATGCAAGAGATGACTATATACACTAGGGATGCACTGATAATGGCATTTCAAGAACCCACGTTTTGATGTAGTATTTCTATAAACACTGCCCTTACATCGTCTAAGGCTATCACACTTTTCATACACTACAGCTCGTATCCCTATAGTCCATTCATTGAGAGGAGTATATGCACTAGGGATGCATTGATAATGGCATTTCAAGAAACCTCATTTTGATGTAGTATTTCTACAAACACTGCCGTTACATCATCTAAAGCTCCCACACTTGTCATACACATTTTCACACAGTAATATCTGACTCAACAATCTGACTCAACAATAGAGGCTTGAATCATTGGAATTTGTTCTAGGGTTGCTACACTCACAGATGCATCCATATCACAAATGAAGATGATCTTGTATAGCTATTGGCAATGGATGGGAGTTTGTTGTTGTTGCAAGGAATGCCCAAGAAAGTGCTAAATCTAAAGGATTAATTGGTCCAAGTTTTGGAGCATGTTGAACTCCCTACTTGTCCCACAAAAATTGTAAAAATACTCCATCTGATCTCCAACACAATAATAATTTGGAGGAGGTCAAGTCTTGCTCTTGCATTGGCTGAGAGTCCCCATATCCATAATTACTATTCGGGATGAGCATCTTTGCAAAGAAGCAACCAAATGTTTGGTACACTGAGGTGAGCTTGAATTTTCAAGGTGGAATAAATGATAGGGAAAGGGATTTCACCTCTTGCCTATGGCTGCTAGGCTCCTCCTTTGGACACTATGACCATGCAACATGCATCCAACTAGAGGCCTCCTCTGGGATGATGGCCACATTCATCCAACTGCTATTTGGACAACACATCAATAGCTAAGATAGAAGACAAACAAAGATAGAGACAAACAACTGCTCTTTGGACACCTCAATAGTTGAGATAGAGGAGAGACAAAGACACAGATAGAGACAAAGACAGTAGCAGTGTCTCCGTCCCCTCCAAATCCAAAGTTTATGTGAGTAACTTCGATTTCTCCCTCACCAATAGTGACAGTTGCAACTCAGTTGAACTTGAGGCCTCCTTTGGGATGATGGCCACATTCTGCTCTGCTGAGATAGAGGAGAAATGAAGACAAAGACAGAGACCTGCTCTTTGGACACCTCAATAGTTGAGATAAACCATAGGGACTTGCTTCATTGCCAAGCCCTACTTCCAGGTGAAGATTAAACTAGCCACACAAATCACACAATGCTTCAAATTCTAGTCCACATTTTCACAAAAAGTATACTAGCATAGATGCAAAGGTCTAGAGAGACATATAGCCAAATAGACAGAAGCTCCAAAATGAACTACATGAAGTAAAAGTTAACGTGTACCATGTGAACAGCCAAAAATCTAAGGGGCAGATCTATTCTATCTGATGCTCAATCTCCAAGTTCTGCCACATGCCCTTTGTAGGCTCTTCTTGGCTGCTAGGAAACCTGTTGGATTGCATGCTTGCTACCCCATAGCAGGGCTGTTTAAAAACTGAAATGGAGGTTGCTTGCTGTAGGCCCCTTGCTGCTCTGCACTGCAACCAATGGTGAGGTACTATTCTTGGACTAATCCTAGACCTTCCTACTGCTCCCGTCTGCACCCATAATATGAGGTACTATAGACCCTGATCTAGGCCTCGCTACTGCTCCAGTGTGTATCCAATACTGAGGCACATGAATAACTTTGCAAGGTCCCTAATGGGCCCTCTTATATCGGGCTGTTTGCCCTCTGAACTCACCGATAGCAGAGCCACAGAGTGGACTGACCCAATCCATGACACCCGACCAGTAGCAGCTTTTCATGCTCTAGAACAGCTGTATAGCAGGGCTACCCACTTCCAGGAGTACCCAAGATAAGGGATGACTATAATCCTGCAACATGGATGTTGGAGGTGACCTCAAATTCTATAGAGACCCACCTGCAAATAGATTTTGCACAGCAGTATACCAAAAGTCTGATCTCTTCGTGTATGAACTATTTCGAATCCTTTCCAGAGCACTAGTAGCATCTACCCATGAATTCAATGCAAAAAGCAATGCACATAGTGTCTCTTTAAGCCATTCATTTATGAGGCTGCTAGGTGTGAGATCAGAGAGTCATCAAGTTGTGTTTCAGATCAAACAGTCATCTACAACTCGAAGCATCTTCCTTGTTTCATGGCATGACTCTAATTATTTATTTTTCCTTTTAGTCTCGAGCATTTTCTAAATGACAGAAGCTTAGAAATGACAGCTGAAAGGGTAATGCACTACTTAAAAGAGTTTCCATGTAAACATCGAAGCTTTTAACAAAAGCTTTTATGTGAATCCACATGTTAGCTTACATGTTTAATAAGTGCACTCTGTGGTAGTTTAAGTACTATGCTTTAGATCAGTATGGACAGTTTAAAGTCTTAAGTCAGAAGACTTGAAATGATGTAACAAGCACACAAAGGATGGGTACAAACTTTGCAAGATCCCCTAAAAATCTATTGTTTGTGAAAGAGGATGAGTTCAGAAGTCATGACCAACACTTTGTCCTTTTTCAGAAGGTGGTAGACCACATTGCATCTGCAGTTCCTTGAACCTTTCTACATTGAAGTGCCTATTTTCATAAGCTTCCTTTGCTTGGAAGAAACAAGTGTACACATCAAATCTTGAAAAGATGGATTTCTAGAGGTAAGAATGAAATACAAAAAACCAGCTATGAGGCCAAGAGATGATACAAAGAATGCAATGGGTTCCATCAAATCCCATGATAACTCCTAGAAAGTGAGGCGAAAGAAAAGTAAGGTCTGCATTATGACGACCACCAGAGCTATTCAGAACATTTTGCGCGCTTTCCTTAGTGCGATTCTATCAATCTCTTCTTTCTCCTTTTGCACACCACTCACATTCCTCTCCTAATTGCAAGGTTATCCTCGCAGTTTCTAGCAATCATATAGTTTCAACGTGAAAACAAATGGAAGATGAATACACAAGGCAACTAAGACTTACCAGGCAAAGACGATTGAGAGAATAGCACCAAGACAATAGCAGCTGATAGCGATAGAGAAAATAGCACTAGGAGCAGTCGTTGCTGCTATGGCGATGGTGAAACAGGAACAATAGCAAGCTTTGATGATCGCAATGACATGAAATTTCAAAAGAAGGAAATCTAGTAGGGTGGATGACAAAACAGAGCAAGACAGCGATTTGACTAAACAGAGCGAGAAGGCAGTTCGACGAGACAATGGGAAGCAAAGTTTGATTTGGAGGGAGTTTCTTGAATCAATAAAAAATGAAAATGAAAATATAAACCTGAACCTGACACATGGCTTCACCAGAGGGCAGATTTCCTTTTTATGTCACAATGCTACTTGCCTAAAGAAAATGAAAGGTAGACTATTGCATGCCTTTTCCATTCACTACGAACTCTAAAGAATCTTAAATGCAACGTATCTTTATGTCTCTTTGATTACCTCTTCAACGTGTACGCCCATAATAATAAGACAATACGTAGCATCATACTAGGGGTGCGTCCTACAGTGACTACGAAAACTCAAGACCGCATCAAGCTATCCACACAATAAGCCCACTTATCACGCTAGCATAAAAGTAGCAGGTAGAGACCAAAGCAGAGCCATGATAACCCATTAACCAACGCGGTCTTGTATAAATAGTAATTTCTTTTTCAGTTCAATATTAGTTATTTTTTGCTACTTTCTCTAAAACAACATGCGAGACATACAATCTCTTGTGTTAGACCATATTCTATTCTATTGTGCCTTTTGCCTTGACGGAGTTGAAGAAACATGCGAGACAATATATGCAGCAAGCAGACTCTCTTGACACGTTACACAGAAAACAAATCGTATGGATTAGATATGTGCAATGTATATTGTCTATGAATGGCTTAGTAGGAGTAAGATTCACCATTTCAGCCACAACAAGTGCTTCCAAACTAGAAAATTCATGCATATTTGCTAGATAGAACTAACCATTTTGTCCTCTTTGTCTAGAGAATTGTATTTGCTATATAGCTATCTAGGAAATGTGAGCCTTTATATGGAGAATCAACTGGAATTTTCCTTTCTTATATAGGAAATTTGAGTACCTATATTGTGCTATCTAGTAAATGTGACTTTGTATATGGAGAATAGATTGGATTTCAAGTTTGTTATATAGTGAATTATATTTCCCATATTGTACAAGTATATTGCTATGTAGTAAATGTGAGTTTTTATATGGAGAATAACGTGAATAGTTTGCTATGTAGGGAAGTGTATTTCCTATATAGCCCAAGTATGTTGCTATTTAGGAAATGTGAGTTTGCATATGGAGAATGAAGTAGCATCTATAATTCCTATATAGAAAATGAGGTTTTTATCAAGCAAATTGGAGAGAATGTATCTATCTATTACCTATTAACCATGGACAAAGGAAAAAAGAAGCAAGGACACTTGGCAACTTGGAGACCAAGAGCATGCCATATATCCAAAATTTGAGCCTTTGGACCTTTGAAACTACTCTCCTTCATTTGAGAATTTTGAATTGGAAATGATGCTTGAAACTACCTTCACAATTTTTGAATTTGAAGCAATGCATACCTCATGACTGTTTACAAAGACTGACGTTTTAATAGTTAATAAATTATTTGAAACTTTGCAAACATTAAGCAGCAGTCTTTTGTGAACTAGATATGCCACAATACATGATTCATGCAATTCAATCACATCCGTCCATAAAATTGACCAAGGTTGGACGCATCTACATCTATTTATGACCTTCAAGGGACAAAACATGAATTTCGTAAGAGATATAACTAGATTACATGGTTTTTGCAAGAAATATAACTAGATTCAAGGATGATTCCTTGATGATTCACGTTTAAAACATGCATACTTTGACTGAATATCTAGTGTTGTAATGATTTACATTTTGAATGTGCATAATGCAACTTCATACGTTAATCCAATTCTACAGTGTCATTCAAGATCCTATTCAATCTGCCTTGTATCACAAATAGTAGAGTCTTCTAGCTTGTCACCATCATATTTTAAGACTTCCTTGTTGGGTTCTAAATCCAAAATGCATACATTTAAATCAATTTGGATTTGATTATTGTATCTTTGAGGGCCCAAAACACACAATGGTATTTGTGGCTTCATTGGTCTAGAAGGCGATGAGGATGAGCCAAACACAAGCCTTCTAGTTGAGGTCCAGACCTCAACTTACTACAAGCCCAAACAACTCGCAGTTGATCTCCTCGATTGACTAAGTTAAAATATAATTGAGGGCTATCTAAAGAATTCCTCACATAATTTTTCCTAGGAAGAAATAAAACTACTTTAAACTAAACCCTGTAGAGGGTGCTAGAGGATGATGCTCATATTGGCATCAAGGAAGACCGGCTTACAGCTATGTGTTACATCAAATACACATTTTGTGATTGGTGCATTTGATCCAAGATGAGCTATTAGGTCCATAATCTCAAAGTTTTGTCTTCTAAGCCTAGGTATAGCAAAAGGTTAGACATGGAATCTAAGAACATTGATGATTATGTAAAGCACTAAATCCCACTTTGCATGAAGGTTTATTAATGATCAAAGTCAAGTCTTTTAGTTGAGGACTCAAACTCCTATTCAAGTGGGGAAATTAGTTATGTCCATGGTTACCTAAACAATAGCAAGGGTCATTCTAACCCTTACTTTTTCCTATTACCACAACAAGGGTCATAGTAACTCGCTTGTTCTTTCAAGTATGACAATGTCCACAAAGACCAGTCACCTCTAGAGTTGAGAGCAAACTACTTGTTGTTTTATAACTTTGTTGATAACCAATGTCTTTGGCAATTGTAACAATCAACCAGCAAGCTTAAGTCTTTATAGAGGAATCTCTTTGGTTAGCAAGTCATACTCCTTAGTATAGAGTGAAGGTAAAAAAAGAGTAAAAAAAGAAGCTTTGAGGGATGATCGAATAGATTTCAATATCTCTTCTAGATGTGCAAATTCATCCCTCCAAGTTGCTACTATTTTATTTGTAGATTTTGACAATTTGGAGGTCTTAATGGTTGATCAAGTCAACTAGAAATTGGGGCCTTTGACCTTGACTAAAAGTTTTCAGTATATTTACTCTTCTTGAGCATTAGAACTCAGTTATGGAACTCATGGGTGTCATTGTACTTTGCATTTATGGAGATGACTTAGTGGTGTATGTAGCATATCTTATGATGTATGCAACTTCATTGCATCTATATGGGGATGATATGATGATTGTGCTCTCAAATAATATGTTCTCAAATTCTACATTTTTTATTCTATTTGTCAAACCTTGTAATGCATTAGACACTACCCATGTGGTAAGACCTTGCCTAGAACTAGATACTTTGCTTCACATTGACAAAAAGATTATGCTTTGATATACTGAGAAGATACACAAAGAAGGAAAGCTTTGCTTCATTGACACCAACCACAATGAAATGGACAAGCAAGTTTATGATTCTGATACAACAGTGGCTTGGAAATGGGGATGGAAAAGGATTGCTATCAAGGGGGGAATATTCCCCACATCTCCAAAATATTAGAATTTTTGTGTGTGGTCAATAAGGGTTCTCTACCTTGGGATGTCCCCCTTAAATGATTGTTAGTCTCATGTGTGAGATTTACCTTGTCAGACATATGGGAACTTCCCATACATAGTCATGGTACAATCTCCCAATTGTAAACCAAGAGACCAAATTCAAAGTGAGATCATGTTCGGGTGAGGTTGCCCAAAAGAGTGTACTCTTGATAAAAGTTTCAAATCCTGGTGAATGTTCCAAACATTTATTTTTATTATGGCATACAAACTTTCTACACCAATATAAAAGTTTCACTTCTTAATGAAACTAACATGAAAAAATTATCCTTGGAAAGGGCCAAGCATGGGAAGTGCTAATATGGCTTCTTGGACTACCGAGAGGGATGTTTGGAGGGAATATGCAAGGCCGGGTGAAGGTGGTTACAGTTTGACTCAATGCACCCTATTTCAAAAGATGGTGCAAAAATGATGGAATCCAAGCCCACAACTCTCTTGACTATCCTGGTCATATATAGATTGACAATAGTGGGAATATTGTATAGAGATGGATGTACAAATTATGTAGTCTTGGCATGATCATCTTGGACATTTCTTTGAGGACAGGAATGAGTATGTCTCTATTGTTAAGGAGACCTCTATTGTTCAAGAATAGAGAAGGGTTGTTTGCCTATCCTAGAATCAAGGAATTAGTCAAAGATATGCAAGCATGGAGATGGTGGGAAGAGTGGAGCATTCATGCCTCATCTGCAAGCCATGGCCATGAAAGTATTATCACAACCTTGTAGCAACTCCGTTAGTGAACGAAACTGGAGTAGCTATAAGTTTGTGAATTTTGTCACAAGGAGTTGCTTCACATCACAGAGATTAGAGAAATTTGTATACCTCTATGATGCAAATGGTAGAGTGTTGGGCAATGTAAAAGGGGAGTGCACTGATGGTGATATGCCAAAGTTGGTACACACAGATCTCCAAGACCCCTTTCATGATGTTCCTATGCTTACACATCCTGAACCAAATTCTAGTGATTTAGAAGAAGAGGTGGTTGCATGATGTACATTGGTATGTGCTAATAAGTTCTGTGAAGCACTCTACAATGAATGCACTCTACAAATATGCATGTTGACTATGCAATGATCATCCATGAATACATGTTTTGCACGTCCTTGCTTGCTCACATTGAGTTTGCAAATGGATGAGCACTTTTTCTATTTTCACGCTATAATGCAATCTTTCATCGTTCTTTTTTATCATCGTTTTATAATGCAATTCATTTAAAATACAAATGAGATCTTGTGGTTTAGTGTTCTTTTTATCATCGTTTGTTAATGCAACTCATTTAAAATGCAAATGAGATGTTACAATTTATCGTTCATTTTTATATTGTCATCATACATATATGTCCTTACAGTGCACCTCATGACTTGGGTCATTGTTTGCATGGGTGTAGCCATTTTTGGTGAGGTTCAGGGACTTTTCTATATATAGGTATCTTGCATGACCCATAACTTATGCATTGCTCAACGGAATTTGGCAAACTTTGTCTTCAAGTTGTAGTGCACATTCTAAACTTGAACATGAGAGCAAAAGTTATGGAATAAGTATTTGGAACGAGACTATTAAAGCATTACGAGTGCTATGTTGCATGTGAAGCATGCATGCTGAAAACTATAGGATATAGCAATTTATTCAAAAACATCAAAATTTTGTTCTATACATACATGCAACCAAGTAATCATTCTAAAGTACACTATGTGAGCTTCTCCTCAACCCAAGGACACACCTAAAGGAGATAATTATGCATGGGTTAATGGGCCTCCAATGTTGTGCCAAATTGATGCATACCCATTTGAGGGGCACGCTCCATAACCTTTTTTATTGTTGAAAACTAAAACTGATTGAAAATTTGGAATCCAAACTATTGGGACTAGTGCATGGTGGTCTTAAAACATTGATAGTTGTTGGTATTGGTATCTAGATTCACCCTAAAATGGAAGAAGTTGGAAAAGTGCAATTTGTGCATGTGCAAAGATATTTTAATAAATCCAACACTATTTACAAATTTTAATTGTTTCTTTTTCCATGCATTGCTTGCTATATGGTTCATAAGCATGGCAAAGGTCATTGCATTTAATAATACACATCATTAAACCTGATAGCATGCCCTTTGGCCTATTTGTGTTTTGAAGCATTTTAGGCCACATTGCACTTGTTTGGGATATCCAAGTCTGGTGATGTGTATCGCTGAAGGTGGGAAAAACTGACGATTGAAATTTTGCTACTCCCACGAATTTTCAATTTTCACACCTCCCGCCCATCAAATCTTGGAAGATTAAGCACGTGCAACCTACCCCCGTGCCCTGCAACCCACACACACCTCGACATGACCTTGCGCAAACTTTCATTTTCCATTGTCTTCTTTCGGGTAAGTTTTCTATTCTTTGGTTGCCTCACCAGCTGGCTTCTATGGGTCTATTCTGGACTGATCGTGGTCATGGCGTCAATGGCAACATGCAGCTCGCCATGGCTTGCAAGAAAAGAAGACATCAGCTGCAAAACATGAAAGCCAAAAAGCTAGGTCAAGGCATAAGGAACACATTGCAGGTCAAGAAAAGCATTGGCACGGTATTGAATCAACAATAGAAGACACTTTTGTAACATCTGCAAAGGGAGAAACAATGAGAAGAAACAAGACTCCTTGCAGAGCAGCACACAGAAGCGGTTGCAGATGCATGCATTTTATCATTTCAATCAGAGCAAAGAACACAAGCTGTGGTGTCATGATTGGTGGGAGCATTTGAGGCAGTAACATCAGGCCATTCAAGTGATTACCAATCTCAAGTCTTCACAAGCTTTAGCCTGCACCCTAAAGTTCATAGAGTAACAACCCTACCAACACCTCAGGAGATGCACACCCAAGAGGTGATGCTCTCTAACCTGAGAAGTCACCTATAGAAAGTGAAAGGGGTGCATAGCTTAGATCAACTAGCTGCAAAGAGGGTGACATTAGCTATGTTGGTGTCCCTTGAAACAAAGGAGAAACAGCTTGGGCGCACAATAGAATAGACATCTATAAGAAGCAGATAAGATGCAAGGTGTTTGAGGAGCACATCGTACACATGCTAAATACAACATAGGTCAGTGGTGCCTAAACTAGCCCAGTGGTTATTTGTGATTGAGCTTTGGGATAGTTTACTTGTTTAATTTCTTAAACTAGGCTTGGACTAAATGTGATTTTTCTAAACTAGCCTAGTGGTTGGAACATCATGCAACCGTAGGCTGATTTAGCTCAATCGCCAGTTATGTGATTGTCATGAACCAATGTGGTTGAGCAGATATTAGTTGTTGTCCAGCCCGGTGGCATGGTTGAGCAAAATTAACAACAATATATTTCACAACATATATTGTTATTTTACTAAACTAGCCCGATGGTTGTTTGTGATTGAGCTTTGGGATAGTTTACTTGTTTAATTTCTTCAACCAAGCTTGGATTAAATGTGATTGTCCTAAACCACCCCGATGGTTGGAACATCATGCAACCGTAGGCTGGTTCAGCTCAATCGCCAGTTATGTGATTATCCTGAACCAGCATGGTTGAACATACGGTTGTTGTCCTTCCCAGTGGCATGGTTGAGAAAAAATTAATAGCAATATATTTTGCAATATATTGTTACTTTACTAAGCTTTGGGATAGTTTACTTGTTTCATTTCTTAAACCAGGCTTGGACTAAGCATGATTGTCCTAAACCACCCCGGTGGTTGGTACATCATGCAATCGTAGGCTGGTTCAGCTCAATCACCAGTTATGTGATTATCCTGAACCAGCGTGGTTGAATAGACATTAGTTGTTGTCCTTCCCGATGGCATGGTTGAGCAAAAATTAACACCAATATATTTTGTAATATATTGTTACTTTACTAAATTAGCTCGATGGTTGTTTGTGATTGAGCTTTGGGATAGTTTACTTGTTTCATTTCTCAAACCAGGCTTGGACTAAATGTGATCGTCCTAAACCACCCCGGTCGTTGGAACATCATGCAACCATAGGCTGGTTCAGCTCAATCACCAATTATGTGATTATCCTGAACCAGCGTGGTTGAACAGACATTCGCTGTTGTCCTTACTAGTGGCATGGTTGAGCAAAAATAAACGATATATTTCGCAATATATTGTTACTTTACTAGACTAGCCCTGTGGTTGTTTGTGATTGAGCTTTGGGATTATTTACTTATTTCATTTCTTAAACCAGGCTTGGACTAAATGTGATTGTTCTAAACCACCCAATGGTTGAAACATCATGCAACTGTAGGCTAGTTCAGCTCAATCACCAATTATGTGATTTTCCTGAACCAGCATGGTTGAACAGACATTAGTTTTTGTCTAGCCCAGTGGCATGGTTGAGCAGAAATTAACAGCAATATATTTTGCAATATATTGTTATTTTACTAAACTAGCTCAATGGTTGGAACATCATGCAATTGTGGCTACTTCAGCTCAATTACCAGTTATGTGATTGTCACGAACCAGTGTGGTTGAACAATAACCAGCCTGGTGGTTGAAATTATTGTGTTTCTTAGTACTTAAATTCGTTAAATTTAATTTCCTACTATTCGGATCATATACCACTGTTAAATTGTGCAATTTAGAAATGAAAAGCAATATATTGTTATTTTGTAATGGTGAAATTCAGAAATGAAAAGAATATACTTACTATTGTCTAATATGTGAAGCTGAGACCGTAAAGCTAAACCATCTCAGTGGTTGAAATTGTGACAGTGTCCTAAATCATCCCAGTGGTTGAAATTGTGACTGTCCTAATGTGTCATAAACCAGCTCAGTGGTTGACAGCTCGATGATTAAATTTGTGACTGTCCTAAACCAGTGCAGTGATTGAAAAATGTTTTGCTTCATTATATACTTTAATTCGATTGTGTTGAGCATTGTAAGCCCTAGTACATTAGATCTCCTCCCATAATATATAAAAATAGGTAATGGAGCTATAACTCCAAGAACCAGTGTGGTGGTCTCTCCAAGACAACCTTGAATTCTAGGCAATGACAGATGGTCTCGCCAGAGACTGCACTGAGGCAATGCTCAAAATGATAGATTGCATCTCATTATTATGCCAAAAATCAGCACGGTGGTCTCTCTAAGCCAACCTATGATTTGCATGGGATGCAGGCAAAGAAGCGGCAAAAGGTTGCATGATGACACGTGGTCAGGTGAGAGACTGTGCTATGGTGGCAGTATTCAGAGTGATAGATTGTGTGAGAGGTTGATTGTAATCCATGTTACAGCATCATGGGCATCATTGAGTTTTTCTTGAGGGCATTCTAATTGGTGTTTAAATAGAGCTTGCTTAATAACATCACCGCATCCATCATGTTCACCCTTGCCATGGCTAGACCCAAAGAAATTCCACATCATGTCTAGACCGATCAGGGATTTGAACCTTGAGACGAAGTAGAATCCACATGCTGATTTAAATTGAGACGCCACACCATTTGACCACACCCAATGTTGTTTTATATTTTCTACATGGGGATTTTCCTTTTTCATCCATTCCAATGCAGTAGAAAAGCATGCTGCACAAATAGGGTGTCATGTTCCCTATCATCTGAAATGTAGAAATAATACATGCATTGCACTAACCTGGGCTCTTATGAGTTAGCAAGCAGACTGGCATCAAGCCTGGAGGAATCAAGCAAATGACTGTACGTTATATGCACAAGAATTATTATCTACTTGTTGTACTAGTGAGCACGTTGTATCTCACCTTGTTCTTGAAAATAATAATTTTTTGCAAAATCTATGATAGATACAATAGTGTCACGGGGAAAATTCTCAAGGCACGTACTCAGCTACTTATCTTGCTAGTTGGCCATGAAACTGTGAAGCACATATTTTGGGATGGATAGAACCGTGTGACCTATATACAAGCTCCCTTGGTTCGGTGCTCTTATATGACACATCCATCTTTTTTTATCGGATCCTTCAACATTGACATTTTCAAATCTCCTCCATTTTAGAGCATCGTTGTCTTCCCTCATTTCATTTGGATAGACATTAAATGTCTTCTTCTTTGGCTTCAAATTGCAACACTTGCATGTGCCACAAATGCATTCAATCATGTGCCACCCACGGTCTCCCTTTGGATAAAACCACTGGCTCCCACAAAGACCTTAGGCTACAAAACCTGCCCTCCCTTGCAACACAGGATGAGGATCCAGGTGGCTACAGACTGTGCATTCATTGGGGAGGCATCCCCATGGAGCAATGCTCCGACACGACCATATCTCAAGTCATTCATAGCTTATCGAGGCAGGTCAAAGTCTATGTGTGTTTTGCAACAACAAACATGTAAGAAGTGCAAAATGGAGCAACTAACCTATGGTCACCGTTCGGCCCAGAGCCACATCCAGGATCATCTGAGGCTCCAAACGAACCCCGCAACCCCAGAGTGGGCTACCCTAGGAAATGCTCCATCTACCCTTAGTGCGGTCAGTCATGGGATGCCTTCCCGCACTTGCATGTAGCCTAGTTGGCGGTCTGCCAACTCTATCTAAAGCCGTCCAGCCATCAGGCCACACATGGCCCCCATCTGGTGTCCAAACCAGGAGCTACCGGATAACCGAGCTACTCAAATGCCTTCTCCTCATATGGGGGGCTTACAAGTAGAGTTAGCTGGTTCCTGCGTAGTTACACGAGAGTGTCTCCATTCGTGGCCCAGAGCTATCTAGGATCCTCTGAGGCTCCAAACGGGCCCCACAACCCGAGAGTGGGCTACCGCGGGAAATGTTCCATCTACCCTCAGTGCGGTCAGTCATGGGATGCCTTCCCGCACTTGCATGTAGCCTAGTTGGCGGTGTGCCAACTCTATCTAAAGCCGTCTAGCCATCAGGCCACACATGGCCCCCATCTGGTGTCCAAACCAGGACCTACCGGATAACCGAGCTACTCAAATGCCTTCTCCTCATATGGGGGGCTTACAAGTAGAGTTGACTCTACCGACTTATATGCCCATAGTATCTTCTCCTTTTGTTGGGATTCCTCTTCGTCCTGCTCTTTGTGCTCTATACATCTTCGAGCCTCTTTCATGTCCTGCCAAAAGAAACCTACATCATGAGCTTGACAAGTACCTTAAAGGGGCAGAAAAAACAATAGCCGAGGAAATTAATAATCACTGTCTGTGCTGACTCCTAGTAATACACCCACCACTGAAGCATGTCCTCCTTGCAACTATTTTCCTCCTCCTCCGGGTCTATTTCTGTGAGGATGCCATACAACATCATTTTCAAATAGAACAAAAGCATTCGAAAGTCTTTTAGGTATGCCATAAATTCGTAGTAGGTGGATCAGTGTACAGAGTTTTGGGGCTAGATTTCATAATGGGCTCTTAGTTGTGTCTGCACTGGACTTAAATATAGGGAGAAAGTTCATTGAGCCCCCGACCTTCTCATTTTTTAGTCTCATGTTAGTCGTCTAATTAAATCTTTCATCTCACATTAGTTGTCTAATTGAAATCTTTTGTGGTACAATAGTTCACTAATCAAAATCTTTTAGTCTCACATTAGAGATCTAATTGAAATCTTTTGTCTTACATTACGTGTCAAAATTAAAATCTTTCATCTCATTATTATCATCATGTTGGCGTGGATCAAAGGACACTATCTAGTCACTTAGCTCAGAAAACATTGCCCAAGTAAACTCTGGAGAAGATTAACAATTCAATAGATTACACATAGATTACATAGATTACAATCTCAAAGACTCCTTCCCTTCATGTCGCTTCCTCTCTCCTTGATTTGAGCTTCCTCGTTGCAGGCTCGGCCCTTTTCTCTCCTTTCTAGAAGGGGGCTAGTTCCTCCCTTAGGCTCCTTTTCCTCGCAATCAGGTTCTCTTGGCCTTCTTCAATTTGAGCTCCTTGTCTTTAAGATCTTTTGCCCAAATGGCAAATTGAGGTGCAGCATCTACTTTCTTGTCGTAGATAGCTGTAGCAAGCAGGCATATTTGATCTATCCATGACCCGGGCAATGGCAAATGGCATTCTCTACATAGCGATTTTGTATGCACCCACACTCCAAAGAAAAAAATGTGCATAAGGTGGTAGCATGCAGGCCATCGGATAGAGCAATCATCTATGATGGGGGTATGTCAAACCATGCATTTCAGACCCTGCTGCATAGTAGGATAGGCATCCGATTAAACTATTGCAGGCGTCATACCACAGTCTTACTCTATACATGATGAAGTTACTTCTTGATTCCTTCCTCCCTCGTCCTAAGGCTACAAATGTTCTTCATCTCCTCCACTTTTTGCTCACTATATGCAACAACTGCATCAGAATCCCTCAGCATCTGTTAAACTTTTGTAAATTCCTGAAAAACTTCTTCAGGGGCAGTTTCCAAGACTTCCACTCTAGTTTGGACATCTTGCAGAGTGAGGGACTACTTTTCATAATTGTCGAAAGCCATGGCAAGCTTGTGCAAACATCTATCGTGATCTTCTTGGTATTGTAGGTTGCTCTTTGGACTTCCAACAGTATTTTGAAACAAAAACCCTCACTGTGGTGGCTGCTGCAAAGTTCTCCATCGCGATGGCTGGAACTTACTTCAGCATGGTGGCTGCTCTCTGCATCCTTTTTGGCTTAGGGAGCTGCCTTGTTGTCTTCTCCACACCAAATACTCTTTGCCCCATCCTTCCTGGCCTCGAAGCTCTCTCGTAGTTCCTGCATCACCTTTTGGGTTTTTGCATTCTCCCTTTTCAGCTCCTCCACCATATGGTCTTTTTCAATATTCAATGAGTTTCGCATGTTGTAGAGCCATTTGTAAAGACCCTCCTTTTCAGCTCTCTGATCTTTAAGGTCCTTTCGCATCTTTTCTAGCTCCTTGTCTGCCATGTCCCCATCATTTCTACATTGCTCCCCTACTCATCTTCTACTCACCCACTCATCTTCAGCATGCCTAGTTGGCCCCCCCCTCGATGCTCTGTGATTCCAATAATATCTGCCTTCACATATAAGGTCATTGCATTGCACTCGCATGGAATAGAAATGGTCGCACTAGTGGAGACTCTTCGTTCCCATAAGCGACTCCCCATACATCTGAATGTCATCACCTTGGATAACATGTTCACAGAAGGCCTCTTTGTGGCTATGCTGTATGGGTTCCCCCTAGATGTCAATGAAGCCCTCAATATATTTAGAGTAGAGTACTCTCGACTAACTGGGGGGGTGATTAATTGAGTCCTGGCAATGTGCATGGTCTTCAGCCTCTCCATCGTATCCTCCTTTGGCTCCCACAAGCTAGACTGGCTAAAAACTGAGTTGTACAAATTCCTCATTGTGACAAAATATGAAGAGGGGAGAGGAGAAGAGTGGAGATGAGGAGAGAGGGCACAGCTAGAGAGCACACCACCAATGACTAACTGTACACTAGAATTAGTTGAAAAAATAGAATATATACAAACCCTTTTAGGGTTAGGGTTAGGGGATCTAACCCTTTCCTTTATAGCACTCTATAAGGTTAGTGCTATGCACATATGATCACGTGATGGTGCTATGCACACATGATCACATGATGTTGAGCGTGAACTCTCAACACCTTCCCTCAAGATCAACATCATGAAGTAGGCCTTCCCTCAAGATGATGATTCTGGGGAATCGAAGAAGGACTGAGCATTACATTCCATCACACCCCTTTAATGGGAATGTCCTTCCTCTGCATCAAACCAAGAGCTAGTCGGTGTTTCTCGAATAGCTCTTTACCGAGTGGTTTGGTAAAGATGTCTGCAACATTTTCTTTGCTATCACAATGCTGCAGTGTGATGTCACCAAGTAACACTCTTTCTCTGATGAAGTGCGATCTGACATCAATGTGCTTTGTTCTGGAGTGATATACTAGATTTTTGGCCAATGCTTGAGCCGATTGATTATCACAGTATATTGTTGTTGGCTTTGACTCATCAAAGTAATCTGTTTCTGACAATAGTCTTCTGAGCCATATAGCCTCACATGCACCTGTAGTGAGTGCTCTATATTCTGCTTCAGTCGAAGACAAAGAAACAGTTGGCTGTTTGTTTGACAACCATGATATAGCACCTTGACCAAGGAAAAATGCATATCCCTGTGTCGATCTCCTGGTCTCATGATCTCCAGCATAGTCACTATCATAGTATCCATGCAACCGTGGATGACTTCCTCTGTATTCTATCCCAAATTGTCTTGTACCTCTGATGTATCTCAAGACTCTTTTGGCTGCATTCCAGTGAGACTGTTTTGGATTTGCCATAAACTGTGCTAGTGAGCTTACTGCATAACAAATATCTGGCCGTGTGATTGTCAGATATATAAGAGATCCAATGAGTTGCCTGTAGTATCTGTCATTGACTGTAGGCTTTTCTGAATCTTTAGTAAGTTTAAAACTCTGTTCCATGGGAGTGGCTGCAATCTTGCAATCTGCCATATGAAACTTCTTCAGGAGACTGTCAACATATTTGAGCTGACTCATGAATGTGCTATCTGAATCTCTCCAGAACTCAATTCCAAGACAATAGTGCATAAGTCCAAGATCTTTCATGTCGAACTCTGCAGATAAGTCTTGTTTTAGCTTTCTGATGAAGCTATCCTTGCTTCCTGTCACAATCAGATCATCTACGTACAAAAGTGCAATAGTAATATCTTCCCCTTGAACTTTGTAGTAGAGAGTATGATCTGCATTGGACTTCATGTATCCCAGATCAGCAAAATACTTGTCAATTCTGCTGTACCAACTTCTAGGTGCTTGCTTTAAGCCATAGAGACTTTTCTTGAGATGGCAAACCTTGTTCTCCTGTCCTGGTTCAACATAACCGGCTGGTTGTTGCATGTAGACTTCCTCGTCTAGATAACCATTGAGAAATGCATTCTTGACATCGAGCTGATACACATTCCATTTACTGAGTGTGGCTAGTGATATCAAGAACCGTGTGGAATCCATCTTTGCTACTGGAGCATAAGTCTCATCATAATCTTGGCCATATTGTTGTGCAAATCCTTTTGCAACTAATCTGGCTTTGTATCTCTGAATACTGCCATCTAGATTGTACTTACTTTGTATACCCATTTGTTGGCTATGGCCTTCTTTCCTGGTGGAAGGTCGCATAATTCCCAAGTGTTGTTTTTATACAAAGCATCCATTTCTTCATTCATTGCAGTTTGCCATTCTGGCTTATCTACTGCGTCTTCGAAGTACACTGGCTCTTCTGTAGCCATGATGGTAGTCATAAGAGCATAGTTGGTGGTTTCCACCTGAATTGCTTTGCCTTTCTGAGCATATGTCAATCTGGCTGGTGGTCTGCTTTCCCTAGTAGACCGTCTGAGCTGTTGTGACGCTGATTGGGGTGTTGCTGGCAATTCTTGCTCTTCTTCATCAACCTGTTCTGTAGATGACTGTGAAGTCGATGCTTCTATCTCCTGTGTAGGTGAGGTTTTCCATTCTGATTCCTCATCGAAGATTACATCTCTGGAGATAATGACTTTGCGGTTGATGGGATCATACAATTTGTATGCTTTACTTTCTTCACTGTAGCCAACCATGATGCATTTGCGTGACTTCGCATCCAATTTCCTGCGATGATCATCATGTATGTGGGCATATGCTATGCAACCAAATATGCGGAGATGCCCAATGCGTGGCTTGTGTCCCGTGAATGCTTCATAAGGAGTCATACCTTGTATCGGTTCGGTAGGAAGCCGATTAAGCAAGTAGTTAGCTGTAGCTATTGCTTCTGCCCAATACTGATTCGGAAGATGCTTTTCACTAAGCATTGCTCTAGCACTGTCTGCTAAAGTCCCATTCTTCCTTTCAGCTATTGCATTTTGCTGAGGAGTATCTGCACATGTGAATTGTCTTCGAATGCCGTGAGTTTTGCAAAAGTTCATGAAGGCTGAAGACATGTATTCACCTCCTCTGTCTGATCTCATGACCTTGATCTTTCTACCTGTTTGGTTTTCTACCATGGCTTTGAATTCTTGAAATCTGGCAAACACTTCAGATTTCTCTTTCAGAAAGTAGACCCAACAATATCTGATGTAGTCGTCGATGAAGGTCAAGTAATAAAGTGAACCATTGATGCTGCGGGTCTGGGCATAACCCCATACATCTGTATGAATTAAATCAAGAATACCTCGTGAACGAGAGGTACTTCTGACAAAGTTGGTTCGCTTTTGTTTGCCGAAGCAGCATGCTTCACAAACCTTTCCAAGAAACTGTAGCTTCGGAATCCCAATTGCCATATTTTGATTCCTTAGATCTAACAAGTACTTGAAGTTGGCATGACCATATCTCTTGTGCCATTTTGCAGATAGTGGCATCTGTTGCATTTGAGCTGACATGGCATGTTTATCTGGTACTGTAGCTAGCATCCTGTATAAGCATCCTTCCTTGACACCTTTTGCTACTAGCTAACCTCTTTTGGATTTGTCTCTGATAGTGCATTCATCACCGTCGAAGATGACTTTGTAGTTGTGTTCCGTCATTTGACCTACTGACAAAAGGTTCTTGCTGAGCTTCGAAACATAGAGCACATCTTTGACTAATCCTTTTGTACCATTGAAATTGTTCATAGGGATAACACCTGTCCCTTGAACCGGATTCGGTGTATTGTCTGCTGTATAGATGACATTCTTTTGACCTTCTAATGGCTTCATTTCTGTGAACCATTCCTGATGATTTGTCATATGAGATGATGCACCGCTGTCGATGTACCAAGGATCCTGTTCCACTTGGTCGACTTGATAATTGAAATCTTCTTTGGGATTGAAATCAGTGTCTAGGTGCATTGTATCAGTCTGATGCAATTCCTCACTTGCAAGAAACATATTGCCATGTTCATTTGCAAAATGACTGTGACTAGAATGTCCACCACGATGATTTCCTCTTCCTCAAGAATTCCCTCGGTGGATTGACTGCTTTGGTCATACTACTTCTTGCGGCAATCTCTTTCATAGTGTCCAAACTTGTGACAATAGTTGCATTGAATGTTTGACACATTGGTGGATGCATTCCCTCGTCCTTGGAATCTTCCTCGGTTGGAATGATTTCCTCTTGCTGATTTTGATGTTGCTGAGGATGCTGCTGATGCTGATGTTGATTCTGACTTTGATTTTGACCACTTTTCTGATATGATCTACCTCTGTTTCTGCCTTTGCCTCTGCTTCTGTCTGAAGCGGTGAATGCCTGATCATTAGAATGACCTTTACATGCTTGAATGGATTGAGTCCTGAGTTCTTCACCAAGTAGAACTGACTGAAGTTCTTCCAGTGTTGGAATTTGCCGTTGGATGGCAATACTCTGGACCAGATTCTCATATCCTTCTCCTAGTCCATTCAGGATTACTTGAACCATTTCTGCGGGATTCATAGTCTCTCCTGCTACTGCAAGTTGATTGTTGTAATCTTTGATGCGGAGTACATAAGCATGACCGGTTTCACTGCTGTTGCGGAAACTCTGGTTGATCTGGTTTCTCAAGGTGAGAATCCTGGATGTGTTCTTGGACTCGTAGAGAGCTGCGAACATATCCCATGCTTCTTTTGATGTCTTGACTGTGTTGAGCTGTGCTAGCATGACATCTTGCACATTCTGCTTAATCAGGTGATAGGCATACTTGTCTTTCTTATCCCATTCTGCTTGATCTCGGGCAATGGCAGGATCTGCTACTGATGCGAAAACTGTTTGTGTAGATGTAGATCCCGATGTAGATCCCGTTGCTGGTGCTGTGACAACAGATGGAGTAGAGCTACTGGTGGCTGGATCGGCCAATGGTCTAGGTATGGATCCATCAACATACTCCCATTTGTCCTGAAGCACAAGAATGGTCTCCATTCGGTATTTCCATGTACCGTAATTGTAGTTGTCTAACTTAGCAGATGCCTCCAGATTGAGGTTGCTAGTCGACATGGTGCAAACAATGTACTCAAAAAGTGTCCTGGAAAACTCTGTATGAATCAACTGCAAATACACTGAAGATGCCAAGTGAAATCTCTGTACCGTCGGTGAAGATAGAACTGCAGTAAATAAGATCTGACCTGTGTTACAAGGCTTGTGGCAATGATGCCGGGAATAGCCAAGAGGCTTTACAAGGCTGAAAAATGATGTGCACGATGCCGTGAGATAGCCAAATCGGCTTTACAATGGTGGCATGTGTGTGTGAAATCAAGTGCTATCTGCCCACTGAATCAATCTGCAATGCCTCTGAACTCTGAAGTCTACTCACTGAACTGATGAACGTAAGGTTTCAGGTAATGTAATGATGTGAAATCGGATGTGAGCGTATGGACTGACTCCGAGTAGGTACTAGTCGGGAATTTCGGGCATGGCTTAGATTGGCAACTTGGGGAATTCAAAGCGTCCCCTCTATGGCGATCTAGTCTACTCTGATCTAGATCTAAACCAACCGTCGATCGATGAAAGAGCAACAAATAATTCCTTTTCCTTTGTTCTTTTTAAGTGCTGGGTCAGATGCGTCGATGTAGAGGCAAATGTGCGTGAAGGAAGTGGTTTTGTCGGCGAGGCTCAAATGTGAGTGTAACTTGCGCCGAAATGTGCGTGTGATGTAACGAGCACGTAGAGCACAAAAAATCGAGCGACTTTCCTTTTTGGAGCACCCTCAAATTCTTCCTGGATCAAGAGATATGACTTGATCTAGGTGGAGGGGCAAAAGGAGTGCAAATGGTGCTCAATGATGATGTGTCACTGTGAGTCACATGCAGTGATGATGTGGCACTGTGCTTAGCAAGAGGTGTGCCAGTGAAGCTCTGTGCTGAGGTGGCAGTGCTGAGGTGTCACTGATGACGTGGCACTGATGACGTGGCAATGATGACGTGGCACAAGTGATGTGGCAGATGACGTGGCCTGATGACGTGGTAGCTGATGTGGCAGTGATGATGTGGCAGTGATGACGTGTCATTGATGACGTGGCAGGTGACGTGGCTGATGATGTGTCACTGATGATGTGGCAGGTGACGTGGCTGATGACGTGTCACTGATGACGTGGCAGTCGATGCTGACGTGGCAGTCGGTGCTGACGTGGCAGTCGGTGATGTGTCAGCTGACGTGGACTGCTTACGTGGCGCTGATGACGTGGCTCCGATGGTGACGTGGCAGATAAGGTCTGCCACGTGTCAACCTGCAGACCACTTCTGGGGTGAGTGGTGACCCTGAGGATAAGGTTGGGTTGAGTGTGGGATGCCACGTGTCGCCTCGTGGGCCGCCGAAATCTTGGAGATGCCGACGGAATCTCGAAGATTCCGTCGTCGTTTTCGTTAGAGAGGCTGAGTGAGCTCCGTTGAAGAGCGCGGGCATGCGGAGGAGCCGGAGCGCGTCGCTGGCGATGGAGCTCGTCGTGGAGCTGGAGCGCGTCGCTCAGGAGGTTGGAGCTCGTTGAGGCAGCTGTTGGAGAAGCCGCCGGTTAGCTTTCTGGAGTCGGCAGCGTCCGTGGAGGATGGCAAGAAGTCGAAGCTGGGCTTTACCGTGTATCCTTCGCCACTGCTTGTGCTGCCATGGTGCAGCGCCTCACCTATCGTCACTTGTGAATTCGGGGCTGCTCGGCCTTTGATGCAGGGTCGCTTGGAAGACGGGAGCTGCTGTAGGTTTAGTCGACGCTTGGCGAGCGCGCCGTTTTGGCGAAGCTTTTGTCCTCAAATCTGCTGCTGCACCCGTCTGCGTAATGGCTATGGCCTTCGCAGCTCTCCTTCGGAACCCAGTCCAGCAGCGCACGCCATGCCACCGCAGCTGCATGGAGCGCTCTCCAGCCAGCTGCTCGTCATTCGTCGGCTTTGCTGGAGTGTCATTGCAGCGTGATGGTGGCGATGAAGGCGGCTGGCTATAGTGGCTTTACGATGGCCTTGAGAGCTCTGCTGGCTTGGCGATGGCGCTTGCGAAGGAGCCTTCGCTGCTTGAAGCCTCAGGTCGTTGGAGGCTCACAAGCTGCAATCGTCCTTAGTCATGGCTGTGGACCAAGAGGCGTTATGCAGCTTGCTAGCATTTGGAGGTACTGGAGCGGCCGTTGTAGCATGAAGAAGAACTCGCTCTCTCTCTCTCCAAAAACAGATCTCGCAAGATCTCACTCATAGCAGAAATCTCTCAGCATAGTTCTCTCATGAAACTTTTCAAGAGCTCTCTCAATGAATCCTCTCACAAACTAGATCTCTCTCTCTCACTCTATGAAGGAAATTCTTCTCAATGAGAAGGAAATTTCTCTCTTTCAATGAACGGAAATCCTTCACTCAACGGAAGTGAATAGAATGAAAGACTACCTCTCAATCTCTCAATCTCTCTCACACTCTCACAAGAAGGATGGCGCCTCAACGGAAGGCAGAACCAGGCTCTGATACCATGACAAAATATGAAGAGGGGAGAGGAGAAGAGTGGAGATGAGGAGAGAGGGCACAGCTAGAGAGCACACCACAAATGACTAAATGTACACTAGAATTAGTTGAAAAATTAGAATATATACAAACCCTTTTAGGGTTAGGGTTAGGGGATCTAACCCTTTCCTTTATAGCACTCTATAAGGTTAGTGCTATGCACATATGATCACGTGATGGTGCTATGCACACATGATCACATGATGTTGAGCGTGAACTCTCAACACATTGTATGTAATGTTTTGGTCTCTAAGATACTAAGGCAGTTATGTGATCTCCTTTTGTTCAATTTGAGGTTCTAATCCTGCACTATTGTTAACTTTTATATTTGTATTTGAATGGTTATGGCCGCTACCTATAATCTTTTGTTTAAAGCTCTTAGCAATTGCTGAGTTTTTATAAATGTAAGATCCTCTGTTCAATTTTTGCTCGGTATAAGTTGATAATTTTTATATAACCTGTTATTGGACATAAATGTACATTGTAATCTCTTTTGCTTAATTTTTACTCGATATACTGTACTTTTTTCATCATTTATATTTATTGCAACAAGGAATAAATACCAAGAAAGAAGGACTACAATTTCCTTGTTTTATGACCAAAATAGCGCTAAAATAACTCCAACGACCCCACCATTGTGGTTGCATGGAGATACATATAGAAAATACAATTAAACTTTCAAAAAGTGCAATTGACGATATGGCTCCCCTTTACGTGCAAGGGCCATATCGACATGCCATTTCAATCTAGTGGCATCCTAGATATTGTATAATGCACGTAGATATTGCCCTTGGCCCTAAAGGGGACCCCTCAAGGGCCATATCATCAATTGAATTTTGCTTGGTTTACGGACATGCCCTGCCACCTCAACCTTGGGTTGTTGCTACTTCATATTATATTCTACTAATGCCACACACACATTTTCACTTCTACTTATTGTAAAGATAGTGGGAGAGAAGGAAGGAGTCTCACTTGTGGTCAGCTAACTAAGGTGGCATACTAACTGAGCCATTCTATCGTGTGGTCGGTGGCCTATTTCCGACCCCTAGTCGACCGTTTTGGGTGGACTGGGTCAGTCACCAAATTGGCTCTAACCAACTACTTGTGGTGGCTATATAAGAGCAAGCCCGTGAAGCCCATTTCATCACTAGCTACAATAACCCTGATTCCTTAGCATCCCTAGCCTCCATCTTCTTCTGTTTCCTGCTTGCCATCGAAGCTTCTTTCACAAGAGCGCACAGTTGGGAAGCAGTGCCATCTATTGTATCAATTTTATAGTAATCAAACCTTTGATTCTCCATACTATCTATTTTCTCTCTTACGTATGAGATCCTATTATCTATTGAGCACAGACATTGTATTGTTTTCTTATGTGGTATTAGAGCCTGGACTCTAGCAAGAAGATTTGGTAGTGTGTTTCTATTTGCAAGCAGATTCTGAGAGATGGCCCAGCCCGCAAGACTGCGAATCCCACCGTTCGACGAAAGTGGAAAGTTGGATGGCCCAGTAACTATCCACTCTGGAAGTTCAAGATCAAGACCATCCTAAGTGCATATGAGCTTTGGGATACTGCTACTGGGGTGGACCTGAAATTGGTCCCGAGACCAAAATCGACCAATGCAGCACAACAAATAGTACCAACTGCAGATGAGATTCTCGCGTGGACAAGAAGAAATGCAGATGCACTGTGTTCTATTGTCTACAGTGTAAGTGATTCCATCATGGCGTTAATTCAACATGTCACCATGGTGGAGGAGGCATGGACGGTCTTGAAAAATCAGTACGAGACCACCAAGCAGAAATGGATTCGGAGTCTAGAGACTCAACTTGCGAACGAGAAACTGTCTCACTCTAAAGCCGCAGAGAAGTCCATCATCAGGGTGAAGAATCTGTGCGATCAGATGACTGCGATTGGCATCACCATCACTAGCGAGAATCTAGCATGAAGGTGCATACGGATTCTCCCACCAAAGTACGACGGTCTTGTTACGGCACTGAATATGTAGAATAGAAATCCGCCCCTCAACTTTGAGGATTTCAATGCAATGCTTCTGGAGGAGATGCGTCAAAAGACGAGGACTGTGGAGAAGATTCGGCTTTCTACGCTGGATCAAAGAAAGATAAGGGTAAGGACTCTGGTAACCCATCTTCTTCTAATGATAAAAAGAGAAAGAAGATCAAGTGCTTCTATTGCAACAAGGCAGGGCCCAAGCAGAATGAGTGTCGAAAGAAGATTGCAGATGAGAAGAACGAAGTAAAGAAAGAGTCTAGCAACAACGCACAGGCAATACCAGTAGAGCTGTTCGTAGCAATTGAGGAGATTTGCACGGAGGCAATTCATGTACTTGCGGATGAACCGTGGATTATTGACAGTGGTGCATCGCGCCAATGACCAGTCCGAAGGATTGGTATACCTCTCTACAGCCGGTAGGGAATGACATCCTTGTAGCAGTCGGCAATGATGCAAAATGTCTAGCAAAAGAAAAAGGTACGATTGCTCTCAAGTTAGATGGAGCTGTAAAACAGTTGTCCGATGTTCTTTATGTGCCAGATATCAAGAGGAACTTGTTGTTATTAAGACTTTCTGGGCTGAAGCATGTAACACTACAGTTTACATTCTCAATCGTAGCTACACGAAGGCTGTGAATGAGATGACTCCACTGCAGGCCTTTTCTGCTAAGAAACCTTCAGCTGCACATTTCAAAGTTTTTGGATCTGACTATTTTGTGCATGTCCTAATGCTAACAGGACCAAATGGAAACTGAAGAGCCGGAAGTGTATTTTCTTGGGCTACAGTGAAGAGGCGAAGGGTTGTACCATCTCTATAAACCTATTACCGAGAAGGTAATTGTAAGTCGCGATGTGGTCTCTTTTTAAAGATTATGCAAACTCAGTATAAAATTGAGATTATATTCCAAATTAGAAATGATATGCTCCATAAACAAATGAAACTATAGGACATCAAATTCAATCAATAAGTAAATGCAACAAGATGCAAAATTATCAAGTAATGCAACCAGCTAAATTTCTATTTACTTATTCGATAATAGAAAGAGAATATTAGACATTGAGTATAGAATTATAATAATGCACATATGAGTCATAATAGAGATACATGATCTATGTATACTCTCCATCAAGAATCACAAATAAAACTATTAAGGATTGAAACTAAGATATTTTACACAATGGTCATTTTTACAGAGTAATAACTTTTTTTTCCAACTTCTTGAAAAAGTTATGATTTATTTGAGATATTCAATCATTAATCATGCATTTATAAACTAATTTTGTGCACCAGTTCTATCATGTAGTCGGTGGCCTATTTCGCGACCGACTCCTAGTCGATCCTTTTGAACGGACTGGGTCGGTCACCCAATTGGCTCTAACCGACTACTTGTGGTGGCTATATAAGAGCAAGCCCGTGAAGAGCATTTCATCACTGGCTACAGCAACCCTCATTCCTTAGCATCCAGCCTCCATCTTCTACTGTTTCCTGCTCGCCATCGAAGCTTCTTTCACAGGAGCGCATGGTTGGGAGGCAGCGCCATCTATTGTATCAGTTTTATAGTAATCAAATTTTTTATTCTCCATACTATCTATTTTCTCTCTTGCGTATGAGATCCTGTTATATGTTGAGCATAGACATTGTATTGTTTTCTTACAGTCCATACCAGGCGAGTCTCCTCCCTATTAGCTCTCCAATCCCAAATCCAGTTACTTGCCTTCCTACAGACTAGTGGTGGATCAAGTTTACCTTCCATATAGGATGATCAAGTGGAAGATATTGAGGATGACCTTCATAAACCATCTTCCGCATATGTTTGGAGTGTCACACATTCAAACTAGGGCCACAAATAAGACAAGCATGGTACCCTTGTGTTTTAAGTCCTACATATATGCATGGACACATAGGTCATTAGACATGCATAGAACACACCACAATAGAATTATAAAGGTATAAATAGGCATGCAAAACCACCATATTGTACTTTCTTGACATAAGTAGGGCAAGCATGAGGTGTCCCTTCTTTATTGTTAGCCATGGCGAGATATTGTAGTTCATCAAGACTATGGGCCATGTTGACCAAACTATGGAGCATAAGGGTTCACACCATCCTTTTCTATCCTGAGATGTAAATTGTGTGGCTCCCTCGCAAAGTCCGACCACATGTTGTCTATGTGCTGCCAAGTAGCACAATCTACTGGGATCCTCAAAGTGTCATCGGTGTGTAGCATGCCATGTCATTAGTTGCACAATGGAGTTGCATCTGAAAATGTGTTGTATTCAGGGGATGATGGAAAAATGTGTCAAGACCTTCACTAGGATCTCATCTCCCCCAGTAAGTCTTGTCTGTAGTGCTATGCTCCACACTTTGGGCAATTAACCAAATTGCCATAGTCATGATGAAACAAAATACGATCATTAGGGCAAGCATGGATGGTTTCATAATCCATCGTCAACATCTTCTTTCCTTTGTCTCTGGAATTGGGCATGGTATTTGGGATAGGCTACATCTTTTGGAGCAACCTATTACAATTTGCATATCCAAGAAACTTGTGAATGAGATACTAATTAATTAAAACAATTAGGAATGAGATACTAAGATCAAGGCTCCAAAGCTCATCAAGTCTGAGACACTTGCATCTGACCATCCATACTTTGCTTGCAAATTCAAGATCGAGAGGCAAGCTCATAGTTTTGACATCCTCGCACCATCATACAATAGTGTTGATACCAAATCTCACATCACAGTCTCATTCTCAGACATTTCACCCCCATCTCCTCCCGTGGTGCCTCTTTTTAAAAAATCCATCATGTTCACCATACCCTCGTGTGCAAGGACAAGGCAATCTCTCACGAAGCCACTCCAAACTCTCAGGAGGTGGCCCCCTATCCGATGAGCTCTCACTACTCATTGTCTCCACCTGCACACATCCACAACCATCCCACCTAGTCAGTTCAAACACTTAAATACCTAAATCTCCTAAATTCCCTTAAACCCACTAATCCCCTCTCTTTCACCAAACATCTCGGGGCCTAAATCTCCCCTAAATCCCTTCAAACATCCACTCACCCCACAAAATCTCCCATCCCCCAAACCCCCCCTAAAATCCTAAACCCTAAATCCTCAGAAAACCCTTGTTTCGTCAGTATGGGTGTCATTATATATTGACGACCATACTGATGTCGATACTGACGCTCTACTTTTATATACCCACTTTCATACCGATGCCCGTATTGATGAATTATAAGAATTAAAAACCCATGCTATTCGTCCCGTGATGCCGTTCAATTTTTCGTGCATTCTCCTCCCTCGCTTTCACTTTCAGCTCATGATCACCTGCCTCCTCCCTCCCCCTCCCACCTCTCCATCCTCTTTTACATTGACCCTCTACACCTACAAGATTTGTTGCAGCTCTGTCTCCATCTCAAGGTAAGAATTCCTCTCTTCCCCTTCTATTTCAAGTTTGTTTGGTTTCTTTGTCTTTGTTTCTACCTCTCCTCTTGTTTCCCTTCCTCTACTTTCACTTTCCCTTCCTTTCTCTAAACTTTCTCTCCTCCTTTCCTTTCCTTTTCTTTCTCTAAAGGAAGAAACAATACATGAAAAACAATCATGAAAGAGAAGAGTATGAAAGCTCTATCTATTGTTTTTGTGCTTTCTCCTTTCTAGGCTTCTCTTTGTCTCCTCAATCCATACCCTTTGGAATGATACTTCTCCAAACTCCTTTCATTAATTAGTTTTCTTTAAATGGTATGTTTCCTCTCTTTTATAGGGCAATGAACACAAACCACCTCTTCTTTTGAGCGGGATCATCCGGTGGCAAGACACGTCATTTCCAGGTAAGAACGTGCTTCCTCTCTTTTCTATTTTTCTTTTCGTGAATGCATTGGCCTACAATGATGGGCATAGGAACTTTTCTCCTCTCTTCTGCTCTCTTCTCCCCTCTCTTTTCCTCTTCCATCCTCTCTTTTCCCTTTCTCCTATTTTCACATCCTCTTTCTCCCCCCACTCTCTCTTATTTCCTCTCTTTTCCCTCCCTCTTTTCCCCCTCTCTTTTCCTCTTCCATCCTCTTTTTTCCCCTCTCTTTTCTTGTCTCTTTTCCTCTCTTATCCCCTCTCTTATTTCCTCTCTTCTCCCTCTCTTCTCTTATTTCCTCTCTTCTCCCCTCTCTTCTCTTTTTTCCCCTCTTTCTCCCCTCTTTTCCTCTTCCATCCTCCCTTTTCCTTCACTCCTCTCTTTCCCCTTTCTCTTATTTTCACATCCTGTTTCTCCCCTCTCTCTTTCTCTCTTATTTCCTCTCTTTTCCCTCCCTCTTTTCCCTTCTCTTTCTTGTAGAGAAATTGATAAGTGACTGCTGTCTACAGTCCCACTGATTGGATGTAAGGCACTACCTCTAGATCCTGGAGCACCTCGTAGGATATGGTATTGTAATAGTAGCATCAGTAATCTTTGGTGTTGCATTTGACTTGTCAATGGATAACAACCCCACTGTATTCATCAAGCCAGTCTTGTCTGAGAGGTGAGAATTGGCTGACTTGGAAATAGCAGATGAAAAGCAATGATTAAGTCATTTTGTAGCAAAACCTATAAAGGCATCAGGTTTCCTAAAGCCCAAACAAAGTATAGTGAACCAACCTTGCTTGTGTGAAGTGATGGATGTGCCAAAGCTAGACCACAACATCGATGCTTCAAAATTGAATGAACAAATCTCCAAAGAACCCCACACCATATGATACACCACAAACATGCCAGAAGTACTCCATCGTCTCACTACAACGATGAGCCACACAGAACGTTAGAGAAAACCTACCTATGCCTATATCACACAAACAGAATACAAACAATGCATGCACCAAAGGCGGCCATCATCCATCACAAGGCTTGCACAGACAGCCAAGGAATGCCAACCCATGCGTGCATGACTTCACAATCCACTCCACACATCCACAATCCACTGCTGGATGCAATAAAGTTTCCTAGAATTATCTTTTTGGAATATATTGGCTTGTGCGATGTATATAATTTTTTGAATAGAAGTGAATGTAAATGTAGCTTGTTGTACCCTGAATTCTTTTATAGATCTTGAATGAGTGCCACGATATGATTTGTTTCATATGCCTGTATTTGGTTCTTTTTTTTCAAACTGATTAAAAATGGAACACCCTCCTCCACGATATTCTTCCATAAACCCCAACCCGGTTCCCCATGTTGCTATCATTAAGGGACATTGGATAAAGTTTAACATCAAAGTGCATGCGCGTGGGTGGGGTCCAAACCGATTTCACATGGAGCGGCATTTTCTAAGGAAGGCATAAAACAACCTATAGGATCTCTGTAAGCTTTGGAGAGACCGCTTTGAGCGACTACTTAGCAAGCAGGACCGCAACTAATAGTCTAAGAAGAGTATAACTATATATTAGAAGAAGTGGAAGATGATGTCCCGAGTGACCCGTCTAGCATTGAGGAGGAGGAAAGCACCTTAGATAGTAATGCAAAGCAGTAGACCTCCTCCTCTCTTTTGAAATTTTTGAAGAATGTCTCTTGTGGAGATGAATTTTGTTGAATAATACTATTTTTGCACTTGTTTTTGTATATGAAAACTCTTTTGGAGATAAAATTTGTACCTGAACACTCTTTTGGATCCAAATTTGGTATATGAATACTCTTTTGGATACATATGTTAATGTAACTTATGGAGATATATGATAATATACAATGAAGCATTAAGTAAATTGTCTTTTCATAGTTTTAGTAAATTGAACTTGAGTTTTAAGTAGTAAATTGTCTTTTAAGTAAAGTGTAAGTATTTATTAGTTTTTCACTTCTTACCCGCTCTTGTGTTCGTGTTTGTTTTCTTGTTTGTGTCTATGTTTGTCCAATCTCCCCAAATTAGACATGTCAGCACGTTGCACATCTGGAGAGCACAGACCCTGTGATCATGAGCCCCTCATAGGACAAGACATCATGGGTTCTACTCTCCAAAGGACTTTCTTTCCACTCAGCCAAATCCTGAGGGGCCTACCCCTACGACTACCCCTGGGTGGACTTCCCACCATAGGCCAACTCCTCTCGGGCCTACCCCTGCGACTACCCCTCGAGGAACTCCTTTGCTACTAGTAGCCCATGCTCAGCCCATGGCTTCGTCGAGAGTGGCGACGAGTTTGTCGCATCCATGAGAAATGCAGAGGCAACGAGATTCTTCTCTCTCCTGTCCAAAGGACCTCGGCTATTCCCTCTCCTACACCCCTTGGGGGTAGATCCAGGACATTGATGGCTTTACCTACTCAACAACCATCCCCTGTAGCCCCTTCTGGGGGGTCATCACCTTGGCATACCCATCCAAAAAGAGTAGTAAGGGTCAAGGCTATTGTGGTGGCATGAGGGATATAGACGAGTCTGTACACTCACATCCCTATAGGTCTCCCCTTCCTCATGAGATGCAATACCAGTCAGGTGTCTTGGCCTCTCCACACACAAGATGCAACACCCCAGAGACCACTCGCTCCTTAAGTGCTCGCTCCACCCCTTGCTCTAGCTCTGCTACTCCATCCACCATGAATCCTTCAGACTTTGTTTTTCCCAAGGACCTTTCCTAGAGAGTGAATAGCATTGGGGAGGTTATACAAGACAAGGACGAGAAGGCAGTCACAAGATACATGAGGAGGTTGGTGAGCACCCATTTCCCCAATGATTTATTCAAACCTTGGAACCAACAAGACAATAACTACAAGGATGTCTGCATGGATGCCCTTAATAGACAATTTCCAAATCCTAAAGGGTTTGAGTTTGATCGAAATGCCATGCTTACTTGCATGGGGCAGCTCCTTAGATCTCATAGATATGAAGGCTGTTAAGGGGGGTAAGCACAAGCCAGACTGGGTGGACCCAAAGGATTGGAAAAGAGCGAAGAAGTTTTACAAGGAGAATCCAGATTCGTTTGAGCCTCAGCGGAGGGTGGCGAGGATATGCCTAGAGACTGTAGGTCCTTCGCACCTTGAGAGCGGTGGCAGACTCGGCAACAAGGCATGGGTGGTAAGTATGTATTTATCTTCTACTAAATTTCTAATATGTTCAATCATTCAAATGTCTTGCCATTCATATCTAAGTAATCTGTGGTTGGAAGGCCTCTAGACAATGAGGAGTACAAAAGGGCATTCAGGATTGCAGCCAGTGCATGGTTTAAGGAGAAGGAGAGAGAAGGAGTCCACATCGATTGGGAAAGGGTGGCGGCGCATCATATGAGTATACCCTATTCGTCTTCGTTATCGTTTGACTATCACCATTGTCTTACCATCAACACTTTTAGTTTTTCTAACTTGTTTCATTCTTAGGGAGGCACATTTGACCCATCCAAAGATCAGACGAGACCAAGGGCAAGGAGGGTGAGGAGGAGCAATAGTAGGATAGGACATTTAGTGGCTCAATATTTCGGCACTTCTACCCTTTTGTAGTAGATTGCCTAGGTGGATTTGCCATTTTGGAGTTCTGCAAATTTTCCATTTTGTAGCGCATTACTTCGGGAGATTTACCATTTTGCAGCACATTGCCATTACTTTGTAGACTTTCTTTACAAAATTGTAATGTAAACCTCCGCATTTGTAACATTTATTTGTGATTTTAATCGAAAGAAAAGATTGTGTGGGATAGGATGGGACTGAAACAGGCCCCATCCTACCCCACTTAATTTTTTTTTAGCTTCTATAAAAACATTTGTACTGACACTACACTATATCGATGCCCATACCGACACTCTCAGGTGTATTTTATCGACAGTGACATCGACACCCACACCGACGGTTTCTTTGCAACATCTACAGTGACAAACATTCCAAAACTTTCCACTTGTTTAATCGAAAAAATCTTCATATTTAGCATCGGTATCGGTGTCAAAAAGCAGCCTGTGTCTTGTAGTGAATCCTTTTAAAACCTAAAATTCATATAGGAAGTTTGGTTGATACTTGAACTTTTGAGACATTACCCCATACACACTAACCAATGCAATTCACCAAAAGAACTTATAACTAAGGCCTCTTTGGCTACCTCATCATCAATTTTTCTATGCTTGTCAAGTCAGTGATATTCTCTAACAAGCCTTATGCAATTAAAGGTCATCTCATTTGGAGAGATTCCCTCTTGTTCTATCTATCCAAAATAGTTCCAAGCTTAGTGAACCTCTCAAATTCGAAGCACTTCCGTGCCTCAGCTCATGCACCAAATTTGGCACATATATCTAGATATTATATTGGACATCAATTTAGAGGCCCCATTCAATGTCCAAGCATCCAATAATGCATCCCAATCTTGAGATCTACTTCAAGTAAAGGTGATCTCATTTGAAAATAACCTCTCAAATTAGGATGCAATCATATTAGTTTAAATTCTTTCCTCAATAAGGAAGCGTGTTAAGCACTTTTTGTGCTTGAGTCAATGCACCACAATTGGCATCTACTCAAAACATGTCAAATATTTTTGAACCTACCTAGGACGTGAATCTAGTCAAGCAATTGATGTACAAAATTAGTTTTATAGCACATCAAATACTTTAGTACAACCTTAGCCCTTTGTCAATTACCCATATTCTCCAATAGTCAATTACTTTTCTTCTCCTATAGGCATTAAAGTTGCGAGTACATAATTTAGAAACAAGGCTTTATTTTGCATCTGCTCAAAATAGCTCACAGTTTCTTTAACCTGCTGAAAGCAAGAAGCTTTTCAAGTACTTGTTGAGCTTGGCCGATTGAACCACTTTTGGGTTAGATACCTACAAAATCATTTACAACCACAACATTTCTTGGACTGTACTAACAATTCTTATATATCCTCTTGCATGTTGGAAATCTTACAAATATTAGTCGTATAGGCATAGGCTAAAGTAACTTCATGTAGTGAACATCATAGTGTTTTGAGAGAGGCCTTGACTTCTATTCAAAATAACTCCTCTTAGGAATACATGATATTGAAAATTCTAACTTGAATAGGAATCTCATCGATCATTGTCCACATCATATTTGACATACATAGAGCATACACATCTACAAAAGATTTTACCTAGCCATCTCATGATGAATTAATGAAGCACTCAGCAAGTGAACCACATTTTGCTCACTACATCCATTAAAATAGTCTCATACTTCCTCGCCCTCTGAAATTAAACCTAGGATACGCTATGTCCTGAACAAAAATCTCATCATGCACTTGATGCACGAAATCCAGTTGCACACTTGATGCACGACATCCAGTTTTCCCATTTGAATCACTCCTCCACGATTTTCGCTAGAATAATTTCAGTCATGCCGGAAGAAAATTTGTGAGCGCAAAGTTCGAAGGAT
Organism: Dipteris shenzhenensis; assembly: GCF_047967505.1. Lineage (NCBI taxonomy): Eukaryota > Viridiplantae > Streptophyta > Polypodiopsida > Gleicheniales > Dipteridaceae > Dipteris > Dipteris shenzhenensis. The sequence goes on from NC_141596.1 coordinate 34,954,330, forward strand.
CCACGTCAACGCCACAAATGGGAACAGTGGATCGCTAAAATAAGTGGGGTGAATTAACACGCCGCGTTGACAAAGTAACATCACCCCACTGATTACGCGCCTGCCAGTGCATATAAAGGTCGCTCCTGGGTTCGTTTCTATCGATCGCCCTTTCATAGCTACTACCCATTCCAGTACTCCCACTGCTGGTGCTGCTTGTGTCAACGCTGATTGCAATATGGCCAACATCGCGATCTTCGACCGTGCCACCCTCGCCTTCCTCGCCCTCCTCCTCCTCATCTCCACCTCCACTACCCACGCCACTATCTCCTGTGACACCGTCAAGTCCAAGCTCGGCCCCTGCCTTCTTTTCCTCTCCCGTGGCTCCCCTGCCCCTGCCAAATCCTCGGCTTGCTGCATCAACCTCGGATTTCTCCACTCTCGTGCAGCCTCGAGAGCCGACCGCCAAGCCGTCTGCCGTTGCTTGAAAGATGGCCAATCCTCCTTCAAAGTTAACCTGCGCGCCGCCAAGGCTCTGCCCGGAATTTGTGGCATTCCCTTCCCCTACACTCTCGGCCCAAACATCCAATGCGACAAGTAAAGATTTCATCCATCTGACTTTGACGTTCTGGCTTCCATTTAAATTTGCTTGTCCACCGTATGCTTTCTCCTTCCCTTAATTATGCTCGCCGCTATGATCTCAGTCATGCCCTTATGCTGCAGGATACACTAGCTGCAACTTTCCGGCCGTCGACGCGTCGCTCACCTGATCAATCGGATGACGAGGGACAGGTCTTACCGCTGTTGCACGAGCACTCGTTAGGATTAGTCGGGTGTGCCTTCATATGTATTCCATGTGCTGCATGGTGTTGGCCATTGGACAGCTTTTGGATTTAATAAATGAGGAAAGGCAATTAATTGTTGAACGTCTCAATGGAGAATGTTACTAGTCTAGTGTCTCCTCTAGGCAAATTGCGTGGCCGTCGAGCAATACTCATGTCAAGATTGTATTGAAGCAAGTTTGTTCGTGTAATCAACAAAGGTCAGAAAGAAAATGAAATGTAAACTACTGCGTGCCTTTTCCATTCGCTAAGAACTCTAAAGAATCTCAAACCCAACGTATCTTTATGTCTCTTTGATTACCTCTTCAACGTGTACGCCCATAATAATAAGACAATACGTAGCATCATAATAATACGCCCATAATAAAAAAGTGAAGCCAATAAAAGAACTACTCTAGAACTTCTGCTGTTGCTCGTCTATATGGTGTACGAAAAGAAACGCCATTAATTACTTACACATAAAACACTTTGGCTCTATGGAAAACACTTAAAGGGTTGACACATGGGTAGTCACATAGGCTAGAATGGGCCATTTACAGGCACACAAATGGTGGGCAGTGGCCAGTCTATAGCATCATTTCATAGGTCAATGGGAGTAAAAGGGCTGCCAGACTAGTTGAAAAAAGTTAGGTGCTCGTTGGCAGCATTACATTGATAAGGTACTTAGATTAGATGATAGTGGACTCAAGTTATGTAAAACTTGGCACTAAAGATCGTATCCATATACTCCATTCACTCAAGATATGTAAAACTTGACACTAAAGCTCGTATCCCTATAGTCCATTCACTCATCATGCAAGAGATGACTATATACACTAGGGATGCACTGATAATGGCATTTCAAGAACCCACGTTTTGATGTAGTATTTCTACAAACATTGCCCTTACATCGTCTAAGGCTATCACACTTTTCATACACTACAGCTCGTATCCCTATAGTCCATTCATTCATCATGCATGAGAGGAGTATATGCACTAGGGATGCATTGATAATGGCATTTCAAGAAACCTCATTTTGATGTAGTATTTCTACAAACACTGCCGTTACATCATCTAAAGCTCCCACACTTGTCATACACATTAATAAGGGCATTTCTCACAGTAATATCTGACTCAACAATAGAGGCTTGAATCATTGGAATTTGTTCTAGGGTTGCTACACTCACAGATGCATCCATATCACAAATGAAGATGATCTTATATAGCTATTAGCAATGGATGGGAGTTTGTTGTTGTTGCAAGGAATGCCCAAGAAAGTGCTAAATCTAAAGGATTAATTGGTCCAAGTTTTGGAGCATGTTGAACTCCCTACTTGTCCCACAAAAATTGTAAAAATACTCCATCTGATCTCTAACGCAATAATAATTTGGAGGAGGTCAAGCCTTGCTCTTGCATTGGCTGAGAGTCCCCATATCCATAATTACTATTCGGGATGAGCATCTTTGCAAAGAAGCAACCAAATGTTTGGTACACTGAGGTGAGCTTGAATTTTCAAGGTGGAATAAATGATAGGGAAAGGGATTTCACCTCTTGTCTATGGCTGCTAGGCTCCTCCTTTGGACACTACGACCATGCAACACGCATCCAACTAGGTTTTAGTTGAGATAAACCATAGGGACTTGCTTCATTACCAAGCCCTACTTCCAGGTGAAGATTAAACTAGCCACACAAATCACACAATGCTTCAAATTCTAGTCCACATTTTCACAAAAAGTATACTAGCATAGATGCAAAGGTCTAGAGAGACATATAGCCAAATAGACAGAAGCTCCAAAATGAACTACATGAAGTAAAAGTTAACGTGTACCATGTGAACAGCCAAATATCTAAGGGGCAGATCTATTCTATCTGATGCTCAATCTCCAAGTTCTGCCACATGCCCTTTGTAGGCTCTTCTTGGCTGCTAGGAAACTTGTTGGATTGCATACTTGCTACCCCATAGTAGGGCAGTTTAAAAACTGAAATGGAGGTTGCTTGCTGTAGGCCCCTTGCTGCTCTGCACTACAACCAATGGTGAGGTACTATTCTTGGACTAATCCTAGACCTTCCTACTGCTCCCGTTTGCACCCATAATATGAGGTACTATAGACCCTAATTTAGGCCTCGCTGCTGCTCTAGTGTGTATCCAATACTGAGGCACATGAATAACTTTGCAAGGTCCCTAATGGGCCCTCTTATATCGGGCTGTTTGCCCTCTGAACTCACCGATAGCAGAGCCACAGAGTGGACTGACCCAATCCATGACACCCGACCAGTAGCAGCTTTTCATGCTCCAGAACAGCTGTATAGCAGGGCTACCCACTTCCAGGAGTATCCAAGATAAGGGACGACTATAATCCTGCAACATGGATGTTGGAGGTGACCTCAAATTCTATAGAGACCCACCTGCAAATAGATTTTGCATAGCAGTATACCAAAAGTCTGATCTCTTCGTGTATGAACTATTTCGAATCCTTTCCAGAGCACTAGTAGCATCTACCCATGAATTCAATGCAAAAAGCAATGCACATAGTGTCTCTTTAAGCCATTCATTTATGAGGCTGCTAGGTGTGAGATCAGAGAGTCATCAAGTTGGGTTTCAGATCAAACAGTCATCTACAACTCGAAGCATCTTCCTTGTTTCATGGCATGACTCTAATTATTTATTTTTCCTTTTAGTCTCGAGCATTTTCTAAACGACAGAAGCTTAGAAATGACAGCTGAAAGGGTAATGCACTACTTAAAAGAGTTTCCATGTAAACATCGAAGCTTTTAACAAAAGCTTTTATGTGAATCCACATGTTAGCTTACATGTTTAATAAGTGCACTCTCTGGTAGTTTAAGTACTATGCTTTAGATCAGTATGGACAGTTTAAAGTCTTAAGTCAGAAGACTTGAAATGATGTAACAAGCACACAAAGGATGGGTACAAACTTTGCAAGGTCCCCTAAAAATCTATTGTTTGTGAAAGAGGATGAGTTCAGAAGTCATGACCAACACTTTGTCCTTTTTCAGAAGGTGGTAGACCACATTGCATCTGCAGTTCCTTGAACCTTTCTACATTGAAGTGCCTATTTTCATAAGCTTCCTTTGCTTAGAAGAAACAAGTGTACACATCAAATCTTGAAAAGATGGATTTCTAGAGGTAAGAATGAAATACAAAAAACCAGCTATGAGGCCAAGAGATGATACAAAGAATGCAATGGGTTCCATCAAATCCCATGATAACTCCTAGAAAGTGAGGCGAAAGAAAAGTAAGGTCTGCATTATGATGACCACCAGAGCTATCCAGAACATTTTACGCGCTTTCCTTAGTGCGATTCTATCAATCTCTTCTTTCTCCTTCTGCACACCGCTCACAGTCCTCTCCTAATTGCAAGGTTATCCTCGCAGTTTCTAGCAATCATATAGTTTCAACATGAAAACAAATGGAAGATGAATACACAGGGCAACTAAGACTTATCAGGCAAAGACGATTGAGAGAATAGCACCAAGACAATAGCAGGTGATGGCGATAGAGAAAATAGCACTAGGAGCAGTCGTTGCTGCTATGGCGATGGTGAAACAGGAACAATAGCAAGCTTTGATGATCGCAATGACATGAAATTTCAAAAGAAGGAAATCTAGTAGGGTGGATGACAAAACAGAGCAAGACGGCGATTTGACTAAACAGAGCGAGAAGGCAGTTCGACGAGACAATGGGAAGCAAAGTTTGATTTGGAGGGAGTTTCTTGAATCAATAAAAAATGAAAATGAAAATATAAACCTGAACCTGACACATGGCTTCACCAGAGGGTAGATTTCCTTTTTATGTCACAATGCTACTTGCCTAAAGAAAATGAAAGGTAGACTATTGCGTGCCTTTTCCATTTGCTACGAACTCTAAAGAATCTTAAATGCAACGTTTTTTTATGTCTCTTTGATTACCTCTTCAATGTGTATGCCCATAATAATAAGACAATACGTAGCATCATACTAGGGGTACATCCTACAGTGACTACAAAAACTCAAGACCGCATCAAGCTATCCACACAATAAGCCCACTTATCATGCTAGCATAAAAGTAGCAGGTAGAGACCAAAGCAGAGCCATGATAACCCATTAACCAACGCGGTCTTGTATAAATAGTGTTTTCTTTTTCAATTCAATATTAGTTATTTTTTGCTACTTTCTCTAAAACAACATGCGAGACATACAATCTCTTGTGTTAGACCATATTCTATTCTATTGTGCCTTTTGCCTTGACGAAGTTGAAGAAACATGCGAGACAATATATGCAGCAAGCAGACTCTCTTGACACGTTACACAGAAAACAAATCGTATGGATTAGATATGTGCAATGTATATTGTCTATGAATGGCTTAGTAGGAGTAAGATTCACCATTTCAACCACAAGAAGTGCTTCCAAACTAGAAAATTCATGCATATTTGCTAGATAGAACTAACCATTTTGTCCTCTTTGTCTAGAGAATTGTATTTGCTATAGAGCTATCTAGGAAATGTGAGCCTTTATATGGAGAATCAACTGGAATTTTCCTTTCTTATATAGGAAATTTGAGTACCTATATTATGCTATCTAGTAAATGTGAGTTTGTATATGGAGAATAGATTGGATTTCAAGTTTGTTATATAGTGAATTATATTGTACAAGTATATTGCTATGTAGTAAATGTGAGTTTTTATATGGAGAATAACGTGAATTTTTAGTTTGCTATGTAGGGAAGTGTATTTCCTATATAGCCCAAGTATGTTGCTATTTAGGAAATGTGAGTTTGCATATGGAGAATGAAGTAGCATCTATAATTCCTATATAGAAAATGAGGTTTTTATCAAGCAAATTGGAGAGAATGTATCTATCTATTACTTATTAACCATGGACAAAGGAAAAAAGAAGCAAGGACACTTGGCAACTTGGAGACCAAGAGCATGCCATATATCCAAAATTTGAGCCTTTGGACCTTTGAAACTACTCTCCTTAATTTGAGAATTTTGAATTGGAAATGATGCTTGAAACTACCTTCACAATTTTTGAATTTGAAGCAATGCATACCTCATGACTGTTTACAAAGACTGACGTTTTAATAGTTAATAAATTATTTGAAACTTTGCAAACATTAAGCAGCAGTCTTTTGTGAACACTCCCTATGCTTGGACATGTGTGCAACCAAGATAGACCAACAACATGTCGATGTGGCACTTAGCTCAGATGTGAACTATACGAGTGGCAGCTTCCTTTTCTTTTCAACATCTCAAGGTTTCCTCTATCTTAGACACTAGATATGCCACAATACATGATTCATGCAATTCAATCACGTCCATCCATAAAATTGACCAAGGTTGGATGTATCTACATCTATTTATGACCTTCAAGGGACAAAACATGAATTTCGTAAGAGATATAACTAGATTACACGGTTTTTGCAAGAAATATAACTAGATTCAAGGATGATTCCTTGATGATTCACGTTTAAAACATGCATACTTTGACTGAATATCTAGTGTTGTAATGATTTACATTTTGAATGTGCATAATGCAACTTCATACCTTAATCCAATTCTACAGTGTCATTCAAGATCCTATTCAATCTGCCTTGTATCACAAATAGTAGAGTCTTCTAGCTTGTCACCATCATATTTTAAAACTTCCTTTTTAGGTTCTAAATCCAAAATGCATGCATTTAAATCAATTTGGATTTGATTATTGTATCTTTGAGGGCCCAAAACACACAATGGTATTTGTGGCTTCATTGGTCTGGAAGGCGATGAGGATGAGCCAAACACAAGCCTTCTAGTTGAGGTCCAGACCTCAACTTACTACAAGCCCAAACAACTCGCAGTTGATCTCCTCGATTGACTAAGTTAAAATATAATTGAGGGCTATCTAAAGAATTCCTCACATAATTTTTCCTAGGAAGAAATAAAACTACTTTAAACTAAACCCTGTAGAGGGTGCTAGAGGATGATGCTCATATTGGCATCAAGGAAGACCGGCTTACAGCTATGTGTTACATCAAATACACATTTTGTGATTGGTGCATTTGATCCAAGATGAGCTATTAGGTCCATAATCTCAAAGTTTTGTCTTCTAAGCCTAGGTATAGCAAAAGGTTAGACATGGAATCTAAGAACATTGATGATTATGTAAAGCACTAAATCCCACTTTGCATGAAGGTTTATTAATGATCAAAGTCAAGTCTTTTAGTTGAGGACTCAAACTCCTATTCAAGTGGGGAAATTAGTTATGTCCATGGTTACCTAAACAATAGAAAGGGTCATTCTAACCCTTACTTTTTCCTATTACCACAACAAGGGTCATAGTAACTCGCTTGTTCTTTCAAGTATGACAATGTCCACAAAGACCAGTCACCTATCATGAGAGTTGAGAGCAAACTACTTGTTGTTTTATAACTTTGTTGATAACCAATGTCTTTGGCAATTGTAACAATCAACCAGCAAGCTTAAGTCTTTATAGAGGAATCTCTTTCGTTAGCAATTCATACTCCTTAGTATAGAGTGAAGGTAAAAAAAGAGTAAAAAAAGAAGCTTTGAGGGATGATAGAATAGATTTCAATATCATTAGATACTTTGCTTCACATTGACAAAAAGATTATGCTTTGATATACTGAGAAGATACACAAAGAAGGAAAGCTTTGCTTCATTGACACCAACCACAAAGAAATGGACAAGCAAGTTTATGATTCTGATACAACAGTGGCTTGGAAATGGGGATGGAAAAGGATTGCTATCAAGGGGGGAATATTCCCCACATCTCCAAAATATTAGAATTTTTGTGTGTGGTCAATAAGGGTTCTCTATCCTGGGATGTCCCCCTTAAATGATTGTTAGTCTCATGTGTGAGATTTACCTTGTCAGACATATGGGAACTTCCCATACATAGTCATGGTTCAATCTCCCAATTGTAAACCAAGAGACCAAATTCAAAGTGAGATCATGTTCGGGTGAGGTTGCCCAAAATAGTGTACTGTTGATAAAAGTTTCAAATCCTGGTGAATGTTCCAAACATTTATTTTTATTATGGCATACAAACTTTCTACACCAATATAAAAGTTTCGCTTCTTAATGAAACTAACATGAAAAAATCATCCTTGGAAAGGGCCAAGCATGGGAAGTGCTAATATGGCTTCTTGGACTACTGAGAGGGATGTTTGGAGGGAATATGCAAGGCCGGGTGAAGGTGGTTACAGTTTGACTCAATGCACCCTATTTCAAAAGATGGTGCGAAAATGATGGAATCCAAGCCCACAACTCTCTTCACTATCCTGGTCATATATAGATTGACAATGGTGGGAATATTGTATAGAGATGGATGTACAAATTATGTAGTCTTGGCATGATCATCTTGGACATTTCTTTGAGGACAGGAATGAGTATGTCTCTACTATTAAGGAGACCTCTATTGTTCAAGAATAGAGAAGGGTTGTTTGCCTATCCTAGAATCAAGGAAAGTCAAAGATATGCAAGCATGGAGATGGTGGGAAGAGTGGAGCATTCATGCCTCATCTGCAAGCCATGGCCATGAAAGTATTATCACAACCTTGTAGCAACTCCTTTAGTGAACGAAACTGGAGTAGCTATAAGTTTGTGCATTTTGTCACAAGGAGTTGCTTCACATCAGAGAGATTAGAGAAATTTGTATACCTCTATGATGCAAATGGTAGAGTGTTGGGCAATGTAAAAGGGGAGTGCACTAATGGTGATATGCCAAAGTTGGTACACACAGATCTCCAAGGCCCCTTTCATGATGTTCCTATGCTTACACATCCTGAACCAAATTCTAGTGATTTAGAAGAAGAGGTGGTGGCATGATGTACATTGGTATGTGCTAATAAGTACTGTGAAGCACTCTACACAATGAATGCACTCTGCAAATATGCATGTTGACTATGCAATGATCATCCATGAATACATGTTTTGCACGTCCTTGCTTGCTCACATTGAGTTTGCAAATGGATGAGCACGTTTTCTATTTTCACGCTATAATGCAATCTTTCATCGTTCTTTTTTATCATCGTTTTATAATGCAATTCATTTAAAATACAAATGAGATCTTGTGGTTTAGTGTTCTTTTTATCATCGTTTGTTAATGCAACTCATTTAAAATGCAAATGAGATGTTACAATTTATCGTTCATTTTTATATTGTCATCATACATATATATCCTTACAGTGCACCTCATGACTTGGGTCATTGTTTGCATGGGTGTAGCCATTTTTGGTGAGGTTCAGGGACTTTTCTATATATAGGTATCTTGCATGACCCATAACTTATGCATTGCTCAACGGAATTCGGCAAACTTTGTCTTCAAGTTGTAGTGCACATTCTAAACTTGAACATGAGAGCAAAAGTTATGGAATAAGTATTTGGAACGAGACTATTAAAGCATTACAAGTGCTATGTTGCATGTGAAGCATGCATGCTGAAAACTATAGGATATAACAAATTATTCAAAAACATCAAAATTTTGTTCTATACATACATGCAACCAAGTAATCATTCTAAAGTACACTATGTGAGCTTCTCCTCAACCCAAGGACACACCTAAAGGAGATAATTATGCATGGGTTAATGGGCCTCCAATGTTGTGCTAAATTGATGCATACCCATTTGAGGGGCACGCTCCATAACTTTTTTTATTGTTGAAAACTAAAACTGATTGAAATTTTGGAATCCAAACTATTGGGACTAGTGCATGGTGGTCTTAAAACATTGATAGTTGTTGGTATTGGTATCCAGATTCACCCTAAAATGGAAGAAGTTGGAAAAGTGCAATTTGTGCATGTGCAAAGATATTTTAATAAATCCAACACTATTTACAAATTTTAATTGTTTCTTTTTCCATGCATTGCTTGCTATATGGTTCATAAGCATGGCAAAGGTCATTGCATTTAATAATACACATCATTAAACCTGATAGCATGCCCTTTGGCCTATTTATGTTTTGAAGCATTTTAGGCCACATTGCACTTGTTTGGGATATCCAAGTCTGGTGATGTATATCGCTGAAGGTGGGAAAAACCGACGATTGAAATTTTGCCACTCCCACGAATTTTCAATTTTCACACCTCCCGCCCATCAAATCTTGGAAGATTAAGCACGTGCAACCTACCCCCGTGCCCTGCAACCCACACGCACCTTGACATGACCTTGCGCAAACTTTCATTTCCATTGTCTTCTTTCGGGTAAGTTTTCTATTCTTTGGTTGCCTCACCAGCTGGCTTCTGTGGGTCTATTCTGGACTGGCGTCAATGGCAACATGCAGCTCGCCATGGCTTGCAAGAGAAGAAGACATCAGCTGCAAGACATGAAAGCCAAAAAGCTAGGTCAAGGCATAAGGAACACACTACAGGTCAAGAAAAGCATTGGCACGGTATCGAATCAACAATAGAAGACACTTTTGCAACATCTGCAAAGGGAGAAACAACGAGAAGAAACAAGACTCCTTGCAGAGCAGCACACAGAAGCGGTTGCAGATGCATGCATTTTATCATTTCAATCAGAGCGAAGAACACAAGCTGTGGTGTCATGATTGGTGGGAGCATTCGAGGCAGTAACATCAGGCCATTCAAGTGATTACCAATCTCAAGTCTTCACAAGCTTTAGCGTGCACCCTAAAGTTCATAGAGTAACAACCCTACCAACACCTCAGGAGATGCACACCCAAGAGGTGATGCTCTCTAACCTGAGAAGTCACCTATAGAAAGTGAAAGGGGTGCATAGCTTAGATCAACTAGCTGCAAAGAGGGTGACATTAGCTATGTTGGTGTCCCTTGAAACAAAGGAGAAACATCTTGGGCGCACAATAGAATAGACATCTGTAAGAAGCGGATGAGATGCAAGGTGTTTGAGGAGCACATCATACACATGCTAAATACAACATAGGTCAGTGGTGCCTAAACTAGCCCGGTGGTTATTTGTGATTGAGCTTTGGGATAGTTTACTTGTTTAATTTCTTAAACTAGGCTTGGACTAAATGTGATTTTTCTAAACTAGCCTGGTGGTTGGAACATCATGCAACCGTAGGCTGATTCAGCTCAATCGCCAGTTATGTGATTGTCATGAACCAATGTGGTTGAGTAGATATTAGTTGTTGTCCAGCCTGGTGGCATGGTTGAGCAAAAATTAACAACAATATATATTGTTATTTTACTAAACTAGCCCGATGGTTGTTTGTGATTGAGCTTTGGGATAGTTTACTTGTTTAATTTCTTAAACCAGGCTTGGACTAAATGTGATCGTCCTAAACCACCCCGATGGTTGGAACATCATGCAACCGTAGGCTGGTTCAGCTCAATCGCCAGCTATGTGATTATCCTGAACCAGCATGGTTGAACATACGGTTGTTGTCCTTCCCAGTGGCATGGTTGAGAAAAAATTAATAGCAATATATTTTGCAATATATTGTTACTTTACTAAGCTTTGGGATAGTTTACTTGTTTCATTTCTTAAACCAGGCTTGGACTAAGCATGATTGTCCTAAACCACCCCGGTGGTTGGGACATCATGCAACCGTAGGCTGGTTCAGCTCAATCACCAGTTATGTGATTATCCTGAACTAGCATGGTTGAATAGACATTAGTTGTTGTCCTTCCCGATGGCATGGTTGAGCAAAAATTAACACCAATATATTTTGCAATATATTATTACTTTACTAAATTAGCTCGATGGTTGTTTGTGATTGAGCTTTGGGATAGTTTACTTGTTTCATTTCTCAAACCAGGCTTGGACTAAATGTGATCGTCCTAAACCACCCCGGTGGTTGGAAAATCATGCAACCATAGGCTGGTTCAGCTCAATCACCAATTATGTGATTATCCTAAACCAGCGTGGTTGAACAGACATTAGTTGTTGTCCTTACTAGTGGCATGGTTGAGCAAAAATAAACGATATATTTTGCAATATATTGTTACTTTACTAGACTAGCCCTGTGGTTGTTTGTGATTGAGCTTTGGGATTATTTACTTATTTCATTTCTTAAACCAGGCTTGGACTAAATGTGATTGTTCTAAACCACCCAATGGTTGAAACATCATGCAGCTGTAGGCTGGTTCAGCTCAATCACCAATTATGTGATTTTCTTGAACCAGCATGGTTGAACAGACATTAGTTTTTGTCTAGCCCAGTGGCATGGTTGAGCAGAAATTAACAGCAATATATTTTGCAATATATTGTTATTTTACTAAACTAGCCCAATGGTTGGAACATCATGCAATTGTGGCTGCTTCAGCTCAATTACCAGTTATGTGATTGTCATGAACCAGTGTGGTTGAACAAACATTAGTTATTGACTAGCCTGGTGGTTGAAATTATCTTGTTTCTTAGTACTTAAATTCGTTAAATTTAATTTCCTACTATTCGGATCATATACCACTGTTAAATTGTGCAATTCAGAAATGAAAAGAAATATATTGTTATTTTGTAATGGTGAAATTCAGAAATGAAAAGAATATACTTACTATTGTCTAATATGTGAAGCTGAGACCGTAAAGCTAAACCATCTCGGTGGTTGTAATTGTGACAGTGTCCTAAATCATCCCAGTGGTTGAAATTGTGACTGTCCTAATGTGTCATAAACCAGCTCAGTGGTTGACTGTCCTAAACCAGCTCGATGATTAAATTTGTGACTGTCCTGAACCAGCGCGCTGAACCAGCGCGGTGATTGAAAAATGTTTTGCTTCATTATATACTTTAATTCGACTGTGTTGAGCATTGTAAGCCTTAGTACGTTAGATCTCCTCCCATAATATATAAAAATAGGTAATGGAGCTATAACTCCAAGAACCAGCATGGTGGTCTCTCCAAGACAACCTTGAATTCTAGGCGATGACAGATGGTCTCGCCAGAGACTGCACTGAGGCAATGCTCAAAATGATAGATTGCATCTCATTATTATGCCAAAAATCAGCACAGTGGTCTCTCTAAGCCAACCTATGATTTGCATGGGATGCGGGCAAAGAAGCGGCAAAAGGTTGCATGATGACACGTGATCAGGCGAGAGACTGTGCTATGGTGGCGGTATTCAGAGTGATAGATTGTGTATAATTATTACGGCAAGAACTAGCATGGCAGTCTCTCTAAGCCAACCTTCAATTTTAATGATCTACATGGGTGCGTTCCCAATGAGAGGTGGCAAAGCTACAACAAAAGGCTGCACGATAATAAGTGATTAGGCAGCGTAGGCCAGAGACTGCACTACGCGAAGTAGTGCAGAGATGCCATGTGTCGAGTTATTGGGTGTTCTAAACAAACAGATTGTGTTTCAATATTACGCCAGTGCACCTTCATGACATCGAGAAAATTTTCAACGAGAGCACGGGTCTATGCAAAATTCAAATATTCACCCAGAAGCACATCGCGTCGTGGCCTCAAAAATAGTTTTGTGATTGGCTACACCCAAGCTAATGTTGACCCTGGTGCTCATAATACCTAATTTTGTATCGACCTACTTCCATGTTAGTCCTTAAATGTTTTAAGTAGCCCAGTGGTTAAAATATGACGGTTAACAATAACCAATCAAAAGGGCACTAGCACTGTGTAACAAATTTTAGGATATCACGATAGTAGTGTAGGGATAGCACGGTAGTAGTGCAGGATAAGTTATCACCAACATGGTGGTTGGTTGCACTAGGATATGAACAACCACCAGTGCAGTGATTTGCTTCTATTATTACAACATGAATGGATTTGCCAGGATGTGTGGACTCATTATGGGAAACTAGCTCGATGGTTGTTGGGATATACTAAAAGCAAGCATGGGATGAAATCTGACAGTTAACAAAACGGATAAACAGTCTAAAGGGAACTGTGCAATGAATTTTAGGATAGCATGGTAGTAGTATAGGGATAGCATGGTAGTAGTGTAGGATTAGTGCAAGATAAGTTATCGCCAACACGGTGGTTAGTTTGCATTGGGATATTAACAGCCACCAGCACGGTGGTTTGCTTCTATTATTACAAGATGAATGGATTTGTAGGATGTGTGGATTTGTTATGGGAAATCAGCACGGTGGTTGTTGGGATATACTAAAAATAATGATGGGATTTACCATTTGGGATTTACAAAAACAATTTAATGAAACTAGCATGGTGGTTGTTTGGGATATACTAAAAGGAAGCAATCTCAAATACAAATTCCATTTTGTAGGACAAGTGGACATATTGTTTTCTTGCGATGGCACTACATAGATTTTCTTAGTACTATCTTAGTCATCCTTGTCCACCACTCCAAGACACCCCAAGATGTTCTCATGCGTGTCTAAATCCAATTTGAAGACACCCTTGCCCTTCTTTCGTTGTGGCACAGGTTGCATCTGGAACTTAATAGCTCTTACTAGATGAGAGTACTATTAACTAGAAAAGAATTCGAGGCATGATGCTAGATGCGAGGCATGGCGACACTCGAGGGCCATAGAGGAAAAGGGAACATGAGGGGAGAAGCATTAACATAGGTGGGGAAAAGGGATTAAGAGAGGTGGGAATGAAGAGGGGGGACTATGGCACAAGGGGTAAGGAAGAGGGGGAAGAGGAGCATGTACATGATGGGAGGTGGAATGTAGAGAAGGAGACATCAAGGGAAGAGAGTCATGCTTTATTTGAAAGGAAGGATGGGAGGAAATCAAAGTACTAGCTAGGTGGCTTTACAAGAATGAGCGTGTTCCCATCCTTTTATAGCCAAGAGAGGAGGTCTCCCAATAAATGCATCCTCCCACATGCATGGTGTGTGTGGAAGAGTCTCCCATGTGGGTTAGGTGGGTATGCACTCTCAATTGTGTGCGACAATCCTTTGCCTCATTTTTCCACGTAAATCAAACCCCATATCCCAAGTCTAAGATACTCCCTTGGTCTCTCTCCAATTTTATAATATGTTCAAACATCTAGAAGGACAAGTGGAGGGTTGGCACAAGGAGTCTTGCCACCTCATCCTACTTTCCCCATTAAATAACTTGCACTCTTGGACTATCTATACCCTCCCCACATGGGCCTATCCTACATAGAGGGAATAATCCAATATAATATCCATCTCCACCTATTTTATATTACTTCTCCCATGGTCCTTGAGCTATGTCTCACTAAATGTAGCCATGGGACTGCATAGGTGGATGGGTGGCACATAGAGGAACCATGCCACCTTAACATGTTATAATACTACTACCATGGATTATGTACAACACACCTTATGGGTCCTCTTACGTGGAAGGGTGGCACATGGTCATGCCCTGCCACCTCAACCCTGGGCCCTATGCACACCATATTGTATTATACTATTGCCACACATACAAGTACACACATATATTTATGCCTTTTACCTTGGTCAAATTTATCCATAACAGTTCCCCCCCCAGGCAGGGAATGCATAGCATTTCCATGCTTGGGACCATCACAAACAAAGAAGGGCTTGAGATAACACTTGTTGATCACCTTCTTGCCATATGGATCATGCAGCTCCTATACTTGTACATACCCATTGCTACGTTCCTTGATGACTTTGTATGGAAGGAACTTTTTATCCATTTGGTGGTCCAATTTGTTATCAAAGCATAGCACAACATCTCCTTCAGCAAATTTTCTTTCCCATCCCTTGCGAATCTTAGCATCCAAGCGGGCCTTTTGTCAGTTCTTTTGGATATCTGTTTGATGGAGTGCAAGGTGTCGAGTTTCATCTAGCTTCTCAAGTTGTACCAACCTGGCCTCTACATGTTCATCTTCTGTCATCCTCTGTTCTTGTGCCAATCTCAAGGCCAAAATCTCTATCTCTAGTGGTAAAATTGCCTCCATACCGTACACCAACTCAAAAGGAGTGTGACCTATAGATGTTTTATGGGTGATGGTGTAAGCCCACACGGCTTCAGTGACCTTCTGATCCCACTGGCTCCTGTTCCCTGTGGCCATTATTCCCATGGATTTACAAAGGAGGCCATTGGTCTGCTCCGTTTGTCCCATGGATGTTGGCTAATAGATGCTAGAAGTGCGATGATAAATACCCATGTGATCCATGAGCAACTCCACTGCTTCATTTAAGTTAAGAATGGACTCCCATGGTCAGATACTATTTCCATGGGTGTCCCAAACCTTGTGCAAATAAGTTCAAATATGAAATCTGAAACTGCCTTACCATTTGCAGTGGGGAGGGCGATAGCTTCAGCCCACTTAGTGACATACTGAGTGGCTACTAGAAGATACTTCTCTTTGCAGGCAATCATGGGCAGGGGCCCAACAACATCTATTTCCCACTTCTGAAATGGATGGATGGACATCACTAGGTGATGCTGTCTAGGACGCAAAACCTTCCTACCAAAGAATTGGCATGGTTCACAAGTTTTGCAATACATAGTGACATCCTTGAACAAGGTCGGCCAATAGTATCCAGCATGTAAAATCTTCTTAGCTGTACAATCACCGACACAGTGGCCTCCACAAAATCCATTATGATAATGCTTCAATACCTTAGGTACTTTATTTGCATCAATGGCCCATCTTAGTACCCCATCCATGCCTTGACGGTACAACACCCCATCGAAGATCTCGAGTGTAGCGGCTACTATTTCTGTGGATCTTCTTTCTCTCATAGCTAGTACTTTCTGGAGGAAAGGAGAAAGCGGTCAAAAATCTATAGATACCACCATACCATGGGTCCCCAACTTCTATGGCCACTACAAGGGTTACATCGAGGCACTCCTCCAAATCAATCAAAGCATTCTTCAAGTTGGAACAACTCCCCTTTACAATTTTGAAGGAAAAATCATATTCTTGGAGAACTGCCAACCATTTGGCCAACTGGCCCATGGGACTTGGTGATTGAAGAACCTGCTTTGCAAGACCATTGGTAGAGACTATAATGAAGGAGTTTCCATCCCCATAATGCTTAAATTTCTCAATATAGAAAACCAAAGACAAGGCATGCTTGTCAGCTTCAGAGTAGCATCATTTAGTTTCGAGCAATTGTCGAGAAGCAAATCGAATGGGATACATGAACCGATCCTCCCTTTGCTAGAGAAGAATACCTACCAGAGTCTGCTCACCAAACCCAAGATTGATATAGAAAGTTTTTGACTAATCAGGTTTGCATAGAATGGGTTCTAAAGCCAGAGCACTCTTGATTTGTACAAACCCATGATCACAATCCTCATCCCAAGAGAAATCAACCCCATCTTTTAATAGAGTAGTCATGGGTCATGTCAAAGCAGCATATTGATCAATGAAGCAATGATAGTACCCTACTAGATTGACAAATGAGCATACCTAACATTTGGTTGTTGGTGGGGAGAGCTTGAGGATAGCTTCTACCTTCTCAGGGTCAGGCTTGACACCCTCTGATGAGACAATATGCCCTAATAACCTCCCTTGAGTGGCTCCAATGGTGCATTTATCAGGGTTGAAGCTGCCATTCGCATCATTGTCCCTTTGGAAGGCCAACCTAACCTTCATGACGTGCTCCTTACATGCCGAGAATATACAGAAATCATCTAAAAACACCTCCAAGAAAACCCCCAAATAAGGAGCAAACACCATCTGCATAAATCTTTGAAAGGTAATAGGAGCATTGGTGAGGCCAAATGGCATTTCTTTGAATGCAAACATCCCCCAGGGTGTGGCAAATGTGGTTTTAAGCACATCCTCCTTGACAATTCTAATTTGATAAAACCGGGAGTAACCATCATAGAAAGTATACATCTCATGACCACTTACCTTCTCAAGAATGAGGTCTTGAAAGGGCAGAGGATGATGGTCCCTCTTGGTGGCCACATTGAGTTTCTTATAATCGATCAAACCCACCACTTATTGTTTTTCTTTGGGGTGACTACTACTGGTGAAACCCATTTAGTATTGTGAACCAAAACAATAAACCTAGCTTCTACAAGCTTTTGCAACTCTAAGCGCAAAGCGTCGATCTATAGGGGCCCTAATCTTCGATACTTCTGAGCCACTAGCTTAGCATCAGGCTTCAGCTCTATCTTGTGTTCTATGGCAGTCACATGGCAAAGGTGGTGGTAGCTAGTTACGAAGAGGTCAGGGAAATCTTTGAACATTTCTAGGAACTCATCTTTCTCACTCAAAGTGAGGTCAATGGAAAGCATAGATTCAAGCTGTTGAGAACTAGCTCTACGGGTGGTGGGATCGGAGACACCCCCATCATGTAAACTTCTTCCTCTGAGAACTCCTCCCCACCATCTGAATCTTCCATTGACTCAGACACTGAGGATGAGAGAGTATCACTGTCTTGCTCCTTTTCTTCTTCTGGTTCACTGGCACCTAGTTGCACTAGGATCTTCTTCTTTGAAGCACCAAAAGACATGTGTCCTGTCTTCCAATAGCTGACTCCATCACTCTTTCTCAACCATAGTCTCCTGAGTATGGCTAGGTAACTCTTGCATGTATCTTCAATGTCCACTACATAGAAATTGATAGTGATGGGCAAATCCTCAATGACTCCCAGGGTGGTGAGCCGTCGACCATCTAGTACCTTGATTCGAGTGGAGGAACACCTGGTGCATTTCAAATTTAGCTTCTTCATGATATGGGGCACCATGATATTACATGCAGCTCCCCCATCAACACACACACTCTTGATACAGCAATTATCTATGATGACATCTACTATATGCGGGTGCCGATCAACTTTTTTAGAGATAAAAGAAATCTCTCATACCTTTTCCTTTTTCTTGCTCTTCCTTGTTGAGAGCCCTTGCTATAGCTCATGTCTCACCTTAGGACTTAATGCTATTAGTCGAGGAAGCGTGATGCTCAAAGACCGATGAGCAAGGTCCTGAATGATGAATAGTCTTCTTGCCCTAAGCCGATAGGATAGTCTTCTTGCCCTGAGCCGATAGGAAAATCCAAGGGCGACCACTTACTCCTACGAGATCTTTTAGTTTTCTCTATTGGTGGGTTTGCCATCTCAACATCTGAGGGCTCTGAGAAGGACACCTTCTTCTTGGGGTGGCCCAGTCAGTCCACGGTTTGGAGAGGGGTCCGAGGTAGTACGACTTCTGTTCCTGAGGTCAAGGACCTCTACGTCAGAATCCTCGGTGCCTGATTCACTTAGAAGATTCACCCTTGGAATATTGGACATTCGGTGCGATAGTGACCCTTCTGGTGGCACTTGTAGCACACAACATTGGCACATTCTCTTGGAGGGCGATTGGCTTGATTTTTGATGCCCACCATCTCAAGCCGAAGATCATTTAGGGCCTTGGCTAGGTCATTGACCCTGGGTTCTTTAGTAGGAGGGGCCAGGGGAGTAGGAAGGAGGGGGGCTCGTGGGCAAGCCTGGGAAAATCTTCCAAGCAGAAGTTGAGGCTATACTCCTTGTTGAGGGTAAGCATCTAAGGGAGGACCATACATTTGAGGTGGAGGCGGTGAATACATCCCTGATGGGGGGTGGGGGTATGCCCCAGAGTTGGACCCCCCAGGTTGTTGTTGCATGAATTGAGGGGGTTGCGGAGGGACAACCGTCTTCTTTGAAGCGAGGTCATATTGAAGTTTATCAAACTTTTGAGCAATCTCATGTGCTAGCACCATGGTTTCCGGATTCTCCCATTTAAACTTGAGGAAAAATTCATCACTTGCTCCTACTACAAGGTAGCCCAGCACATGCTGAATCATTCTAGCTCAAAATCTAGCGTTTTCCTCCTGCATGGAAATTAAACGGTCTAGGAGCATGGCCGCTCGATCCACATATCGACATGTCGTCTCACCTTCTGACTGCTTCAGGTTTGCCATCTACAGGTACACATTCTCAAGCTCCTCTTCTTTGCCGAAATACTCGATCATAGCTACTGTTAACCTCAGCCAAGTTTGGCGAACGTCTTTGGCTTGCTTCTCGTGAGGCTTCTCGTACCACACTTGAGCCAAACCCTCTAGAAATGTGGGAAGAACCAATAACATTCTATCTTTAGTGAGAAAGTTGAGAGAAACACAATGGCACTTGAAGGCCACAAGATACTCATTTGGATTTTCCTCAACCTGACCACACAACATGAGAATGTCAGCCATGCTTGGAAAATTAAAAATAGAGAGACAAAATGAGGCTTATCTATTGGCAAACAATGGAAAGAGGTAGCTTAAACTGAAAATCAGGTGAAGATACATCGACAAAGCACACATAGGCAGGGTAGGGTGTGACTAGTGTATTGTGAAATACTATACGGGAAGAATCCTCAGCATATAATAGCTCATAAATAATTTTAAAAGGACCAACCCTCATGATATTGCATCCATCTTTACAAGTGAGGGTTAGAGACACGGCGTTGCATGAGGTTGTTCATCAAGGCGAACAAGAATGCCATGACAAATGTCAACAGTTGGAGAGCTTGCACATCACCTTCAGCTTCTTCTAGTTCTTGTAGTCACCATGCTATTTCTTCAAGGAGTGTGCAGTTTGGCATCCTTCTTTTGAGCAATGTCCTTAAGAACCTTTTTGATGATGTTCCGAAGTCGGTAAACTCGTATCAAATATGCACAACATTGAGTTTCATGATGACCATAACCTTTGCTTTCTTTACAAATGATCACCCTCATTTGTGGATTACAGCTTTGTTGGGGTGGTGCTTCCACTCGTTTCATGCGTGATTGAAGTACAAGCTTCACGTGCTAAGAAATCAGCAACTAAATTTTGAGCTCAAGGGATATGCTGAATTTTTACCTCGTCAAATTGTTGGCAGAGTTCCAATGCTTGTTGATGTCGTGGAATCAAGCCTTTGCTCTGCACCTTCCACTAACTTGTTCACACACGAGTTGAGAATCTCCTTGCACCTCAAGTTCCCTGACGTGATATTCTTGCACCTTTTGTATCCTAAAAATGAGTGCCAAGTACAACTTGGTTGCAAGTACTTGCAGGTGCAGACTTGCTATAACAATACACCTCACCACCCGGTGAAGTGAGCTTCACACCCACACCAATAGCCTTGGTCGAAGTTTTGTATGCTCTGTCAAATTGAAGAATCCAAGATGTCATTACACCAAGTCTAAAATCCGGACATCCCAGGTTTCTTGGTAGTCTAAGATAGGCAGAACGAGAGGGTGGGGAGAATTCAATACTTGAGCAAGATGTTCAGCACCAAATAAACTTGCAATCCTTTGTTGATAGTTTTATCTTTAGACCAAAAAGAATTACAACTTGAAGCTCAAAATGTGGCACAAAGGGTTGATTAGGTATAAAGGGATTCCTTGGTTGAAACATTACCGACCATAATCGAGCCCTAGAAACCTTTGTAGTGAGGTTGAGAAGAAATCATAAGACGAGCTCATCCATAGGTATTAACAAGCAGATGCACCAAATCTCCCCCCAAGCTTGTGGATCATCCCACCCTTGGAAGAATGTCACCCTTTTAATTACCTCTAATGCAACAAGTAGCTCAATCACCGCACAATGAGTAGAATTGGAATCAAAGCCCTCCTAGTGTATCACTAGTTCTTCACCTTGAATCATCCATGGTGTATCATCCCACCCGTCATCTCCTTGAGAAATGCATTGTATAGTCAGTTGTTGAAGATCGACATGAAGATCAAGAAAGATATCTCACCAATTGGTAGCTGTAATGAGCAAAGCACCAAGCACCAAATCCTTGAACTTGTCGAGAAGTGACATAAATATCCACCCTCCTTGTGTGGCGTGCATCCAAGGAGTGAACTTGAAAAAGTTTAGAATTTTCAATCTAGTATGAGATATGAATAGAGCACATGAAATGAAGTACTTTTGCTTTTTATAGCAAGAGGAAACTCCCTATGGTAAGAGAGTTACAGTTCATGAGATTTCAACATATAAGCAATATCATTACACTTTCATCAATTCCTATTTGTTGGCCCATTGGTAAGTCTTCCTTTTGTGAATGGCGAGGTCTTGGGTTCAATTCCAACTCCTTTATAAAAGGAGAGGAGAGGAGAGGAGAAGAGAAAAAGAGGGAGAAGAAGACGAAGAGGTGAACACGAGATCTGTTGCAGAATTTGCAAAGACTGCAGGTCGCGACCAGAAGACTCGTTGGGCTCGGAGAAGATGCGCGGTGTGGGCGCAGTGCACACAAGAAGAAGCACGGCGCGGTGCGTGGGTGTGGTGTGCATAGGAATCCAAAAGACATGCAGGAACCTAGAAGATGTGCAGCGCAACAACAGAGAAGTTCTGTGATTACATGGATGGAGAACCGGAAGCAGATGTCACAGATTGGAAGTGTAGAAGATGCCACAGAACCGCACACAGTCGTAGGAATAACCAATGTCGATGGAATGATTATATGCTACCACTAGCCATGGAGACCTCGTATCCCAACAACCACACCAATTCTATTAACTAGAAAAGAATTCGAGGCATGATGCTAGATGCGAGGCATGGCGACGCTTGAGGGCCATAGAGGAAAAGGGAACGTGAGGGGAGAAGCATTAACATAGGTGGGAAAAAGGCATTAAGAGGGGTGGGAATGAAGAGGGGGACTATGGCACAAGGGGGAAGGAAGAAGGGGAAGAGGAGCATGTACATGATGGGAGGTGGAATGTAGAGATGGAGACATCAAGGGAAGAGAGTCATGCTTTATTTGAAAGGAAGGATGGGGGGGAAATCAAAGTACTAGCTAGGTGGCTTTACAAGAATGAGCATGTTCCATCAAGGAATAGCCCCCTCCTTTTTTAGCCAAGAGAGAGGGTCTCTCATAATAAATGCATCCTCCTGCATGCATGGTGTGTGTGGAAGAGTCTCCCATATGGGTTAGGTGGGTACGCACTCTCAATTGTGTGTAACAATCATTTGCCTCATTTTTCCACATAAATCAAACCCCATATCCCAAGTCTAAGATACTCCCTTAGTCTCTCCCTAATTTTATAATACGTTCAAACATCTAGAAGGACAAGTGGAGGGTTGGCACAATGAGTCTTGCCACCTCAACCTACTTTCCCCATTATTTAAGTTGCACTCTTGGACTATGTTGAGAGTTGTGGTGCCATGAGCACTTGTAGAGCAAAGGTATGAGTAAAGGAAAAGCTGCCACATGCCATGAAGGAGATAACCCACATGTGAGCAAGCAAATGGATGTAAGTACCCTTACCTATAAAAGGGAGGTTCATTTGAAGTAATATCAATCAAGCACTTTGTACTATCTCAAGATTCTCTTTATGAGTCCAAGCTAATCTATCTTGGAACCTAATTGACTTGAGGTACATGTCATGAGCACTCTCTTCATCATGTTTTCACATAGGTTCCATCCACCTTAGAGTGCTCCATAGATCGTGAGACATACATGTTTTGTCATGGTATCAGAGCATAGGTTTAGCTCTCCTAGTTTAGCTCATTAGTAGTTCACTAGGATTGCTTCATTCCTAGATTAGTTGTAGGCATGTCTTAGGAGCACATGTTTTCTCCTAGGTTAGTTTTAGTTTTAGATTGAGAACAAATTTTCATCCCTAGAGAGAGAAAATTTCCATCCATTGATTCCTTCCATTGCATTGAGGGAATTCCATCATTGAGAAAGTAAGAGAGATCCATTGTGAGGGATTCAATTCTCCAAGGAGAGAAATATGAAGAGTGCAAAGTAGTTCTGTGTTTTTTGAGAGAGAGAGATTCAGTCTAAGAAAAAAAGAGAGATATGGATTTGTTCTCAGGTAGTAAGTACAAACAATGAGCTTCCTGACTATCAAATGGCACACCTCTACTCGTAGTAGCTTTAACTCCCAACGATCAAATGCCTTCTCAAGCTCCTATCTATAGCGCAACCCTATCTGCCATCGTAGCCTTATCAATAGGCTTGCAGTGCTTCCATTTGACAGCTCTAGAGAGGTGCTCCTATCTCCTAACGACCAGCTACGACCTCCATAGCTCCCAGTGACCCAGCCTTCATGGATAGAGCAATGCTACGACATCAACAGCTGCCTCACTGCAAGCAATGAAGCTGCTCTGCAATGGCCACAATCTGCATACGCCCGAATCCCATGCTCCTCTATGACCAACGGCCCCTGCATGGGTGACTCCACCGACTCTGCGGAGCCTCATAGCTCTCATAGCACCTAGTTACTAGAGCTCTGAAGCTCGTGATGCATAGCAGCACTCCAATAAACCAGCCCAAGCTTCCTGAGTAGCAGCACTGAAGCAAACGAGTGCAGCTCCAACACACAGCCACGGACAGCGCCTCAAGCAGATGCACAGCCAACAATGTAGGTCATGCTCCAAGCTCTCGCAAGTCTCCAATTCCTCCTCCACGAGCCCGAATTTGTAACAGCAGCGACTCTCTCTCCATCGAAGCTGTGGTCGTCGCAAGTTCATCGTAGAGAAGCTTCAAGCCTCCTTCTTCCTTCTCCAAGGTCTCAGATAAATGCCACGTGGCAGGATAAGAATTAACTATGGTTAAATTTAACTTAGCTTGGTCAATGGTTAAGTAAACACAAGTCCTGGTCCACTCAACCCACACTAAACCATGGTTAGATTTAGGTTATGGGGTTAGTTAAAGTGCCACCTAAGCACTCAGCACCCTTGCTAAGCACAGTCTTGCAAGCTGCATGTGAACAGCCTCTGCCACATCATCAAAGGCTTTCTTCTTCATAGAATCTTTGACAAGCCATAACTTGCAATCCAAGAAGAATTTGCTCATGCTCCAAAAAGGAAAAGTGATCGTCTTTTAGAGCTCTACGCACTTGTTAAGTTAGAATCATTGTATGTAGTTAGACACTGCCAATATTGAAAGAAATCAATTGGTAAGACCTTTGCAACAAATGACAAATCAAAGCATGAATGCACACATCATTGTCATAAGCATGCCAAAACCTCAAGTGCATGAGATGACCATAGCAAAAAGCATGGCATCCACACATAAAGCATCAAGGCACATGGAAGAACAAAGCATCATGCATGAAGTTACACAAGGAAGAAGATTGGAGATTGAAGAACCAGCAGGTCAACTACGTGGAATCATCATCAAGCCATGGGCAGAATGACAGAAACAACATGTATTGAAAAGCAAAAACCTTGCCAACCTTGCCTATATTTTGTAAATCAAGCCTGACCACCTGAGAGTAGCCATGTAGGCACCCAGGGGAGGATTTGATCTTGTAGCCTCACATCTGACCACCTTGCAGTAGCCAAAGGATTATGGCACCAAGGGAGGTGTTGAGAGTTGTGGTGCCATGAGCACTTGTAGAGCAAAGGTATGAGTAAAGGAAAAGCTACCACATGGCATGGAGGAGATAACCCACATGTGAGCAAGCAAATGGATGTAAGTACCCTCACCTATAAAAGGGAGGTTCATTTGAAGTAATATCAATCAAGCACTTTGCACTATCTCAAGATTCTCTTTATGAGTCCAAGCTAATCTATCTTGGAACCTAATTGACTTGAGGTACATGTCATGAGCACTCTCTTAATCATGTTTCCACATAGGTTCCATCCACCTTAGAGTGCTCCATAGATCCTGAGGCATACATGTTTTGTCAGACTATCTATACCCCCCCCACATGGGCCTTTCCTACATGGAGGGAATAATCCAATATAATATCCATCTCCACCTATTTTATATTACTTTTCCCATGGTCCTTGGGCCATGTCTCACTAAATGCACACATGGGACCACCTAGGTGGAGGGGTGGCACATGGAGGAACCATGCCACCTTAACATGTTATAATACTACTACCATGGATTATGTACAACACACCTTATGGGTCCTCTTACGTGGAAGGGTGGCACATGGTCATGCCCTGCCACCTCAACCCTGGGCCCTTTGTACACCATATTATATTATACTATTGCCACATACAAGCACACACATATATTTATGCCTTTTACCTTGGTCAAATTTATCCATAATAGTACACACATGCAGCAGTTCGTGATTGTGGCCTCTCTTGGATGCTTTTTTGTACCAAAAAGCTCCGACTACTATATCCCACTTCTCATAGGTTGTTCCATAATTAGCCTCAAATTTTTCCTCAACCTTGTACTTAGGTTTTGTGTACTGCAATAGAAAGTATGCATCATCTTCTTCATTCTCCCCAGAATCTACGACAACTACAAAGTTATCCCCCTCTTCCAGACAATCAGTGAGTTCATCAAAACTCTCCCCAAACTATGGCGAGACATTTTTCTCTCCATTGTTTGTCACTTCATTTGAAGGTAGAGGAAAAACTTGAACTCGTTCCCATGTCTTCATAGTTGCAATGTTCTCACGATCGTCATGATCCCCTATGATGCGTGTACTATAGTTCAACAAGAAAGTTTTCTCGATCTAATCAGTTGGTTGTTTGAAAAGCCCCATATGACTTGCAAACCACGAACTCCTTTAATTTTCTCGCAATCATTCCGGTTTCTCCTTTTCACTTCATGGAACACTCTGCGTACTACAGTATTCTTAAGGCTTTGGTTAATGTATGTTGAATGTGTGCCTGTGGAGAGGTTGATTGTAATCCATGTTACAGCATCATGGGCATCATTGAGTTTTTCTTGAGGGCATTCTAATTGGCGTTTAAATAGAGCTTGCTTAATAACATCACCGCATCCATCATGTTCACCCTTGCCATGGCTAGACCCAAAGAAATTCCACATCATGTCTAGACCGATCAGGGATTTGAACCTTGAGATGAAGTAGAATCCACATGCTGATTTAAATTGAGACGCCACACCATTTGACCACACCCAATATTGTTTTATATTTTCTACATGGGGATTTTCCTTTTTCATCCATTCCAATGCAGTAGAAAAGCATGCTGCACAAATAGGGTGTCATGTTCCCTATCATCTGAAATGTAGAAATAATACATGCATTGCACTGACCTGGACTCTTATGAGTTAGCAAGCAGACTGGCATCAAGCCTGGAGGAATCAAGCAAATGACTGTACGTTATATGCACAAGAATTATTATCTACTTGTTGTACCAGTGAGCACGTTGTATCTCACCTTGTTCTTGAAAATAATAATTTTTTGCAAAATCTATGATAGATACAATAGTGTCACGGGGAAAATTCTCAAGGCACGTACTGAGCTACTTATCCTGCTAGTTGGCCATGAAACTGTGAAGCACATATTTTGGGATGGATAGAACCGTGTGACCTATATACAAGCTCCCTTGGTTCGATGCTCTCCTCCATTTTAGAGCATCGTTGTCTTCCCTCATTTCATTTGGATAGACATTAAATGTCTTCTTCTTTGGCTTTAAATTGCAACACTTGCATGTGCCACGAATGCATTCAATCATGTGCCACCCACGGTCTCCCTTTGGATAAAACCACTGGCTCCCACAAAGACCTTAGGCTACAAAACCTACCCTCCCTTGCAACACAGGATGAGGATCCAAGTGGCTACAGACTGTGCATTCATTGGGGAGGCATCCCCATGGAGCAATGCTCTGACACGACCATATCTCAAGTCATTCATAGCTTATCGAGGCAAGTCAAAGTCTATGTGTGTTTTGCAACAACAAACATGTAAGAAGTGCAAAATGGAGCAACTAACCTACGGTCACCGTTCGGCCTAGAGCCACATCCGGGATCATCTGAGGCTCCGAACGGACCCCGCAACCCCAGAGTGGGCTGCCCTAGGAAATGCTCCATCTACCCTTAGTGCAGTCAGTCATGGGATGCCTTCCCGCACTTGCATGTAGCCTAGTTGGCGGTCTGCCAACTCTATTTAAAGCCGTCCAGCCATTAGGCCACACATGGCCCCCATCTGGTGTCCAAACCAGGAGCTACCGGATAACCGAGCTACTCAAATGCCTTCTCCTCATATGGGGGGCTTACAAGTAGAGTTAGCTGGTTCCTACATAGTTACACGAGAGTGTCTCCATTCGTGGCCCAGAGCTATCTAGGATCATCTGAGGCTCCAAACGGGCCCCACAACCCGAGAGTGGGCTACCGCGGGAAATGCTCCATCTACCCTCAGTGCGGTCAGTCATGGGATGCCTTCCCGCACTTGCATGTAGCCTAGTTGGCGGTGTGCCAACTCTATCTAAAGCCATCCAGCCATCAAACCAGGACCTACCGGATAACCGAGCTACTCAAATGCCTTCTCCTCATATGGGGGGCTTACAAGTAGAGTTGACTCTACCAACTTATACGCCCATAGTATCTTCTCCTTTTGTTGGGATTCCTCTTTGTCCTGCTCTTTGTGCTCTATACATCTTCGAGCCTCTTTCATCTCCTGCCAAAAGAAACCTACATCATGAGCTTGACAAGTACCTTAAAGGAGCAGAAAAAACAATAGCCGGGGAAATTAATAATCACCGTCTGTGCTGACTCCTAGTAATACACCCACCACTGAAGCATGTCCTCCTTGCAACTATTTTCCTCCTCCTCCTCCGGGTCTATTTCTGTGAGGATGCCATACAACATCATTTTCAAATAGAACAAAAGCATTCCAAAGTCTTTTAGGTATGCCATAGATTCGTAGTAGGTGGATCAGTGTACAGAGTTTTGGGGCTAGATTTCATAATGGGCTCTTAGTTGTGTTTGCATTGGACTTAAATAGGGAGAAAGTTCATTGAGCCCCCGACCTTCTCATTTTTTAGTCTCATGTTAGTTGTCTAATTAAATCTTTCATCTCACATTAGTTGTCTAATTGAAATCTTTTGTGGTACAATAGTTCACTAATCAAAATCTTTTAGTCTCACATTAGAGATCTAATCGAAATCTTTTGTCTTACATTACGTGTCAAAATTAAAATCTTTCATCTCATTATTATCATCATGTTGGCATGGATCAAAGGACACTATCTAGTCACTTAGCTCAGAAAACATTGCCCAAGTAAACTCTGGAGAAGATTAACAATTCAATAGATTACACACAGATTACATAGATTACAATCTCAAAGACTCCTTCCCTTCATGTTGCTTCCTCTCTCCTTGATTTGAGCTTCCTCGTTGCATGCTCGGCCCTTTTTTCTCCTTTCTAGAAGGGGGCTATTTCCTCCCTTAGGCTCCTTTTCCTCGCAATCAGGTTCTCTTGGCCTTCTTCAATTTGAGCTCCTTGTCTTTAAGATCTTTTGCCCAAATGGCAAATTGAGGTGCAGCATCTACTTTCTTGTCGTAGATAGCTGTAGCAAGCAGGCACATTTGATGTATCCATGACCTGGGCAATGGCAAATGGCATTCTCTACATAGCGATTTTGTATGCACCCACACTCCAAAGAAAAAAATGTGCATAAGGTGGTAGCATGCAAGCCATCGGATAGAGCAATCATCTATGATGGGGGTATGTCAAACCATGCATTTCAAACCCTGCTGCATAGTAGGATAGGCATCCGATTAAACTATTGTAGGTGTCATACCACAGTCTTACTCTATACATGATGAAGTTACTTCTTGATTCCTTCCTCCCTCATCCTAAGGCTATAGATGTTCTTCATCTCCTCCACTTTTTGCTCACTATATGCAACAACTGCATTAGAATCCCTCAGCATCTTTTGAACTTTTGTAAATTCCTGAAAAACTTCTTCAGGGGCAGTTTCCAAGACTTCCACTCTAGTTTGGACATCTCGCAGAGCGAGGGACTGCTTTTCATAATTGTCGAAAGCCATGGCAAGCTTGTGCAAACATCTATCGTGATCTTCTTGGTATTGTAGGTTGCTCTTTGGACTTCCAACAGTATTTTGAAACAAAAACCCTCACTATGGTGGCTGCTGCAAAGTTCTCCATCGTGATGGCTGGAACTTACTTCAGCATGGTGGCTGCTCTCTGCATCCTTTTTGGCTTAGGGAGCTGCCTTGTTGTCTTCTCCACACCAACTACTCTCTGCCCCATCCTTCCTGGCCTCGAAACTCTCTCGTAGTTCCTGCATCACCTTTTGGGTTTTTGCATTCTCCCTTTTCAGCTCCTCCACCATATGGTCTTTTTCAATATTCAATGAGTTTCGCATGTTGTAGAGCCATTTGTAAAGACCCTCCTTTTCAGCTCTCTGATCTTCAAGGTCCTTTCGCATCTTTTCTAGCTCCTTGTCTGCCATGTCCCCATCATTTCTACATTGCTCCCCTACTCATCTTCTACTCACCCACTCATCTTTAGCATGCCTAGTTGGCCCCCCCCTTCGATGCTCTGTGATTCCAATAATATCTGCCTTCACATATAAGGTCATTGCATTGCACTCGCATGGAATAGAAATGGTCGCACTAGTGGAGACTCTTCATTCCCGTAAGCGACTCCCCATACATCTGAATGTCATCACCTTGGATAACATGTTCACAGAAGGCCTCTTTGTGGCTATGCTATATGGGTTCCCCCTAGATGTCAATGAAGCCCTCAATATATTTAGAGTAGAGTACTCTCAACTAACTGGGGGGGTGATTAATTGAGTCCTGGCAATGTGCATGGTCTTCAGCCTCTCCATCGTATCCTCCTTTGGCTCCCACAAGCTAGACTGGCTAAAAACTGAGTTGTACAAATTCCTCATTGTATGTAATGTTTTGGTCTCTAAGAGACTAAGGCAATTATGTGATCTCCTTTTGTTCAATTTGAGGTTCTAATCATGCACTATTGTTAGCTTTTATATTTGTATTTGAATGGTTATGGCCGCTACCTATAATCTTTTGTTTAAAGCTCTTAGCAATTGCTGAGTTTTTATAAATGTAAGATCCTCTGTTCAATTTTTGCTCGGTATAAGTTGATAATTTTTATATAACCTGTTATTGGACGTAAATGTACATTGTAATCTCTTTTGCTTAATTTTTACTCGATATACTGTACTTTTTTCATCATTTATATTTATTGCAACAAGGAATAAATACCAAGAAAGAAGGACTACAATTTCCTTGTTTTATGACCAAAATAGTGCTAAAATAACTCCAACGACCCCACCATTGTGGTTGCATGGAGATACATATAGAAAATACAATTAAACTTTCAAAAAGTGCAATTGACGATATGGCTCCCCTTTACGTGCAAGGGCCATATCGACATGCCATTTCAATCTAGTGGCATCCTGGATATTGTATAATGCACGTAGATATTGCCCTTGGCCCTAAAGGGGACCCCTCAAGGGCCATATCATCAATTGAATTTTGCTTGGTTCACGGACATGCCCTGCCACCTCAACCTTGGGTCCTTGCTACTTCATATTATATTCTGCTAATGCCACACACACATTTTCACTTCTACTTATTGTAAAGATAGTGGGAGAGAAGGAAGGAGTCTCACTTGTGGTCAGCTAACTAAGGTGGCATACTAACTAAGCCGTTCTATCGTGTGGTCGGTGGCCTATTTCGGGACCGACCCCCAGTCGACCGTTTTGGGTGGACTGAGTCAGTCACCAAATTGGCTCTAACCGACTACTTGTGGTGGCTATATAAGAGCAAGCCCGTGAAACCCATTTCATCACTAGCTACAGTAACCCTGATTCCTTAGCATCCATCCTCCGTCTTCTTCTGTTTCCTGCTTGCCATCGAAGCTTCTTTCACAGGAGCGCATGGTTAGGAAGTAGTGCCATCTATTGTATCAATTTTACAGTAATCAAATCTTTGATTCTCCATACTATCTATTTTCTCTCTTACGTATGAGATCCTGTTATCTATTGAGCATAGACATTGTATTGTTTTCTTATGTGGTATTAGAGCCTGGACTCTAGCAAGAAGATTTGGTAGTGTGTTTCTGTTTTTGCAAGCAGATTCTGAGAGATGGCCCAGCCCACAAGACTGCGAATCCCACCATTCGATGAAAGTGGAATGTTGGATGGCCCAGTAACTATCCACTCTGGAAGTTCAAGATCAAGACCATCCTAAGTGCATATGAGCTTTTGGATACTGCTACTGGGGTGGACCTAAAATCGGTCCCGAGACCAAAATCGACCAATGCAGCACAACAAATAGTACCAACTGCGGATGAGATTCTCGCATGGACAAGAAGAAATGCAGATTCACTGTGTTCTATTGTCTGCAGTGTAAGTGATTCCATCATGGTGTTAATTCAACATGTCACCACGGTGGAGGAGGCATGGACGGTCTTGAAAAATTAGTACGAGACCACCAATCAGATGTGGATTCAGAGTCTAGAGACTCAACTCGTGAACGAGAAACTGTCTCACTCTAAAGCGACAGAGAAGTTCATCATCAGGGTGAAGAATCTGCGCGATCAGATGACTGCGATTGGCATCACCATCACTAGCGAGAATCTAGCATGAAGGTGCATACGAATTCTCCCACCAAAGTACGACGGTCTTGTTACGGCACTGAATATGCAGAACAGAAATCCGCCCCTCAACTTTGAGGATTTCAATGCAATGCTTTTGGAGGAGATGCGTCAAAAGACGAGGACTGGAGAAGATTCGGCTTTCTACGCTGGATCAAAGAAAGATAAGGGTAAGGACTTTGGTAACCCATCTTCTTCTGATGATAAAAAGAGAAAGAAGATCAAGTGCTTCTATTGCAACAAGGCAGGGCCCAAGCAGAATGAGTGTCAAAAGAAGATTGCAAATGAGAAGAACGAAGTAAAGAAAGAGTCCAGCAACAACACGCAGGCAATACCAGTAGAGCTGTTCGTAGCAATTGACGAGATTTGCATGGAGGCAATTCATGTACCTGCGGATGAACCGTGGATTATTGACAGTGGTGCATCGTGCCAATGACCAGTCCAAAGGATTGGTATACCTCTCTACAGCCAGTAGGGAATGACATCCTTGTAGCAGTCGGCAATGATGCAAAATGTCCAGCAAAAGAAAAAGGTACGATTGCTCTCAAGTTAGATGGAGCTGTAAAATAGTTGTCCGATGTTCTTTATGTGCTAGATATCAAGAGGAACTTGTTGTTATTAAGACTTTCTGGGCTGAAGCATGTAACACTACAGTTTACATTCTCAATCTCGGGGGGGTCACTGAGATCATATGTAACCCTATCACGTGAGTTCAACAAAAGGATATTTTCTATTTCTAAAATTTATAGAAATAAATATACATAAGGGACTATTTAAAATAGTTTTGGAAAAAATTTACAGATTTGTATAGAAAAGGGGTACATTTTATTAATGAAAAATTTACACAGATAAGGGATTTTAGAAATATGCCTTGAACGCACGTGGTATAGAGGGTTTATACATAGTGACCCCCCCGAGTTCTCAATCGTAGCTACACGAAGGCTGTGAATGAGATGACTCCACTGCAGGTCTTTTTCTACTAAGAAACCTTCAGCTACACATTTCAAAGTTTTTGGATCTGACTATTTTGTGCATGTCCTGATGCTAACAAGACCAAATGGAAACTGAAGAGCCGGAAGTGTATTTTCCTGGGCTACAGTGAAGAGGCAAAGGGTTGTACCATCTCTATAAACCTGTTACCGAGAAGGTAATTGTAAGTCGCGATGTGGTCTCTTTTTAAAGATTATGCAAACTCAGTATAAAATTGAGATTATATTCCAAATTAGAAATGATATGCTCCATAAACAAATGAAACTATAGGACATCAAATTCAATCAATAAGTAAATGCAACAAGATGCAAAATTATCAAGTAATGCAACCAGCTAAATTTCTATTTACTTATTCGATAATAGAAAGAGAATATTAGACATTGAGTATAGAATTATAATAATGCACATATGAGTCACAATAGAGATACATGATCTATGTATACTCTCCATCAAGAATCACAAATAAAACTATTAAGGATTGAAACTAAGATATTTTACACAATGGTCATTTTTACAGAGTAATAACTTTTTTTTCCAACTTCTTGAAAAAGTTATGATTTATTTGAGATATTCAATCATTAATCATGCATTTATAAACTAATTTTGTGCACCAGTTCTATCATGTAGTCGGTGGCCTACCGACCCCTAGTCGATCGTTTTGAACGGACTGGGTCGGTCACCCAATTGGCTCTAACCGACTACTTGTGGTGGCTATATAAGAGCAAGCCCGTGAAGAGCATTTCATCACTGGCTACAGCAACCCTCATTCCTTAGCATCCAGCCTCCGTCTTCTACTGTTTCCTGCTCGCCACATGAAGCTTCTTTCACAGGAGCGCACGGTTGGGAGGCAGCACCATCTATTGTATTAGTTTTATAGTAATCAAATTTTTGATTCTCCATACTATCTATTTTCTCTCTTGCGTATGAGATCCTGTTATCTGTTGAGCATAGACATTGTATTGTTTTCTTACAGTCCATACCAGGCAAGTCTCCTCCCTATTAGCTCTCCAATCCCAAATCCAGTTACTTGCCTTCCTACGGACTAGTGGTGGATCAAGTTTAGCTTCCATATAGGATGATCAAGTGGAAGATATTGAGGATGACCTTCATAAACCATCTTCCGCATATGTTTGGAGTGTCACACATTCAAAATAGGGCCACAAATAAGACAAGCATGGTACCCTTGTGTTTTAAGTCCTACATATATGCATGGACACATAGGTCATTAGAGATGCATAGAACACACCACAATAGAATTATAAAGGTATAAATAGGCATGCAAAACCACCATATTTTTGGCTTGTACTTTCTTGACATAAGTAGGGCAAGCATGAGGTGTCCCTTCTTTATTGTTAGCCATGGCGAGATATTGTAGTTCATCAAGACTATGGGCCATGTTGACCAAACTATGGAGCATAAACCAAAAGGGTTCACACCATCCTTTTCTATCCTGAGATGTAAATTGTGTGGCTCCCTCGCAAAGTCCGACCACATGTTGTCTATGCGCTGCCAAGTAGCACAATCTGCTGGGATCCTCAAAGTGTCATCGGCGGACTAGTGTGTAGCATGCCATGTCATTAGTTGCACAATGGAGTTGCATCTGAACATGTGTTGTATTCAGGGGATGATGGAAAAATGTGTCAAGACCTTCACTAGGATCTCATCTCCCCCAGTAAGTCTTGTCTGTAGTGCTATGCTCCACACTTTGGGCAATTAACCAAATTGCCATAGTCATGATGAAACAAAATACGATCATTAGGGCAAGCATGGATGGTTTCATAATCCATCGTCAACATCTTCTTTCCTTTGTCTCTGGAATTGGGCATGGTATTTGGGATAGGCTACATCTTTTGGAGCAACCTATTACAATTTGCATATCCAAGAAACTTGTGAATGAGATACTAATTAATTAAAACAATTAGGAATGAGATACTAAGATCAAGGCTCCAAAGCTCATCAAGTCTGAGACACTTGCATCTGACCATCCATACTTTGCTTGCAAATTCAAGATCGAGAGGCAAGCTCATAGTTTTGACATCCTCGCACCATCATACAATAGTGTTGATGCCAAATCTCACATCACAGTCTCATTCTCAGACATTTCACCCCCATCTCCTCCCGTGGTGCCTCTTTTTAAAAAATCCATCATGTTCACCATACCCTCGTCCTCCTCTAGAGGATCATCATCAAGATCATCTTGGTCGAACTATGGTGGTGGTGTACGTTCTCCCTTGTACTCTCCTCATCTGTATAATATAATGATGCAAGATTAGTGTGTGCAACAAGGACAAGCAACATAAATATCCATGAATCATTCAAATATCATTGGTTTACCAATGATGCACTAGCATGTTGACCAATAGCCTCTTCTAGTGGTGCCTCTCCATACATCTGCAAGTGGTGCATGACAATACGGTGCTAATGAAAAACCCCTCACCTGCAATGTGTGCAAGGACAAGGCAATCTCTCACGAAGCCACTCCAAACTCTCAGGAGGTGGCCCCCTCTCTGATGAGCTCTCACTACTCATTGTCTCCACCTGCACACATCCACAACCATCCCCCCTAGTCAATTCAAACACTTAAATACCTAAATCTCCCAAATTTCCTTAAACCCACTAATCCCCTCTCTTTCACCAACCACCTCGGGGCCTAAATCCCCCCTAAATCCCTTCAAACATCCACTCACCCCACGAAATCTCCCATCCCCCAAACCCCCCCTAAAACCCTAAACCCTAAATCTTCAGAAAACCCTTGTTTCGTCAGTATGGGTGTCATTATATATTGACGACCATACTGATGTCGATACTGACGCTCTACTTTTATATACCCACTTTCATACCGATGCCCGTATTAACGAGTTATAAGAATTAAAAACCCATGCTATTCGTCCCGTGATGCCGTTCAATTTTTCGTGCATTCTCCTCCCTCGCTTTCACTTTCAGCTCATGATCACCTGCCTCCTCCCTCCCCCTCCCACCTCTCCATCCTCTTTTACATTGACCCTCTACACCTACAAGACTTGTTGCAGCTCTGTCTCCATCTCAAGGTAAGAAATCCTCTCTTCCCCTTCTATTTCAAGTTTGTTTGGTTTCTTTGTCTTTGTTTCTACCTCTCCTCTTGTTTCCCTTCCTCTACTTTCACTTTCCCTTCCTTTCTCTAAACTTTCTCTCCTCCTTTCCTTTCCTTTTCTTTCTCTAAAGGAAGAAACAATACATGAAAAACAATCATGAAAGAGAAGAGTATGAAAGCTCTACCTATTGTTTTTGTGCTTTCTCCTTTCTAGGCTTCTCTTTGTCTCCTCAATCCATACCCTTTGGAATGATACTTCTCCAAACTCCTTTCATTAATTAGTTTTCTTTAAATGGTATGTTTCCTCTCTTTTATAGGGCAATGAACACAAACCACCTCTTCTTTTGAGCGGGATCATCCGGTGGCAAGACACGTCATTTCCAAGTAAGAACGTGCTTCCTCTCTTTTCTATTTTTCTTTTTGTGAATGCATTGGCCTACAATGATGGGCATAGGAACTTTTCTCCTCTCTTCTCCCCTCTCTTTTCCTCTTCCATCCTCTCTTTTCCCTTTCTCCTATTTTCACATCCTCTTTCTCCCCCCTCTCTCTCTTATTTCCTCTCTTTTCCCTCCCTCTTTTCCCCCTCTCTTTGCCTCTTCCATCCTCTTTTTTCCCCTCTCTTTTCTTGTCTCTTTTCCTCTCTTATCCCCTCTCTTATTTCCTCTCTTCTCCCTCTCTTCTCTTATTTCCTCTCTTCTTCCCTCTCTTCTCTTTTTTCCCCTCTTTCTCCCCTCTTTTCCTCTTCCATCCTCCCTTTTCCTTCACTCCTCTCTTTCCCCTTTCTCTTATTTTCACATCCTGTTTCTGCCCTCTCTCTTTCTCTCTTATTTCCTCTCTTTTCCCTCCCTCTTTTCCCTTCTCTGTCTTGTAGAGAAATTGATCAGTGACTGCTGTCTACAGTCCCACTGATTGGATGTAAGGCACTACCTCTAAATCGTGGAGCACCTCGTAGGATATGGTATTGTAATAGTAGCATCAGTAATCTTTGGTGTTGCATTTGACTTGTCAATGGATAACAACCCCACTATATTCATCAAGCCAGTCTTGTCTGAGAGGTGAGAATTGGCTGACGTGGAAATAGCAGATGAAAAGCAGTGATTAAGTCATTTTGTAGCAAAACCTATAAAGGCATCAGGTTTCCTAAAGCCCAAGCAAAGTATAGTGAACCAACCTTGCTTGTGTGAAGTGATGGATTTGCCATAGCCAGAATCAACCACCACAACATCGATGCTTCGAAATTGAATGAACAAATCTCCATAGAACCCCACACCATATGATACACCACAAACATGCCAGAAGTACTCCATCGTCTCACTACAACGATGAGCCACACAGAACGTTAGAGAAAACCTACCTATGCCTATATCACACAAACAGAATACAAACAATGCATGCACCAAAGGCGGCCATCATCCATCACAAGGCTTGCACAGACAGCCAAGGAATGCCAACCCATGCGTGCATGACTTCATAATCTGCTCCACACATCCACAATCCACTGCAAACACCACTCCCCTCTCTTCTCCTCTCTTCTCTTATTTCCTCTCTTCTCCCCTCTCTCCTATTTTTTCCCCTCTTTTTCCCTTTTCTTTTCCTCTTCCATCCTCTCTTTCCCCTTTCTCTTATTTTCACATCCTCTTTCCCCCCTCTCTCTTTCTCTCTTATTCCTCTCTTTTCTCTCTTTTCCCTCCCACTTTTCCCCTCTCTTATTTCCTCTCTTCTCCTCTATTCTCTTATTTCCTTTCTTCTCCCCTCTCTTCTCTTTTTTCCCCCTCTTTTCCCCTCTCTTCTCCTCTTCCATGCTCTCTTTCCCCCTCTCTTATCACCTCTCTCTTTCTCTCTTATTTCCTCTCTTTTATCTCGTTTCCCTCTGTCTTTTTCCTTCTCTATTCCTCTTCCATCCTCTCTTTTCCCCTCTCTTATCTCCCCTCCCTCTCTTTACCCTCTCTTTTCTCCCCTCTTTTTTGCCTCTTTCCCCTATCTTTCCCCTCTTTTCCCCTCTCTTTTCTCCCCTCTTTTTTGCCTCTTTCCCCTATCTTTCCCCTCTTTTCCCCTCTCTTTTCTCCCCTCTCTTATTTTCTTATTTCCTCTCTTTTCTCTCCCTCTTTTTCCCCTCTCTTCTCTTTTTTCCCCTCTTTTCCCCTCTTTTCTCCTCTTCCATACTCTCTTTCCCCCTCTCTTCTCCCCTATCTCTTTCTCTCTTATTTCCTCTCTTTTCTCTCTTTTCCCTCCCTCTTTTCCCCTCTTTTCGTCTTCCATCCTCTGTTTTCCCCTCTCTTTTCTCCCCTCCCTCTCTTTCCCCTCTCTTTTCTCCCCTTTGTTCCCCCTCTTTCCCCTCTCTTTCCCCTCTCTTATTTTCCACTCTTCTCTTATTTCCTCTCTTTTCTCTCTTTTCCCTCCCTTATTTTCCCCTATCTTTTCCTCTTCCATCCTCTCTTTTCCTCCAAGTATGCCTTTAGAGCTTTCTCGCTAGGGGCCATGGGGAGTAGTTGAGAGAGAATGACGAGAAGAAAGTGAGGAGAGAGGGGCAAGAGAGCAATGAGGAGTAACAGAGTGGAAGGAGAGGAAGGACGGGAATGACAAGATGGGAGTGGTGTGAGAAGGGATATAGCAGGGGAGAGGTGTGAGACAAAGAAGAGAGGAGGGGAGACTTTAAAGATTGGGGAGGATGAAGCGGGACAAGGGAAAAGCAAAGATTCAAACATACAAAAGGTGAGGAGGATAAAGAGGATAGGGTGATAGGGGATGTGATTGGCACAGATTGTGGAATAAAGGAGAGTGGATGCAATAAAGTTTCCTAGAATTATCTTTTTGGAATATATTGGCTTGTGCGATGTATATAATTTTTTGAATAGAAGTGAATGTAAATGTAGCTTGTTTGTACCCTGAATTCTTTTATAGATCTTGAATGAGTGCCACGATATGATTTGTAATGTGTTTCATATGCCTGTATTTGGTTCTTTTTTTTCAAACTGATTAAAAATGGAACACCCTCCTCCACGATATTCTTCCATAAACCCCAACCCGGTTCCCCATGTTGCTATCATTAAGGGACATTGGATAAAGTTTAACATCAAAGTGCATGCGCGTGGGTGGGGTCCAAACCGATTTCACATGGAGCGGCATTTTCTAAGGGAGGCATAAAACAACCTATAGGATCTCCGTAAGCTTTGGAGAGACCGCTTTGAGCAACTACTTAGCAAGCAGGACCGCAACTAATAGTCTAAGAAGAGTATAACTATATATTAGAAGAAGTGGAAGATGATGTCCCGAGTGACCCGTCTAGTGTTGAGGAGGAGGAAAGCACCTTAGATAGTAATGCAAAGCAGTAGACCTCCTCCTCTCTTTTGAAATTTTTGAAGAATGTCTCTTGTGGAGATGAATTTTGTTGAATAATACTATTTTTGCACTTGTTTTTGTATATGAAATCTCTTTTGGAGATAAAATTTGTACCTGAACACTCTTTTGGATCTAAATTTGGTATATGAATACTCTTTTGGATACATATGTTAATGTAACTTATGGAGATATATGATAATATACAATGAAGCATTAAGTAAATTGTCTTTTCATAGTTTTAGTAAATTGAACTTGAGTTTTAAGTAGTAAATTGTCTTTTAAGTAAAGTGTAAGTATTTATTAGTTTTTCACTTCTTACCCGCTCTTGTGTTCGTGTTTGTTTTCTTGTTTGTGTCTATGTTTGTCCAATCTCCCCAAATTAGACATGTCAGCACGTTGCACATCTGGAGAGCACAGACCCCGTGATCATGAGCCCCTCATAGGACAAGACATCATGGGTTCTACTCTCCAAAGGACTTTCTTTCCACTCAGCCAAATCCTGAGGGGCCTACCCCTACGACTACCCCTTGGTGGACTTCCCACCATAGGCCAACTCCTCTCAGGCCTACCCCTGCGACTACCCCTCGAGGAACTCCTTTGCTACTAGTAGCCCATGCTCAACCCATGGCTTCATCGAGAGTGGCGACGAGTTTGTTGCATCCATGAGAAATGCAGAGGCAACGAGATTCTTCTCTCTCCTGTCCAAAGGACCTCGGCTATTCCCTCTCCTACACCCCTTGGGGGTAGATCCAGGACATTGATGGCTTTACCTACTCAACAACCATCCCCTGTAGCCCCTTCTGGGGGGTCATCACCTTGGCATACCCATCCAAAAAGAGTAGTAAGGGTCAAGGCTATTGTGGTGGCACGAGGGGTATTGACGAGTCTGTACACTCACATCCCTATAGGTCTCCCCTTCCTCATGAGATGCAATACCAGTCAGGTGTCTCGGCCTCTCCACACACAAGATGCAACACCCTAGAGACCACTCGCTCCTTAAGTGCTCGCTCCACCCTTTGCTCTAGCTCTGCTACTCCATCCACCATGAATCCTTCAGACTTTGTTTTTCCCATAGTGTCTCTTTAAGCCATTCATTTATGAGGCTGCTAGGTGTGAGATCAGAGAGTCATCAAGTTGTGTTTCAGATCAAACAGTCATCTACAACTCGAAGCATCTTCCTTGTTTCATGGCATGACTCTAATTATTTATTTTTCCTTTTAGTCTCGAGCATTTTCTAAATGACAGAAGCTTAGAAATGACAGCTGAAAGGGTAATGCACTACTTAAAAGAGTTTCCATGTAAACATCGAAGCTTTTAACAAAAGCTTTTATGTGAATCCACATGTTAGCTTACATGTTTAATAAGTGCACTCTGTGGTAGTTTAAGTACTATGCTTTAGATCAGTATGGACAGTTTAAAGTCTTAAGTCAGAAGACTTGAAATGATGTAACAAGCACACAAAGGATGGGTACAAACTTTGCAAGATCCCCTAAAAATCTATTGTTTGTGAAAGAGGATGAGTTCAGAAGTCATGACCAACACTTTGTCCTTTTTCAGAAGGTGGTAGACCACATTGCATCTGCAGTTCCTTGAACCTTTCTACATTGAAGTGCCTATTTTCATAAGCTTCCTTTGCTTGGAAGAAACAAGTGTACACATCAAATCTTGAAAAGATGGATTTCTAGAGGTAAGAATGAAATACAAAAAACCAGCTATGAGGCCAAGAGATGATACAAAGAATGCAATGGGTTCCATCAAATCCCATGATAACTCCTAGAAAGTGAGGCGAAAGAAAAGTAAGGTCTGCATTATGACGACCACCAGAGCTATTCAGAACATTTTGCGCGCTTTCCTTAGTGCGATTCTATCAATCTCTTCTTTCTCCTTTTGCACACCACTCACATTCCTCTCCTAATTGCAAGGTTATCCTCGCAGTTTCTAGCAATCATATAGTTTCAACGTGAAAACAAATGGAAGATGAATACACAAGGCAACTAAGACTTACCAGGCAAAGACGATTGAGAGAATAGCACCAAGACAATAGCAGGTGATAGCGATAGAGAAAATAGCACTAGGAGCAGTCGTTGCTGCTATGGCGATGGTGAAACAGGAACAATAGCAAGCTTTGATGATCGCAATGACATGAAATTTCAAAAGAAGGAAATCTAGTAGGGTGGATGACAAAACAGAGCAAGACAGCGATTTGACTAAACAGAGCGAGAAGGCAGTTCGACGAGACAATGGGAAGCAAATTTTGATTTGGAGGGAGTTTCTTGAATCAATAAAAAATGAAAATGAAAATATAAACCTGAACCTGACACATGGCTTCACCAGAGGGCAGATTTCCTTTTTATGTCACAATGCTACTTGCCTAAAGAAAATGAAAGGTAGACTATTGCGTGCCTTTTCCATTCGCTACGAACTCTAAAGAATCTTAAATGCAACGTATCTTTATGTCTCTTTGATTACCTCTTCAACGTGTACGCCCATAATAATAAGACAATACGTAGCATCATACTAGGGGTGCGTCCTACAGTGACTACGAAAACTCAAGACCGCATCAAGCTATCCACACAATAAGCCCACTTATCACGCTAGCATAAAAGTAGCAGGTAGAGACCAAAGCAGAGCCATGATAACCCATTAACCAACGCGGTCTTGTATAAATAGTAATTTCTTTTTCAGTTCAATATTAGTTATTTTTTGCTACTTTCTCTAAAACAACATGCGAGACATACAATCTCTTGTGTTAGACCATATTCTATTCTATTGTGCCTTTGTTGAGATATCAAGCTCTATCCCCGACATATCTCCTGGATGACTATCATTTATGTCACCGTCTATGTTAGTTGTACTCGTGGTGTAGTTAGACTACCACGTATGTTTTGGTTTGGGTTCACATATGAACCACGTATTCTAGGTTTTGACATATAGGGTATTTCCCTCTTCTATTGTATTGTTGTTGTGTGCAAAAGTGAAGAAAGGCTTCACCCTCCAACCTTGTGTCCTCTCTCTTTTGTGTGTTGTGAAGAAAGCTGAACTTGAGTCTCCTATCTCTCTCCCTTATTCTTTACATGGTATCAGAGCCTTGTTCGTGGTAAGGAGCTCAAGAAAGAAAGCCAAGTTTGTGGTGTCCTGGTAAGAGGACCAGTGTTGCTTTCCTACTTCGAGTTTGGGAGCAAATCTCTGCAGGTAGCACAGCCAAAAGTGCAGGAGTGCACTGCTTCAGATTGAGAGGCCCTTCGCGGTGCGGCGAGAGCGCAGTATATGCTGCGGGAAAAGGGCGAAGCCCTAGGTGACGTTATTTTTTTGATTTGAGGCCGTTTCGGGGCCCGTTTTGAGGGGAAGTTCTTCGCAGGCACTCAGAAAAAGGCCCTGTTTTTGCTGTGCGACCACTGCGCGCGGCCAGTCGGTGGAAAGGTGCCACAGAAACTGTGTCGTATGCCTGTGTGCAGAGATATTGGGAGTTGCAGATTCATGCCTGTTGCCTGTTGATGCAAAATCGTCACTAGGAAGTGACTGTGTGGTGAAATACCACTTTCGTCAGTGTTGCAGATCTGCCCCTGTGAGGCTTTTCACAGAAGTTTTGCTATTTGCCCTTGTGAGGCATTTGCTGTGTTTACAGGTTGCTGTTGCAATTCGTGATTTGTAAAATGTCTGAGAATCTGTCTACCATTGTCAGTGAGAAGCTTGACAAGAACAACTTCCAAGCATGGAAGTTCAGGATGACAAACTTCCTTATGGGAAAGGGAGTTTGGGATTACATCAGTGGTGAAACTGCAGAACCAGTTTTGGGTACTGCTCCCACTCCTGCTGAATTGAAGGCTTTTAAGGAATGGCATGAAAAAGCCAGAAAATGCTTGTATTGGCTATCTGTTAGCATTTCAGATTCTATGATTGTGCATATACAGGATCTAGAGACGCCTAAGGAAGCATGGGATACATTGGTGAAGCTGTATAGCACAAATACCAAAGCACGAAAGATGCAGCTAAAGCAGGAGTTGCACAATGTGCAAAGGAAAAATCTGAATATAAATGAGTATTCCTTGAAGGTGAAAGGCCTTGCAGATTCTCTTGCCTCCATTGGAGCACCTGTTGATGATGAGGACTTAGTGTCCGTGACCTTGAATGGTCTTGGGAAAGATTATGCACAATTTCGGACATCCATTGGAGTCCGTGAAACATTTCCTGATTTTCAGGAACTTATTGCTCTCTTGCTGAGTGAAGAGCAAAGGAATGGTGGTTCAGCCACCTCAACTTCTCAAGAGACTGCTTTCTACTCGAATACAGGTAGAGGCAGGGGTAGAGGAAGAGGCCGTTCTGGAGGCCGTGCAGGAAATCAGAACCAACAGCAACAACAGGAAAACCAGTCCTATGGAGGAGGACGTGGTAGTTCTAGAGGCAGGGGGAGCCAAAGAGGCCGTGGTTCATGGCAAAGGAACCAGCAAGTAAATAGCAGCACAGAATGCTATTATTGTGGAAAGCCTGGACACAAGGAGAATACATGCTATAAAAAGCAGAATGACATCAAAAGTGGAAAGTTGCAGCAAAGCAACTATGCATCATCAAGTGGGCATGGTGACGACAGAAATGAGCACCTTTTTGTGATGCAGCATATGGTTAACTCCATGTCAGGAGATGCTGCAGCTTGCAATGATGTTTGGTATGTTGATTCAGGTGCCTCTAACCACATGACCAGTCATGGTGAGTGGTTTCATGATGTCAAAAATTTGGATAAGCCAGGTTATGTTGAAACAGGTGATGATACTGCGCACCCAATTACGCAGGTTGGTAAAGTGCCATTGGCTATGCAGGATGGCAAAACAAAGTACTTGGCAGATGTACTTCATGTTCCAAAAATCACTAAGAACCTGGTTTCAGTTGGCCAGATGGTTGAGCAAGGTCTGCAGGTTAGATTTAATCCTGATGGATGCTTCGTTGAAGACCTGAAAAATAAATGCCGCTTGGTTGCGAAAGGCAACAAAAATGGAAGAATGTTCACCTTGGATGTTGATATGCCTGAGGTGAAAGCTGCTATGTTTGCGCATGGGAGAGGTGTCATTGCAGATATTGAGATATGGCACAAGCGCATTGGGCATGTGAATATACAAAGGCTGAAATCTATGCAAACGAAAAACATTGTTGCAGGTTTGCCTAAATTCAGAGTTGAGGGAATGCAAAAGGTATGTGAAGCATGCCAAATGGGTAAGCAGGCCAGACATGCATTTCCCAAAAATGCTAAGGTGAGCAAAAGACCTTTGGAAGTGATCCATTCAGATGTTTGGACAACCAAAGCTGCTTCTATTGGTGGATGTCATTATTATGTGACGTTTATTGATGACTACACTAGGAAGGTGTGGATTTATTTTATGAAGCACAAAAGTGAAGTGTTCAGCCACTTCAAGGCTTTTAAGGCCATGGTTGAAAAAGAGAAAGGTGTGCATATTAAAGTGCTGAGATCTGATGGAGGGGGAGAGTACTTTTCAGAAGAATTTTGTGAATATCTGAAAGAACAGGGAATTCAAAGGAAGTACTCATGCAGGTCTACCCCTCAGCAGAATGGGGTTGCAGAAAGGAAGAACAGGCATATTGCAGAAGTAGGACGGGCGATCCTAAATGAGAAAAACATGCCTGATTATTTTTGGGCTGAAGCAG
Organism: Dipteris shenzhenensis; assembly: GCF_047967505.1. Taxonomy (NCBI): domain Eukaryota; kingdom Viridiplantae; phylum Streptophyta; class Polypodiopsida; order Gleicheniales; family Dipteridaceae; genus Dipteris; species Dipteris shenzhenensis. Next base: position 34,999,277 of record NC_141596.1, read on the forward strand.
TAGCAACTGCTGTTTATATTATGAACAGAACCCCCACTGCAGCTGTCCATGGCATGACGCCTGAAGAAATGTATACAGGCCAAAAACCAGATATTTCTCACTTGAAGGTATTTGGTTGCATAGCTTATGTTCATGTTCCTGATGAGAAGAGAACAAAGCTGGATCCAAAGGCAAAAAAATGCATCTTTATTGGATATGCTCAGCATCAGAAAGGGTATCGCTGTTATAACCCTTCCACCCGCAAAATGCAAGTGAGCAGAGATGTGGTTTTTGATGAAATGAGTAGCTGGTATGCACCAACTGTTATGGTAGGAGATGCAGATGCAGGAAATGGGAATGCTGCAATAAATGCAGAGCAGCAATCTCAAGCCTTGAGTGGACCCAGAGAGTCCTCTACTAGTGGATCTAATGCATGGACAGGGAGATTGAGATCTAGTGAATCGTCACATGGCAGCCCTGATAGTGTTGTGCAGGTATCACATAAGGGAAAAGAAAAAGTGGACCATGCTCCAGTGTTTGATGTGTCTGCTGGTAGCTCTCATGTTGATGGAGAGTCAAGCGGCTCTGAAATGAGCCTTGATGAGGAACTTGGGATTCCTTCTGTTGTTACACCTGGTGCAAGGAAAGGCAGGCATGATTTAAAGACTCCTGCAACTGATCCAGTTGTACGGAGGTCCACTCGTATTAAGTATCCAGTTGACAGGCTGAGATATGATGGGTATACAGCACATCACTATGCTTATATGGTCAAGGTTCTAGAGGAGCCAGAGCCCACATGTTTTGAGGATGCAGCAGGGCATAAAAATTGGGAAGCAGCTATGGATGAAGAGATGGCTGCCTTGGATGCAAACCACACTTGGGATTTGATGCCTTTGCCTCATGATAAGAAGGCTATTGGCTGCAAGTGGGTTTACAAAGTAAAGCACAATGCTGATGGGTCTGTTAGCAGGTATAAGGCAAGATTGGTTGCCAAAGGTTTTGCACAGACATATGGAATTGACTATGAGGAAACTTTCAGCCCAGTTGCAAGGATGGCAACCGTGAGAGCAGTAATTGCTATGGCTGCTGCAAAGGGATGGTCTTTGCATCAGATGGATGTGAAAAATGCCTTCTTGCATGGTGACTTGCAGGAAGAGGTTTATATGATGCAGCCAGAAGGTTATGAGGATAATGCACACCCCGATTTTGTATGCAGGTTGCGCAAAGCCTTGTATGGCTTAAAACAGGCGCCGAGGGCATGGTCAGACAAGATAGGGCAATATCTTGTCACTATTGGATTTCAGATTTCCAATTCAGATTTTTCACTTTATGTGAAAAGGACAAACAGAGGGATTGTGCTTATAGTCATCTATGTTGATGACTTGATTATTACAGGTGATAGTGATGCAGACATTAATGAAGTGAAGCTGCTGTTGAAGCAGAAATTTGAGATGAAGGATTTGGGAGAGCTGCGTTACTTCTTGGGCATTGAGGTTATTAGATCCCCGAGTGGGATATGGCTGTTGCAAAGGCAATACGGTTTGGACATGCTGTCCAAATATGGGATGACAGGCTGTAAGCCTATTTCTGTTCCATTGGAGCAGAATGTGAAGCTCAATGCAGAAACAGGTGAGCTTCTTGAAGATATTACTATGTACAGGCGCATAGTAGGTAGCTTAATTTACATGACTATAACCAGACCAGATTTGAGCTATGCTGTGGGGCTGGTGAGTCAGTTTATGCAGGCACCGAGGAAGCCACATTTGGATGCGGCTAGGCGCATACTGCGGTATGTGAAGTCCACATTGCATTATGGACTGTTTTATGAAGCTGGCTGTGCATTACAGGTACATGGATACACAGATGCTGACTGGGCTGGTAGTGTCTCAGACAGGAGATCTACTAGTGGTTTTATGTTTTCCCTTGGGAGTGGTGCCATCAGTTGGAGCAGCAAGAAGCAGCCAACAGTTGCCTTGTCGAGCACAGAGGCTGAGTACAGGGGTGCAGCAATGGCTGCATGTGAGGTAGCTTGGTTACGGAAGCTACTTGCAGATATGGGACAGTCAGTTCATGCAGCAGTTGTCATTCATTGTGACAACATTAGCAGCATCATGCTTGCTAATAACCCAGTTTATCATGCTAGAACGAAGCACATTGAGGTGCATTATCACTTTGTGAGAGAGAAGGTTCTAGCTGGTGAGATTGATCTTGTCTATGTCAGCACTGAGGAGCAGGTGGCTGATATCTTTACGAAGGCATTGGGTACCGAGAAGCTTCGCAGATTTAGGAGCTTGCTTGGTGTACGTGAGATGGATTTGAGCTTGAGGGGGAGTGTTGAGATATCAAGCTCTATCCCCGACATATCTCCTGGATGACTATCATTTATGTCACCGTCTATGTTAGTTGTACTCGTGGTGTAGTTAGACTACCACGTATGTTTTGGTTTGGGTTCACATATGAACCACGTATTCTAGGTTTTGACATATAGGGTATTTCCCTCTTCTATTGTATTGTTGTTGTGTGCAAAAGTGAAGAAAGGCTTCACCCTCCAACCTTGTGTCCTCTCTCTTTTGTGTGTTGTGAAGAAAGCTGAACTTGAGTCTCCTATCTCTCTCCCTTATTCTTTACAGCCTTTTGCCTTGACGGAGTTGAAGAAACATGCGAGACAATATATGCAGCAAGCAGACTCTCTTGACACGTTACACAGAAAACAAATCGTATGGATCAGATATGTGCAATGTATATTGTCTATGAATGGCTTAGTAGGAGTAAGATTCACCATTTCAGCCACAAGAAGTGCTTCCAAACTAGAAAATTCATGCATATTTGCTAGATAGAACTAACCATTTTGTCCTCTTTGTCTAGAGAATTGTATTTGCTATATAGCTATCTAGGAAATGTGAGCCTTTATATGGAGAATCAACTGGAATTTTCCTTTCTTATATAGGAAATTTGAGTACCTATATTGTGCTATCTAGTAAATGTGACTTTGTATATGGAGAATAGATTGGATTTCAAGTTTGTTATATAGTGAATTATATTTCCCATATTGTACAAGTATATTGCTATGTAGTAAATGTGAGTTTTTATATGGAGAATAACGTGAATAGTTTGCTATGTAGGGAAGTGTATTTCCTATATAGCCCAAGTATGTTGCTATTTAGGAAATGTGAGTTTGCATATGGAGAATGAAGTAGCATCTATAATTCCTATATAGAAAATGAGGTTTTTATCAAGCAAATTGGAGAGAATGTATCTATCTATTACTTATTAACCATGGACAAAGGAAAAAAGAAGCAAGGACACTTGGCAACTTGGAGACCAAGAGCATGCCATATATCCAAAATTTGAGCCTTTGGACCTTTGAAACTACTCTCCTTCATTTGAGAATTTTGAATTGGAAATGATGCTTGAAACTACCTTCACAATTTTTGAATTTGAAGCAATGCATACCTCATGACTGTTTACAAAAACTGACGTTTTAATAGTTAATAAATTATTTGAAACTTTGCAAACATTAAGCAGCAGTCTTTTGTGAACTAGATATGCCACAATACATGATTCATGCAATTCAATCACATCCGTCCATAAAATTGACCAAGGTTGGACGCATCTACATCTATTTATGACCTTCAAGGGACAAAACATGAATTTCGTAAGAGATATAACTAGATTACATGGTTTTTGCAAGAAATATAACTAGATTCAAGGATGATTCCTTGATGATTCACGTTTAAAACATGCATACTTTGACTGAATATCTAGTGTTGTAATGATTTACATTTTGAATGTGCATAATGCAACTTCATACGTTAATCCAATTCTACAGTGTCATTCAAGATCCTATTCAATCTGCCTTGTATCACAAATAGTAGAGTCTTCTAGCTTGTCACCATCATATTTTAAGACTTCCTTGTTAGGTTCTAAATCCAAAATGCATACATTTAAATCAATTTGGATTTGATTATTGTATCTTTGAGGGCCCAAAACACACAATGGTATTTGTGGCTTCATTGGTCTAGAAGGCGATGAGGATGAGCCAAACACAAGCCTTCTAGTTGAGGTCTAGACCTCAACTTACTACAAGCCCAAACAACTCGCAGTTGATCTCCTCGATTGACTAAGTTAAAATATAATTGAGGGCTATCTAAAGAATTCCTCACATAATTTTTCCTAGGAAGAAGACTGATGCTCATAGGCACGACGGGCATCTGCCATAAAACCCCTGCGTGGGGCAGACAAAACATCTTGACTTCTCCCCTCACGTTCCCTTTTCCTACATGGCCCTTGAGCGTCGCCATGCCTAGCATCTAGCCCCTTTTCTCAAATTCTTTTCTAGTTAATAGTAGCCATCTCGAGAGTTTCACTACCAAGATCTTGACTAACAAGCTGCTCTAGACTAGTTTGGGTGCTTTCAAGTATAGGCTCTAACTGCTCTAGACCATTATGGGAGCTTTCAAGTATGGGATCATCACTTCTTGCTAGTACATCATAGCATGGATGAAGCTGCGAGTTGTCAACTACAATCTCCTCACTACTTGGAAGTACATCTACTTTTCTTATTACTGGTACATCCTTAAGTAGTCCACTTCCCTCTCCCTTCAAAATAATCTCTTTATGAGGTTTCATGCTCTGCATTTGGACCTCTATTGCTTTCCCTTTCCCTTCCACTGCAGCAATTTATTTTTCTTCCTTCTTATTGCTGCCTTCTTTTATGACCAATGGAACCTCAATGCTTCTTTGTAATCTCTCATCCATTCTCTTCTTTGTGCGTAGTTCTGGGTTTGAGTTCTCTGATGTAGTAGGCACATTTTTGCACATTTAGGAAGACCTATTTAATTTTGTATTAGGGATTATTGAGTCTTATTTTCCCTAATAAATCCCACAAATAAGCATATAGTTAGTGCCTACCTAATTGACACATCACTGCACTCACACGATTTTGCATAGGCACATAATAGATTGCATCAATAATAGTACCACACACTTTCATTCCATACTCTCAAAGCATGCAATGAATTCACAAGCAGGACAAGAAGCTATGCCAAAACTCAAGATGAATTGGCAAAAGAGTCTGCAGCCTCAATAAAACGAGACCCCCGCCAAACATCACAACTGTCTCCTAAATGTAAAAATATCAGACTTGCATACAAACTTATCCTACAAGCTCAATGATATGGGTGCAATCACATCCAACATGTATGCAAGATACAAGAAATGCCAGCCTCAACAACGAGACCTCCGCCAAACCTCTTCCCAAGAAGATTGAATGGTAGAGTCCACAGCCTTAGCAATGATATCCCCTTTGAAATTCACAACCGTCTACCCCTCCTCAAGAGGAGATAAGCTTCCTGACTACATACCATAAATTGTATGGTGCAAAAGCATTATAGTAGCAATGACTCGCATGCCACAAGCTTAATAGCCCACTGGTATTACACTAGGCAATGCCCGTGGTGGCTCAAATGTTTTAAGCAAATGACAATCCAATCTTTGTTCTTGTTGATGCACTCCATCCATGAAAAAAACTCGTCTCGATTCTCACCATGTTGTATGAAACTCATGCCAATTCTTGGGATAGAGAGTGCCTTATTGACATTCTTTTATCAATAAGGAATCCCAACCCTTGGGATTAAAGACTTTCCTGGTACTTTCGGGTTCCCACCACCATGGGGCAAGGGTAATTACCATCTAGTCTTATTTCTTGTTGATGGACACCATCCATGAAAGAAACTCATCCCAATTTTTACCATGCTTGGCGTGCTTGGTGTTACAAATATTTTAGATAACCCCTATAGGAGTAAAAGCGATTCCACTATGAAATGTCTTAGCAATTTTATCTTAATTTATAAATGTAAATTTAAGTTTTTAGTAATGGATTTTTATTGTTTTCATTCTTTGGTTAAGGAGGGTGTCTTATGTAATATGTTTTACAATTTCAAGAATTTGCAATGGTTGTGCCTATTCATGAGAAATTCATAGATCATGCTTGGTTTATGATGGAGAAGCCAAAGAACTACCACCTTGTTATTACTTCAACGAAAGTGACAAGTCCCAAATTTTCTAGCCAAGCAATTGGAAGTGCTGGAGTTGTCTTGAAGTTGGATGTATTTCTACACAGGGACTTCATGATAGCCATATGTGATGACAACATGAAGGGCCAACGTGTACTAAAGTTGAGGACAAGCTCTAAGAAGTACTTCTTATGAGAAGTGCCAAACTCCGTAAAGTATCCATATATAGGTGATGCCTTGAGTTCTCTTAAGGCTATATGAGATGCATTACCAGATATTCAGGATGGTCAAGATGGTGGTATACTTGGATCTTCTCAAGATTTTGTACAACCTTTACCTTCGGTCCCAACTATCCAAGCGCCACAAGTGTAGACTACAATGAGCAAAAAAAAGAAAAAGACATCGTCAAAGCTGATATGGAAGCTATGGCTGTCCCTCGAAGAGGAGAAAAAAGGCCTCAACTTGAAAGAATTGACCCAAAAGTAACCCAATTATAGCATGGTGAGAGGTTGGATGATGATGACAGTGATAGCAAGGATGAAGAAGCTAAAGAAGCCAAGCTTATAGAATCACTACTTGCAGGTACTCTTATAAATGCCAATCTACACTCCGATAGTGATGAAGGGTATACATGGGGATTCTCATAGTATTTAGTGCCAACAACACACATCAATTGAGCTACTTCATTTACCAATTAAACAAAGCTAGATGAAAAGTTTGCAAGAAAGTTATATGAGGATGCAAGGCAGGCCAAAAACACCAGCTCCCAGTAATATCATGCTACATCCAATATCATTCAAGAAGCTTGTAAGTGATGATTTAGTGTTGTATGATGTATCTTCCCGTATGCATGCAGACTTCTGTACAACATTTCAAGAATTCAAACTGACATTGTTCAAGAAGTAGCACTTTATGAGAGCAGATACAAGGATGATGATGAAAAGTATATGCTATCTAGAAATAGATTCCTTGAAAAGTGTAGGTTTGAGCCCATTAATGGGCAACCCTTCTGTGAGGCATGTAGAATTGCATTTGAGGAGACCAGAAGAGGAAACTTACCATCCAAGGAGTATATGCAAAAGTTTGCAAGAGTCATCGCTTATATTTGTTTGTTCGAAGATGACTTGAAGTATATATTGGAATCCCTCAAGTTCAATAATGAACCTTTTCAAAAGAAGAAGAAGTCAACTCTTTTAGAGGTTCTTCTTAAAGCAAGAGAGTTATGGATTAGGTGCAAGAAGCCACCCCTCTCAAAGGGTAAGAGACCCACTGTGGAGTACTTAGGAGAGTAGGTGCAATTTTATAGGTGCTTTATAGCTATTGTAAATGATGTTCAGCCAAGTCTTGTAGAAGTTACAAGAGCCGTCAATAAATATAGGGATTATACGTGCATTGTATTTCATCTTGAAACAATCTTTCAATGGATGTATGCATTGCATTTGAATCTGGTACGATATCCTTTGAGTCACCTGAGCATGAGGTAAACAAGAAGCAGAAAGTGATAAAGGTTATGCCAATTATTTGGTGGAGGCCATTGAGATATAGTACTGACAAAATAGTAGTGAAGTTGGTTTGCCAAAAGTTACTAAATGGAGAATGCTTTTTTGGTAAGAAGAGCAAGCAAGGAGCCTTGAAGAAATAGTTAACCAGGAAGTAAAGACTAAAGCTGCATATAGAGCATTAAAGTTTTTGCTTCATTCAGATGAAGAGTTGGTGGATCAAAAGTATTAGGTGGACAAGCAAAAAGCACGTGCGCTAGGAAAAATGGTTGACAAGAACTGGGCCTCGCAATGGATAAAATCATGGGATAAAGATGCAGCACCAACAAAGGAGCTTCGAGCTAAGATGCCTATTTGCATGGAGTTGATGTATGCACATATAAAGTCAAAAACCATTAAAAACAAGATGCAGCTTCAAGTCCTTAATGAGTCTTTCATGTTCTCCTATGACATTGCAATGTTTGTCAAAGGGTAATTCAAATTATGTTATTGTCAAGGGAGTCGATACGGAAAGATTTATGGCTACAATGGACAGTGAACCTTGGGATAACCCATATGCATTTTTCTTTGATGAACTATAGGATTTGTCAGTGTAGGGGATTGTTTAGCTTATACGAATTGTGATACAAGGCCCTATGGCAAGACAACCAAGAGCAACATTTGTCATGTTTATCACAGATTCACAGCGAGATGCATTGCTTGCTAGTTTGAAATCTGCATTTAGGGGTGTCATTGGAAAGATGTTGCATGGTATGGTTTTGTGGCATGAGCATAGTTATCATGGTGACACTGGCATCTAAATCTTGCAACCCTTGATGGTTGCATTTATGCATAGGGGTGATGGTCCATTATTTGAAGTTCCCCAAAGACTCTTCATCTCTTGTTCCAAGAGAGAGAAACATTAAAAATAGTCTCCCCTTCTCTTAATTATCGACATCCAAAGCATCCTTCTCTGATAAAAGAGATAGTAGAAGCATATCGGTTGAAAGGTTGGAATGTAGCATTGTATGGAATGAGGTTAGTTGCAGAGACTATATTACGAAAAGGAATTGATGTGGTTGTCATTGATGCCCTCCATCAGATTCAGTACTTTGATACTTACTTCAATTGCATGCCTACATTCTATGATAAAGAGGAAGGGAGCTCAGATGTGGAATCAAGCAAAAAAGTGCAGCATGGCTCAAGTGAGAAAGTGGTAGAAAATGTAGACTCTACTACTCGTGGTGGTGGAAACCTGAAAGTATCGGGGAAAGTCTTTATCCCAAGGTTTGGGATTCCTTGTTGATAAAAGAATATCCAACAAGGCACTCTCTATCCCAAGAGTTAGGATGAGATTCATGAAGCATGGTAAGAATCTGGATGAGTTTCTGTAATGGATGGTGTCCATCAACAAGGCAAGAAGATTGGATTAGAGATTATCTAAAACATTTGAACCACTACGGGCATTGCCTAGTGCAATGACCCCTACCCCATGGTGGTGGGAACCCGAAAGTACCGAGAAACTCTTTATCCCAAGGGTTGGGATTCCTTGTTGAGATAAAAGAATATCAACAAAGCACTCTCTATCCCAAGAATTGGGATGAGTTTCATACAGCATGGTGAGAATCGAGACAAGTTTCTTTCATGGATGGAGTGCATCAACAAGAAGCAAGATTGGATTGTAATTTGCCTAAAACATTTGAGCCACCACGTGCATTGCCTATTGCAATGACCCCTACCCCATGGTGGTGGGGACTCAGAAGTACTAGGAAAGTCTTTAACCCAAGGGTTGGGATTCCTTGTTGATAAAAGAATATCAACAAGGCACTCTCTATCCCAAGAGTTGGGATGAGTTTCATGAAGCATGGTAAGAATCTAGATGAGTTTCTGTAATGAATGGTGTCCATCAACAAGGCAAGAGGATTGGATTACAGTTTATCTAACACATTTGAACCACCACGAGCATTGCCTAATGTAATGGCCCCTACCCCATGGTGGTGGGAGAACCTGGAAGTCCCAGGAAAGTCTTTATCCCAAGGGTTGGGATTCCTTATTGTTGATAAAAGAATATCAACAACAAGGCACTCTCTATCCCAAGAGTTGGGATGAGTTTCATGAAGCATGGTAAGAATCTGGATGAGTTTTTGTAATGGATAGTGTCCATCAACAAGGCAAGAAGATTGGATTATAGTTTTTCTAAAACATTTGAACCACCACGCACATTGCCTATTCCAATGACTCTTATCCCGTGGTGGTGGGAACCCGAAAGTATCGGGAAAGTCTTTATCCCAAGGGTTAGGATTGCTTACTGATAAAAGAGTATCAACAAGGCACTCTCTATCCCAAGAGTTGGGATGAGTTTCATGAAGCGTGGTAAGAATCTGGATATAAATAGATTAACTTAATATAAATTGATTAACTTAAATTAAATATATAAACTTAACTAATTTAAATCGATTAACTTAAATTAAATAGATTAGCTTAAATAAATTTAAAATGATTTAAATTAATTCAAATAGATTAACTCTAATTAAATATATTAATTTAAATAGATTAAATCAAATTAAATATATTAATTTAATTAATTTAAATAGATTAGCTTAAATTCATTCAAATCTACTAACTTAAATTAAATAGACTAATTCAATTTATTTAGATAGATTAAATTTATTTAAGATAACAAATTTCTTTTATTTAATTAATTAAATTTAGGCAATTACCTTAAATTAACTAATTTAAATAGATTAACTGATCTTAATTTAATATTTAAATAGATTAAATTTATTCACTTTAATTAATTTAAATAGATTAAATAAATTACCTTATATTAATTTGTTAATTATTTTAATTTATTAATTAGTTATTTATTTATTTTAAATCATTAACTTAAATTAATTTAAATTAACTAATTTTAGTAGATTAACTAATCTCAATTTAATATGTAATTTGTCTTTAATTTATTAATTGACTTTAGTCAATTAAATTAAATTGATTATCAAATTAATTGGGCAATTAATTTGATATATTAGTTAATCTAATTTAGTCGATTAACTAGTTAAATAGATTAGCTTAAATTGATTTAAATCTACTAACTTAAATTAAGTAGACTATTTTAATTTATTGAAATAAATTAAATTTATTTAAGATAATTAATTTCTTCTATTTAATTAATTAATTTAAATAAATTACCTTAAATTTATTGGTTAATTTATTTGATTTATGAATCAATCATTTATTTATTTAGTTAATTTAAATCAATTACCTTAAATTAACTAATTTAAATAAATTAACTTATCTTAATTTAATATTTGAATAGATTAGATTTATTCACTTTAATCAATTTAAATTGATTAAATAAATTACCTTATATTAATTTGTTAATTAATTTAATTTATTAATTAGTTATTTATTTATTTATTTTAAATTATTAACTTAAATAAACTAATTTTAGTAGATTAACTAATCTTAATTTAATATGTAATTAGTCTTTTCTAATCTAATAATTTATTAATTGACTTATCTTAATTTTAACTTAACTTAAATTGAGTTCAACGATAGGATTTTTTAAAAAATACTTTTACATCTTGATTTTTTTCTTAATTTTATACCATTAAATTAGGGTTTAGGGTTTTAATTTAAAAACAAGGAAATATCCAAAACACAAGAAGCATGTTTTATGCTTTTAATACTCATGCATGATGCATGGTTTCAAGTAAGTGAACAAGGAAATATGCATGTCCAACTGTGTAAATTATATTCCAGGTGTTCGATACTTTGCACAAGTGTCTGATACTTTGCATAGGTGTATGATACTTTGCACATGCCTTAATCTTACTAAAGTTAGGCTTGTGCTTGTGCAAAGCATCATGTCTATCAAAGATACATACATAGGTTAGAAACACACCCTTGCATAATTCATGGGAAGAAAGATGAGTACGAGGACCTATATACGAGTTAGAGACATGCTCCACTGGGTCTCTCTCTCTCTCTCTCTCTCTCTCTCTCTCTCTCTCTTTATCCCCATGTGGAAGCAACATGTACAGTTGCAGAGTGTCAGAGTTCCAAATGGATGTTTTAAATCTTAATATATGCTAATATAATGAAACCTTAATATATTTGAAAATAAATATCCCTATTTAATACTAAACAAATCTAATTAAATCTTAATTTATATGGAAAATAAATATCCCTATTTAATACTAAATAAATTTATTTAAATCTTAATTTATGATTTTTTAAAAATTACAATATATACTTTGCATCTTAATATATCATACTATATTAAAATATTAATATATTTTAATTAGCTATAATAAATATTAAATTTAAATCCTAATTCAAATACTTTTAAATAAATAGATATTAACTAAATATATTATTTGTCTTTAGATTTTAGGGTTAGGGTTTAGATCTTAAACACTTTAGTTATTTTAAAAGAAATTAAATTATATTTTTTATTTTCATTTCTAAATTAAATGATCTTTGTTTTCAATGCAGGATTTCACTCTTGAAGAGGGTTTAGATGTGGTATTGTATAGAAAAAATGAAGTGGTTGCCTTTGGGCAAATACAAAGTCTTGATTCCATAAGCTTGTGTCAGTTTCAACATTGTGGTGAGAAAAGGTGTGTGATAATAATCACTAAGGTGATTCACCCCAAAGTGGATTTGAAGTATCTGCAAGGAGATTTTGAAACACTTGATGACTTACTAGAATGTCAAATTATTGACATATAAGCACAATGACTCCTTTGGGATTGGGATGAGATCATCCCAAAGTCTCTTCTTCATGCTCATGATATTGCATTTTAAACCTTTCTTGAGGGAGAAAAGGTTGATATTTTGTCTTGGTTAGGAGTACTAGGAGTTGGCACATTTATGGGCTATGCTCACAATATACTTTGCATGATCAAGGTTATTAAGTTAACAAGCGAAGGAATTATTCAAAGTGTAATGGATGGTGAATCACAGTTACAGTTGTAGAATACTATCACTTGGGGGGTAGCGTTCATGAAATCCCATGTGTTTAAAAAGGTATCTTTCAATGTGATGGATGACACGTCTAATGTACTACCCAAATAATAGAAGACGACACTTAAAGGGCACCCAAACTGAAAGTAATGTGCTAATAGAAAGCAATGATGCTGGTCATGAAGTGATTACTGGAATAGAGGATATTGATGATATTTTTAGGATAAGCGATGCAGTAACAGGGGTCAATGATAAAGTTAGTGATACTAGTCATGAAGTGCTTACTGGAATAGAGGATATTGATGCTGTTTGTGGGACAAGCGATGCAGTAACAAGAGTCAAGGATAATTTTAGTGATATTGGTCATGAAGCACTTACAAGAGTAGAGGTTATCGATGCCATTTATGGAATAAGCAAGGCAATAACTGGGATTGATGATAATAATGATATTGGCCATGAAGTTCTCACTAGGCTGGAAGACATAGATGCAATTTGTGGGACACAGATTGGTTCAGACATTGTTTCAGACATTGGTCATCATGTTCACACTAAAATGGAGCCGCTTCAACAACGTACTTTTGGATTGAAACTATTGGCTTCAATGAACTCAATGTCTAAAAGATTGCCATTTTCAAGGTATTACAGATCAACAAATAGTTCTCAAGGCCATTCCACATTTGACTTCACAAATGAAAATGCAGGAGAAATGCAGTCTTAAATGGACAACGATGTCATGTCAAATAGGAAAAGAGATCTGCTAGGCTCAAAAAGAAAGCAAGTGTTAAGAGGCGACGAATCATGGCACCAATTCCAAAACCCAAGAGGCATGTAATGCTATCCAAACAGAATATACAAGAAACTATAATGAAAGTCTGCTACAAGAAACTTTGCCTTAGAAGAGTTACAAAGGAAGATTATGAGGCTATACGTGTAGGTATTTAGAGCAAGACAAGGCCAAATAGACATAATCATCTTCTTCAAAAGTTTTCTTGCTTCCTTCAACAACCTAAAGACATCTTAAAGACAACGCTATGCAAACCTCGGTTGATGCCAATGGTTAATGAACTAGTCATATGTAACCGAGGATACCAGGTGTTAGGTGGATTATCACATGGTACCTACTAGGGCTTATGGGCAGAGGTCAAAGATAAGGTGATTCATAGAGTTCATGGAAATGTGTGCAAGTTAGTAGGACAAAGAAGCACCTTGAATACAGCCGTAACTTTAAAGCAAATCCTTGGAGACAATGCATTGCCACAACCTCATCTTCCACAAACAATGCCAGATGGAAGTGTCATGTGCCGACATCATCCTCCTTTAGGAATGACAAAGAAGGTGGTGCTAGAGTCCATTAACAAAACATTACAAGATAGAGAAGAGAGCAAAATTTCTAGAGCTACTTTTTACAAAATTTGGCGTGGGCAATTTTGCAATGTGAAGACTCCATCAAAGCAAAGAATGTTAAAATGCAAGACATGTGATGAATTGAAAAATGCCGTTGGGCACATTAAATGCGAGAAATGTCAAGAAAAATATATAAGATGGAGAGAAATCCATTCACGTCATGTGCAAGATGCTAGAATGGTGTATCCTTCTTGGAGGAAGGAAGCTATTTCAGATATCAAGAAGTCTATGTGCATCACCATTGATGGCATGGATCAAAATACAACAACTTTGCCTACATTCAGACACACCCCACCTCCATTGGAGGGTAAACGTGGACTTAAAACACACTTGTGTGGAGTATTAGTACATGGATTCTGACTCTTTTGTGATCTATGGATTGATTGCTTGCATGAACATGATAGTACCCAAGTAGCAACATCCATCATGAAAGCAATGCGAAAGGTCAAGGATGCACATGGACGTTTACCTCGCATCTTGCATATGTAGGCTGATAATTGCTAGAGAGAAAATAAGAATAGATACATTTTTTCTTTGTGCTCTATGCTAGTTGGTTTGGAAATATTTGAACAAGTGGAAGTCGATTTTCTTCTTGTCAGCCATACACACGAAGACATAGATCAAATATTTAGCGTTATCTCTGGCGGGTTGAAGTCCAGGGATGTTTTGACAATGGATGACATGAAACATAGAATTGGGAAAAAAATCGGAGGTTCTCAAAAGGAAGAGCCAGAAGTGGCTATCTTGGAGAGGATGGTAGAGTGGAGAGCATTCATAGAGCCTCATTTAAAACGAGGAGATGATGCACTATGTGGACACACAAATCCACACTACTTCTGGTTTAGCATGCATGACAACACTCCAATGATGCAGTGGAAGTACTACTCAGTGGACACAAATCATTTATGGAGTGTGCCATATGCATTACTAGAACGAATAATCCCCTTGGAGGAGATTCCATTAGTTCTCACAAAAAACAAAGCATTGGACATGGATGAAATGAAAGGCTTGCAAGCATTCATTTCTCATGTTAGGAGTATGATGCAAAAATATCCAGAGCAGTCTAAGAAAAATATGGAGATAATCACGGCAAACGAATCTCTTCTTAAATATCTAAAAGAGCAAGAAAATTTACCGAGCATAGAATACTCAGATCTATTTTGGCCGCAACAAATTGAATCAAGAGAAGATTTTGCATTTGCTAGAGAGTCCACTACAGCTGAAGATATGGAAGACGCTAAGCAATGCCTTTTGCATCTTAAATTTTGTGGTAGGAAGGGTGATAAGCCATTGCCAGAGTTTGTACCATTCAATGAAATCCAAGAGGGACTTTTTGTTGCCATTTGTGCAATAGATCCAAATTCGAATCAGAGTTGGATGACCAAGGGGGACCAATTTGGGTTGCAAAGGTTGCTCAGATAGCAAGGGATGAAATGGGAATCCCTAGCACATTCATAGCATTATGGTATGAACCCAAACCATTAAAAAATCTCCTAAAGAGGTATACCATGAAACAGCTTTATGAGGGTTGTTTGGAAAAGAAACAGGAATAGGTTCCAAATAAAGAGAGCTTGGCTGAAGTGGAGGTGAGTAGCATCATCCATTGTTGGAAATCAAGGACTCGAAATCTTAAAAAGAAGCATGGGTATGATGTGGAAAAAAGTATCACGATCCCTGACAGCAACCTCGCACATATCAAACATTGTTTGGGTAGACTTGATCCGACTAAAGATGCAGTAACAAAGTCTAATGACTCAGAAAGAGATTCCGAAGCAAAGAGCAAATATGTCCCTATGTGGCGGTCCTCTCTCGGTGATCTTATACATCATTTTCCAACATAGTGTATCTTTACACCACCTCTATGTTGATATGAACACTCTTGAATTCTATCTATTAATATTCAGTTTAAATTAAGAAATTAATTATTAATTAATCAAAAAACTAGTTAGTATTAATTAATAATTAATAAAATAATAAAAATTAGTAGAAATTAATAATTAAAGAATTAATTATGAATCTAAAAAATAACTAAAATTTAGCTAGTAATAGAAGGCTCAAGCATTAGGTGGACATGTAGGGATCAAGCCCTATGTGGCCACATATTAAGGGGTGTGTCACATGTGGCCCCCTCACATTCACTTTCTCACTCACTATACGCAAGCACCTTTGCTTCCACATATCATAATTTGTAGAGATAGATATATATAGTGTTCTAAAAAAAACATTTTTTGAGTCTAATAGGTCAATATCAAGTGGAGGTGATTG
Source organism: Dipteris shenzhenensis (assembly GCF_047967505.1). Lineage (NCBI taxonomy): Eukaryota > Viridiplantae > Streptophyta > Polypodiopsida > Gleicheniales > Dipteridaceae > Dipteris > Dipteris shenzhenensis. Next base: position 35,015,385 of record NC_141596.1, read on the forward strand.
GGTTGGGAAAAAAAGTCCAAAACAAGAGAAAATGTCCAAAAATTATGAATATTGTGTTGTTCTCTTTCTCCTCCCAACACTTTTGGCTACAATTGAAAAAGGGAGTGTGTTATTCCATGAAGAACAAGTAAAATGGCTACACATTTACCAAGAATAAGAGCTACACCAACAATAAGGAAAAGGACAAACAAAAGACTAAGACTTGGATTGTCAAAGATCATAAACAAAAGATCCAGTGGCTTCTCAAGAAGAATCCAACTTTATTTCAAATCAATATTGGTCTTTTTAAGCCTAGTGTGTGTGGTCAATAAGGGTTCTCTACCTTGAATGTCCCCCTTAAATGATTGTTAATCTTATGTGTGAGATTCACCTTGTCAGACCTCTGGGAACTTCCCATGCCATAGTCATTATTCAGTCTCCCAATTGTAAACCAAAAGACCAAATATCATGTTGGGGTGAGGATTCCCAAATGAGTCTACTGCTGATGCAGCTAGAGTGGGTGCCAGGTTGGGATCATGAGTGTTGTCACTAGAGCTAGGCAAGCCATGAAGTTTCCCATGGGGCTACTGCTAGGGTTGAGGTCATCAATTTGTGGGGGGGTATGTTAGGACAAATTCATTAATGGGTTTATACCAAGGGGTACACGATCAATGTGTGCTTTTGCCTAAGTTAGGTGTGGCTAATGATGTGTCAGTCAGTAGGTTGTGATTGAGTGAATCTAGGAGTGTGGTGTGATCGAGAAATCAATGGAGAAATTAGTGGAGCTTGGCTCTCATGTATGTATCAAGTGCCTATATATTGGACTTCTCTCATGAATAAAGGACAAGCATTGTTTTGGTTGTTCCACTCCCATCTTGCTGCTTAGCCATGTTCCAACAGAGTTTGTACCCTCCACTTTTGGGAATGCTATTCTAAGAATCCCTATTGATAGAGCATCCCCCTTTGAAGGTGTAGGGGTTATTTCTACCATGGATTTTCATCACCTTGGTAGGAAGGAGTCTACCCAAGAGAGGTTTGTTTCAGCTAGCAAGTCAGCTAAGGTGTTCCATTAAACTTCCTTGCACTGATGAGGACTATTAGTTGGAACATACAAGGCCTTGGTGGTGTGCCACATCACCACCATAGGCAGTTGATTTGTAATTATCTCCATCTAGATGTTACTGGGGTCCCCACTGATATTATTTTTGTTTAGGACCACAAAGTGGATGCCAGAGATTAGTCAGGCAAAATTCTTTTAGGACACACCTTTTGGTCACCTCCCTTCGGCACTAGGGGAGGTACATGCATTTCAATTTTGTAGTCTTTTTCCCCCTTGGTTAATAGACACAGGGTGATCATTCATTCCAGATCTTAGTAAATTATTCTCATGATTGGGGACATAAAGTTGGATTTCTCAACCTTTATACCCCAACAATAAAGGGGACTGTGTCCTTATGTAAAAGGAGTTTCTCTCTTCGGCCCCCATTGCAGCTTCTTGGATTATTGGAGGTGACTTCAACATGGTTGAGCTGCCTTCATATAAGAAAAAGGGTAGACACAGAGGCATTCACTCCTTGAAGAGAGTAGCTTGAAATTCTTTCTTGTTTCATTTTAGTGGCAAAGATGCTTGGTTTAACACTTATTTCATTAATTTTGGACTCCAAAGTTTACATTTGGACTTATCCTAAAAATCCTTCTCAAATGGAAAGTTTACTTTATGAGGTGGTGTGCCATATCACCACCATAGGCAGTTGATTTGTAATCAGCTCCATCCAGGTGTTATTGGGGTCCCCACTAGTATTCTTTTTGTTTAGGACCACAAATTGGATGCCAGAGATTGTGCCAAGTCAGACAAAATTCGTTTAAGACACACCTTTTGGTCACCTACCTTGGGCACTAAGGGAGGTACATGCATTTCAATTTTGTAGTCTTTTTCCCCCTTGGTTGATAGACACAGGGTGATCATTCATTCTAGATCTTAGTAAATTATTCTCATGATTGGGGAACATAAAGTTGGATTTCTCAACCTTTACACCCCAACAATAAAGGGGACTATGTCCTTATGTAAAAGGAGTTTCTCTCTTTGGCCCCCATTGTAGCTTCTTGGATTATTGGAGGTGACTTCAACATGGTTGAGCTGCCTTCAGATAAGAAAAGGGGTAGACGGCCAGGCATTCACTCCTTGAAGAGAGTAGCCTGAAATTCTTTCTTGTTTCATTTTAGTGGCACAGATGCTTGGTTTAACACTTATTCCATTAATTTTGGACTCCAGAGTCTACATTTGGACTAATCCTAAAAATCCTTCTCAAATGGAAAGTTTACTTTATGAAAATATCATTCGAGAATCAAAGTTTACTTTCTGGCACTAACATTTCACATAATAAATTTCACAATATATCTCTACAATGTTGCACTAATAATGCAAAAACTACTATTAAATCCTAATTTTGTATTTCTTATCTTTAAGAATCCTATTCATGTTTAAAAAATTCCTTGAGTTATTATTTTAAATCCATGAAATATCACTTAATACAAAATAAAGAATTATTAAATTAATCTAATCCGTGCAACTGCACATAAAATTAAATGCCAAAAACTAGGAGAAAACTATAACACTCTTGAAGATTCAAGAAATTAAAAGGTTATATAGACAAGAGACATGGAAGACTCTTTTGTACTCTAAAAAATAGCAATAGTTACACTTGCAATTTTACATTGTCATAAGTTTACAAGAAATATTGCTCTAGAATAGTCTTTGTACAAAGGAGTCTGTCACGGCCTTTTCAATAATTTAATTCTATCTTTACAATGAGTTAAGTACAAATGGGCAATCCTAACATTTGCTTGTTTGAATGTCTCATTCGTCATCACTTGTCATTTGGGTGCCATCTTCATTCACTCTCATCTGACCACAGCCACCTTCAATCTTTATTGATGCTTAAATGGTGTTATCATGGGCATTCTTCATTTGCGCTATCTCCTTCTACTTCCTCCTTATCAAGCATCTTTAAGAACTCTATAATGTGTGAAATGATTGGTTGCGATATTTATTTTTTCTTCTACATGTGCTTCTTTGTTTTCTTCGTCCTTGAATTCCAAGATATATGACTGTCTCTGTGGAAATCTTTGAAACTGCTTCATGGTTTGGGACCCATTCCTTTTTCAAACAACTAGTATATAATGTATTGTTATCTTGGTTCTCCTTCCTACCCCATGGCTCATACCATACCGCTGTAAATGTTGTAGCTCTCCCTTGGTCATCCATGCTCACATCCACCACTTTTGCAACCCAAAACTTCATGTTGTCATGTTCATCATCCGATGGTCAAACTGCAGGAAAAAAATGGACTTCTATGTCTATTTGTGGCATAAACTCTCTCTTCTTTGGTCCACAATATGGATGTGGCAGCAGCGATTAAAACTCATTTTCCAAGAGACCACAAGATGGGTGCAAGTCATTACCAACATTTGGCCAAAATAAAGGCCGTTCTCTCTTAACATCATCTTCTCACATTTTCTCAAGGTCCTTTATCAATTGGTAGGTCTTCCTAATTACAACAGCGGTGTGTTCCTTCCAAGAGGACTTCCAATTAAGAAATCTCTTCAGCATTTCCTCCTTGTATGTAATAAAAGATTTTAAGACTTCTATTTCACCTTTGGATTTCTCACTGAATTCTTTTATAGGAGCCCATGTTGGATGAATTTCTTTACTCATCGGAATTGAAGTTAAGAGACTATAAGGTTCTTCAAGCTCCCATGTTGTATCAAGAGAATAGTGTTGCTACTGCACTCGTTTTTCATCCTTTAAGAAAAAGCGAAAGTAGTGTGGAGCGCTATGACCTATCAGGGCATCACCACCTTTTTGTATGGAAGGTAGAATAAATCTCTTCCAATCATACATCCTTTTAACCATGGAGCATAGTATACCTTCTTTGCGGCCACCAACTTGCCTCCCATATTTTCTTATCAAGTCATCCATCATCTCCATCTCCTTGTGTCTTAGCTCTCTTGAGAGTGCGCTAAATACATGATCGATATCCTCATGTGTGTGTCCAACCAACAAAAACCCAACTTCAGTCTCATTGAAGATTCAATGAGCGATTAGCATTGATCAAAATGCACAGAAGAGTATATTCTTATTCTCTTGTCCACAATTGTTTGCCTGTATTCTCAAATTTATTGGTAGGCAACCTTTTTCTGCATGTACACGAATTTTTGTAGATCGTGGTGACCTATGCTTTTGGGTTAATGAAATATAAATGCATCCCATGACTGAAGACTTGCTTAAGTGCACACATGAGATCTTCCAAAAGTGAATATCAATAATAGAAATGTCCAAGTTTTCACTTTTTGTAGACTATACAACAATATATAGCTGCTTTAATGTTTTTTACTATAATGAATGTGAAGGTGAGCCATAGCCAATAGTATTGTTGGGCATGTAACCTGGGAATATTCATGTAGACTTTTTCATCAGGAAAAGCCATATAGTCAATGCTAAATATGTTAAGTCATTGTCTATCCCAAACATAGAGCTTTGGATCTTTGCTCACTTCACGTGTGCACAGGCATAAGTGTTTAAAAGCAACATAAGTCTTGGTACTGTGAAGTTTCGCATAGAGCATTCCTTGGAAAGAGGAGGGGGAAAGGGGGGGTTGGGGGGGGGAGAGTTGTGTGCCATTGTTGGGTTTGCAATGTTCAAGGATGAGACTTGATCGGCACCCTAGTTGATGGGTAATATCCTAAATAGCCTCTTTTATGGACATTTGACAGGCACCACTAAAGGATATTGAAAATTTGGGAAAATTTTTAATTGCCTTTTTGACAGGTGACAACCTTAAGGTGTGAGCGAAGTTAAACCTCAAATTTTGTTTTGTTTTGTGAATTTAAACCTCACGTGAGGAGTGCGTAGGTGGACACTAATTTGGTAGATATATCCTCAAAGATGGCTCCCATGGACCGGTTGAAGCCACACATCCAAAGACCTTGAGTCTGTTTAGAGGCTCCATGCACCCAGTTGCTCCCCCGCCTTGAATTTTGTGGAACTAGTCCACTAGATAGCCCATTCACTTTGTCTTGCCGCTTTGTGATCGGTTGCCTCCTATGGGAAATTTGTTCTGTTCTACAACACTAGTAGTCCTAGTTCTGTAGCAGAGTCGGTGAGATTCCTCTAGTGACATATGGAGCCTCAAGGAATTTCCAACTCACTCAGTGATTATTAGACGCCGAATAATGTAGAGTTGGGGACCCATGCACATTTGATGCATGGGGATTGGCTCCTTGAGGCCGTTCCCACGTTTGGCAAAGATGGCAAAAATGCTTGAATTTGCCAGTGCTTGTTCCATTCCCCTTAGAAATGCATTGCTAGATTTGAGCAAATATGCTCCTTGCTGGAGAAGTAGCAAATGCCTCGCCAGTCGGCTTTGGGCTCTTGTCGTGTCGAGCTAGTACGCTAACCACTCGTAGCTAGAGAAGAGACTCTTGACTGCATAGGAGTACGTCGGCCACTCAAGGATTACCAATGAAAAGAAAAGGCAAAGGGACATCTCTAGCAGTAATTTTGTTGCCCCCACTGAAACTCGTGCTTCAAATGCACATGGTGAAGCTCATCTTGCCCAAGGTGATAGAGATTTTGTGTTTGCTGCATTTAATGAGAAGATGGATGCCAGGGGGGATTTGAATGCTGAAAATCAATCAGGGGATGCTTCCCTTGTTGCAAGTCATACATGGTATATCGACAAGTGGTGCTACTAAGCACATGACTACTCGCCAGGAGTGGTTTGAGAGCATCACACCTGTTCATGGCAGACAGGTTACATGTGCCAATGATGCTTCTCAAGACATCATCGGAGTTGGACACATTCCCGTTCAGCTTGATAATGGGAAAGTTAAGTATATTCGAGATGTTTGGTATTTTCTAGATTTGAGGCAAAATCTGATTTCAGTTTCAAACATTGCCCATGATCAACATATGTTGGTCGAATTTCAGGATAACCAATGCATGATCAAGGATCCAAAGAAAGGGTATGAGGTTGTAGCAACATGCACATATGACAGAGGCTTATACAAGCTTGATGCTCAGCTTTATGATCAAAAGGTATTGGCTGTAGCAAACACTTCCTAGGCTGATTTATGGCATGTCAGGTTTGGAAATCTCGATTTAGTGTTTTGTAAGGTTTAGGTGTGATGTTTCTATCTTTTTTAGCAGGCTAGAGAATAGCCTTCAAACGTCAAAGGTTGGTAATTGGGTTGGCCAAATCTAACGAAATATCCATTATTATTATTATTTATGAAATATCTAAAGCCTATGCAGCAGAACGTGGGATGGGACGTGCACGTGGCGAGATGTGATTGGGCAGACGAGAAGGGGTAAGCGGGGCGGTGGGACAGGTGGCGGGAGGAGATTGGAGGAGGAGTTGGGGGACAAAAATACAAGGGAGAGGTTTGTTGGGAGCGGGAGTACGTAGCGGGAGGTGATTGGTTGGGGGCCGGGTTTGGTTGAGATTTGTGGGTTTTTTCCGTTTCTCTTCTACCTCTGCTTCTTCCATCTTCTCCAGTTCCTCCTCACCTCCCCCTCTTCAGGTACTCCCTCCACCCCTTTTTCTCGTCGCTTTATCAATTCGTTGAGTCTCGCTACCGCACCAGAGGGAACGTAACAGCGGGGAATCGGAGACCTTTCCTCCCCTTTCTCATTGCCGGAACCGGCGGCACGGAGGGAGAGCAGCGGTTCTTGTTCGCGCAGGTAGACAGCGAGTGTTATTATGCAAAGACTCGAAGATGACCGCGGCGGAGAGAGAGAGATTGTAGCGGAGAGGAAGACTGAGGGATAGCCTTTACTGAGACAGAAAGGAGAGCCTTGCGGAGATTGTGAAGCAGAGGAAGACTATGACACTGCAGGAGTATCAACCCCAATGCGCACAAGGACGCTTGGGGGGGCGGAAAGAGAGACAGAGACAGAGACAGAGACAGAGACAGACAGAGCTCCAGGAAGAACTATGTTAATTTGTGGCATGCTGATCGCTTCTAAAGGTGTCGGTGGCTTCAGGCGGAAGAGCTGCGGGTCAATTTGCGCATGAAAATCGTTTCCTTTCTACTCCATGGTTGTGTGTTTCTCTTTTCTGCACTCGCTTTTTGTGCATAGAAGAAAAATGGAGTTTTACCCCGTCAGTCGTCGTAAAAATGGCCAACAATCATACCTTTTAATATCGTTAGTTGTCGCCGAAATGTCCGATTCGTACTATGCGTTCCCACCCTTTTTGTTTTGTCTTGAAGGCCCTTGTACGGCCGAACAAATCCTGCGTCCTCCCCATTCGATGGTAATTAATGAAGTGTGACGGATTACAGAAAATGTTGGTTTGCTGAATAAGTTTCAGTGGTATTGAATCTGAACCGAGCTACGCTGTGTTTTGCAGGGCTCGATAAAAAGAGGATTAATTTGTACATACAAATTGTAACGGCAAAACTGGATACGTGTGTTAGAAATCTGAGTTTCGTGCAGCATCTTGCTGTGTTGAACACCAACGAAAGTAGATTGGAAATGAGTGACATGGGAAGGTTTAGAGCTGGACTTCAGGCTGATGCATGTGAAGAAGTCATTTGTCCCAAGCCTCAAAGAATGCCTCTCATTTCTTGTTGCGCTCCTGAGCTTCTCAAGCCTAAGCGTCAGTGGCAAAGGTACGGAAAAGTACTGAGTTCGATTACGTGCTTTTTTTAATGCTTATTGAATGGTCGGTTCTGTTTGAAGAAGACCTTAGATCTAATTCGTGAGGAAAGGTCCTGCATTTTGAGACTGTTGCCTACACATTCTTAAGTTCTCTTCTGACTTTGAATTGATCTAATGCTCAAATTTTGTCACCTTAAATCATTTTGATCGTAGAAGGTACTGCTAGTGCTTTTGAGCAGAGTTCGAGGGCTGACTGGAAGCAGGATTTCATTGTTCTGGGACATCTCTGCCCTGTGTGATGTCTCTTCTGCTGGAATTCAAGTACCAGGCCTTGAGCTACTAGTTGCTTAAAGGCTTTAAAACAAAAAAGAAGCTGGAGTTCAGAACTTGGAAACTATATCATAGAGAATAGAGTCTATGGAGGAATGTGTAAAGCTTTGTTCACACTTAAACGTCTTGGACCTGCATGAATCACGAATACAGCTTTGACATTGAGTTTATCCAAGTATAATGCAGTTTTGCTGTGGTATGTGTGTGTGAAGCAAGTCAAAGGGTGATAATACTCTTCAACAGTGCATTGTTGCTATTTCATCAAGTTTGTACTTGCCTGTGCCATTTACAGCAAATTGGCTGTGCAACTGCCAATATCTCTACTCTATTACTTGTCATCAATAATCTTTTCTTCCATGATTACTGGTAATAGTTTCTCTTTTGACTGTATTGTTGTGTATGCCGGCTCTGAAGGAGGCGATGATCATGAAGATCAGAAATGTACTTGAAGGTGTAAGTTGGAGCCCTCACAAACAAAACTTTGTAGCTATCACCTCCACTGAAACTGAATGTATGGCTGTTTGCTATTCTACCACGAAACACAAATGACATCTCATCATAGCCAGGCTTCTTCATGTAATCTTTCACATTTTAGAAACCTGTGGGGTCTCTCATGGGGTTTGCACACAGTTGTGACCTAGTCACCAGTAAAACCAAACTCAGCCAATCCTCAATGCTCCAGATGCAGCCCACTGGTGAGCTGCAAAGCTTGTATTATGTTACTTTAAAGGGTTGCAACATGAAGGTATCATCTATTAAACTTACAGATGGAGGTTGCTTGCTGTAGCCAACCCTCCCGTAGTGGAAGGTTATGTCTAGGAATCACTCAATGGGTAAACAAATCTCACTATGTCTCATGCCAAAAACAAAATAGAATGCACAAAATAGGCAAACCCTATTGGCACTCCCACCTCCACAGTGCACCTCTAACTTTGTTGACCTGTGTGCTCCAAAGCAGGCTGGCAAAGATATGAATGGGGCCCTTTTATAGGGCTGGAATGCCTCCCAGACTGGCCAACTAGTCTATTCACTCGCGCGTGCACACACACACATGGGCCCTTTTATAGGGCCAAAATGCCCCCCAGACCGGCCAAAAAGTATGTTCCTGCAGCTTCACACACACATGCGTGCTCATGCATGCACACATGCCCTCACCCGCGTCTGCATGGGCTCTCTCTCTCTCTCTCTCTCTCTCTCTCTCTCTCTCTCTCACGTGTGCGTGCATTCTGGAATGCCCCCGACTGACCCACCAATCTGTTCCTGCAGCTTTACGCATGCATGCGTGCACACCTTTTTTGGGGTGAAATCACATGTGCAAGCGCACACACTAGACGGGCACACGCACACATGCTCTGGGCTGCCCTAGTCTGTGCTCATACTGACCCGCCAGCCCGACCACTGGGCACCTGTACAACCAATCCAGTCTGCAGTCCATGCAGACTGTCCACTGTCCTCTGATCCTTGCTGCTGGTGACCTGTCAGCATGCTCTGCCAACATGCCCTGCCTACAAGTATGCTGGCAGCCCCAAACAGGCTGCTCCACACGTGCTGCTGCGGTTGCTACCTCCTCAGCCCTCTTCTAGGCTTGTGCAGTAGCCACATATGATGCCCATGCCCACATGGCAGCCTGCATGCTGCCTATGTGGCAGCTCTGCTTCGCTTTCCGTGGCAGCCTTCTTCTCCACCCACGTGGATTCTCACTGACACAATCCCTCTCTGAGATTATCCTCTCCCATGTCCTCCTCGTACAGGGGCTCACCTGTGGGGTTCATGTTCTCTAATCATGCACCACAACTTTTTGCATATGCTGACTCCAATCAGGGCGGTAATTATACCGATCAGAAATCTACTTGGCGATCAGAAATCTACCTGAAAGTATGTCTTCCTTCACATTGGCTCCCACAAACAAAACTTTGTAGCTCTTTCCTCCACTGAACTGAATATATGGCTGTTTTCTATACATAAATGGCTTTACAAGCTCATGCAAGGACTCAGTATTGTTGTTACAAATTCAGGCCCTTACAACCACCCTGAGGGATGCATCTGCACCATAAAGAATGGGGGTCCCACAGGTAGACTAAATACATTGACACTTGATAGCATTATGCCTGGGGTCTTGTTCAAGTTGGCAAACTCCAAGTGCAGTATTGACTCAACAGCGTCATGTTAGCTGATCTGTTTATGAAACCCCTCATTTGCATTGCTCCATTTCCTCTTGGATCAAAGGTGTCTTGTGGCAGTGGTGATCTATTGGAATGCAACTAATGGTCTTTTACCAACTTACTGCCTTGCTAGGTATGCAATTTTGTTGTAGGAGTTCTTGGGAAGTTTACAATTCGTAGACAGCTAGAGTGGCTTCTTGATGCAATCTTTCACTTTTACCAACTTGTCGGTTTTCATTGTTTCGATGCCACCACAATGTTTTCCAGCTTTCTCTTCTTCGTCATCTCACCACTTTAGTCTCCTTGCCTTGGCTAGAATCATCATGACTCTTTGAGAACCACCTAGGTTGTCTGTTGGACATCTGCCATTTCTGTAGAGCAACATCTATGACAAAATCTCTGATGGCTGATCTGCAATGCAAGCATACAATGTGCATTCTAGAGCCTTGAAACTGTAACGCTAATATGACCCTGAGTTGATATTTTGTAACATTATGGCGAATCATAATGCGACTTGACACATTTGTCTGTACATGAGTGTGAAATATATTTGCAGATTCATGACTGATGATTGTCTTTACTTTGTAACCTTGTGGGCATCATAATGCAACAAATTCCACTTGACACTTTTGTATGTACATGATGAGTGTGAAATATGTTTGCAGATTCATGACTGATAATTGTCTTTATTTTGACAGCCCTTCTTCTCGAATACCTGAATGTGAGGCTGGATACGAGATACTGGAAATTTTCCTGAACATGGTGGGCTTTGCATTTGTCTGGATACTAATGCTTGAGTTTTCATGAATAGCAAGGAAAACACAATCAAATTTTGCATTTTTATGATTGTGGGCTAACATATTTAGTATTATCTTGTACAGAATGTTTGTGGCGAGTCCCCAAAATTTGGATGCTCACCCCCGTACTTTTTGGATTCACCACCCAGCCGTGCTGGTAATCCCATTGTACATGATGTGCAGTTTTGTTATCCAAGGTCTCCCCCACCCACGGTCCTTACTGATCCAAAATCTCGCAGCAGGCTATCCCTCACTCCTAGTCCATCCATTCGAATCGAAGGGTTTGACTGTTCCCACCGCGATTCACGGTGTGGTGTTCCGGCCATTGCATAGCTAGCCTTCCAGCCTCAATTAGGTTTTTGAGGTCACGAGCAGATGAGGGCTTGTATTTTCTGTAAGCCGTACTGTTTATCCTCGATGTTATGTGTGCAGTACAGTATTGTATTATAGTCTAATCAACAACTATGTTTTACCTGATACCGGAATGGGGCATCCAGATGTTTTGTGAGAGGATACGAGGTAGTACTAACCCACTAGAGATGTGTATTCTTCAGCTGAACTTGCCTGATGGTTAAACAGCAGCCTTCTTGCCTCATTTTTCCTTAGACATTAGTCTAGATGCAGTGAGAATCCTTGTTAAAACTTCTCCAAATTTTCTGCCCCTGCTGTGTGCAAAAAGGAAACATGTAATTATTGTAAACATTCTGAAGAGATTTTATAAATTTCTCTGGCCTGCTACAGGCCCTTTGTACAAAATGGAAAGTTTTGTTCATTTGATTGTAAGCCTTCATTGTGTGTCAAGTACTGTAGGCTCTTGTGCTTCTCTTGTTATTTTGAGACAAGCATCTGTGTTGTGCATTGTTTGAGATGAATGGTCAGTGCGAGGCAAGTCTTCAGACGAGGAAGCATGATTTGTCTGCATGGCTAGCATCAGCCCTGCATGTAGAAAAGGTGGTTTTGAAATTCGTTCTCTGTATCTGCAATTCACTTGATTCATTGCAGAGAAAAAAATTAATGCACGTGTGGCACTAACAATGTTATTGCCGATTGAGGTGTGGGTGATAATCATTGCTTAGTATAAAATCAACATTTATGTGTTTGGCAAGAACAACATGTGGATCAGATTCTAATAGCCACATAAAGAGGTTAGAATGTAGTCTCTTAAGCATTGAATGAAGTGTCCTAATCAAGGAAAGCTATATGTGCCCCAAAAGAGTTAGTGTTTGCAAGCAGTTAATACCACCCTATTATCAAGTGAGCTAACCATGATTAGCAATAGTCATTATGCCATCCTTACTACCATAGACGAATTAGGAGTGTTTCACTAAGATCACCATAAGATTTTTGCAAATTTTCTTAACCCTACTCTTGATGAAAGGTTAGATTTGTTGTAAGAAGTTAGCCTCTTTGTTCATAACCTCCATTCTCTCCTTTACAAGTTGATCCTCATCTCAATAATGTGACATTTTCTTGTTTAGTCTTGTTATGCATTTAAGGTGAGTCTTTCTTTTGGTCAAGTGTATCCTAAGTTTTGCTTGCTGTATACGAGCACCAAATTCAATCTCTCTCTCTCGAAGATATTTGACATCAATGCTACATCCTTTGGCCCTATGTTAAAAGATCCTTAGAATGTTGTGTTATGAACAAGTTTGCATTCAACCAATTCTTCCATTTGATTAATCATGTTAATGAAATAAGGCTTTATTGTTGTTGATCCAGATACGAAGCTCAACTATTCATCATTGTTAGTCTACAATTGTCCTAAAAACAATGATGGATGAGTTTGGGGATCTTCCTCTAGATGTATGTTCATCAACAACCATATCAACTGCGAACAATCAAGATAATCATGTAAGAGGCAGTTGAGCATGTGGCACAATTTGTTTAACTTTATCAGCTTTTGTTGAGGTAGAACTTTAATGATGAAAGTAAAGAAATTCTTCTTGTGATCGACTTTTTTTTTTAATTTTTTTTTCAATTGTGGATCATGCAAATCATGAAATACTGGCAATGTACCTCCAATCCAAATACAAGAGGCTAACACTATAAGAGTACCCATTGCTCCATTATGTGTAGGGGGGTGTGTGTTGAACAAAGACGAAGAGGAATAGGAGAAGAGAGAGAGAGAGAGAGAGAGAGAGTCTCTCTCTATATATATGTGGGGGGGGGGGAGGGGCACTAGGGCAAGGCAAAGGGCTTTTATGGATAAGGGTTGCTCCCCGAAAGAGCTTTTTAAAAGCTTGCATCACAAAAGGCAATTGGATAATATTTCCAGGTTAAACTTTTGGATGGTACCTGGACCAATTACTAGTTGAGGCTTGTGTTTCTTACTTTGCTCAAATTTTTGGCGATTTGATTCTCCACCCAGGATGCTATCACAGCTCGGTAGGTGCTGTTTTAATTCTTTCTTGCAACAAGCCTTGCAGCTAAAGTCTCCTTTCACAGAGAGAGAGAGAGAGAGAGAGAGAGAGAGTTCAAAAATGCTATTCGAGCATGTGGAAAATGGAAATTCTAGGGTGGGATGGTCTCACAGTGTTTTATCCTATATTATTATATATGGTCAATCAAGTGTGGCAAACTCAATAGAGGCCTCCAGTTGTTGGAAGAAAGGTTTGGTGAAGCTATTCCCCAAAAAGCATGTATGTGAGTCCTTCGTGGATTAGAGACCCATTACTCTTATGCCTATAATCTATTAGTTGGTCCCTAAGATGATTGTGGCTTGGATCAAGGGCTTTTTGCATGATGTGTTACATTCTTCTTGGTATGGTTTTATTCCCCCCCACATACATATTACTGATATTATTGGCGATGCCTATGTGGGGATAAAATATTCAAAGTACAGTGAGCAAGATGTTCCCCTCTTTATTACAGGTGGACATAAATCCTTCAACAGTCTAATTCTGCTCAATGTTGTGATTATTTGTTAATCCCTTCTAGCCACAGGTGGGCAATGTTATGACAAATCTTCTACTGAAATTTGATGACACATGGTCCAAAAAATCAGCCGGAATTGTCAAAAACACAGTCAAAATTGAAGGGCTTCTCTATGGCAACCCGGTGCAACATTGCACTCTCTCTTGGTTGAGGATAATCTCTGGTATACGGCCTTCATTTCTACATAAAAATCCCCTTGGATAGAGCTACGAGCTATGCGAATTTTGGTCTCCAACTTCCATGTTTGTTGTTTGAAGAATTTTGACAGTTTTTGTTGAAGAATCCATTGCACTGACTTTGAGCAAGTGTTGGAAGTTCAAGACTTTTATTCATCTGCAAGTACTTGACTAGTTTGAAGTGATAGTTGAAGGGAGTATGCCCAAATCTTGTTGTTATTTCTAACTTCTTCAAGAAGAAGAAAACATTTTTGAGAGGTTTTATGGTTGAAATAAGTATAAATGTGTGTTGAGGTTGATGCATTGATAGGAGACTTCAGTTCTAAAAGCATTGAAGCATAACATGGTGAAGACATGCCAACATATATGGAGATGAGCAAGTATGGTATGCATATGGTGAGACAAACTTTATTGAATTCTCCTCTACAATCATGAAGTCTATGATCACTCATAGTGGTGAACAAATGGATGCAAATATTGATGACTATGTTTCAAAGTATATTTCCTTTTGAAAATGTTTTGTACTTCGCAAGTACAACATTCTTGATGATGAGATATTCTTGGTGACTCATGCTACATGCATTTTGGCAGGGGATATTACAAATCATTGGACTCCTTTTTCTTTTGTACGGCAAGGTTGTACCCTTGGTGAGTTATTTTATGCCATCGCCACTCATCCCATCCTATAATATACGGATCATTTCATAGATACAGGTGCTTTGCATGGTCTAGAGATACATGGCAGCAAACCTTTGATTGCACATGCATATGAGGATGGTTCTTTTTTCTTACCACCGAACACTGAAAGAGATCTTTCTTACCTCATGCGTGCCTTACCTTTACGGTAGGTAACCTAGAGAGAAGTTTTCTCTTTTGGAGCCCTTATGAAGCCACATTAGGAAAGAAGGGAACTCATTTTGGGGCCCTCTAAGAAATTCACTATTTACCTATTTTTGTTGCACTCAAAATATGGGAAATGCCATAAAATGTTAATCTAGTACGCAGGCATCACATTAAATGCATATATAAGATCCTTGATTTTCTGCGCAAAATTTGGTGATTCTGACATTGCCAACACGTCCAATGCCAACTGGCCAAATCGTGTTTTTGTGCAAATTCCCCAATCCTGACATTTTTGCCCTATTTTGGGCCTCCGGGCATTGATTTTTTGTGTCTCTAAGGTCGATTTGGGGGTTTTGGCCCACTCTAGGCACGCTGGCGATGTCAAAATCATAAAATTATGTGCATAAAATCATCTTTTGAAGATCAAGTATGTCTCACATTATAAAATAAAAAGATTTTGAATATGACTTATTTCATATTTTTACATGGTTTTTTGTATTTTTCCAACATTACGTTGGCCCTCTTTTGATTAGTCAAGAGCCTATTTTTTCTAAACCCTAAAAGGCCCCAAAATGAGCTTCCTTTTTTCCTAAGGCTTGGCACAATTATAGGCATTGATCATCATGAAGATCTTATGGCATGAATCCTATGGATTGATTTAAGCTAATTAAACTACATGTTCCAAATTTGTGGTCCTAGCTTTTGGATTTTGATATTCCCATGCTTTTTGGGTGGAATAGTGTGTTTTCCTACATGACATACCTTATGATGTAGATCAACATTTACAAGATGCAGATGAAACCGTTTGAGAATGGAAACTATAGCATCATGATGGACGATGGCTGCACCATTGTCTCCAGATCATGAACTTGGTTGATTGTATTAGGGAAAGAAGGATTGAGAAGGAGGTAATCCAGAGGACCTTCTTGTGATCGTTTTGCTTCTTTCTTTCTTGACAGATTGCGACAATTCTGAAGAGTACCTGGTTTGATATTTCAACCCAGAATTTTGTAGAAATCGCACAAGGAAGTAAGAATTTTGGAGAGCTAGTTCCATCCATTTTACCAAATATCCTTTTGCACCAACTGAGAGATCAGACGTCCTCATCAACTTCTTTGGTCCCCATCCTAGACTTGGGGTTCTTCTGAAAAATTCACCACCTGCTCCATTTCCATTTAGTCACTCTATATTTGATGACAACAATCAAAACAAAAGTGGTGAGGAAAGCAATGATATTATGCACAACAAAGCTAGAATGTGCAATACGAATATGATTATTGACATTCAGGTAATATGTCAATCTCTTATCCATCCACGAGACTTAATTGCAATGCTAATATTCTAAATAATCTAAATCTTGATGCCTAAGGAAGGGCCCATTCCCTCAGATTATAATTCTTTGGGTAAGGAAGTGCATCCCCTCCACATCCACACATTGTGTGGTTATAATAATAATATCATATATAATTATTATAAAATTAGTTTTAACTTCTTTCCTTGTCCTATATATTTTAACCACAATCTAAATTCTTACAACATTTCTCTCTTTTGATGCATGTTTTCGATGCGAGGAAAATTTGATATCAACAGCAAAGATAGCCAAGATGGATGCAAGATCGAAGGATGACAATTCATGTGGTTGTAATTCATGTCACAATAGTATAAAGGTTGCCATTAAGGATGAATCATGATCTCTTGTGAGCTTAGACTCATTCATGTATTTCTTGGACATCAAAACTCAATAATAAAGCACCATCCATGACATTTGCAAGGAGGATTGGGTCCTAGTGGATCTTGTGTCATGTCTCATATCCATCTTTTTACTTATTCTTTTGTTTTTTCCTTTGAAAAATTTTTATTAAATGGTAGGATTCAAGTTAGAAATTATGTGCTCCATGGCAAAAATAGTTCTCTCAAAAAGTATAGAGTGAGTAATGAATGAATGAATGACTACATGCCAAGGATTGTGAAATATAGGGAGTAATTCAATGAATGAAGAAATGCCAAGAACAAACAATGGATGTGATCTTGGCCATCATGGCCCTCTCCTCGTCTGATTTGTGACAAGTTTAATTTTCATGCTCCCTTAAGCATTATAAGAATCTCACCACTCCTATTTCCTTTGGTCCAAAGGCAACCTACCATGTCGATGATGTGCTTGATGCAGATGGCATGGGGACATCATTATAGGCCTGTATGGTATTTCCTATCACAGATGCTTTATGATTTTCAGACGGTACCTCATCTTGAGATTTGTGACCGTCTCCAAGACTGGGTTCTTCAATTGGATTATCAGTTTGTCATGTGCTACTCTGTAGCTAGTATCATAGTTGCATCTTTGTATGCAAGCTTGCTACCTCCCCCTTGGGTTTCTCTTTGTGCCAATAGCATCTCGTCTATGACACGCTCCTCTCAGTGGTGGTGGGACCAAAGGTTGTAGTATATTTGGGCTTCTAAACTTTTGCTTTGGTGAAGACTCTTCTTGTGGCAAGTTTTACTTGGAGTTTTTCCATTTGGATTGATTTTGGCTCATTGTCCTGTGCCCCTGCCACGTGTCGACAATGTCTATCCTCATGGCAGTCTATGTCACATCTCTTTCAAAATCTTATGATTTCTTACTCATGCTATGGCAAACGCTTCATGCTTATTTAGTAGTTCTTGCTTTGACAAAGTGATTCTGGCTATTTGGTTTCATCTAGTAAGGTAGGGATATGATCTACTTTTTTATTGGGTTTGCTATTAGGCACTATGGACTCTATTGAAAGAGAGTAACCATCGAGTCTTTGGTGATACCTCTCGGGCTAAATATCTAATCTTCTGGGCATCCTTAAGGCAATCGTTATATATTTGTCTACATACGCAGGATCTAGATTATCCTGCCTTATTGTCATACTTCTTATACTTGTAACTATTTGTCTCTTTTCTTCGAACTTTTCTATGAAATATAACAACAAATGGATTTCACTAGAAAAAAAGTGTGCGCGTGTGTGTGTGAGTGTGTGTGGAGAAAATATAAAGATGAAGAGGAGAAGAGTGGAGATGAGGAACGAGAGCACAACTAGAGCACACACCACAAATGACAATATATTAGTTGAGGTTTAGGATTTCTATATCTTGTGCACTTTTAGCATTCTTTGTGTTAGTCCTATTTACAATATCAATGCAGGATGTTGAAACGAATCCTCAACATCTCTCTCAAGATTAACATCATAAGTAGGCCTTCTCTCAAAATTATGATTAGGAGGAATACATAAGCCATTGAACATGACATTTTCATCACATCCCCATAATGGGAATGTCCCTCCTTTGAGTCAAACCAAGACCTTGTTGGTGTTTCTTGAAAAGATCTTTCCCAATTGGTTCGGTAAAGATGTCTGCAATATCTCTTTGCTATCAGAATATTACAATGTGATTTCACCATTTAACACTCTAAGCTTTGACATCAATGTGCTTTGTCTTCGAGTGATATACTGGAGTTTTGGCTAATGCTTGAGCCGATCGATTGTTACATTATATTGCTATTGGCTTTGCGTCATCAAAGTAATCTAACTTTAGCAATAGCCTTTTGAGCCACATAACTCAAAGCTGTCTTGGTTGCATTTCAGTGAGACTTTTTTGTATTTGCCCATGAACTATGCTGGTGAACTTACCACATAAAAATGTTTGGCCTTGTGATAGCGAGATATATAAGACTTTGATGAGTTGCTAATAATACATTTCATTAACTTTAAGTTTTTTTGTATCATTGTTGGTAAGTTCCAAATTCCTCTCCATGAGAGTGGTTGCAATCTTACAATCTCTCGTATGAAACATCTCTAGGAGACTATCCATATATTTCTATTGGCTCATGAAAGTATTGTCTGAGTCTCTCCCAAACTCAATACCAAGACAATAATTCATGTATACAAGATCTTTCATAAGCAGCAAAATAATTGTCAATTCTATTGTATGAAGTTCTTGGAGCTTGCTTTAAGCATAGAGACTGCTGTCCTTGAGATGGCAAACTTGATTCCCTTTTCTTTTCTTAACATACCTTGATGATTGTTGCATGTTGAATTACTCATTTAAGTAGCCATTAAGAAAAGTATTTTTAATATCTCATTCCACTAGCTAAGTGTGGTTGTAGATATCAAAAATATTATGGAGTCCATCTTTGCTGGTGGTGCATATGTCTCATTATAATCGTGCCCATACTGATGTGCAAAACCTTTTGCAATCTTGCAATGGATTCTACTTGTCTTTGTAAACACGCTTGTTTACAATTGTCTTCTTTCTTGGTGGTAAGTCACATAAATTCCTAGTTTGTTTTGGTACAATGCATCCATTTCTTCATTCATAGAAGTTTTTCATTCTAGCTTGTCAAGTGCATCCTCAAAGTACACTGGCTCTTTGATAGCCCCATGATGACCTGATGGTCATCATAAGAGCGTAATTGGTGCTATCAGCTTGAATAGCTTTGCCTTTCTAAGCATATGTCAAATTGGGTGATGTTCTTCATTAAGTTGTACACCATCTAAGTTGTTGCTCTTTGGGGAATCTTTGGCAATGCTTGCTCTTCTTCATCAACCTTCTTTGTATGTTCTTGAGTGGTCATTGTGATTATCTTGTGCATTTGAGGACCTCCATTCCTTCTTCATCAAATGCTCCATCTTTGGAGATTATTATCTTTTGGTTGATGGGATCATACAAATTGTATTCTTTCCTCTCATCACTATAGCCAACCAAATCATAAAGTGATAACAATTAATCTCTATCTTGTACTTTAGCTCTATCTATAAAATTCATCATTAGTGAATAATATTTTGTATTCTATTGATGTAATGAAACTTATTATTGTAATTTTGCCAATATCTAACTCTTTTTTTGATGTTTTGGTTATGATAGCTATGGCATTGGGAATGTCGATGTTGACATCTAAGGTAATGATTTCAAAACATCAAATTTTGACTCATGTTTTGTTGACGTAGGTATCGCTTGCTCTCCCTCAACTTAAAACTCCTAGCATGGCATACAAACTTGATTCATTGTACTACATAAATGATTGTATATTAAACAATTATTTTGATCAATTGATTTAATTTTAAAGAGATTTTGTTGTGTGTCCTTAGGTCATAATCTTAAAAACACACACACACACACACACACACACACAAGCTACAATCCAACCTCTCAAGATATTACTAATGCCTTACTCATAGCACTCACCACAAATATTTGATCCATAGCTCTCTTAGATTCTTGTTACTCAAATGTGGTCACCCTTACCCCACCATACTAGGTGTAGGACTACAATCTTGCCAAAAGAAATCAATCTAACTTTTTAAGAAAAAAAAAGTTGGAAAAAATCATTCCATGTTCATAATCACATTCATTGTCTTGCAATTGTCGTAAACCCTTACCCTAACATGCAAGATATTATAGAAGTCGACCCCTTCCGTAAGAATAGTGGAAACTCACTCTCTCACAGTCTTCCACTCTTAGATTCTTGCAACTCAATTGTGGTCCACCTTACCCACCACACTAGGTGTAGGAGCTATGGACTACAATCATGCTGAATGAAGAGTGCTTGTGACTCTCACAAGCATTGTGTATGTAAAAATTAAGTGAGAGATAAGAAATATTACCATCAGTACTAGTGATAGTACCACTAGTAATATGCCTACTACCATCGATAATAGGCCTTGTACTACCGAGAGAATACAGGCCTAATACCATTGGTGATAGGCCTATTAGAGCTAGTTATAGGCCTACTACCATCAGTAATAAGTCTACTACCACCAATAAAATGCTTTTTGCCAATTATAATAGGCCTATTAGTAGGTCCAATACTGGTGATAATTTTATCTAGTTTATTTGTTGTTTTTTGTTATCAATGTGATGATGTTAATCTCAAGTAATTGTGTCTAAAGATGACATTCGTGAATGACACGTTAATGCAAATGTGAAAATATTGGATATAATCCCTGACTGTTATAAAACAACAACAAGAGATGCAATAACACATAATATCATGAGAATGTATACCTAAAATCTACACAAATCTTAAGAATCACATAGTACTTTTGCCCCATCACCATTTAGAAAAAATAAAATCCTCATAAGTATGATATGCAAACCCATAACAAGGTTGCATTTTCTCACTTTTTCTAATTTGGATAGAGTCAAAATCATGGGATTGTCTCAAAATCCCTAAAATTGTTATAGATATATAGACAAATGGATAGTTTTAGAATTTTGAGACAATTGAAAATCTCACTTGTTTTTGTGAAATGATTTTGTGATTGCACAAAAAATATGTGCTTCTTGTTGAGTAATATCACATTTCATGTGATCTAGTACCATTTCCTTGACTTAAAATGTGTATTACAATTCAATTTGACATTCAAAAGTTGATTACTTGTGTCTTTCCCATTCCAAAAATACTTCATACTAATATTTCTTACACACACAAATTATGCCCTCATGCTCAAAAGAAACATTAATATTAACAATAACACCAGAATTACATATGAATTCGCTCCATCTTCCTCTGCCATATGTTTTGGTTCTTATTTTTCTTATTGATGTAGTTGTACATACTTGGTTTTATTTATGGAAGTAATTGAAATTACATGGAATGTCATTGGATAAAAAATCTTGGTAATGTTGGTTCTAAATGAAATGATTGTGTTATAATGGAAGCATAGAGGACAATTTCAAGAATCATTTTTCATATTGATAATGTATTTTTTGACAAGCTTGGTAATGTTGTTTCTAAATGAAATGATTGTGTTATACTGGAAACATAGGATAGAGGGTCATTTTATTTTATTTTTTTGATAATATTGTATTTTTGTGTGATTTGTAGAGCTAAGAGAAGACTCAAGCTAATAAATGTAATGGAGCTAGAACAAATACATATGGAGTCAATCAATTCCATTACTTGTGTGAGAGTCATTTGAGTTTAACAGAATGGAAAAAGTACAATCAATTGCCTAATTATTTTAAAATTAAATTATAAAAATGCATTCTTTGTTGCATTATGATAAGGAAGCAATTCATTTACATTTTTTGGACCACTCATTAATAAGGAAATACAAAGACCATCATTTTTGCATTTCTACACTCAAAATCCACATTATTTTTATTTCTTTGTCTGAATTATGTAATATTACATTGGGAAAATCTATTTATAACCTTTAAATCTGATTACTCAGAGGCATGATGATGTCTTTACTAGTCTTGGAAAGGACGAAAATAGCCCGTTACACTCTTTGCTACAATACGAAGATGTGGATAATTATTGTAAAAATATCATTTGATTGAAGTGTACTTTTTTTAGAAAAATCAAGTGAAAAGGTTAAATTTTTGATGAATTTCAATCAAACCAAGACTAAGATCGAGAAAATTCAAGTCAGGACAGTGGTTTCAATATGGCTAATAGTTTGAATACTAGGATCTAAAGAGATTCAAGTCAGGTTCATAGTTTGAATACTACAAGCCCAAACAAACTGAGCTTTGCATTATCTAACTACCATCCTATAATATTCAAGTTGGAAATCACTATAGTTAATGTTGTTCTGTTTAAGCACTAATGATAAGAAACAACCATTGACTCTTAGTGTGAGGACAAAGATCTTGCAATAAGGATATGCCTTCTGTGCTATCATGAGATGTCCAAATGTCTTGATTTTGTTCAATTACTATAAGATGCAACAGAAAAAGGAAGTGTTGCTATTGACTTGAATGATTATGCATTGACACTCTCCCCAATTCATACTTAAACATTCTCTTCTTCTACACTTCGTCCATGAGACTTTGTGCTTCACTACCATGGTAAATCCCCAAATAAATTTTTCATTCAAATATTTTCCTCTTGAATTTTTTCCACACATGGTTGAGGAGTCAATGGGTGATTGAAGAACATAAATCGAGATGTCCTAATACAATATGATGTAAATGAATCTTTGATATTGGAGCTCACAAGACTTTTCCTCGTGAGTGGGAAGGAAGTGCATTGTTGTGGTGCCTTCCATCTAATGATCGACACTTTTTTTTGCATGCATGTTCAAGATCTAGAATAATTGAGTTTCTTTGGTTATCTTTGTTGATGGCAACCATTCGACGTCACAGATGCTAGCAAAATGGTGCAGGTGGTAAGCTAAGTTGCATTAATTTGAGCATTTTTTTTATTCGAAAAAAATGCCCAAATATGCACTTTTTGCGATTTAAAATGTTTCAAACGTTTTTTGATATTTTATTCGTACGAATAGGCTATTCGTACAAATAAACAGCTATTCGTACGAATAAAGTTATTCGTACGAATAGCTCAGTTTATTCATATGAATATACATAGTATAAACTTACAGTCACTGCCATTTTTTGTATTAGTACGAATACATCCACCTGTCTTCCTTGCCACCTCAGCCACTTGCTTGCCAGCCCTGCCACCTCCTGCTTGCCTACCTGCTACCTCATGCTTGCTTCCATACCTACTAGCCCTCATCATAGGTACCTTACTGCACCCTTGCTTGTGTTGCAGTCTTTCGTTAGTAATTAATGTTTCTTTTATTTTGTTTTGTTTAGGACTGGCACTCATCTCTCTTAGGAGATTTGTGTGTTGCAATCTTTTTAAATTGTTTAATATTTATTTTGTATTGTATTTAAGTGTGTAAATGGGCTGGCACTCATTTCTCTTGCGAGAGTTGTGTGTTGCAGTATATTTTTGTCATGTCTTGCAATTTTAACTATAATATAAATAATTGTTTTTTACCTGAGGCTGGCACTCCTCTCTCTTAAGAGAGTTGTAGTCTCAGTTTGTATAAAAATGTTTATTTGTAGGAACTCTCTTAAGAGAGTTGTGTGTTGCCATCCAAGCTTAGTGATGTTTTCATAGATGCTTATTCTAGCACTCATCTCTCCCTTGAGAGTTGTGTGTTACAATCTAAGTTTAGAGATGTTTTCAAGCACTTAGTCTGGCACTCAACTGTCCCTTGATAGTTGTGTGTTGTAGTCTAAGTTAGATATCATGCGACATGCTCTTAGACACTTAATCTAGCACTCGATTGTCCCTTGATAGTTGTGTGTTATAGTCTAAATTAGATAGCATGTGATGTGCTCTTAGAAACTTATTCTAGCACTCAATTGTCCCTTGATAGTTGTGTGTTGCAGTCTAAGTTCGATATCATGCAATGTGCTCTTAAACACTTAGTCTAGCACTCAACTGTCTCTTGACAGTTGTGTGTTGTAATTGAAGCCTAGTGTTAGATGGTGAAGTCCATGATTAGGTTATACCTAGGTCATTTTTTGTGCAGGTTACACGCTTATTTTTTATGTTTTGATTTTCTGTAGTCTGTTACATGATGTGAGCTTGAGTTGAGAGGTTATATCTAGGTAATTTCTTAGACTGCTTGTGTTGTTAATTGTTATGGCTTAATAAGTTTCTTATTGCACCTGGCACTAAATTCTTTTTTGAATTCTATGTTGCAGCTTACTGCATATGAGATGGCTCACGCAAGTGAGAAGAGGAAGTGTCAGCCAGCAACCTGATCTCACTAAGTTTCAAAGGAAGGTGCTGAAAAACGAGAATGTACACTTCTTAATGAATGTCGATCAGGACATCATTGAGATAGCTTTCCAAAATGGTGAAAGCGGTGTATAGAATTTGGTGAGGACAATGGCAGAGCATGGAGGAGAACCTTGCGTGACCGATTTCTAGATGTTTTCATTGTAGATTCTATAGACCAGTATTTGTACCACTTAGTGATGGAGGGTCGACGATGCCTCGGTCAAATAGATCGAGACATAAACTCATGTGACACAAAGAGGGAGGATCCTGCTATAAATGCTAGGGTCACGTACATCAAGAATGTATGGTGAGGTTACAAAGGCAAAGGAGCTACCTCGACCTCCCTTCCATCAATGCACCCATGCCCCCAAGCACAGCCGCAACCACAAGCACCAATGCACCCATGCCCCCAATCAAATGCCGCATTTCATCCACCGTAACCACAAGCACCAATGCACCCACATCCCCAGTCACATGCTACATTCCACCCAACATAGCTACAAGCACCACTACAGCCATGCCACATGCATCTTTTGCTTCTCCATTTGTGCCTCCTACCGCACGCACAAACCAATTTCCATCTCCTGCATACTCGCTTACACCACAAATGCACAATCTATCTGCACAAGCACGTACATTCCCATCTCCTTCATTCTCGCCTGCACAAGCACCACGCACATCACATGGCTTGCATGATCGTGTAGCAATTCCAAGACCCATGCGGCCCATACTGCTTTAGCGAACGAGATATCTGATTCATGCCTAGTGTAGCTGTGGGCACAGGCATGAAAGGAACAGTCAACATGTGCAATATTCTTGTCGCTCCCTTTGATCTACACAAGATTTATGCATGTAAGGTGCTGAGGGTTTTTGTGCCAACTAATGCGTTGAAGGCCAAAGCATTGGAAGAAGCCACGTGCTTGGGCGATGCCGTACATCTGGGCATCATCAGAGCAATGGGTCTAGTCCATGACGATAACCCAATGATACTATTTCCGTTCTGAAATGGAAATCATTTGGAAAGATGGCTAACCTACCTCGAACATGACGAAAAGCGACCATCTCTAGTGTTTCATAGAGATGATGCAAAAATGCCTGTTAGACATTAGATTTCACCATTTGACATATGTATATCTACCTCTCTTGTGTCCACTAGATTACACCCTTGAGACTTGAAAATATAAACTTCAATTGCGCATATTCGATTATTCTTTTCAACTTTCCAATGTTTCCTTGAAAGTATTTGCAAGTCACAAGGTTGGCTCTAACTTACCTATTATGTATACCCAAAATCATCCATAATCTCAATAATTACAACACAACATCACTTGTAGCCCACAAGTTTCTAGCTTTCAAGTACAAAAGGAGACGAGATGGATATGAGTGTATACGCTCTTCCATCGCTTGACATATTCTCCCATCCATCCCCTCACATACAACATTATATCCGATATAATTAGAGCTTCATCCACCGCTTCTATCACCTATCATATTCTTCTATCACTCTATATTGCATTCAACACAAGTACAATATCATATATCTCTTTGACTTCACTGTTGTCACTGAGTAGCTCAAGCTCGTCTTCCTCTTCTCTGAATGCACCCTCAGCAAATAACTAACTCTGTAGTCAATCATTGTCCAACAATTCTCATTATAGTGGCTTTGCTTGCTGCCCTAGCCATCGCAATATTGAATCCTTTCAATAATCGTAGATTTCAAAAGCAAAATACCAAATCTACATCTCTTGATGGCTTTAAGCAATTGCGTCTCTTAGAATGAATAAAATCATATGCACTCCAATTTCACTCATATCACTCAATAAAGCAACAACAGAGAGCACACGAGTTGCAACATGTTGCAACTCCAATGTCTCTCCACCATATTCCTTCCACCAAGTAGGTGCAATAGCCATCTTAATAGCATCAAGATTCTAAGGATCTCCAAAAGAGCCTTTGTAATTCGTATACCTCACCCGTTGTTAGTGCGCCAGTTTTCCTTGATCTCCCGAAAGTAAGTTTTTACAAACCTCTCGAAAGTTACTTATGACTTCAGAATTCTGTGATTGAGCATGCATTTGATATTGTGGATGTACTACAAATGCAGCTCCATGCAAAGGGGTGTGCATTTGCTTCCATCTCTTATTGGCCAAATATACCACTTTTTGCTTCTCCCTAGGTGCAAAGCACACAAATTCTTTAACTTGTATTTCTTCTGACATCTTCCAATACACTTTACCCATAACAAAGGCATCAGCGTCAACCATCCTCAATACTATTACAAATGGCTCTACACCTTTTATTCTTTCGACATTTTTTCAGAATAGAGATTATTATACAAGATGCACACATTTAGAGCCTGGTATTGCATACTGCATCTTTTTCTCAAGCTAATTCGCCCATCGTCTATCAGCAATAGTCTCGACTAAAGCTAGATGCACTTCCAACAATCTAGTAAGAATTAGAAAAGAAGTGGCAAATCTAGTTTGACAAAATTGCCTAAGTTGCTTCATAGAGTGCTCTATGAATACTACATGCAAGTATTGATGACTCTTTATAAAACTCACTACGGTGTTAGCATCTTGCAGTACTAGTTGCACAAATGGCAATTGTCAAATATCCTTTAACAATAAGTTGAGAGTATGAGCACCACATGGCACCCATGTCAAAGTGGGATACTTTGCCATGACCATCTCACCCACGGTCTTGTAATTCGATGCATTATCTGTGTTACTAATGCAGTAACATTCTCACTACCACCAACTTTATGAATCACTCTTTCATATATTTTTACAATATATGTTGAAGTCAACCGTCTCATCAACCTCAGCGCTCACATCTTGTTGATTTGAACAATTTCTTATTAAGGTCGGATTAACCACTTTCTTCACTTTCTCTAAATACGATTTACATAACGGAAGAACATCAGACGGAGTGCATGTGCAAGCTCCAACGTTACTGCCTATTCTGAGAAAATGTTGCTTGATGCAAGTAGAACCGCCTGTGAACTTGTGTCCACAATATTTACACTGCAAGAAAGAACCTGAGGCATGTACTTTTTGTATGGCAAAAAAACTAATTTGAGTATACAATAGAAACATACTACAATACACATTTTATAAAAAACAACACATATCCTTTGAAAAACACGTTCAAGCATGCAATATATTAATTGTCATTCAATCACACTCTATTAAAAGAATATAAAATATTCATTTAAAAGAAATTGTAAGAATAAGTAATAAAAATTAAGACATTTATTCATTTCTATTGAAAGAA
The DNA here is from genome assembly GCF_047967505.1 of Dipteris shenzhenensis. Classification (NCBI taxonomy): domain Eukaryota; kingdom Viridiplantae; phylum Streptophyta; class Polypodiopsida; order Gleicheniales; family Dipteridaceae; genus Dipteris; species Dipteris shenzhenensis. The sequence goes on from NC_141596.1 coordinate 35,043,092, forward strand.
TATACTAAATTGAAAATTATTCATTCACATTCTATTGAAAAAATATTATATATTCATTTAAAAGAAATTGAAAGAATTGAGTAATAAAAAGAGATATGGATTCCTTTTTTTTTAAAGAATACACTCAAATTGAAAATCATTCATTCACATTCTATTGAAAGAATATTAAATATTCATTTAAAAGAAAGTGTAAGAATGAGACAACTCTTCTAATAACTTTTAAAACTTTCAATTCGTACACTTCAAAGTCCTTTGTATTGTTTCACATTCTATTGAAAAAATATTAAATATTCATTCAAAGAAAGTGTGAGAATACAAACACAAAATAAAATCATATTTCTCACAAGAGATCTAAGGAATTCAACGAGGAGACCCTAGAACTCCCACATACAAAAATTCTCACAAGAGATCTAAGGAACTCAACAAGGAGATTCTAGAACTCCCACAAACAAATTTCATAATTTCATAGACACGAAAACAAGCCCATTTCTCACAAGAGATCTAAGGAATCAATAAGGAGATCCTAGAACTCCCACATATAAAAATCCTCACAAGAGATCTAAGGAACTCAACAAGGAGATCCTAGAACTCCCACAAACAAATTTCATAGTTTCATAGACACAAAAACAAGCCGATTTCTCACAAGAGATCTAAGGAATTCAACAAGGAGATCCTAGAACTCCCATGTACAAAAATCCTTACAAGAGATCTAAGGAACTCAACAAGGAGATCCTAGAACTCCCACAAACAAATTTCATAATTTCATGACACAAAAATGAGCCCATTTTCCACAAGAGATCTAAGGAACTCACCAAGGAGATCCTAGAACTCCCACATACAAAAATCTATCCACATGAGATCTAAGAAACTCAACAAGGAGATCCTAGAACTCCCACAAACAAATTTCATAAACACAAAAACAAGCACATTTCTCACAAGAGATCTAAGGAACTCAACAAGGAGATCATCAAACTCCCACAAATAAATTTATCTCATAAGAAATCTAAGGAACTCAACAAGGAGATCCTGGAACTCCCACAAATAAATTTTAGACACATAAATATCTAAAATATTTTTATCACAAGAGATCGAAGGAACTCAATAAAGAGAACCTAGAACTCCCACAAACAAAAGAACAAAGACCAAAACCAAAAACCTCACAAGAGATCTCAGGAACTCAAAATGAGATCCTAAAGCTCCCTAACAAAAAATCCATCTTATTTTGGACCTTCTAGATTGCTTTCACAACCTTGAGAACCTTTCTTCTTCTTTTCCTTATTTGATCTCTTATGCTCATATGGGGAACCAAGCGTGAGATAAGAGACACTGGCAAACAGTGAGCTTATATGCAAAAACACAATAACATATTCATCCTAATACAGGTTTATTCATACAAATACTTTACTCATACAAATACTTTATTCGTACGAACACTTATTCGTACGAATATGTGGGGATGATGTGGCAATTTATCTAAAAAATCGGTTTTTCTTCCATTCGGAATCATTCAAGCAATTTTCCTGATTTTTTTGAATCACGAATTCAAAATTTTCTACTTAGGCGGTAAGCGGATAGAAGACAAATGAGAGCACCTACTTAGATGAATTTAGGCAAGAGCTCATTGGGTTCATTACCCACAAGGTGCTCAAGCACTATTGCCTTGCTTACATGTAGACCAAAGCCATTTAGGGGGATTTTGTAGTTGATGTGAGGAGGTGGATCATTGAAGTGCATATGGCCATGATCATGTTGAAATGTTGCATCAAACTCCTTGCAATGTAAAGGAATCAAGGGGATCATATCTAGTTGCCATTTATAAGCACATTTCAATGATTGATACCATCTGATACACAAAACTTATAGTAATGATTGATTCCATCCAATACACGAAACTTATAATAATGATAGCCAGACCCATTGAGAAATTGGGTTGCAATACTTTGGTGGGGAATTGGGTGAGGTGTACCCCCAAAACACCAAAGGATCATCCCATAAGTGGTATCTCAGGTGAACTCCTTATCTACGAGTGGATTTACAAGAAGAAATTAGAAAATCAATAAGAAGGCATTGCTCATGATGCCAAGCAAAAGGAAAAAGAGGTAGTGAGTGATGTTAACGAGTAGGTTAAATAACTATTCAAGCATAATGATTAACCTCATCTTGACTTCCTAGAGTGGATGTCCCTATCTGAGAAGAAGCAAGAGTAGACTCCCCCATTTTTTCATATTGAAGATACTGTGGAGAGATTGGATAATTGCCTATGTGTGGGTGAGATGCATGTAGATTCCATTGTAGATAAATAGCCACCTACGTGGAACTTGATGGGATATCCATCTACATGCAAGTGAGATATGTGTAGATGCCATTGCAAATGCATATAACCATGCCAAACTATGTGCAATTGCATATAACTATGCCAAACTATGTGTTTTAAGGAGAGATATTGGGAACATGGAGTACTAGTTCCATTGCGAATGTGTACATGTGTGCCAAACCATGTGTTTGAGGGAGGAATGCTAGAAATAGAGAGTATTGGATATAGATCTAGAGAGAGGAAGAAGGATTGAAAGAGTTTGGGTGATAGACTAAGAATATAGTGGCTAGGATGGAAGATGGGAGATCTTCCAATTGCCTCATTTTGTATCTTGGTGAGGCAATTCATCTTTCATACTTGTTTAGTATAATGAAATCTCTTATGAAATGCTTCCATCTCTATGCCATAGCATTTATGTTTTTTTCCACAGCATCAAAAAACCTCATGTGCTCCATGTCTAAGAACATCATCCAATACCTCTCCATTTCCTGCAACATGTTCTAAAGGGGATGAATGGGGTCCTATATACTCCTCAATTCTAACCCTACAAGCACTAACTAAAGCTCTAGCCACCTCCATGTCCTTCTTTGACCATCATTTTTCTCTATTGCAGTTGTAAATTGCAGTTGTAAAATTGCAGTTGTAAAACAAATGGGCGACATCTATTAACAAAAGTCCTAATTCACATAGCTCCTTTGGAATGGTAATAATAACACTAAGTACTTGCAGTAGACACCACTGAATAAATTTTTTGTTCTCCTTTGCTTTGAAGCTTGCTTGGGTTGTGAGGCCATCATAAGTAATGTATTGAGCATGGAGAGGCTTTGTAGACTAATTGAAAAATTCCATCTACCTCTCTTTTGACATCAAACTCTTTATAAGAAGAGAGATATATTTTTAAAATTAGTTCAAAGAAAATATAAGCATGGCATCATAAACAAGATCTAGAAAAAGATCAGATGCATATAAATTATGTAGTCTCCACAATATCAACTCTCTAGATAACCCATTAATTCTAAGAGTCCTTTCTTTCTTACTTTGTGTATAAAGGCTTTTGTATAATGATAATGCGTCAAACATTTTTATTGTTGATCTTGTTTTTGGTGGATAGCATGCTTGATATCTATTCATTGACCTAAAATCTCTACATCCTTGAAACTAAATATAGCAGATTGTGCCATGACTCCACATTTTTAACTTTAAATAATATGATGTATGATATCTCTTATCATATCTTTCCTATCTCATTTCTTGCTATCTCTAGAGTTGTTTTTGAGACTACTCTCAATCTTCTTCATTCAGCTTCAAATGTGTACTTTTTAGAGAAAGTTACATATCAAGTACCGTATGTACACCATATATCTTAGAAGAATCATCTCCATATTCTTCTCTAAAATATAATCCACCTAATTCCATAATAACAAATATAAAGTTTAAAAAATATTAAAGTAAATGATTTATACTATCAATCTCATTAACGAGACATTATTTTTAAAAATATATTATGTACTTTTTCACTCTTGCTTGGAGAGGTAGTCATCTCCAAGTTTACATCTTGAAATCTTTAAAATTCAAATAAAAATAATGAATCAAAATAAACTTATAAACATATTGAATCATAGAAAAGAAAATTCAAACACAATAAGAATACCTTGCATCCTTTTCTTTAGACTCTCTCATTCCTTTGTATAGTATTTTGTTCCAAATGACTTTTCATATTTTTACTCACCTATGAAATGATACACAATAAGTGGTATGAATGCCATAAGAAAAAATTATAATAAAGAATAGAAGCATCCATACTACTTGATGTGCAATACAAAATAAAGGCATAAATGATAACTTGTACCTTTTGCTTTCTTTCACTTTTTCTAAAAAGTTCATTTGTAAAATCATTCAAATTTGATACTGGATACTAAAAATATTACAAAACTTGAGTTATAAACATATATAAAAAGAAACCAATTGAAATTTGACATTAGATATTAGAAACACAACAAATTCAAATTTAAAACTTGAATCATAATCAAATCTAAGAAGAAAACATAATTCATACCTTATCTTGGTTTGTGACATACACTTCTTTCTCGACTTCACACAAGTCTTTTCCATGTTGCAACTCACGAAATGTTGTACAAAGATTCACCTCGTATGGTCTTCGCCACCACAAGAATATTTTATATAAAATGTTTAAAATAGTTGAATTGTTGTCAATAATACTTCAAAATAGACTTAAGTAAGGATTAGAAAATCTCAATGGATTTATAATATAGCAATCTTTGAAAGCTATCTGGAGCTAGCATGATTCATCTATACAAAAGACCATATGATTGAAATGAAGAAAAAGTCTCATTCTTAAACCAAAAAATAAAAATATTTTATATATCAAATGCTTGAATAACTCAAATGATAGACAAGCTTGTGTCTTTTCAAAAGAAGTCAAATCTCCAATAGACTATATGAAAGAACTAAATTATCTAATTTAGAAGTCACACTTATTAGATATAATTTTAGTCAAGTAAATATATATTATAATTAAACTAAATAATCATTAAAAATATTGATATAATCATAGCTTCTCTATTGGATTATTTAGAGACTTATCCATAGAGGAGTTTATGCTTCAAGCTCAATGTTTCTCTAAAAAGCTTCAATTAGACATCAAAATTTCTATTTAACTCTTATATATCCTTTTAAAAATTCTAGAATAATGAGAACCTAATGAGAAATATTTGTTACATACTTGAATTGATATAATATAATCTTTGTTTGCTTCTTTGGAAGTAGTTCTTACTTCCTCAAGAGATTGGATCATTTTTTGAGCTTCACTCAGAGACCCCTATTAAACATAATAACATACCATGATTAGCTCATACCTATGTTGTGATTTCAAAGATACAAGTTTTACAAAATGTTAAACAATTTAAAGGTCAACTTACTTTCTCCATGAGACTCATTTTCTTGGTGTACTTTCTACTTGATCTCTTTGAGGAGATCCACCACCTATAAACATCATGCTCTCTCCAACTATAGTCAACTCCACTAAACTTCAAAGGCACAATCTCATGATGATGCTCATGAATAATACCTTTGATAATTCTTGTTGCTCTATTTTTTGTCATAGATCACTAACAATATCTACTCTAAATCATTTTTGTACATACAGTAGCAATCTAGCCATAGAGAATATTGATCCTTGAAGCAATTTTTCAAGACCTCCTTTCCATATAGCTTGCTCTTATCTCTATCACTCATCTTAGATGGCCTAAACACCTCATCATAAGTGAGTGTAAATATTGCACTAGATTCTATAAACGAGAGAAACTTGAGGTCCATCTTGCAAGTAAGGATGCTCCTTATCTTCTTTGGAGGACCCATCTTTTGTTACATCTCTAAAATTATATGAGTAATTTCATAAGTGCTTACATGCATAGCATAAGTGCATAACATAGAAAGATAAACATGAAAAAGTTTGAACATTAAAATGCATTGCATAGTATAAATATCCTAAATTCAATCCATAACATAGCACAAATATAAGTGCACATCATAAAATGCTAAACATACAAAAGTCTAAACATAAGAATACATAACATAGTACAAATCTCATAGATTTATTAGCTTTGACCTTCTCTCATTCGAGACCCTTTTTTCCCATTGCATATCTCTTTTTTCCTTCCCATTACATATTACCACCTTCTCCCATCCCTTCCTCTATCTGCTAAGTTCAACCACCCAACCATGCATCACTGTGCAAAGTGTCATACCCATAGAGCAACTACACATATTCTACAAGCACACTGATGCATGGTTGGGACACAGGGGTGGTGTCTAAATTTAAAGGATGGGATGAAGGGATTAGAGAACGAGGTGGTGGCTGAACTTAGGGGATCAAAGAAGGGATATGAAATGGGAGGGAATGAAGGAAATCCAGATATGCAATGTGAGAAAAGGATCTTAGATGGGAGAAAGAAAGGGGGGGGGGGGAGGGGTCGAACTTATGAGAGTTATACTATGTTAAGCATTTTTATGTTTGGACTTTCTTATGTTTGTGTTTCTATGTTATGCATTTGTACTATGCTTAGACTTTTCTTTGTTTGCCTTTTTATGTTATGCACTTATGTTTATACTATGTTATAGATTGAATTTAGGTGATTTGTGCCATTCTATGATTCTTTTTTTTTTATTTGTACATTTATCTTCGTATGCACTTATGCTATGAGCTTGCTTAATGATGCTACACATGTTTTTTTAATATAGGCAAAGCAGATCATAGAGATGCAACAAAATGTAGGTCCTCCAAAAAGATAAGGACCATCCTTACTTGCAAAATAGACCCCCAAGTTTCTCTCGTTCCAAACTCATGTGCAATATTTACACCCACTTATGATGAGGTGTTTAGATTGTCTAAGATGCATAGTAGACATGAGCAAAAGCTATATAGAAAAGAGTTCATGAAAAAGTACTCCAAGATCAACATTCTTCGTTGTTGCTAGATAACTATCATAGTGTATGAAGGTGGTTTAAAGGAGTAGATATTATTATCTATGGCATAAAAAGGAGCAACAAGAAAGTATCAAAGGAATTATTGATGAACACCATCATGAGATTGTGACTTTGAAATTATTGGAGTCTAGTATAGTTGGAGAGAACTGGATATTTATATGTGGTGGATCTCCTCAAAGTACGTGAAGAGAAATTACACCAAGAAATTACTTCTCATTATTTTAGATTTTAAAGTGATATATAAGCTTTGAATATAAGTTTTATTGTCTAAAGAAACATTGAGCTTGAAAAATACACTCCTTGTATAAATGAGTCTTAATCATCCTATTTGAGAGAAGGTTCACACAATACTTTCAATGATTCTCTAATTCAATTACGATATATATTTATTTGAATAAAATTATATTTAATAAGTGTAACTTCTTACTTAAGATGACATGCTTCTCACTCGAGCCTTGGTGGGCTATGCCATTGGGAGACTCCTTTAGATTACTATCTACATTAGTGGCAAGCTAGCGATATATATGGACATCGGTTTTCTTAGCGGTTTGAAAGTCCCAAAATAAGACAGTGTTTTAGCATAAGATACTCACTAGGTTCAAGATGTCAATTATTTTGCTAGGAATCACCATGTATCTCAAGGATTTTAGTTGGATCCTCTCCTTGAAGGACCCTGTAATAATTCATGCTTTGATGAAGGTAAGTCAACCTTTTCTTTAGGTAGGTGCATGTTCCTTTGTGTGTAGCATAGGCCTTGGGCGATCAAATTTTATAATTAGGTCCCTGTTTTACCAAGGCTAACTAGCCACCCCCTTTAATCCATACGGTATTTTTAGGGGGGGAAAAAAAGTGGTAGTAAATGATCAAGAGAATACTCTTATTTTTTATATAAGGAAAAAGCAATATAGAATTCTAAAACCCATTTTCATTTTTTAAAAGTACTCTAATTATAAAAAATGAAGCATTCCTTCTTCACATAATCCTTAGTAACTACTCAATTTTATATACAAATTTGGCGATAGGTAATTATTTGTTAGACACTAAGATTCAACAAAAACAAAAAAATATTATATAAGTAACTCTTCTTTTATATTTCTACAAATTGATAAGTTAAAAATATTCTTTATACTTCATTTAAACATCTAAAACAAAAACTATAAGCTTTTATAAAAAGCATCTTTATACTTCATTTAAACATGCAAAAAAAGTTTCTCTCACTTAAATTATAAGAGTTAAAAAGAGGCTTAAAAGCTCTATATAACATGTTTGAAGAGTTATTTGAATTAATCTACATGTCATAGTAAAGTCTCTACATCCTCCAAACTAAGTACATCAAATTGTGCAATGACTCTAGTTTTTACTTTGAAGGAGACAATGCACAATATCTCTTATCATATCTTTGCAAATTGCTACCTTACTCTTATGCCAAACTTCACTGGTTACTTCACAATCATAGAAATGATGCCTCACAAATTCAACCAATTTACTACTATTGGGGAGTGGGAGAGAAGATGGACATCATGGAGAAGAGTGTGGGAACCAAAGGGAAAATTTTTCCATTGAGTTGAGAAGAAGTCCTCTCTTTTATAGAATGGGACAGAGGGTGGCCTTAATCAATGGCACCTCTCCTACATCAAAGGAGGTAACTCCACAATCATAGGTACCACCCCATGTGGGGGGCCTTGTATTACATCATCACTTATGTCATGGCCTATGGCATTGAGTGCGCCTCTTCTACTCACACACACACAACCATATGACTGCTAGTGGATGCACGCATGCACCTAGCAAGCCCTTGGTCACACATATCCCAACATACCCCCCCTTAAGGGTTTGCCTCATGCTATGTCAAGGATACATCTAGTCACATAGTTTCACGTGCCATCTCATGGTGGTCAAGGATAAATCTATGGCTAGGATCTCATGCTAGCAAGGGTGCCCAAGGTTCAAGGTTTAACAAAATGGGATAGACCCCCCAAATGGTTATCTCCCTTGCATGTACAATGATTAATCTTAGGCCTTTGTGTGGATCTAGTTTCTCATGTCTGCAAGAGGTACCATGGGGGCAAACACATATCACATGGCCTACATCATATGGTGACTGGAGGTGATTTACAAAAGAAAAAACACAAAACACATAACATTCTTTTTGGAGTACTATTCTAGGTAGAGAACCTCAAAATTGACAAAGTGATGATAAAAAAGCTTAAAAGACAGTCTTTATCTTCTACCACAAAGTTTGATTCTTCATTTACTGATGGAGTCTCTCTTCAACTAGATTTGCCATGTTTTTCTTCTTCCCATTGCAAAACTTCTCTGAATGATTGTTCTTGCCACAATAAGTGGAAGGATTGATCTTGTAGTAATCTTTTTCAAGATGATTGGTCTTTCCATAATTTTTGCATGCCTTGTACTTTCTCTTTGATGTAAACTTTACTGCAAGTGCTTGTGTGTGCTCCTCACCCATTCTTGAAGTCTTCTTTCTCTCTTCCTCTTGTAGAGCATTGATGATGCCCTCTAGTGTGGGTTTGGGAAGATTCTTCAAGAAGGTAGTCACAACATAATCATAGTCTTGAGGCATACTCTTTAAGAGTGCAGCCATAGCATCATCTTCAGTAATTGGAGAGTTGATTGAGGCCAATTGTGTAATAAGACTCCTCAAAGTATTTACTATTAACATGGGCTGCAACATTGTCTCCATCCATCTTAAGTTCAAAGAACTTAATTTTTAAATTCAACATAGAAGTATGAGAGCTAGCACCAAATAACACATCTAACTTATGCCAGGCCTCAAAAGGGGATTCCAAATCTGAAATATGATGCACATAATCATCTCCCTAATCTAATGCAATAATTGCATAAGCTTTCTCCAGCCTTTTAGCATCTGCAGGTGTAGTGAAGAAGAGTCACTTGTATTCCATTTGCTTTTGGTTGTGGTGGATTCACCTTCTTGAGATGATTGATTCCTTGGCTTGACCAAGTCCCACAAATTCTCTTTTATAAGCAAAAATTTGATTTTCATTTGGCAAGTGTGAAAACCTTGGCCATTGAACTTGTCTATCTTAAAGGTGGCCATGAGAGTGTCTTATATTTATGTTTAGGCAGTGTCTGCTCTCTTACAAATGGCTTATGAGTCTCAACCATACAAGTTCATATTGCAAGCCATAAATTAAAAAAATCCTAAACTTTTTGCATCAAAATAATAATATGGTTTATGTGACTTTTCCTTCACAAGTTTTGTTACCTTCCTATTGACATATCTAGGTGCTTGTTTCTTCTTCTTTGCTTTCACATATGAAGCATTGGAAGATGAACAAGAGCTAGGCATTATTAACTAAGAATATTATGTCAATAAGTCATCTCCAAGCTTGCGTCAAGCATCCAACAACCAAAAATGCCCAAAATTATAGTGGAAAAATAGAGTAACTTGGAGGCCTTAATTCAAACACTATGAAGCATATCTAATAGGGATTTTAATGCACATTTGAAGATATTATACCAAAGATTGTCCACCTAGGAGGATTGTCAAAAATTCGCCCATAATTGCTCATGAGCACAACCCCTTTTTTGACTGGCCTTTTGCTTGTTTCTCCACACTCCAGCAAGCAATTTGAGCTCAAATTTCATCAGGAGCAAGCTCTTAGCATTTCCTAACTTGTGCTTGAAGGGCAAGTCGAAATTTGTTCTGTAGAGGCGCATCACCTGGTGGTTTCCTCATCCAGTACGGGCTATACACACAAAATTTTAGAGAATTCTTGGTGTCAGAGGTGTGCCTTGAGGAGAGGATTCTTCAATTCAAATGGCTTTGGAAATGGTTACATGAGACAGAGAATAGAACTATGCAAGTTCTGGAAAAATAGAGGGCAGAAATGAAGAAGAAAGTGGAGGGTGGAGAAGAAGATGATGAGATGGCATTTTGAAGCTAGAATGGACTAGAGGCTCAAGGAGGCTCTGATACCACATGTTGTGGAGCGGGAGAGAAGATGGACATCATGGAGAAGAGTGTGGGAACCAAAGGGCAAAATGTTCCATTGAGTTGAGAGGAAGTCCTCTCTTTTATAGAATGGGAGAGAGGGTGGTCTAAATCAATGGCACCTCTCCTACATCAAAGGAGGTAATTCCACAATCATAGGTACCACCCCATGCGGGGGGGCCTTGTATTACATCATCACTTATGTCATGGCCTATGGCACTAAGTGTGCCTCTTCTACACACACACACAACCATAGGACTGTGCTAGTGGATGCACACATGCACCTAGTAAGCCCTTGATCACACATATCCCAACAACTACAAAGCGGACAAACTAGATTGACTTGTACTCTCTTTGCCGATTTTCCCTTGCATAGCAGCTACATATTCATTGCCTTATATAGGAGAATGCATTTCAATTTTTATGGAACCTAGTTCACCACTAAGCTGACCTACACCTACAGTCCCATTTCTTGTTAAGATCCCCAAACTAAGCATCCCCTTCTGACAATTGTTTGTAGATATCCTTGGCAAATATGTTGTGGAGTGGGGTTCTACCAAGACACCACTGATTAGACTTCCAACCGACTACCAACACATAGTTCAATGGCCAAGACTCTAGAGTCCAATATAGCACTACCTACAACAAGTCTGCCTCCCCATCTATTAGGGTATAGTTGGCTCATAACTAGTCCAATGTGAGCCACTCAATGCACCGCACATTCCAAAGGTCTACCCATGTCTTAATTCCTTTCTTGTGCAAGCTCCTTGATCTATGGATGCCATGTAGTGAAAATGGTTTACCACCCCTAGATGGGGCTTTGCTCCACTAGAGGTACTCAAGCAGACTGGCATCACTGCTTAACCCTTTCTATCTTTTTGAAGTCAATTGATTGACACGGATTTTCCAGGCTTGTACCAGAACTACCACAATATTTGAACCCACAATTTTGGCTGGTAAGTCTATGTTCAATATATCATACTAAGCCATACCCTACCATGTACCCTCCCCTCTACTCCTAGCCTTCTTAATGATGCACTCCATGACTAATGTCCATGGGGCTTGGTCCTCGAAGAGTCCATGGGGCTTGGTCCTCGAAGAGATGAGAGATCCACTAACCTAGCAGTGCCATGTTCCTTAGCCTAATATCTAGTAGCCCTTATCCTCCTTGAGCCTTTAGGATCTTCATAGGTTTCCATGGTTTATAGTGCATCTACCTTCTCTCATCCCCCTTCGCCCAAAGAAATCCCTGAAAAAGCATTTCCACTTCAAACCATTTGTTGCATGTGGAACCTAGTCCTTTTTTTTGGGGGTTTTTTTAAGGCATGCATTGAACCCAAGCATGTTTGTACCCACTCTATGAAGGGGGATGCAACGCCCCCCTACTACCATCATGAGGGTTTCCAAAGGGGGATGATGGTAACTATTTAGGCCACCCTTGTAGGGGTTTAGGGGGAGCACCCTTGAAACAAAAATGCATGAAAATTGGTGCATGAGTTGTGTGGTCAAAATTTGTAAACTAATGTGTGGCTCACATAGCATGAGAGCATTGGATGTACTACTCGTATCTTGTATCTTCTCACTGGTTGGATAAGAAAAACGTAGCACTGGATGTTTCTCCATGGACATAGACCACACAGGGTAAACCATGCATATCGATGTCTCTCTTTCTCTTCTATTTTGTGCACTTTTCATATTGTGTATTTTACGCTTTGTATTTCCGCTTCTCGCATTGTTGCATCATTATCCTATCGCTTCTAACAATTGGAATCACAGTGTTTGTTTGAGAAATGTTCATTTGAGGAGGTTCCTAGTTCAAGTGAGAGTAATGATGGAAGAAGCCAATTTCAAAATTGAGAAGTTCAATGGTAAGAACTACAAGCATTGGAAAATAAAGATTAAGTTAAATGTACCAAAATGGTCTTTTCTTGCCATTAGGTGGGACAACAAAGAAGCCTTCGAGTATGTTAACTGAAAACTAAGGGGTTCTTGACAGAAAGGCACTACAAAAAATACATATGTGTTTAGTAGCATCAATGAATTTCAATGTTCTTGATCAAAAGACAACAAAGGACTTGATGATCATGTTCGATATATTAAATGAAAAAACATTAGCTTCCAACAAAGTATTTCTTATGAAGCGTTTATTCAATCTAAAGATGTCAAAAGGTGGGCCTGTAGGCTGATCATTTGAATTAGTTCAATATAAATACAAGACAACTAAGGTTTGTAGGAGTAAGATTTAATGATGAGGTTTGAGCTCTTCTTATTTTGTGCTCATTGCCAGAAAGTTGGGATGCCTTGGTCATGGCTTTGAGTAACTCTATTTTTGGGACAAACACTCTAAATTTTGATGATGTTATTAGTGTTCTCCTTAGCAAGGAAATGTGATGAAAAAGCATAGGTGAAACACCAAGTAATGCTTTGACTCTTGAGAACAAGAGAAGACAAAGGGAGAGAGGAAAGAGCCTAGGAAATTGTGACAAGTCAAGAAGAAGCAGAAGGGAACCTGGTGTTTTTATCATATAGATAATGACCTATGAAGCCTACACAAGAATTGTCGAGATCCATCTCTCCTACAAAAGGCCTCCCTCCCAACTTTGAATAGGCCCATTTTACATTGGGCAAGGTGATCACATGTACCATCATAATACTAGCTTGAAGGGTGCAATCCTTGAATATGTGTACTACACCACCAAAAATGGACCTCAGAGGGTGATTATAGTACAATTCAATTCCATTGATAAACAAACTCTCCAATTTATATACCAAAGGTCTTAAGAATGCACCTAAGATATCTCAACATTCTTAATAATTTTCTTACAACTAAAGGGTATAGATATAATAGGTAGAGCTTCTATAATAGGATTACATTTTCTAGCATTCAATATACTGCAACCACACCACACTCTTTCCAGGTTGTTCGTGAAGCTTGAAATCCATCATTGAAGTGAATAGAAAGTCTATAATTTCAAGAATCTCCCTACAAATAATATTGAATAAGAAAACAAAATCCAAATGAATATAAATTACAATGCATGTACGAATATGAGAAAACAAAGCAATACAACAAAAATTTTACTCACCTTCACTAGATTTCAAGATTTGTCCATAAATGAATTTGTATAGCCTTTCCTCTTCATTTCAAGCACCACATAATGCTTCTTCAACATGTGACTTTTAAAAATGTCTATATGTCTTTTTACAATAGGCCTTATCACATATTATAGGTAGTTCAAAAGTTGAGTTTGGATCCCAAAACTCATGAGTATCTCTAATTTTCTAACCATCTCAAAAATTACATATGTACTCTAGAGAGTCTACTCAATCATGTATCCTTTTTTTACCACATGTGTAAGGACAAATTGCTCTGTTCTTTGTCACATGAGTCTTGATTACAGACCTAGTGGAATATAATTGAAGGTTACACATATCTTTCCTTTTCATGTGGCATAATTTACCATAAGAGAATCTAGTGGCGATCTCAATTTACCTTCATGAACAACGAAGTAAGGACTCTCTGAGTCCAAGATGCAATAAATGCATCTGAACCGTGGGCGGGCAATCTTGCTTGTCATGCATCTCAACCGTGGGCGGGCAATCTTGCATGTCCATGGGCCTTGGGCATGCCCACGGGTAGGCAAGTGTGTAAACGCCCAGGGAAGAACATTGTGAATACATATTAACAATGGAAGGGTGCTTATTAATAACACAGTAGTAGCACAGTGGCCACTTGGTAACCACATTCTCGTCCATGAAGAAGAAGACATGGAGGAGGTGACAAACAAGCAATAGGAAAGAGGGCGAGTGAGCAAAATAGGGGTAGGATGCAAAAAGACAAGGTGGATGACGTTGGAACTGTGAAGGAGCTTCGAATGGTGCCAGAGACCACCTACAAATCGGCAGAGTGAAATGAAGGCAGAATGAATGAAGAGCATAAAAGTCATAAGAGGGGACCCAACTTTGGGAGCCAGCCAACAAGTGCACCAACCACAAATTAATAGGTTCATCCTCCATGCATTCCCACTAAGGGTGCCTTGCAAAATCTATGGGCCCTGGGTCCGCAAAGTGGTTTCAATCCCTATATGTGGCTCAGGGGATGGTTGTTGCTGACCATCCCTTCCCATAAACATACTAGTGTCAAAGGGATTCTCCATGTCTGGTGAATCCATCGGACCTAACTGTCCAAACATGTTGGTTAATGTACCTCTCAACTTGGACGCTATAGAAGCTGGAGCAGGAGAGTTGGGGGAAGCCAAACTAATGAAGGGGGCTTCGAAAGCCCTCAGACCTGCAGGGTCTTACATCTCCTCGTTCCATATCTAGCATTATCCTCTGAAAGAAGAGTGGTGTCCTTGGTGATGACAAAAGCACAAGCCGTAGAAGTCGAGTCCATTTGTTTTGATCTTTTAACAAATGATCCAACGCTGAGATTTTGGTCTGGAATTGAAAAGCCACTACAAACACGTGCTGCTTCACCACCACCACATGATTTAGAAGATGATGGTGAGCCAATGGGACCCTTGCCTCCTATAGCTGCCAAAGATATTGCTAATATTCCTCTTGTTATGTCTCTGGATGAATTGTAAAGGGATCTATGGCATGTCAATTGTAGTTCAAAAATAGTAGTATCGACCATTTCAAAAATATAACACTGCTCATGAGGATTTGTTTGGAAACCATTGTTCCCTCATACAAATTTGGCCACAAGGTCAAAACTTCGCTTTGCTCCATCACAATTGATCTTGCACACCACCTTACTTTCATAAAGTTTTGGCCACATGGTCAAAACTTCTCTAATGATTTATGATTATGTTGGCAACTTCTAGTCATCATAAAGGTTTGGCCACATGGTCAAAACTTTTACAAGCTTTATAAGTGTGTATATACTATCTTGAGAGAGAGAGAGAGAGATTTTGATATTGTGTGGGGGGAGGGAGTGGGAGCGATACAACATGTGGTAGAATTAGTTATTCCAAAAATATTTTACTAACTAAGAGCTCTCATTTAAGTTGTTGATGTAGAGGTAAACGTACACGGTACAACTCTCACTTATATTTCTTATAAAGTTCATTTCTATTGTAGCCTTTAATATGTGTTTGAATTCACAAAAGCTATTGAAGTCATGGGACGAACTAATATAAAAGGTTCAATTGGAGGTTAACTTTGCATCATGCATGTTGCATTTTGTAGAAACTAGGCAGCATGTAGCATTCATTTTGGCTGTCCCTAAAGTTCTTGCCTTGGGCTCAGTGATGCTTATCATCACAGCGGGTGCATGTGCTAGGTGTGGACTTGGATTTATAGCAAATGATGATATGGTCGGTGTTTGCATGCTTTCCTGATCTCGCCTCAAAGTTTTGCTCTCATTACCATTCTCCTATCCTCATCCTTACACCTTCCATTTTCCTTTAATAAGTATCTTTTTCCCTCTATATGAAATCCTTTTCCCTCTAGATATATATTTCCTTCTCTCTCTCTCTCTCTCTCTCTCTCTCTCTCTCTCTCTCTCTCTCTCTCTCTCTCTCTCTCTCTCTCTCTCTCTTTATGTATTTATCTATCTATATATCCTTTAAGTAGATACCTTTGCAAAAGGCTTCGTCTTGCAGTTACTCCCCAAGCCTTCTACTCGCACTTTTGTGATGGTCGTGGAGGGCACAATCATGAGTCTCATGGTGGTCCATTTCTTTGTTTGATTTGCCTTTCCATGTATACTGCCTATTTCAACATCCTTCCCTCGACATTTCCCCTCCACTCACCCCCCATTTTTTTAAAACTTCACTAATGTTTTCCCCTCCCTCATACCTTATTTTCCTCTTTATACATACAAACCCCACCTCCCCTCTACCTATAACTACTAATTCCTAAATCCCCTCTCCATTCCTATAAGCACTAATTCATATATTTATATGTGTATAGGCACACACATGCATGCCTATACACAAACATGCACATGCTATCTGAACCACTCTCAAAAGAGACAAAATAATTTTTCCAAATGTGACATCAACTCTCCACTAAAGCACTCCCTCGAGGGAGGAAGCGCTAACAAAGCATTGCTTTTTTATCTCGCATACATGTTTGATCAAGGTGCTAGAAGCAGAAGATAATCAAGATCATTGATTGGGATACCCAAAAACATTATCTGATACCATGTGGTAATGAAATAGAGATGAAGAAGAAAATGGATATGCGTGTATGTAAGAATGAAGGAGTTTTGAGATAGAGAAGAAGTGATTGAAACCAAGCACTATATTATTGCATTGAAACAGTGTTCATGTAGAACGTCCACCAAGAAGTGGCTACTCTAACATAGCACTATATTATTGCATTGAAACTGTGTTCATGTAGAACATCCACCAAGAAGTGGTTATTATACACTTGTAACAACCTTGCATGAGTGTACAAGAGGAGTGACTTATTGTAACTTAGTACATAAGCATATTGAGATTTAGGTACATCAACGTCTCTAACACCAAATATGTGGCTAATACAATGCTATGATTCATATGTGGCTAATACAATGCTATGATTCATATATGTCAAAGAGAGGGAACCCCCACAAGACTACCATTCAGGATCCAATGACACACAGGAGTCTGTCCTGGCGTCACCCCCAATGCCTTCAACACAAGGTGATCCTTTCGCCAAGCACTTGTATCCAAGTGGCAAGCAACTATGGCATGTACCACATCGTTCTGCTTCCCGGGCGAGGGAGCAAGCATCACCTCCACATCGTATACTTTAGTTGGGAATAGATAGTGGCAAAAATGCAACTCGAATGGAAATATCAGCTTATGGCAAACGACGTTTGCATCGCTTCCGTTGTTGAGGTCCTTGATGGAGAGGATTCTCGCCATGGAACGCGGTGCAAGATCCGAGGTGAGAAGCATGAAGGAGGGAGTGCGAAGCTTGACGGCAATGAACTGCAGCATGGATTCGAGGGAGGCTGGGCAGAAGGTTTGAGAAGAAGGACTAGAGGAATGAAGAGCGCAGAGCGTGAGGGAGGAGCGCATGGCTTCAGCCATGGTTGAGTTCGCAGAAATGCCAAAATCGAGGAGCAGGCGGGAGAGTTGAGATGGCGAGAGGGGGAGAAGCACCTCCGCGATGGGGTTAGGGAGGAAGGAACGAGATGGGATAGGATTTTGAAGGTCTGGGAGGGATATGGTGGCTCCTGTAGAGAGTTGATGTGAGAGGAAAAAAAGATTAACATCGACGTTAGGCGCGTTTTCGTCAACACAACAAATGATGCAACAACAATGACAGTCCATGATCTGTCCGCCTGTCGGGAGGTTGGACTGACAGAGAAGTCTACCCTTGCTGCAAAATGTTTGCGAGGAATTGGTGAGAGAGCCTGAATTGGCTAATTGATCGACCCATTTTTGTGTCTCCTGGCTATCCAATGGAGACTCTGAAGCTACAAGCCAAAGCGGGATTTGTTCCTTGTATTTATACTTGAGCGAGCACACGCTTTCCTGCATCAACGCATGAATAAGCAAAATTAAGCGAACACACCTCAAAAAATTTGAGCACAATGATATTGGACGAGTAGTAGCATTAGTCAGCAACAACAACGGTATCATTAACCAACAACAGCGCTGTATAATTACCAGCAACGACAACAGTATCATTAACCAGCAACAGCGCTGTGTAATTAATCAGCAACGACAATAGTATCATTAACCAGCAACAGCGCCGTATAATTACCAGCAAAGTCATGGGGACAGACTTACCAGAAACAACAAGCACCCCCCAAGACACAGCGCAAGAAAGAGACTCCGTGGATTTGCCATTCTATGGGATATTGATCTTGCGTTTGCTGCTTTCGACGTTAAATACTGTGTGCTATCCGTTTTGCTGCTGCGTTGCAGGCATCCATCTACCTCTTTTGCCTCGCCCCCTCACCTTGTCGAAAGCTGTACTCAAAGAAACGACATTCTCGGCGAGACATTCTCGGCGAGGAGGGGCCTAAAATTCGAGGACTCAAATGAAAATATATTGGAATATCATTTGAAAGAATAAGTTTCTTGTTATTTCTTGTTATTTCTTGTTAAATATGAATATCATACTCTTGTTATTTCTTGTTAGCACTCTCTTGTCTATTTTTATGTGTTTCATTTCTAGCCTCGAGCTGAAGTACACGTTTTTTGTGCTGCGTATGCCTCATTTTTCCCAAGTTCCTGTAATACACCTCATTGGACAGGTTGTTTGGGTTTTTTTATTGCAGCGGGTGGACGCTGTTCCATGTCGTTGATAAGATCACACTTTTCACTGGATGCCAATGGCCGTTCGTCGCTTGCGTTTGTCAAGTAGCAGGTTGTGTTACTCACTACCGTGCTATTGTATGAGGAGCCCATTTGAGATTGTGCCTACAGCAGCGAGTTGATGCTCTCTTTGTTTTGTGTGTACATGTCCTTCCATGTTTGGACTATTCCCTCTAGGTTGTGTTCTTTGGAATGGAATGGCAAGTACAGCAGGCACAGTTCCCTGTAGTGATCCTCCGAATCTTTTATCTTGTTATAGTTATTGAAACGTATTATTCTTTTTTTCCCCTTTTTTTAGTGTGTCCTTGTTTTACATTGTAGGCACTTGCAAAGGCTGCCAAGGATACATGATGCAATTCTTTCTATCTCTTTGAATACTTAGTAACAATGTCATAAAAAAAGATGTCAGTGCTATCTAGATGCAACGACTCAAGTTGTGTGTGTCTTTTCAGTAGCAATGCTCTGTCAGCTGGTGTGCTCGTGTTTATGTAGATGAATTCTCTTGTAGTACTTGTTAGTGGCAGCGAGAGGCATAGGTACACTGCCTGTTGTGCACTGATGTGTTGAGTATTTAATATTATATTTCCAACCTTGTGGACATGTTCATTGACTGTTGAATTGTCTTGGAAGCTCGGAATGATCGCGTTCTTGACCGTATTTTGTCTCCTTATCAACTTTGGTTATATATGATGTGCAATATGATGTTGCACCATGAGGGTTTAGAACGAATTGTATGTTGGTGTTAGCACCCCATAGTTTGCTCATTGTCGGATTGAGATTATTCGTACATATATCCTTTGGATCTCTTTTCATGAATATTTTTGGTTGCGAGATACTGCTTCTCAATACGATTTGGTATTCCGACTTAGAGAGATTGATCTTCTCAAGGAATGAATCAAAAGTGAGCATTGGCAATTTTAGAGTTTTGGAATCGCTATCTAGAGAATTGGACAAAAGTGCCTTTCTTGTATGCGGAGTTCTAAAGTTAAGCGAGTAATCTTCGATCCAGCTTTTATGTTATCCTTCATGAAGTGTGGCATCATACCCATGTGAATTTTTTCCTTTCATAGCCATCCATCTCATTCATAATATAATGCATGTGCGTTACTGCATTATCGTTTTCCATTGAAAAACCTCATACTACAATGCTTGTTTACAAATTGAGCATACTTCTCAAAAATTGCATCATCGATTGCCACAGAAAATATGGCAGACCCGGATACAGCTGCATTGAATGTGTCATCCTCCCTCCCTTAGACACGCACGTTGATTCATGTCAATTCGAGGAGGTTACTACCCATGAACCTTCTTGGTGATGGAAGTTCTTTGGAGGCATTTCATATACAACCATCCAACTCTTTAATGTAACTACCACATGCTAGACTACATCTCTGTATTCTGTTTGTAGCCACATCCCCAAAATTCAATCTACATTGGAGTCCTCCTTGAGATATAATGTGGTATTATTCTTTATCTATGTGTGCTACTCTTGTTCTCTAATGTAGGAGTATTGGATCTTCTAGTAGGTGAATTTCTAGACTATTATGAATTCCCAAGTGGATTTGAATTGCTTTCAGAGGTGGATATGGTGTTAATGGTATCCGCTGTAGTAGGAATAATGTTTGTCAATAGGTGTTATTTACTTTTTTCATTCTGTAGGCTCTGACATTGTAGAACTAGATCTCATTTTGCTGGTTTAGTTGAATTGATCATTGGAAATTCATTTGGAGTATCGGATCTTATAGTAGGTGAATTTGTAGAATGTTATGAATTCCCAAGTGGATTTGAATCGGTTTTAGAGGTGGACATGGTGTTAATGGTATCTCTTGTAGCCAATATTTGTGTTTTTATTCCTTGTGTAGCATTTGTACATGTCCTGTGTACTTCATCTCATGATATTATTTATTTGTTTACCTTTTATTATGGAGTAGAGGATACCGCTTCCTCAAATGCACCATTGATTATGACTCTGTGCTTGAGAACTTCAAAGCATGGTTGGATTTCTAAGATAGGAGGCATTAAGAAAGCTAGCAGCACAAAGTCTCTAAGGAAAGCATTTCTTGTAGCAGCCAAGCAAGCATATGTAGAAGGTAAGGTTATGTGGGCTTTGACTATAATTTCTTTTGTATGACAACGATTGTTTGGGTGCATAGATATTCTAACCATGGGGTCCAATTGTGTTCTTCTCTGCAGGATTTTATTACAGAAATCGTAGGCTATGTGTGTACTATTGCAAATATGGTACGTGCACTAAGAAGTCAGGAGGCAATGTTCCTGTTAGGTTTTTTTGATAGCAGATTTTTCCATTTGCAAACCACCTTCAACCCACGAAGTGAGGTAGTAGACCTTTTGGAGATGGAATACTTGTGAATAGATCTTGTGCAATGTAATAACTTTGTTGTTTCTAGATAGTGGACAGTTACCATGCTGTATTTGTATTCTGAAACAACCTTTCTTTAATATAAGATCATCTAATCTAAAATTTAATTCCATCTTCTCTCCCATTGTGAGTTTTCATTCATCTAATCTATAATTTAATTCCATCTTCTCTCCCATTGTGAGTTTTCATTCATATTGTGATTAATACTCCAAACTGAATTTTCTATTTATCATAAGTTTGAATAGCTTGGGCATAGACTTCAGTACTGATTTTTATGCAACCTATATGCTATCATTCTATGGGCAAAATATCTTGCACAGCTGGTCTTTCATTTGCTTGTTTGATGTTCATATAATGTGCATGTATGTGTACGTGCAACAAGCAAAAACTCCATTTTGAAAATTGAAACATCTAACGAAGTCAACTTGTTGAGTGATCTTATAGTTACATCCATTGGCCAGCCCCCATCGCGATCCCTAGAGCGCAACACAACAGCTCTAATTACTGCTCCACCTAACTTTGTGCGAGGTGGGAACGCACTTCTAGTACTCTGAATTGCTGTTGTCCGAGTTTGTGCGCTTTTGCTTTGCATTTGAGGGGAGACTGTTGGTTAAGTATGGGACTTACAAGCACAGGGAGGCATCTTACCCCACATGTTTGACACTGTCACTTTGGTTGTGCCACATATGTATGTTCTGCAGTATAGGGATGCCCTAGTGATTGATTCATTTTACCGGATCGAGGGACCGACCATTGTGAAGAAAACTATGGGTAAAGGTGGAACATGCAGCTTGTCTCTCCATGTAGATGCTACTATGGATGTCAGTAGAGGAGAACCCTTTGATGGTGTGCTTTCGATGCTCCTTGAGATGACAATTTCTTGCTACGTCCCCTGAGCTTCATCCATTGTTCGCACAGCTAGAGGAACAGTCTCCATAGTTGTTGGTACGGTAGCGTTTGTCATAATAAAGGTAGACGTTGATAGCTTGACAATAGCTGACGGGCCCTTTCATGAAGACCAAGAAATTGTAAGTACCTGTATGTTGTTATTGTTGAGATATCGAGCTATACTCGTGATATGCCAAGGTGACCGTTGTGCATTTATGTCGTCGACTTGATAGCTGCAGATGCGGTTGGTACACCGCCCATGAATAATAGCTGGATGACCGCTATATCCTTATGTACTCTAGTTAGTGGCTCAATTAGTATGCCACCTAGGTTAGCTGAGTTTGGTTTAAAACCCCAGTCTGTCATGCTAGAACAAAGCACATTGAGGTGCATTATCACTATGTGCAGAAGAAGGTTCTAGTAGGTTTTATTGATCTAGTTTATGTCAGCATAGACGATCAGGTAGCTAACATATTCACAAAGGCATTGGGTGCAGAGAAGCTACGCAAGTTCAGAGACCTGCTTGGTGTGCAGGAATTGGGATTGAGCTCGAGGGGGAGTGTTGAGATATCAAGCTCCACTCATGATATGCTGGGGTGACTGTTGTGCATTTATGTCACCGACTTGTTAGCTACAGATGCAGTTGGTACACTGCCCATGAATAATAGCTGGATGACAGCTATCTTTATATACTCTAGTTAGTGGCTCAGTTAGTATGCCACCTAGGTTAGCTGAGTTTGGTTTGAGAACCACATATAGGGTTCACCTATTCCTTTTGTACTTAGAGAGTTCTTTTGGCTTTCACAATGAAGAAGAGGAAAGGTGTTTTCAGCCTCCACCTTTGTGTGTATTCCCCCATTGTGTATGTGAGAAAGCCGTAAGTGAGACTCCTTCCTTCTCTCCCACTCTCTTCACATGGTATCACAGCTCAGTTCATGGTAAGAAGCTCAAGAAACCAAACCAAGTTCGCAGTGTCTTGGTAAGAGGATCAATGTTGCTTTCCTTTTTCGAGTTTGGGAGCAAATCTCTGCAGGTAGCATAGCCAGAAAGTGCAAGAGTGCACTGTCTCATATTAGGACACCCTTCACAGTGTGGCAAGAGGGCAGTATATGTTGTGGGAGAGGGCAAAGCCTAGGTGACATTATTTTTTTGATTCAAGGCCATTTTGGGGCTCGTTTTTGTGGTGGAAGTTTTTCGCAGGCACTCAGAAAAGCGCATTGTTTTTGCTGTGCGACCACTATTCTGCAAGTCAGTGAAAAGTTACCATAGAAATTGCATCATATGGCTATGTGCAGAGATATTGGGAGTGACAGAATCATTCTTATTGCCTGTTGATGCAAAATCGTCACTAGGAAGTGACTTGTGGTCAAATACCACTTTCGTCAGTTTTGCAGATTTGCCCTTGTGAGATAGAACTTGTGTTTTTTGCAGTGACAGAATATTTTTGTAGTGTTCTATAATGGCATCTAATGCTCTTTCACAGATAGTCACTGAAAAGATTGACAAGAACAACTTCCAAGCATGGAAGTTTAGAATGATAAATTTCCTTAAGGGAAAAGGCTATTGGGAGTTCATTATTAGAGCTGAACAAGAACCAGTTATTCCTAATGTTCCCAATCAATAGGAGTTGTAGGCATTTAAAGGATGGCATGAGAGAGCCAGAAAAGTTATGTACTGGCTGTTTATCCGTATTTCAGATTCTATGATTGTGCATATTCAGGATGCAAGCACGCCGAAGGAGGCATGGGATACTTTGACAAAAATATATAGCACAAATACGCAAGCTAGGAAAATGCAGCTCAAGTAGGAGTTGCATAATGTGTAGAGAGAAAATATGAGCATCAATGACTACCATATGAAGGTGAAGAAGATTGCAGATGCACTTGCTTTCATTGGGTCGCCAGTGGAAGATGATGATTTAGTTTCTGTGACCTTGAATGGTCTAGGAAAGGATTATGCACAATTCCAGACATCCATTGCCGTCCGTGAGAATTTTCCTGATTTTGGGGAGTTCATTGCTCTTCTAATTTTTGAAGAGCAGAGAAATGGTGGTGCATCTTCTTCAGGAGGAACTTCAAAAGAAACTGTCTTCTACTCAAATGCTGGAAGAGGTAGAAGTAGAGGTAGAGCAAGCCGATTTGGAGGCCATGGCAGAAATCAAAATATGCAGCAAATTCAAGAAAACCAGTCCTATGGAGGAGGACATGGTAACTTTAGAGGCAGGGGGAGCCAAAGAGGTTGTGGTGGATGGCAGAGAGGCCAAAATGCAAACAACAATGTTGAATGATACTACTGTGGTAAAATGGGTCATGTGGTTAAAGACTGAAATAAAAAGTAGAATGACATCATGACTGAAAAATTACAGCAAGGCAATTATGCATCCTCTAGTAGACAGGGTGATGACAGAAATAAGCATTTGTTTATGGTGCAGCACGTGACCAATTCTGTGACAAGTGTAAAAGAAAGCAATAATGTGTGGTATGTTGACTCAGGTGCGTCAAATTACATGACAGGTCATGCAAAATGGATGCAGGATGCAAGGAAAATGGAAAGACCAGGATTTGTGGAGACTGGTGATGATATTGCACATCCTATTGTGTAGATTGGTAAAATTCCTTTGTTTATGCAAGACGGGAAAAAGAAATACATGCCTGATGTATTTCATGTCCCGAATATCACCAAGAACCTAGTTTCTGTTGGTCAAATGGTTGAGCAGGGCTTACGGGTCAGATTTAATCCTCATGGATGCTTTGTTGAGGATATGAAAAATAAAGGTCACTTGATAGCAAAAGGGAAGAAGGGTAGGGTGTTTACGTTGGATGTGGCCATGCCTGAATTGAGTGCAGCAATGTTTGCACATGGGACCGGTGTAGTTGTAGATATTGATATCTGGCATAAACGCATTGGTCATGTTAATGTACAGCGACTTCAATTCATGCAGGCCCAAAATATTATTGCAAGATTGCCTCAGTTCAAGGTTGCAGAAATGCATAAGGTATGTGAAGCTTGTCAATTTGGAAAACAGGCAAGGAAACCATTTCCTAGACATGTTCAATAGAGTAAGAGGCTAACCCTTCTACTCGTAAGTTTACAGTCAGTAGAGATGTTGTTTTTTATGAGATGAGCAGCTGGTATAAACCAGTAAATGTGATTGATGATGTAGATGCACAAAATGGTAATGTTGCATAGAATTCACCGTAGCAATCACAAAATATTAGTGGACCTATAGTGTTCTCTAGCAATGGTTCACATACTTCACCATGGACAGGCAGATTGAGATCAAGAGAATCTCCTCAAAGCAATGCAGATAGTGGTATGCAAGTATCACGAAAAGGAAAAGAGAAAGTGGATCAGCCCATTGTTGATGTGAATGCAAGTCACTCTTATGTGGATGGTGAATCCAGTGGCTCAAAATAGAGCCTTGATGATGAGTTGGGTATTCCTTCTATTGTTACACCTGGAGTAAGGAAGACAAGGGATGTTTTGAGAGCACTTGGTAGTGAGCCTATTTTGTGTAGGTCTACCAAAGCTAGGTATCCTATGGATAGGTTGAAATATGATGGATTTACAGCCATTCACTATGCCTATATGGTCAAAGTGATACATGAACCAGAACCCACTTCTTTTGAGTAAGCCATGGGAAAAGAAAAATGGGAGAAAGCCATGGATGAAGAAATGGATGCCTTGGAAGCAAATGCTACATGGGAATTGGTGCCTTTACCTAAAGACAAGAATGCAATTAGCTGCAAAAGGGTTTATAAGGTGAAGCACAATGCAGATGGTTCTGTGAACAGATACAAGGCAAGATTAGTTGTCAAGGGGTATGCACATGCATATGGCATTGATTATGAAGAAACATTCAGTCCGGTTGCAAGGATGGCAACCATAAGAGCAGTCATTGCTATGGCTGCATCAAAGGGATGGTCTTTACATCAGATGGATGTAAAGAATGCTTTCTTGCATGGTGATTTGCAAGAAGAGGTCTATATGGAGCAGCCACCAGGTTATGTTCATGCTGTTCATCCTGAGTTTGTTTGTAGGTTGAAGAAAGCCTTGTATGGCTTGAAGCAAGCACCCAGCATGGTCTGACAAGATAGGATAGTATCTTGTCACTATTGGCTTTCAGATTTCCAAGGCCTATTTCTCACTTTATATGAGAAAAATAGAGAAAGGCATTATGCTGCTTGTCATTTATGTTGATGATTTGATCATCACAGGTGATAGTGATGAAGATATCCTTCATGTGAAAATGCTACTGAAGCAAAAGTTTGAGATGAAGGATTTGGGAGAGCTACGTACTTCTTGGGCATTGAGGTGATTAGATCCACAAGTGGGATATGGCTCTTGCAGAGGCAGTATGGATTGGACATGCTATCCAAATATGGGATGACAGGTTGTAAGCCTATTTCAATTCCTTTAGAGCAGAATGTGAAGTTGAGCGCAAATGCAGGTGAGCTTCTGGAAGACCCTACTATGTACAAACGCATAGTAGGAAGTTTGATTTATATGACTATTACCAGGCTAGATTTGAGCTATGCTATTGGTTTGGTAAGTCAGTTTATGTAGGCTCCAAGGAAACCGCATTTGGATGCGGCTAGATGCATACTGAGGTATGTGAAGTCCACATTGTAGTATGGACTATTTTATGAGAGTGGGGTTTGTATACAGTTGCATGGATACACTGATGATGATTGGGCTAGTAGTATTTCTTATAGATGATCTACCAGTGGATATGTATTCACTTTTGGGAGTGCTGCAGCCACTTGGAGTAGCAAGAAACAGCCTATAGTTGCCTTGTCGAGCACAGAGGCTGAGTACAGGGGTGCAACAATGGCTCTATGTGAGGCAGCTTGGTTGCATAAGCTACTTTATGATATGCATCAGTCTACAGATGGGCCAGTTGTCATTTATTGTGACAACATGAGTAGTATACACTTGGCAAATAACCTAGTCTATCATGCTAGAACAAAGCACATTGAGGTGCATTATCACTATGTGCAAGAGAAGGTTCTAGTAGGTTTTATTGATCTAGTTTATGTCAGCACAGAGGATCAGGTAGCTGACATATTCACGAAGGCATTGGGTGTAGAGAAGCTACGCAAGTTTAGAGACCTGCTTGGTGTGTAGGAATTGGGATTGAGCTCGAGGGGGAGTGTTGAGATATCGAGCTCCACTCGTGATATGCTAGGGTGACTGTTGTGCATTTATGTCACCGACTTGTTAGCTGCGGATGCAGTTGGTACACTGCCCATGAATAATAGCTGGATGACAGCTATCTTTATGTACTCTAGTTAGTGGCTCAGTTAGTATGCCACCTAGGTTAGCTGAGTTTGGTTTGAGAACCACATATAGGGTTCACCTATTCCTTTTGTACTTAGAGAGTTCTTTTGGCTTTCACAACTAAGAAGAGGAAAGGTGTTTTCAGCCTCCACCTTTGTGTGTATTCCCCCATTGCATATGTGAGAAAGCCGCAAGTGAGACTCCTTCCTTCTCTCCCACTCTCTCATAGTTATTTGTGATGCTATGGAGCCATCTTCCCCTATCATAGGTGGTTAATCTCATATTTGAACATCATCTCCTTTCAGCTGCACTTTGTTGGCAAGCGCAAGAATGTGTTGTCACGTTCAATCCAAGAGTACCATGAAGAGGGCCATTGTCATGTACACCCTTACTACTTAGAAATGTCTCCTACATGCATGGCAAGAATGGATTGGGTGTTTTTGAATGCACTATTCTAACTGATATTCAAAACGGTCAGAAGAGAGTGGAACTCCAAGAAGCATTTACTAGCCAAGTTTCGGACTGGGGTTATGGGCGAAAGGTATAATATTTTGATATTACAAATGCGCTTCTAATGCACATAGTGTTCTAGTGCTAACTATTTTCTTTCATGACTGTTACATGTGACATATTTCACTCATCGGATCACACAACTTATCGGTTATCAATGAGATTCTTGTGGTGGTATACAAGTTAGCCGGTTGTTTTACTTGCAACTCCATATAGCATATAGTCAAAACCCCTTGCCTCACCGGATGGATTTTGTTGCCAGATGGATCAGATGTTTCTATTTAGATTCGTGGGAACCATGTGGACTCTCTTCTCTACATAGACATCTCATTCCTAGAGCTTCATGCTACTAGTGTTGTCCAAACACACTCACTTTTGCTTGACATCAATCCTAGTGGCGCGTTTACTATAAACAGTGCTTGATCTGTCATAGAATTTGAGCTTGATGCATGATCATTATCCACACTTGAGGGAGTGAGTTGTTTGAGCTCCTTCTTGAATAACTAGTGTTGTAATAAGTGGTTTGCAACCAACACAAATTGTGAGTTATTTTATTTGGTTGATGTATGGACAAAAATTGTGTTCACAGTTAGTTGTATGATCTTCTCGATTTCCAAGAAATAAAATCAGTTTGCCTCACTAAAACTTTACTTGTCTCAATATATTTTTGCTTTGTTCTTTGAATCTTGAATGTTATTTTAAATTTGAATGGAGCGGCTGTCAATTTGAAAGATTCAAACATAGTGTAATTACATTATGTAATGTGAATTTAAAATGCTATTGAAGAAGTTTGAGACATACAAAACTTAAATTGTTACAGTTTATTTAGGTCAGTCTAGATTGGATTTGTGCTATGATCATTCTTCCTCATTGTCTAGTGCATATGTTAATACCAAAGTGGAGTACACCTTTGAATATTCATGGGAAAAAGACATGCTAGTGCAGACTGTGTTACTAATGTGGACATTGCTCTAGCCAAGAAGTTGTTCTCTTTGAATTGAATCTGAGAACATACAGCAAACTCGCACTTTATGAATTCATTTTCATATTGTTGCTTTGAAATTTGAGTCTGATCATACTTTAGTGATACCATTGTGACATTTTTAGCATTTTGCATAATTGTTTCATTTATTGAATCTATAAGGTTAATTACAAGGGTGCTTGTAAGGGTGCTGGTGCTGGGATGTTTTGGTAACTAATCAGACACTGTACAGAAAATACTGCCTCCATTTGTGACATGACCAACTACCCTTTCTCTACAAGAGTGTACATGCTGGAATTGTCCATGTTACAAGGAGCACTTTCAAATACTACCGGAAAAATTGTTGGAATAGCATCTTGTACTATTGCAATTTATTTGATTTTAAGCCAAACAGTTCCACTAAGTTTTGAATATGCATGGAAATTCCTGGAGCTATCATAGGCTATGTGTCCAACAACAAGCGTAGTTGTAATATTGCATGTCCTACCTTTTCTCTGAAATGAATGTGACATTCAACATACCAGAGAGTGGTTTTTAATGGTTCTATACCCGTTGCTCTGTTTATCCTACCATTCTTCAAAGTAATATGAGATTGTATGGACTAGAGAGTTGTTTCTATTGGCTCAATTACACTAATTGAGTTTGTTCTTTAGGTCCATGTACTACATCTGTCTTATGCGGTGTGATTAACAGCATATGGCTTAGTCTCACATATTCTTCTTTTGTTGCACAATTTATCATTGCACTTATGAGCAGGTAGAATGGAAAACGAGAATGCATACTTAATCGAGTATGAAATTATGAGAATGAATGAGTTTGAGATAAAACACCCGTCAAACACAAATGTTCTTCACTGCATGTCATTCTTCTTTGAAGACTACTCATTTGAACAACTTTTCAGCTTAATTAATGACAGTGTGTACAATGAAGTAGGACGAATGTATGTTTGGTATAGGTTGTTAGTAAACACAGTGAACAGCCATTGCCAAGGGCAAATGTTCTTCAACTACTTGAAAGTGCTATCACTTCTAAGTTGCTAGTTTTCCAGATTTTGAAATTGTTCTCATCAACATTCAATGTACCTTTTAAGTTACTAAAGTACGATGGGAAGACAATATCAACAATGCTTATTTTAAAAAGATCAAGACGTTCAAAGTGATATCATATGCTACTACTTGATCAAAGTGTGACAAACCATGTAATCCTTCCTATGACAAGAAAAGAAAAAGTAGGATTGTACGTCAAATGGACATAAAAAGATGAAGAAGAGCAAGTTTTTCATCTCGTCAGAAGGCACTACTCCTTGCCTGCTGCTGCAAAAGTAGTGAGATTATTTTACAACACACTCCAAGACAATCAATACACTATCAAGGCTATAGAGAGGAAAGTGTATAGAGTCAGAGCGCATCCTACGAAAGCAACAAACAATACAAACGAGAAGGCTTCATGTCACAACAGTGAAGCACTGCCGGGAGAGCATACATTGTGCTCGATAAAATTGAAAAAAGTTTGTTCAGAGGAAACTAGCTTCCCACTTTTTAAGTGAATACCACAAAGCCATCGGTGACACACCCCACTACCCATGTTCTTGTTGTGGTTCACTTATGTTCAAATGAAAATTGGTAAGAGGAGTGCAAGGCTTCCCTGACCATGTGATCAGAGGCATGGAGAATGACCACACTAACAATTCATCAGAAAGAAATTTTGCAATCTATGTGCAAAACAATTACAACAACACAAGCTGCCCATACTCTCTAAACAAAACATGCATCTATCATACAACATACCATACGCATGCAAATTGAATGAAATTAAAGCAAGGCTAGTAGCAATAAGAATTTTGTTCACTCAACTTAGAGAGTTATCGTGTGATGGACAATATGGATTGTGTGACAGCATTATCAATGTCCTTGCTGATATTGATAGGGCACAAAGACTACCCAGGTTTCTTAGAGACGACTCGACAATAGCTGTGGCAATATGTCAAAAGCTTGAATACACACACAATTACATGAGTGGGACAATACATCCAACATTAACTATTCATGCTTTAAAAGATTTATTAGAAAGACTATTGTACAAGGAAAACAATGTCAAATTAAATCCATTATGGATTGACCACATACTTAACTTGCAAGACTACATGGACCAATGTGAAGAAACCACAAATAGCAATGATTTCATTGACCTTGAAGATTAGGTTCACACAGATACACTCGTGCATGGTATATATACTATACAACAGGTTGTTGACTTTGAGGACAAAACTATCATGGTTGCACCTTCCGAGGGATTCTCTTGACTCAACACTTTGAAAGACAAATTCTGTGAAGAACTAGCATTTTCACCACTATTCTATGGATAAGCAAGGAACTACAATATACCTGCACAAACATGCTACATTAGGGGAGAATTGGGGTCTCGAAAGGGCCCCCAATTAGTGTTTCCTAATTTCAAGGGATTAGTGAGGTATTTGAGGTGTACCAATGGGAGTGCTCCTTTTTGTGGGTCAATGCCATGTTGAGGTGGAGGATGGGTAGACCTGAAAACAACCCCTATTCGCTACTCCTCTTACACCAGGGACCACTCAAACCATCCCCCCCCCCTCACCCATGCTTGACCTTCCTCCCATATGCACCTCCCCCAAACAACCCTAAAAGTCATTCAAGATGTGGCAGGCCCTTTTAGGCAAATTTTCCCCCCCTCTCAGCTTGTTATAGGCCTTCCACCTCCACTTCTCTGGTCTAGCTCCATTCTTCCTCCATTTTTCAAATGTGGGAACTCATTTGGCAGCTTCTATGCCCCCTCCTGCCATCCCCTGCTACTCTTTCTCCCTCCATTCCTAGCTACAGTACCTCCTGTAGTGGATGCTCATCCCCCTTTGCTCTTTCTCCCTCCATTCCTAGCCACAACACCTCTTGGAGCAGCTTCTCACCCCCCTCTGCTCTTTCTCCCTCCATTCCTAGCTACAGCACCTCTTGGATCTTCTCTCAACCTTTAGTTGCACCCCCTATACCTTCTCCCTCTCTCTCCCTCTATCGGAGCTTCTCTCTCCCTCCAAGCTACACTTTCTAGTCCACTATTGCTGTTGTGACCTCTGCACAAGCATGGTAAGTAGACCATACATGTACTCTATGTCCCACAGGAGCAAAAATATAGTGGGTGAATGGGTGCCTTGCACCTACAGCTTGAATGATTGGATAGTCATGAGAGGATCTACCAAGGGTTAAGCTTCCCAAGAGAAAAAGAGGTGATCTTTTGCATGAATGGAAGGGCCGCATCATGAAGTTCAAGCTTGGGAAGAAAGGATGGCTTGCAAAGGTGCAACACATCTACATGGGGAAGGACATGTGCCTTCCTCGGTCAAGCAATCAGTCGACAATACCATCGCATTGTAAGTCTGCATTTTGTGTAAGATTTCAAAGTGTAATGAGTCATTTTGAAATAGCACCATTGTAATGAGTCAGTTTGAAATTGTATTTTGAAATAGCACTTGTGCATAGTAGATGTATTTCCTTCAGAATTTGAGGAGTGGGAACCAACGAGTGCTTCTTAGATAAGTTTACTACCATTCATGAGGATTTAGGAAGGCAAATGCATGCTGGAGAGAAGTCCTCTACTTTGAAACAGAGAAATATCTATTGGTATAATGCCAAGTACATTACTCCAAGGATGACATCAAGCTATGGCCATCTTCAATGCATTGCAACACCACAACTTGAAGACATGCATTACAGCATGGTGGACACAAGAATAGTGCAATCATACAAGGAAAAGATTGCAAAGGATGTGGGCATGGCCATGAAGTTTACATTTGGCTCTAAATGGGTAAGGTTGTCTTGGTTTATGCCTCTACACATTTTTGCTTCTTGTTTTCAAAATATCCAAATGCACAGAACAAAAACCATGTGGTCATGCAAGTGCCTACATGAGAATGCCCTTGAGGAATTGCTTGGGGTGAATTGGGGAAGCAAGTCAGGTGAACAAAAGGGTGATCTATTTCAATGCCATGTATGTAAGGACAATGTGGTTGTCAAGTACCACATCTCCTGCCAAATGTTATATTTTGCTTTCCAATATAGACACTAGAAGAAAACAGGTCCCCCTTGACTCTAACGACGATGATAATACAGGGGTAAGTTTATGTATTGGTTCTCATTTAGGAGATGTCAAGAATGTGACTGTCACGTCACAGTGGACTCTCAGGGACATGCAGGAACGCCTATTGGTCATGCAGGATGGCATGTCTGAATCCTTTCACTTTATCGTAAATGGTGAAAAGGTAGGAAAGCGTGTAGAGAAGCACGTGCATAGTGTCACTTTTATCCCTCCTTCAATATTGAAGATTGTAAACAGTGTGGGGTGGAACAATTGTGAGTTTTGACATTTTCCAATTAATAGTGGTGCAATTAATTTTGATGTTTTGGATGGTTTTGTTTCATGTCAATGTCAAGTTTTGCCCAAAAAAATTATAATTCTTTTTATTATTTATATTTAGAACATTTGGGTATATATAGATTTAGTTTCAAAGTTTCACTATCATATAGCCATAGTTCTCCAAGCAACCAAACTACCATAGATTCTGCTAGGTTTGCCTTCCACGATTTCATCTCCCGTACTCCATTAGTTGATAGAGAGGAGGAGTTATTTCCAATCTTTGATAAGAGCATAGATGTCCTAGGCACCTACTTGGGATCCCGAGATGATTTTGAAGACCTCATCAAGTACATGCAAGACCACATCACGAGTTTTGCATATCAACTTGATGAGTTTACAAAAAGATGGGCCCTAATTGATTATTTGAAGTACTTGTTCAATGAAGAACCCAGGTTCGTAAAGTGTTTAGATCGCTTTCGAGCCCAGCTCACACCCCTAGGGTTTAGGGAGGTGGACATTGATGACCTCCTAGCATGCAGAGTCATCGAAAACACAGGAGATAGGTTCCTATCCTAGGAAATGACCTTTATTTTCCTTCTCCAGGAGGGACAAATGGAAGAGGAGACCTCGACCTCAAGCCCTTCCCCTTCCCCTCCCCTTCCGATCCTCTTATTTCTATAGATGAGTCCATTATCTACAATGAAGAGCCCATAGATAAAGAAGCTGAGGAGTGACCTCTTGAACCCCATTCTACTTCTCAAATTCCATCCACCTCGGGCACCACCTCTGTTGACCCCACAATAGTGATATGGTTTCTTGCTCCCCTTCTTGTCGATGGAGAACAATACCTCTTTCTCCATGACATCGAGGTTATGTTTGGTCTCCAGGAGGATGAAGCTCTTGGTGTCCTATGTGGATATGAGGTGGACACGACTATGCAAGAACTTGGGTTTTTGGGAGCAAATGTTTCAATAGAAGATTTTCTTGCTTTAACACTAGCCAAAATCAAATATGCAGAGACATCAATCTACTCTGACCTACCTGATGTCCCAAAAGAAGCCTCCACATCTCATTTCGGATAACAAGAGGCCTTTTGATTCATCCTCATTGACAAAGAGGAAGGGATTGAGCATGACGACTCCATAGTGGTAAGAAACTATGAGCTTTGAATTTCTTCTCCCTTGGTATAATTTTTCTTTGACGGAATATTAATGTAATTTTGGACTATTGCAGGAGGCATTTGAGGTCGACCTATTCTCATCTTGGCAATGCCTTGCTTGTAGTAGCTTTGGCTAAGATCACTCACTGGCACGAAAAAGGGCACTTTGTGGTTATCCAAAAAAGTTTTCTCCACATGGCACTGATGACCTCCTAAAGTGCAAGGCCTTGTCACGAGTGATTCGTCATGCTGACATCAATCGCAATGCTGACAAGGTCATTTTGGTGAACCGCATGGTTGCCCTCAATGCTTTTGGAACCAATTTTCAAGGTATGGCATAGAGGCAGGATCCATGTCCCAAGCCAGCAAATGACAATAACGTTGACTCTCTATCAACTAAGTTTAGAGCTAGGAGTGTATTTGGGAATTCAAAGCCCAATGTTCTCAGTGTTTTAGAGAAGAGAGAAAGGTTCTGAAGCCTTATCGTATAGAATTTTTATTTTATATGAATACAAATATACTTTTTATATAGTGTCCCATTTTGTGTTCTTTTACAAAATTTATTTTATATTGTCATTGTATTTTGTAACTTTAATTATTGTTGGCATTAATATTTTCATTCACTATTCTGTTCAAAAGCATGCTATCAGATAAATTTTTGCGCTATAATGGTTGTTTCTGAGCAATCCAGTAAGAATCTCACTGTGGCGCAGAAGGAAAACTTCTGTTACTATGATCTGGCGATCGCCATAGCTGAGCTTGAAGAAGTGAAGACTTGGAGAAATGTAATTGTCATGGCATTATACCTCTAAGAATATGGAGAATGGTAGTAGCGCCATTCTCCATATGAAGTAAAGGAAAATGTCACTTTCGACATAGAGAATTGTACAAAGTACTATACCCTATCACCACATCAATAAGGTTCTCAATGAAACACTTAAAATACAACAAAATATGCATTGCAAATAACCTTTATCTTCTTCTCCACAACCTCATAAAAAGTGGCAGAGAAAATGCACTAGTATCATCAGAGAATGGTTCTAGTGCCAATCTCGAAATTTTGATAGATTGATGCAAATAAATTCAATTCAAACACTTTGGAAAAACAAACATAACAATGCATTGGGTCAATATCACACAAAACCAATATCAATTAAATACATGTATATGTATATATGTATATGTATATATATATGTATACGTATATATATATCTATATGTATATATATATATATAGAATTTTTCACCACATTGTAGCGAGCTATAGAGCCCTGCAAGATTCATAAGTGTAGCCCCTCGAGAAGCCATCTCCTATAGAATGTAATTGGATCCCAAAGTGGTGACACAGTTCCTTGACAACTATAATGTCAACACACATGTCACCACCAGCATCAATAATGATAAGGGCCAACAAATCTATTGCACATCAACATAGGCACTTTACCGTAGGCCTTCAATCTCTCTATCCAAGGTTGTGAACCATTCCCACACCTATTGAGGGTTGGAATCCAAGTTGCAATAGATCATGGATTTCTCTACCCATTAGCACAAGGTAGGAATTTCCTTGGAAGACATCAAGGACCTCACCCATGTTAAACCTACTTGGTGCTCTGGTTCCTCACATGCGTTGAGCTGGTAGATCATCATAATGTCCTTCTTCTAAATTTTCTATTTAGCTCCACAACCTGAACAATCACCTCAAACTCCACCTCAAACTAGGCAAACCATTTCTTCATAGAACTCTCTCTCTCTCTCTCTCTCTCTCTCTCTCTCTCTCTCTCTCTCTCTCTCTCTCTCTCTCTCTCTCTCTCTCTCTCTCTCTCTCTCTCTCTCTCTCTCTCTCTCTCTCTCTCTCTCTACATATATATATATATATATACATGTGCGTGTGCGTGTGCGTGTGCGTGTGCGTGTGCGTGTGCGTGTGCATGTGCGTGTGCGTGTGCGTGTGTCCATAGGGAGACACTCATGTATACATGATCATAACAACCCAAGCTCTTGTAAGCATGTGCCATAAGGAGAGCACAAGGACTATAATAAATCATGGCCCAATTTTTGAATATCTCACAAGAACCATATAAAACCATTGGTCTAATTTTTTAGCTCTCACCCTAGACACACTTTTAAAAAGTGCAATCTGGATAGGCCATGCACACAATGAAGTTTTCTTAAATTGATGGCATGGAATTATCATGCCACCAAACAAATATCCTAACATTATGTCAAGCTCAAACTATGCATGCTTCACGACGCTAACTTTAGAACACCTCCCGGCACAAGATGCCATTGCACCCTTTGAACATCTATTTCTTTAATAACTCTAATTACAACATGTGCAATTCAATCCATTGTTGTGGAGGAATATTGGATGTTCCCCAAGATCTCTTTCCCACCTACCCCCTTCCTCCCAAAAAACTCAGCCCTCTTGTAAGTTCCCTCCCCCAACTCTAATTACATGGCATATATAAGAAACTTTTGTCTATGTGTATATGTGCATGCGTGCATGTGTGTGTGTGTGTAGTAGACATTTACAACACCCCTTTCCATAGTGAAGAGTAGACAAATTTGGAGAAGGAAAGAGAAATGTTTACTAGATAAACATTGCAATAAACATCCAAAAAAAAAAGGAGTAGCATCATTGAAGGATGAACAATTCTCTAAAAAAGGAAATGTGAGCAGTAGAGTTTTGATAAGTCATTGGCAGCATCACTTTTATTGAAGAGGGGAGTCTGCTTACCTACAACCATCCAACAAGAAAAATGGTGAGAACCAACTTTAACTTAAGTTGGAAAGATAGGTGTCATAAACACCCCTCCCTTGTTATCGGGGTCACAATAAATTTAACACTTAACTTTAGACAAATCAAGCTTAATGAGAACTTGCAAGTGTGAAGTTAAATTAAAGTAACCTTTTGGGAAAAGAAAGGGGAATAATAAATAAGGAGATTAATGTGAGCACAATAAGCACATAAATGTATTTAAAAATTAAGAAGAGATTTATTTTGAACATGGAAAATTTTGAAGAAAGGAGGTGGATCAAAGAGGGAAGAATTTTTTGGGAAAATGGTCAGGGGAGATTGTGAAAATAAGAAGAGAGAAAAAAAGGGGGGGAAAACCGATGAAGTTTAAAGATAAAGAGGGGAGGGTAAAAGGAGGTGGGGGGGGGCAATAAGTAAGAACTAATAAAAAGTTAAGAAATTAGAAAAATTGCTAATAACGAGGATTATAAATGTCAGGTTTAGGGAGGTAAAACCAAATTAAGAGGTTTATAAGGGAGATTAAGAAGTTAAAAGTGAGGGGGGGGGGGGGGGTTTGTTTGAAAAAAGGGGAGAAGGGAAAGGATCGAGGGCCAAAGGCATTGCGGGACAGCCAGCCAACAAAACCGCATAGTGAGGTTGCATTGGAATGCGCAGCGGGGGGCGAAAGAAGGCGTAGATGTCATAGAGGGTTTTGGATCCTTGGAGCAATGTTGTACTATGTAGCACTGCGGTCTCCAATAGCAGTAAGGTTACTTACAACAACAAAGAAGGCAATGTCCGGGGAGTGTGGAAGATACAAGGAGGTAAATAGTTCGCATGGGTGACTGAGCCAACGGGTTTTTAATTAGTGGGCATGAGACGCGAGGCTTGGAGGAATAACTCTGTAAGGGAGTAATAAAGAAGTATAAGGGAGTAAACGTTAGAGAGTGGTGAAGATAGAGTCGAGCACCTGGGAATCCATGTCGAGCGGCGGGTCTTGGAGCAAAGTAAAAATGCAAACGGACTGTGACGGCATACGTGATTAAACCTCCAAACCTACGGCGTAATCAATGCAACTCACCTCCGAACCTACATCAAGGGGAAGGTCAGCGCATTCAGTGCAATTCTCCTCCATACCTACAGCAAGGGGACGCGTAGGCTGAGGGCATGGTCGAGGAGGCGTAGCAAGCTTGGTCGAGGAAGCATAGTAGGAAGGTGAGTTGGTTGAGCCAAAGAGGAGGTTTAAGTAGTTTGTTTGGCCAGTAGTCGGTGTAGGGAGTAACACAGTCGGGGGATGTGGGTGGGGAGTCCCATGATAGTGCATGGAAAAAATGGAAAGAAGGAACAAAAGTGGGGGTGGGGAGAGGCGTTGTGCAGTTGAGGCTTAGCTAATGGTTAGGTAGGTCTAGCATAGGGGCTTTAGAGAGCCTTGGGAATAATAGGGGAGAATTAGTTAAATAGAAAAATCAGGGGGAATTTTTGGTAAATAAGAAATAATAAGGGAAGATTTAGGAAAATACAGAAATAAGGGGAGAAATAGGGGACAATTAGGAAGGAAAGAAAAAAAGGGGGGGAAGGGGGGGGCGGGTGGGGCGGGGGGGGGTGTGCTAATAGGGAATAATAGGGGGGAGTAGGGTAAATTAGTGAAAAATAGAGAAACATAGTAGAAAAAATAGTAAAAAATAAGAAGGAATATTTAGGGTATATAGGTTTTTTTGGGAAGGAATAAAAAATAGGGCCGTGGGGAGTTTACTTTACCCAATCGAGAATTTAGGAGTAAAATAAGTATAAAATAAGAAAAATCATACTTGAGTCTAGTAGGGAAATAGGATAACTTGAGTCTCATAGTAGGGAAAGAGAAGGGGGGTTGTTTTTGGGTTTTAAGGGCTTGAAAGAGATAAATTAAGGAAAAACTTTAGGAGTTTAATTCAACTTTAGATTTAGATATTAGAATAGTAGAACTAATAGAAATAAAAGGGGGGAGTCGGGAGAGTAAGTGTAAATTAATAAAAAGGAAAATTAGGGAGAATGGATACAACAAAATTAGGAAAAAAAGAGGAAATTTTTATTTAAGAATTTTTAAAAGGGGGATGAGGGGAGTAGAAAGGCAAAAAATTAAGGGAAATAAAGGATAGAGGTTAAGGGGAAAATGTTAAGGGGAACATTAAAAAAAGGGGGGGAAAGGGGGGAAAATAAAGTAAATGTAAAGGGAAAATGAATAGGAAGTGTGTGTGTGTGTGTGTGTGTGTGTGTGTGTGTGTGTGTGTGTGTACCCACCTTTGTCCCAGTAGGATACACCACACTAGTTGAGACAGTAGGTCATCACCTAGTGTGATGACCTACTGTCTACCCGAAGAGGTTAAGAAGTATTGAGAAGTGCAAAATTTAAGGGATGGAGAATATGTGCTTGAGTAAGGTAGGTTAGAACTTAGTAGTGTGGAAGCAAATAGAATATGTTGAGGTCTTAGCAGTAGCAAGATTAAGCAAGGAGAGGAAGGTGGCCAATTCTATCAATTGTTTGGGTTTGAAGAGTCCTTTAAAAAGTGAAATTTTAGAAGGTAAGTGGAATAAAAATAATATTGCTCATAAGAGCAATGAAAGGAGTCAAAAAGGCTAAGGCCATGATGACTTAAATGTATTGTTTGGGAGGTGAGAGTGAGAGTCGGAGTGGGTTGTTGAGAGATATGGATTGGATTATGACGTCCTGTGAATATTTCTGCAAGGCCAAGAAAAGGATTAGTAGAACGTTTTGAAAAAGGAAAAACCAAGTTAGATCAGGGAGTCAAAAAGCCAAAAAACGGCCTTGATGACTTAAAGGTCCTATGTGC
Source organism: Dipteris shenzhenensis (assembly GCF_047967505.1). Lineage (NCBI taxonomy): Eukaryota > Viridiplantae > Streptophyta > Polypodiopsida > Gleicheniales > Dipteridaceae > Dipteris > Dipteris shenzhenensis. The sequence continues at coordinate 35,083,290 of NC_141596.1, forward strand.
AACGGACTAAAGTTGCAGGGGAAAGCGTGTGTGTGTAGTAGACATGTCAACACCCCTTTCCATGGTGAAGAGTAGACAAATTTGGAGAAGGAAAGAGAAATGTTTACTAGATAAACATTGCAATAACCATCCCAAAAAAAAAAGGAGTAGCATCATTAAAGGATGAACAATTTCCTAAAAAAGAAAATGTGAGCAGTAGAGTTTTGATAAGTCGTTGGCAGCATCACTTTTATTGAAGAGGGGAGTCTGCCTACCTGCCACCATCCAACAAGAAAAACGGTCAGAACCAACTTTAACTTAAGTTGGGAAGATAGGTGTCATAAACACCCCTCCCTTGTTATCGGGGTCACAATAAATTTAACACGTAGCTTTAGACAAATCAAGCTTAATGAGAACTTGCAAGTGTGAAGTTAAATTAAAGTAACCTTTTAGGAAAAGAAAGGGGAATAATAAATAAGGAGATTAATGTGAGCACAATAAGCACATAAATGGATTTAAAAATTAAGAAGAGATTTATTTTGAACATGGAAAAATTTGAAGGAAGGAGGTGGATCAGAGAGGGAAGAATTTTTTGGGAAAATGGTAAGGGGAGATTGTGAAAATAAGAAGAGAGAAAAAAAGGGGGGGAAAACCGATGAAGTTTAAAGATAAAGACAGGAGGGTAAAAGGAGGTGGGGAGGAAAAATAAGTAAGAACTAATAAAAAGTTAAGAAATTAGAAAAATTGCTAATAACGAGGATTATAAATGCAAGGTTTAGGGAGGTAAAACCAAATTAAGAAGTTTATAAGGGAGATTAAGAAGGGGGGGGGGGGGGGGGGGGGGGGGGGGGTTTGTTTGAAAAAAGGGGAGAAGGGGAAGGATCGAGGGCCAAAGGCATCGCGGGACAGACTGCCAGTAGAGCCGCATAGGTAGGTTGCATTGGAATGCGCGACAGGGGGCAGAAGAAGGCATAGATGCCGTAGAGGGTTTTGGATCCTTGGAGCAATTTTGTACTATGTAGCACTGTGGTCTGCAGCAGCAGTAAGGTTACTTACAGCAACAAAGAAGGTAGTGGGGACTCCGGGGAGTGTGGAAGATACAGGGAGGTAAATAGTTAGCATGGGTGACTGAGCCAACGGGTTTTTAATGAGTGGGCATGAGATGCAAGGCTTGGAGGAATAACTCTGTAAGGGAGTAATAAAGAAGCACACGGGAGTAAACGTTAGAGAGTGGTGAAGATAGAGTCAAGCACATGGGAATCCATGTCGTGCGGCGGGTCTTGGAGCAAAGTAAAAATGCGAACGGACTATGACGGCATACATGATTAAACCTCCAAATGTACGACGCAATCAGTGCAACTCACCTCCGAGCCTATAGCAAGGGGAAGGTCAACGCATTCAGTGCAATTCTCCTCCAGACCTACAGCAAGGGGACGCGCAGGCTAAGGGCATGGTCGAGGAGGCGTAGCAAGCTTGGTCGAGGAAGCATAGTAGGAAGGTGAGTTGGTTGAGCTGAAGAGGAGGTTTAAGTAGTTAGCTTGGCTTGTAGTCGGTGTAGGGAGTAACACAGTCGGGGGACGTGGGTGGGGAGTCCCATGATAGTGCATGGAAAAAATGGAATGAAGGAACAAAAGCGAGGGCGAGGAGAGGCGTTGTGCAGTTAAGGCTTAGCTAATGGTTAGGTAGGTCTAGCATAGGGGCTTTAGAGAGCCTTGGGAATAATAGAGGAGAATTAGTTAAATAGAAAAATTAGAGGGAATTTTTGGTAAATAAGAAATAATAAGGGAAGATTTAGGAAAATAGAGAAATAAGGGGAGAAATAAGGGACAATTAGGAATGAAAGGAAAAAAAGGGGGGATGGGGGGGGGGGGGGGGCGAGGGGGGGGGCAAGGGGGGGGGTGCTAATAGGGAATAATAGGGGGGAGTACGGTAAATTAGTGAAAAATAGAGAAACATAGTAGAAAAATTAGTAAAAAATAAGAAGGAATATTTAGGGTATATAGGTTTTTTTGGGAAGGAATAAAAAATAGGGCCGTGGGGAGTTTACTTTACCCAATCGAGAATTTAGGAGTAAAATAAGTATAAAAAATCATACTTGAGTCTAGTAGGGAAATAGGATAACTTGAGTCTAGTAGTAGGGAAAGAGAAGGGGGGTTGTTTTTGGGTTTTAAGGGCTTGAAAGAGATAAATTAAGGGAAAACTTTAGGGGTTTAATTTAACTTTAGATTTAGAGATTAGAATAGTAGAACTAATAGAAAAAAAAGGGAGGAATTGGGAGAGTAAGTGTAAATTAATGAAAAGGGAAATTAGGGAGAAGGGATACAAGAAAATTAGGAAAAAAATAAGAAATTTTTAATTAATAAATTTTAAAAGAGGGATGAGGGGAGTAGAAAGGCAAAAAATCAAGGAAAATAAAGGATAGAAGTTAAGGGAAAAATGTTAAGGGGAACATTAAAAAAGGGGGGGAAAGGGGGGGGAGGAGGAAAGTAAAGTAAATGTAAAGGAAAAATGAATAGGAAGTGTGTGTGTGTGTGTGTGTGTGTGTGTGTGTGTGTGTGTGTGGATGTTTTTCCACCCCTAATCCATCCATCACAAACTCAATATCCCTAACATTACATAATCTCCCTAAGCTCTAATGTCTTTATGTCTAGCATCTATGAATATGCTCACATGCAGAAGGCCGAGGAAACAGCTTAGGAAAGTGAAAGAGCAAGCATGGACAAAGTGAAGAAGTTGATGGAATTGTGCACACATTTGCAGTGGACTAGACAATATATATGCAAAGCTAGAGGTTATTTCCCTTAAAATTCAAGAGGAAGGGAATGTTCTAGATTTGCATTGTGCATTGCAGTACATATCCGATGCTGGAAAGAAAGATGGGCTATGTTGACATAGCGAGAAGCTGGCTATCGTGTGTTCCCTGCCCAATACACCCAACGGGACACCCATACGTGTTGTTAAAAATTTTTGGGTGTTGCCATTACACATATATCCAAGATAGAGCAAAGAACCATTGTTGTCAAAAATGGAGATCATGTTCATGTCTTCAAGGAAGGAAAGTGCATTTGAGGAGACTATTGTGGAGAAGAGTGCATTATCATCAGCTAGTATCCCTTTGACTTGAAAATGTTCTCCTAGAATGAAAGGTGTTATTAGAGGAGGAAAATAAGTCAAGTCGCAATTTGTGTAAAGTGAGTTCCCTTGAATCTCTTGCTAAAAAGAAGCTATTGTAGAAAGCAAGCCTACAATTTTCATAAATTAATAAATCTCAAATGCTTTGATTTCTGAAACTCGTTGTTTGAGATCTTTTCGTGATTTTGGGATGTGGTTCTTTTTGCTATTTGCATGCATGCACGTGTTTTCTACCTAGATCTAATTATTTGCTCGATATCCACACAAAGGTCAAGAAATGCAATCGAAGGGAGAAGCTGTAAAGTTAGCTACCCTCACTAGAGCCAACTTCCCTACATCGCAACTCACAGTACGCCTCTACCTCATGGAGAAGGGGCTTTGGCCTATTGTCTCTGGAGCGAAAAAGAAAATGATGACAACAGCAGCTCATTACTGTGTGAGTTAGAACTTGCGTGCCATTGGAATCATAGGAAGGGCCCTCGGTGCTCTGATATCATCACCATCTTGATCTGGCAACTAGAGCAGCTGAGAATTGGATCGCTATCAAAAGCACATTGATGTGAAATTTTTACATTGTAAAAAAAATTCAAGTGCACACTGATCATACAATATTTGATGAAGGCTGGTTCAAATTCATCTAAACATTTCAAAACTCTTCAAGCATAAGCCTTGTTTAATGTCTTCATTACTATGGAAACAATTAGAAATTTCGTTGCATATATTGTAATTGGCTTCGGTAACTATAATTATGCTTGCGGCTTTGCTCGCTTGTCCAACCAAAAACCATGCTTGTGCTGCTCCATTGTGCTCACTCTATGAAGAGCTATCAAATAGATGATCGAGAGGACTCTTTAAAAACAGTTAACGAATAGATTATAATCAATTCCAAAATCTGAAATCCTAATCACCAAAAGATGGTTCATTTAATAATAGACATCCATGCCTATAAAACCTCCAAAGGTAAGCTGACCTACAAGAGCATGACTAGGCCTTTAAATGTATCTCTACTGTATCAATGTCGCAGAGAATTCTTTTGACAGTTTGAGAGTGAGTGGAAGTTACAAAGCACAAGGAAGTTCTCTAAAACAATTTGTTTCTTTATTGAACAAAAACAGAGTAACAGCCTCACAAGTGGGAGGAAGAATGAGGAGAGGTCTAAGCCTTGCAAAGCCGTGAGAACTATGTCACACCACCTCAATACTGCATGTGGTGCATACAAGCATAAACATAACAACAGAGTTTTCTGTTTGTGTATTTTGAGCTGATACTCAACCAATTTAACCTTTCAAAGATGTATCCATCTTTGAAAACAGAGTGATTGTAAACTTGATCTGAAGATCGCCTTTGGAAACGTTACTTGGTGTACAAATGAAATATTTAGTATAGGTTGCACGTGGGTGTAGGCAACTTTAGCGCAACCTTAGGCCCACATACAATATGATACAAGAGTATGAAATTCTGACCAATTTTCCTGAAGATTTTAGGAAAGGGGCAAATTCCATACAAATGAAGAAAAGAAACCAGCTGACAAGCAGCTTAGGCTGTACTTGGAGGAGTTTGGGGATGTGACCTCTCATTGTCAATACCGAATTCATCCACATTAAGCTTCACAACGTCATCCCACATGGAATTAGAAGCTTTATCATGTTAAGGACTTCAAATTCATTAATCTATCAATGCAAACCTTCAGGGTGGAAAATGCGATACACAATTAAGGTAACTGCCAATACTAAATCTAATAAATTATCCAAATATTAAGGATACAGTCACTTCTCCACATATCTGTTATTCCAACACCCGCATCAGAGAGAAGCCAGTAATCAGCATCAGCCTGCAACAGAAGGACACTATCAGATTCATTTAAGGAATAATGAGACAGATTTTTTGATTAGCATATGAGGGAGTTAAACAGCTGCCCAACATGCTTACGTTTACATCTGCTGGCACAATTTTCATTATGCCACCAATGTCATGAGGACTCGTCAGTTCTGGGCGCAATGGCTGCCCCTCAAGGGCCTCTGCTTCCATTTCTATGGTGTGGCCCATCTCTGGAAGACTTGAAACTGCAGTAGTACATGTCCCAACAGCTGGATTGACCATCTCTACAGGCACTTCTGCCGTATGCATCTCCTCAAATCTCTCTTCAAATCGGCTGTAGTATAATTCATGGTGTAAAACTACAATTAACCTTTAGCTAGTAGTATCTGGAAAAGAATATGAAGGTTTACAGATTTCTGACAAGCCGACTTGAACATGCATGCTAATTGATAGGCCTAATCTAAGGAGCACCTGACAAGATAAACATCTATTGGCCCCCCAGCACTCTGCAAAAGTATTTGATAGCGCCTCCGAGGATACTCTACAGCCTGTGACGGTTGAAATTTTATTCAGAAACAATTCAGTTATTGGTTATCGAAATCATACTGTTTCATCATAGCCCACAAAGTCAGTGCAGACCTCAGGTTTAATGAACATTTTTTAATCAAACACTTTTCAAGGGATTTCTAATTGCAGTCAAAAGTAAGAGCATCACTGAATCGAGCTGCAACAATTACCTCATCTGGATTAGGCACTTCCAATGTAGTGCCGTGAGGTGCCTTAATCGCTATCAAAGTTTCATTCTGATTCATCAAAGCAAGGGGCATGTTTTTTAGTAACATTGTACACAACATTTTACATTTTTAAAGAATACATGCATGTTTTTTAGTAACATTGTATACAACATTTTACATTTTTAAAGGATACAGGCATGTTCCCCCCCCCCCCCAAAGAAAGGAACCTTCTATTAATGCTTGAAAGATTTCATACAAGACAACAGCCCCAAAGGTGCTGAGTAAGAAAAAACCGGAAAAGGCTGAAAGAAAAACCGGCCTGTTCCAGAGAAGCCCAGCTCACTGCCTAGGGGATCTCTGGAACTGGGGCTAACAGCCAAGTGGGGGGACTATACAGCCAGCGAATCCCTCGCGGAGTGAAGATGTAAGAAAAACCTGCAGGCCAAGCCTTGCAAAAACGAGCACGCCTCTCAATAGTCGCCTTGGAGCCTGGACTCCCGCGCTCCCAGGTGGGACCGTAGAGTGTAAATGATATCCTGCCAGATGGCAACCAAGGTAGCCGAGGGTGGAACCGAGTGCTCTCCCATCACAAGACTGCACCGAGCCATCCAAATGTTCCAAGCCGTGATGCTGGCTACAACCTCCCAAACACTGTCCTCCCTAAGAGGAGGAGCTAGGGTGTCAGGGGGGGCTGCCTCGTGGAGTGCAATCCTCTGAATGCTCTGACCCTGTATCGGGTAGGCTGGGGAGATCTCATCAATCTGAAACGCGTGTCCTCCCTCTGTCAACCAAGCCACCATCCCCCAGGTGTAATCTCTGTGTATACTCTACATGCGTGTCATGATCCTGAGGGCTCTCATCCAGATCCTTGCTGCGCTACGGCAGCTCCATAGGCAGTGCAGGATAGTCTCCAGGACACCATCTGAGCAGTAGTGGCTCCTCCACTCGCATATGCTCCAACCACGGAGCCAATGGGCAAGCCTCCGTGGGCTGCTAGCCAAAAGAAGTATGAAATCTTCCTCAACCGCAAACTCGTCCACAAACGCGTACAAAACCTGGAGCGAACATCTGGGGGCACTTTCTAGGTCACCCAATGTCTTTCCCTCGAGGGAGTCCACCTCAACGAGTCCATCTGAAGTCTCCTGCCAATCCGTGTGGTGTTCTCAGCTAGGCCGCCCCTGGAGGACCAGAACTACTCCCTCAGGTCCCACTGGATCTCCCTTAGGGGTCTACCCTCCCATAGCCAGAGGCGCCATCGAGAGACGTCCTACTCTGAGATCGAGACATCCTACTCTGAGATACTGGAATCAATGTGCCACTCCTTTCCCAAACGTCCTACCACTCTGATCACTTGCCAGTGTATCCCATTAAGACTCCCATCCATCTCAAGGTCACTCCCAGTGAGGGGCTGAAGCAGGCCTCCGCGTCCTACACGGAAGAAGCCAAGGTGCATGCTACCGCGTTGCATCAAAATCCTCAAGGGAACACCAGTACGGGAAAATTGTCCCAACCATCTGCTGTCTCTCCAAATCTGAAGTCCTTCCCACCAAGACTCAGGAATGCTAAGTCGATCTCGCCCACATCCGCTGCCCTGCCCCTCTCAGATGCGCTAGGACGTCAAGCCTCGCCTCTGCGTCCATAGGTAGCCTGCTCCAACGACCAAAAGACCCTGTTGGACCATTGTCCCACTGTGCCCAACTAATGTGAGTCCGCTGCCCAAGCATATGTCCCTCCTGATCTCTGACCTCTAGGTGCCACATAAGGGGCTGGTGCTCAAACTCCTCTCTGCATCTAGACGGAGCACGGATGAGCATTGAGGCCCCCTGCTAGTCTCTGCCAAACCCTGTGGAGGCTTCTCATCAGGGGGGAGCCCTTCCCCATAAGGGGGGCCTCTGAGAAGATCCATCTAAGGATGCCACTGTCCCCCAATGCGTGGGGTGTTCCTCAAAAGCCCTCTCTGTAAGAGGAGCTTCCAAGGCTTGACACCTGGGGTGACGCCACGAACCATCAACTTGCCCAGAAGGACCCTGCTCTGCATCTTCGGATCAATGATACCCAAGCCTCCCAATGCCTGCGGCATGATCACCATCTGCCAAGCTACTCTGGCCCTAGTGTTCCTCGTGCCGTCTGAACCTACCTAGAGGAAGTTCTGTACCAACTGTCGGAGCTGCCCAATGCATCCTCTCTAAAAGCACCAACAAGAGGCAATATACCAGGCAGTGGCAAGGACCTAGTTTACCACTAAGGCGTGGCTTGCGAGGGAGAGTTTGGTCGAGCTCCAATAGAGAAGCTTGTGCCGTACACTCTCAAGGACCGGAGCAATCTGCTGCTCTACTATGATGTCAATACCCACCTAGCAACCGAGGTATCTCGCTGTTTGGCCCCGCGGTATCCATCTAAAACAAAAGTCACTCCCCCACACATGGATCTCATGTGTCTCTTCAAAGCCCATGAAGAATCTTATGGATTTCGTCCAGTTGATCCTTGCCCCCGAGGCCTCACAATAGATAGCCAAGGCGCCTCTGATTCTCTCTAGACTCGCTGTGGTACCCTCAACTACAAGGCCGTGTCATCTGCAAACTCCGAGTCAAGGAGCTCCTCCTATCTGATTGGGAGCCTCAACCTTGTGAGACCCGCCACCTATGATCTCAAGTAGTAGCCCAGAGCCTCCGCTACAAACAAGAAGAGGAAGGGAGCTAGTAGGCAGCCCTGGCGGATCGAGCGAGAGAGAGGAAAGGCCTCGCCTGTGTGTCCTCCAATAACTAGAGCTCCCTGCGTATGACGCTGGAACTCCTCTGACCCATCGGTCTGAGAAACCCAATCTCCTCATAGTGCCCTCGAGAAAAGACCACTCCACCCTGTCGTAGGCCTTCTCGAAGTCCAAGAGAAGAATGGCCAGTGGCTGTGACTCCTCCTTGGACCAATCCACTGCCTCCCAAAACGTGAAGATGTTGTCCAAGATGCTGCGCTCCTGGACAAACCCAGTCTGTGTGTCATAGATGATGTCGGTAAGATGAGGCCGTAACCGCAAACTCAAGACCTTGGCGAGGATCTTGTATGCAAAATCAAGCAAAGTGATCGGCCTCCACTGTCGGATATCTGATCTATCTCCCTCTTTCGGGATCAAACACATCCACTCCCAGCGCAAGGACTGAGGGAGAAGGCCTGTGTCGAAAATCTCTTGGCAAGCTAAACGGAAAGGGGTGGAGATAATCTCCCTGAAGTTCCAGAAGAAGGCCGGAGTCAAGCCATCCTCCCCCGGGCATTTCTGGGTCGGGAGAGCCTTGAGGGCTTCCTAGAGCTCCTCCTCTGTGAAAGGCTCCTCAAGTCTGCTACATAGGTCCCACGAGACTACTGTCAGAACGTGATCCCAAACTAGCTCTCAGGCCACAAGATCGGCTAGGGTTATCCTCTCTGTCTGAAAGAGCTAGCTATAAAAATCGGTGGTCATGTCAAGAATCTCCTTAAAGGATGACCACCGGTTTTTATAGCCATCCTCTCTGTCTAAAAGAGCTGCCTATAAAAACCGGAGGTCATGTCAAGAATCTGTCTGAAAGAGCTCCTGAAGGGTCCTCCTCCGCCTGAGGGCGTGAGCCTACAGCTCCACACTGCTCCTCTGAATCGCATCGACAACCCACGCAGCCCAACCCTCACTTGATGCCATCTCTGAGTGCTCCCAGATCTCTGACATAACCTGCTGAATCTCCTCGTCTTGCAAGAGATCCTCTGGGATGCGGACCCCCTTTTGGAGAAGACTTCAACGAGGCTGATCCAAGTGAAGTACCACTGGAGAGTGGTCGAACATCATCGTACCTACCAGAATCTCGATAGCGCCACCTCTACGTAATGCCCAATCTCCAACATAGAAGCGATCCAATCTCTCGAGCAATCCATCGTGTCTCCTCTGTCCCAAGGAGAAGAGAAGGTTGCCAGGAGTCCTGCTGAACTCTGACACTCTCCATGGGTCTCTGCCACTGATCATGAAAATGAACTGCTCCTCGGTACTACGCTCTGCTACTGGTATCTCAGAGAACGAGACGCCGCCTTGCTTGTCTTCCCCAAACTCCAAGTTTTTGAAGTCCCCTCCAACAATCCAGGAGTCAACATTCGAAAGACACTCTGACAGCCTCCTCCAAAAGACCGGACGATGCTGTCTACACAATAGGGCATACACGTTCAAGATTCCAATCTTGGACTCTCCCGTCCGAACTCCCATCCAAACTGCCCGTCTTGGAATGAGCTCGCCCTGATCGTAGACCTCTGGAGCCAAGGTCTGTGAGATTGAGATGCAAACCCCTCCGCTCCATCCTACTGCGGGAGACCACTCCTCTGAACCTCTCCCTAGAAGAAGGTGATGGCGTCGTCTGATGTCTGCTGCTGAAAACATGTGCTCCTGAATCATAGGAATGTCCACTGCTCGCCCTACCACTGCCCTCTGCAACTCGTGCCGGAGCATCAGGTATTGCGGTTGGCCACGAACACGATCGTGGAGCCCATGTATGTTCCAACTCACTATGGTCTAGCTCATGAGGACGAGGGAGTCGAGAACAAGACTCCTGTGGGTAAGTGCCTGTCCTAGAAAGATTGACTTGTGTGATTTTGCCGAGGGTTTAAAGGGCGAGTAGTCAGTGTCTGTGCAACGTCGTACTAGGGTGGATACCGACTCAATATCGATCTTCCGTGCTCACTTCATCATAAAGGAGACTTCCATCCCGAACAAATCCGCACACGTCTCAAGGACCCAGAAGTGTGCCTCGTCCACCTTTGCCTCCATCGGCAATTTAATAACTCCCGTCGCTAAACCACACACCAACTCCTCGCGCATGAAGCTCAACTGAAAGTTCACCTCCGCGCCATGGGCGTACCAAAGATCTAGTCCCTATCGTCCCATCCACTCGTCCATCATGAGCATAAGCTGATTACCCAAAATAGCATCAAACACCTCCGGGGACCACTTCTCCAACCCTGTGGAGACAAACAGAAATCTCCAAACGGAGTGTGTCTGAGATCCCACTCTGCACTGATCAAACCCCCCTTGAGGGGTTGAAGGACCATGAGCGTGATCTCCAATGGTAAAGGATATGAGTCCGGAATCTCCAGATAGTTCTAAGATCCTAACCTCCAGAAGTCTCATGGTAAGGGACGCCCAAGCTGGAGGTTGGGAGCTGTTGGCCGAGAGGACGAGCCTCGTCTCTCAAGATCCCTCTCTAAGCGGACCTGCTGCTGCAATGAGGAGACAAAAGGAGGCATCGTCGTTCCCTTGTCTGATGGCAAAGGTGTCAAAGCGGAAGAAGCTGCTACTACCATCGGAGGGGAACTGAGGGGAACTGAGGGGAACTGAGGTGTCGAAGCGGAAGAAGCTGCTACTACCATCGGAGGGGAACTGAGGGGAAGGGAGGAGGCCCACAATGAGGCCCACAAGCGCCTTGTCCTGGAGAGACTGAACTGCCTGTTGTACCTGTTTCTTGTCAGCTGGGAAAAGAAGAACCTTGACGGCTATGGGAGTCAAGAGTGCTTCCATAGAGCCCCTCTGACCAGACCAAAGGTCACCACCAAGATTTTCTTTCACCGTAACAAACACGAATGCTCCCGCTGCAGTGGGGCAAATGAAAAGGAAAAGAAAGAATGACGAGGCGAGGCGAGGCTGAGGAGAGAGAATGGGAGGACGGCATGGAAAGTAGAGGGGAGGAGAGGAAGGAGGGAGAGGAGGAGGAGGAATGAAGAGGAAGGAGGACGGGAGAGGCAAGAGAAGAGGAGGAGGAGGGGGGAGGCGGAGCGGCGAGGGGGATGCACTGATGGAAGAAGGGCAGAAGGAAAGGAGGAAGTGCGGGGCGGCAAGGAGGGGGAGTGGGAGGCAAGGAGGCGAAAGGAGGGGTGGAGCGGCGGAGAAGGCAGGGCGGGGGGCGGAGCAAGGGGCGGTGGCGTAGGGAAGAAGGCAAGGCGGGGGAGCAACAAGGGAAGGAGGCACGAGGTGGGGGCAAGGGGGGGGCGGAGGTGGAGCAGGGAGGGCAAGGTAGAGCGGAGAGGGAGGAGGGGCGAGGCAGAGCGAGGGCGAGGGTGAGGGCGAGGCAGGGAGGAGGGGCAACGAAGAGGAGGGGGCAACATGTGGAGCAGACAGGAGCCAAGGGCAGCAGGGGGGAGCTCACCGAGCAGCTCCTCCATACCCAATCTGCAATACCTCGGGGTCGATCAGGTCATCGGATACAAGCATGTTTACATACAGCTTCCACTAAAAAATTTCACACGATTAGTATTTCCAAGCCTGTTAAGAGGTATTTGGCAATCTGCAAGCACAATTGCAATAGGTAATTCGATTGAATATATCACCTGAAAACAAGGCAAATCCTTTATATCTTCTTCAGTCACATAAAGCCAACTGCAGAGGATTTGATCAAGTCTCAACACCACTCTTATCACAACCCTTGATATGAAAAAGTGATCAACCTTACCCCAACCAAGCAACACACCAACAATAGAAACTTAAAGGATACTGCTTATTAATTTCGTCCTCACTTATGATCCTCAATCTTTCCCGTGTTTCCCTGCATACAGATTTAGGCCCTTGTATATGTCACCATAAGAACCATAAGAAATATAAGTGACAATCTTAAAACCCTGATGTGTCAAAATCCCTAGAGGATGATGTGCAATCCTACGCAAAATTGTTCCTTTTAATATCGAATACATTATAGTTTATGTACAGAAATATCAGACAAGAAAGGACCTGATGCAATTATCTAGCCTCTTCTCTTCTAAATGTAAGCTTTCCAACTCTGCCTGCAAATGTCGACTCAACATATTAAACAGCACTGATTATCAATAGCAAATCACCACAAAGAATCTTGAATGTTTCAAGTCCAATCAGTTAGCCAGTTGAACTACAAACAGAGATTCGTAGAATGACCTTCAAGGAATCAATTTCCTCATTCACTTCACTTGGCCTTGAAACACCCAGGCCTCTGTAGCATATTTACACCACCACAATCAGTCACACGTGTATGGCATTGAAAACATGTCAACAAATTGATAAGATTGAAAGCTTAACGAGGCCTCCACATAGAAGTCAAGCATCAAATCCTTAACTTCAAAAAGCACTTACTTCCAGCGAATTCTGTTCTTCAACTTCTTTTCAATCAGTCCAACACCTTCAAGCACATTTGTGATATCATAAATTCTGCGCTTTTGAACCTATTTCATGATTTAAGAAGGCAATGGTCACAATGCGAGCATTCATGTAAGCCTTCCCATCCACTCATCCCATTTCCACCTTAAATTCAAATGAAGGAAAGAAAGGGGAGACCAAGCTTTGGCAGGATGACAAAAACTGTGGACTCTTGAGATTCAAAACTGAGCAGATGATAAGTTATTAAAGGAAAAATTAAATATAGGCAATCCTCTCCTGCAATTATAAAGACACACAGGAAATGATCCCACATGGTGGCAAAGAAACTCATCAACCTACTCGCAATATATCAGCAGCTTTATTCAGGTCCAGAACTCCATCGTCTGCTTGCGTTATTAAATTTATAAACTTCTTTGTAAGCAGGCCTGAGACAAACAAGGAAGTTACAACCAAGTGCACTAATAGTAAAATGATTCAAGTCACGACCAAAGGATCTCTAAAAGATGTGACATTACCAAGAGAGCTGTCATAGCGGCAGGTGCTCACAGGTGTACGGATGTTACACAGAGGGGAGCCTATAAAATCCAGAAAACACAATCAGCTTCATGAAATCGCTGTGAAATGGTGCATTTATTGCCATATTTTCCATAGATGAATTGTGGAAGAGTCTTACTCTCACGAGGTCCCCAATCTCTCTCTCTCTCTCTCTCTCTCTCTCTCTCTCTCTCTCTCCTTAGTGGACAATAATACACTTTCTTTCTTTCTTTCTCAATTAAAACAGCAAGTCATCATCGACACCTGAAGATACCTATATTTGACCGCGGTGTCTGAGGCTCCACTTTGGAATATCTAGCAGGTTTAAGGTGACTGACCCTTCTCCTACCCTGCCCTGAGGATGGAGTCGTGACAGGACTGCCATCTGCCTCAGCACCACCAGAAACCTGACCAGAAGGCCAGTCATTCGGATCCATACTATAATCTTCATTCATAATTGATATTTCCTTCACCTGTGGATCCCACAACTCTTTAACCAATAACATCAGAGTAGTTTGATTTACAAGAAAGAGCTTCTCATATGGTAAGGAAAACTGTGCAAGAACTGAGATGTAAGAGCATTCTTTCTTCTGAGGCCCAGTTGTGTAAATATTCTTTGAAGTATTTTTCAGGAATCCTTTCATAATGTCACTATGTTTTGAACTCTATCCCTCTTATAAATACCATAAAGACCCGAAACCTTGGAGAATTTAAAGCAGCCCAAGGCTTTTGAACACAACCCTTCCTTTTACAATATATTCTATGATAACCCCTATGAAAACTTCAAATCTTAAACACATGTCCTACAACATGTTGACAAATGAAAAGGTAGAAGAAACCAAGGGAACCCCTGAAAAGCTCATGTTTGGTAGCCCTTTTTGACTTCGTCTGCATTACCATAAATGTTAAGTGCATTAAACACATTTCATGTACAAAAGGATATGATGAAAGGGTATAGTTCAAAAGAATTCCTTATAATATATTCGAGAAAAATTCGAAACACCAACTGCAAGAACAGAACAGTTTACGAAGGATGTGCATCAGCACATTACCTCTTGCATGATTTGTCAAAAAGCCAAGGATTATTGCAACTTTTGCAAGGCCCAAAATTTCCTTGGGAGCATGTAGCCATGGATTTTATTGTGAATTTCCTCAAGCTCATTATCTGATTTCGACAATTATTGATCGATTCAGCAAACAAGCTCCTCCCATTCCATGGAAAACGAAATTGAAAGCTACAAAAGCGGAATCCCTTTAATATTTGTGCATAGTTGCAGTCACTAGACAGATATTTCTTATTTGGATAGTAAGCTCAAGTAGCTTGGAAACAAAGTTGTAGTGTTCTTCACATCCTCAGACCAACGGACGGACAGAGCGAGACAAGGAGATGAGATCAGCTTTTGGGCCATATTCTTTTTCAAGTGAAAAGCTCCCATCCAATTTCCCACTCTCTGCGTAGCTTGGGAACTAAGTTGGAGTGTTCTTCACATCCTCAGCCCAACAGATGGACAGAGTAAGACGAGGAGATGAGATCAGCTTTTGGGCCATATTCTTCCTCAAGGCAGGAAACAGGGCTGCCACATGGGCAGCACATGGGCTGCTGTAATCAGCCTGTAATCAGCCCCAAAACCTTAGAAAACAGCACCTCTGGTAAAATCACAGCCACAACTCTCAAATGCAATAGGTGAATTCAAATCACAGCAGTTCGATGCAAATCGCAGTAGATCTAAACAGTTCATTGCAGATTGGCAGCAGAGAAGAATTCGAATTTAAATCCATAAGGAAAATACAAATCTGATAGCTTCCTCTGATGAGAATTAGCAGTAAATCTCTTCTGGGTATCAAGACGGGGGGGGAGGGAGCAAAGAACACACCCACTGGGGGCCAGAAATAAGGGCTGTCCCCCCCCCCGCGGTTTGCATTTCAGAATTCAATATCTATTACAACATTCAGCTCATGCAGAGCTCAGAGAAGGTACTACAGCAAATCGCAATTACAACAGAGATGAATGAAACTCAAAAATCGCCTCCTGACTAGGCAAAATACAAACTGACTCCTAGCTTTGGCAGATACAGCTAAAAATAGCAACCTTAGACGTGTGGTCCCTCTAGCACTTTGGACATCCAGTTTGCATGCCTTTCCCCATTAAAATTTGGGAATTTTAACCATCTCTAAGCACCTACCAAAAATTAAACACCACCAAGCACATTTTCACCCGTTGACAGTTAGCCGATGCAAGCATTCTGATTCTCTAGACTAATCCTAATCCTGTGTGGGCATCCCCACCACAAACAATCTCAAAAATATTTTTAAAATGTCTAGTTGACAGAAGTTAACTCACTCTGACCGAAGTCAATTATCATATTTTCTCTTTATTTCTGGGAATAAATACTTGGTGCATCCCCTTGGCTTCTATTCAATTATCCCCTATAGAAAGGCTTCTTTATACATCTGCAAGACATGTACATATTTTGAAAAATAATCGTGATCTACCTACTTGGCATCAAGTCCCGGATAATTCTTAAACTTAACAAGATACCTGTGAAAAAAATCTACCCCTGGGGCCTCTCTTTTCCATGCAATAGACAATCTGCTCTAGTTCAAGGATCTCCTCCAACTCATCCACCTCTAGTCATTCTTCACGAATCAGTTCCACTGGCTCAAGCCCTTCCAAAGACTCACATGGAATCCATTATAGATCTTTCAATGCTTGGATAAATCCATCTTACGAGCTACTTCATTGATCTCCCATGATCCGAAACGATCCATAATATCCGATGGACTGCTTTGGATATGCATATTCCTTACCCTTCATCTTTTGGAGCCAAGGCTTTCCAAACTTTAGGAGCACCTAGTCACCAATCTGAAGATCGAGCTGCCTCCGATGTTTATCTGGAACCTGATCTTGCAATCCTGGCTTGTTCAAGGGCTCCTTCCAGATCTCAGACATGTTGATCAACAATAAAAATTTCATCTTGTGTCCGTAAGATACATGGTGGAATTGCCTTACCATAGATCCTTGAAAGGTGCTTTTCCCTTACAGTTGTGGAAAGTATTGTAGTATGCAAACTCCACCACTGGAAGATATCTTTTCCACTCAATCTTCTGGCCAAACACATAACATTTCAGCAAATCCAGAACAGTGAATTGGCTATTTCACTTTGTCCATCAGACTAGGGATGAAACGAAGAAGAAAAATCAAGCTTGGTGCCCATATTATCAAATATTCTCTCCAAAAAAGGCTGGTCATTCTAGGATCTTGATCACTGACTATGGACTTAGGCATACCATTATGTTTGAAAACATGTGTCGAAAACACTTTAGCCATGGTATTCCATACAAGTATGAGGTGAGCTTGTTTGTAGACTCTGTCAATGACCATCCAAATATCATCATTTCCTTGTCTCGACCTTGGCAGATCGAAGATGAAATCCATGGCTATGTTCTCCTTAGGTGCCTGAGGCACTGGAAAAGGCATCAAGAGATCAAGTATCTTGCGCCTATCGTATTTCGCTTTTTGACAAGTAAGACATTCATATACAAATCGCTGAATAGCTTTACACATACAGGGCATAAGAATTACCTTTCCAGGGCCTGTTTAGTGGAAGCAATCCCTCTATGATCTACATAAGGTGGAGCATGACATTCTTCCATAATTTCCGACCTTAGAGTCCTAGTAACACACAAGAATCATCTTTCATAAGATATCCATATTTTAAGAAATAATGGCTGGTTGATTCCTCCGCCTGCATTTTTTGTATAATCTTCCCAAAGTCTGGGTCTTTTGCATATTGTACTTGCATCTGTTTCTAGTCCTAATGATAAGCAAGTCATTTTATTCACCTGGGACCTCCGAGATAAAGCATCTACCATTATATTCTGCACTCTAGGTATATGAACAATGTCAAAGTGGAACATGGACAAGAAATTGACCTATCTCATATGCTTTTCAAAAAGCTTGGTCTAAGTCAAGAAATACTTAAGACTTTGATAGTCAATCTTGATTGTGAAATTAGCCCCCAAAAGGTAATGTTTCGATATTATCAAAGCATGATACATTACAATCTTCAATAGTATGATCTTCCGATCTTTCAGAGAGCAAATTACCTAGAAGAGTATCTGAAAGGCAATCTCTTGAAATTTTCAAGAAACTAAAAATTATTTCTATCTGGGAAACTCAATTGAGCATGTATATCATTCTCTACTTCTTCAACAAAGACAGTATACGTATAAATTGCAGATTTCATTAGCAAAATGATCAGATACAACAGAAATGGTTTCCTTCCTCTTCTTTGCGACAATCCAATGCTTCTTTATCGAGGAGGACGGGGAGTTATGACGGTGCGGACCCGTGGAATGAGTGTAAAAATTGGGCTGAAAATGGCAGCATGGAATTGCAATGGTACCCTTTGGTCCGATCCATGAGGTTCTTGGAGACCTACACAGATAGAGACATTGTCTTTTACACCGAGACACGTGAGAGCCTAGAGAGAAGCCTGCCCACAATGACGGATACACCTGGGAGTCAGCTCATAGGAGAGAGATGAGGAGAGACAGTGGAATACGAGGCTCTGGAGGTGTAGCTATTCTCTTTAGATCACAATATTCATAGTATAGAGAGAGGTGCATGCACAACATATGTGGATACGAGTCTAATTACTGGAGGCACGTCTGATCTTCATTGTCGTGTGCTACTTCCACCAAGATACATCATCCCATGCACATGAGGTCGCCACAGAGAGACACAACCCATCACGGAGTTCTCTAGACAAGGAGATATCCTCCTTCTCGGTGACTTCATTTGCACGCACAAGAGATAGGCAAGTGGGATTGCTGGATTTGGAGAATGACTCTCTCATAGTACCGGAGCTAGATCCAACACAGCTTGGGATAGTGAGGCACTCGGTAGATGCACACATGTGATAGGGTATGGGCATCATCTACTTGAGCTGGGACCTGTCCACGACTTCATTACATATAATGGTCTCCAAAGACGGTCGTGGCTCACTTGCTTCCCAGATGGTGAAGGGACCAGTACAGCGGACTATCTGATGGGTCCCTTGGCCTTTGTACCACAGATAAATGACTTCATTATGCCTTCCCCCTGCTCAAAGCTGAACACTCATACCTAGCTTTAGCATCTCAACTACCATGCCAACCATAGGGAGAGCCCCCTGTTAGAAATCAACCAACAGAGGGTATGCACAACGAAAGACTGATAGAATAGCCTAGGAGCTCACATAGTGTGGTGTGGGGTGTGGAATCACAAACTTCTTAAACTTATGTACATAGCACAGGTGTGCAGACTCTAGACAATGAACCTATCAGATAGAGAGACCACCAAAATAATATATTTTCATCCAAAGCTATAAACACAATACAAATCCAAAAAAACCGACCAGCAGCATCATTCTGGCCGACCCAAACAGGCCGACCAGTCTGCTGCAAAACCAGCCCTTTAAGGGCTCCAAAACTGGGGCTGACTGCTCCATTTCTTCATGCAGGTTCCAGCCTTGGTTTGGCCCTTCAACCAGGCCTGGTTGGCTGGCTGTATCCAGCCCAACCAGCCTGTCTAGTCAGGCCTTCTCCTCTGCTGTCCACCTGCCATCTCTACTGCGCCACTTGCAAGCTCTGTTGCAGGTCATATACCTGCCCACAAGCAATGCCACATGGCTCGCCTTTCAGTTGCCTTTCTCCTGGGTATTCTCCGCCATTTGGTGCTGCTCCAAACAAGCCTCTGACAGGCCAGATCCAAGCTAGACCTCCATAGCCAACTTTCCGTCCATCTATTGCAGCCACCATGGCTCCTCCAGGTTCTTCTTTCTTTCTCTGATCTCTGCCCCCATGGCAGCCATCTTGCTGCCCATGTGGCCATCCCCAGGACCCAAGTTCACCCCCCCCCCCATGTTCTCTTCATATAGGGGCTTACAGATGGGGAGGTGACCTTTCCAACACGCCCCACCCACACCCACCCATGTCCAGGTCCACTTTGACCATGCTCTTGATCCAATCTACGTGAGTCATCTAGCGCATGAGCTCCCGAACCTACTTGGAGAAGATGCAAACCTCACCCATTCTTCGGATATCCTTGTCTCAATGACACAAGATGTTGCGGCTAGATCCTTCTCCACAACCCGATCTGCAACATATGCCCCGATTGGGACGATGCCTCGGAATCCTTGGTATGATGACAAGTGCAGACAAATGAGATCTTACCTTACATGTGAGCAAGCCTTGGGCCATCTTAGGACACATAAGGCGCGGCAAATTGCACGACTGACACGTCGTAAGAGGCGAGCTTTCCTCACACACAAGATGGAGAAGGTGATCTGATCTTCTCAAGGGGGAGACCTACCATTGGATGGGGGCTCTTGACTGAGAGGAAGCCACCTATTCCCATCACGGATCCAGGGGTTTGGCACAATTATGCGAGTTCACTCTATGATGTTCCGATGCAAACACCACCTAACATGTTATCCTTGCCCAAGGGCACCACATGTCGTTTGTTCACTACACAGAATGTACAGGGCACGCTCTGCCAAAAAGGAAGAGCTCAAGATCATGAGGGCCTACGGATGGAGTATTTTGCACATGGGCAGGAGGAGGTCCTAGCTCCGATTTTAGCGGATATGTTCCACCACACTGTATGCCACGGCTTCCCCTCACAAATTGGAGTACTACCACCATTGTGCCCATACACAAAGCAGAAGATCCCATGGACAATGGGAATTACTGCACCCTTAAGATTGGCTACACTTTGGCCAAGCTATATGGGTCGGTACTAGAGAGGGAGATCAACAGTCACAAAGAGACAAATGGGCAACGGGCCTAGGCAAGTTTCCGACGATAGCACTCCACCCTTGACCACATCTTCACTTTGAGGGCCATCATAGAGGAGGCGAAATCAAGGTGCCAAAAAGTCTACGCTTGCTTTCTAGACTTCCAAAAGGCCTTTGACACTATCACATGCTCCCGTATGATCAGGAGGCTTCAAGAGATGCAAATTCTAGAGGTTTTGATTTAGGAAGGAAGTGATGAGTCTATACAAGTCTGTCAAAGGGAGAGTTTGGGCCCCAGGGGGTCTATGAAACTAGGTCGACAGCACCATCGGAGTGAAGCAAGGATGTTCTCTTTCACCGACCCTCTTCAGGCTCTATATTGACAAGATCCCATCCTTTATTGACCGCCTAGGAGGCGAAGGATCACTGTAGGCCGAATTGATAATACAAATATTGCTATATGCAGATGACATAATCCTTGTATCATCTTCAACAGAGGGGCTGCAAAGGCATCTAGAGGCACTAGAGGTGTCTCATCATCAATTGCCTTTTTATCCCTTCTTGCAGTATGCATCAAAGGCCTCTGAGGTAAACTCCCCCCTTGGTCGATCTTAAAAGTCTTCAGCTTCTTATCTGACTCCTTCTCAACCTTGCCCAACTACTTGAACTTTGTGAAAGCTTAAGATTTATTGGCAATGCAATAGATCCAAGTATATCTATTGAAATCATCAATAAACGTGAGAGAATACCCGGCTCCAAAGAGGCCTCTTGATGCTACTTGCCCCCCAGCAAGCCTAACAAGCTTCTGATTTGTCTGTCTTATGTGGAAGTCCATCCACCAATCCAACTTTTTGCATCACACAAGGGAAAAATCCACTCAAAAAGAACAGTAACCACCAACCAAGATGTTGTACACAAAAATCGCAATCTAGGAGACTACAAGTACTGAGAGCTTCAGAAGGAAAAAATCTGCCACACTACACAGCTATTTCTTGGACCGGTTGTGCACCTCCCACGATGTTTCTTTGAGTTAAATCAATGAGTGTTTGTTGTGATCTTGAGGGAGTTTCTTGAGAGATTAGCTGAGAGATCTAAGGTGAGCTAGGGTTTGCCGTCTAAGCAACTCCACATCCTCATTAGGGGGCTTACAAGTGAGACGATGGACCCTATTTTCCAACAAGCCCACATGACTGCAAGGACTCAAATGAATGTTTGACAATGCAAGATGGGATTCAAAGACCTAAGATCAGCACGATCATGCCACAATAAGAACACTTCAAGATAGCTTTGACTATTCTTTGATGTGATATGCTTTATGCAAAGATGTACAAGTTTAAGTTCTTCCAAAAAAAATCATTATACCTTGGCCACATCATCGATGTTGATAGTATTCACCTAGGCCTTGAAAAAGTTCAGATACCGAATTAATGCCAATATTACATACTATCACAAAATGAGATCCTTTTAGGATTCACTATGGCTCTTAGAATTGAGGTCTATGGCTTTTATAAGTCAAAAGTCAACTATAGCACACGTCATATCCTCCCATGAGGAAGCTGTACAATGTTGTCTATGCTCTGAAGACATGAAGGCACTATCGTTATCGCTCCAAAATTTGTGAGAACACTACTATCAATCCTACATTGAAACAATACGACTTCAAGAGAATTCACAAACCGGAAAACACGAAATGCAATATAAAGGTTTTATTATCACATGTAACAACACAAAAACTGCTTGCATTAATAAGACAAACTATAGACGATCCTCCTCATCCCTATGGGGCTTGTTGGAGAATCTACAAGCTTACAACTTCATACTGGCTGCAACAAGCTATGAAGTATTGAAAGCTACACGCACACAGTGGACCCTTGGCATTGAGCCATTTGTAGATGAAGTCGCTAAAGATTTCGCTGGGAAGATCCAATCCTTCTGCTACTACACCGAAGAGACTCATGGAGCTGCTGAGCTCAGTGATGAGCTGACATCTGAGAGGTGCAATGTATGTGACTGTTTGGCGAGATCATGGCTCTGAAAAGGAAGGAGAGATTCACGAGTAGAGGTATAAGTCTTCAACGAGGCTAATATGGTTCTCCATGCACCACGAGACACTTGTCATGCGTGCATCCATGTGTAGATTCCTCCACCAACCCCACGTGAAGCTTGCATCTCCAACACCCCCCTCGAGCTGAACAAGGGCAAAGACTTTCAACAAACAAAGCCAAGATAAAGGGTCTGCCAAAAGAGATACACAAAACAAAGTGCTCTCTAAAAAAGCCACGAAAATAGATCATATCCTTCCAAAAGAAAGGAACCATCAAAAATGGCACCATGCCTCACGGTTGATTGCCAAAGATGAAGATTAAAACAAACTATTTGCAGAATGCATAAACACAAAACACACTATCACAACCTGCCCAAAACAAGAGAAGATATGTGTTTATTCCACATGTGGTTCTGAGTAGTCAGAAGCCCATCCTACATCGTCAGATGTACTCGGATCAACGACACACAAAAAGGAACCATCAAAAATGGCACCATGCCTCATGGTTGATTGCCAAAGATGAAGATTAAAACAAACTATTTGTAGAATGCATAAACACAAAACACACTAGCAACCTGCCCAAAACAAGAAAAGATATGTGTTTATTCCACATGTCGTTCTGAGTAGTCAGAAGGCCCATCCTACATCGTCAGATGTACTCGGATCAACGACATACAGTCCTACAAAATCCTCCACAACATGAGCTATTTCCTTGTGCCCCTTTCTTTTGAAGCTGTATCATCTCTCCTCTTAAAGAAATATTCCTTCGTATGCCCAGGCTTCTTGAGTAGTCACAATAGAGTTGCTTCTAGTCTCCTTTTTTTTTTTTTGGCTCTTGTTTTCAACAACAAAGAACTACTTCCATTCCCTCCGAAGTCTAACGTCGTTCCTCATCAACCATCTCCTCGAGTGACATTTTTGCATTGACACAAAGAATTTTGACAATCTCTGTATAACTTGGAGAAAGACGCAACCTTTGAGTCATCGTCATCTACCTGCACACCAAGATCAGCTAGCTATCGCAAGATGGCTCTCATCCTACTCAAATGCTCCCCTAGTGTAACTCAATCTTTCATTTGCAAGCTAAACTCTTGCTTGAGAAGAACTTTTGAGTTCTTCAACCGGGCATCAAAAAAGGGTCTCTGCTGCAACCCAAATTTCACAAGCACTCTTGCTGAGATCAAGGTGATGATAAAATCTCGCTCCTAACGCTCTTCCCCGAAAGTGCTCTCTCATTCCTACTTTCCCGCTGCATGCTTCTTGTCGGACGACTCAACTTGTACTACCTTGCCTAAGGCTTTCTTTTCTGTTTCAGCAATTATGGATCAGAGACCTTTTTCCACGAAGTATAGACGAACACCAAGCTGCCATGCAGAGAAGTTCTCCCCTATCAAAGTCACGAGTTTCATCGAGTCCTTAGCCTCCATCGTTGAACCGGAGGCTTTGATACCAACTGTGAAAACATTACTATCTAATCCTATATGCAAACAATAAAACTCAGAGCGAATTCACAAACCCAAAAACACGACAAGTAATATAAAGGTTATATTATCACATGTAGCAACACAAAACTACTTCCAACTTCCTGCATATGTTCATCACCATAGATAGACTTGTTGTCTTGTACAAAGCTATTGTTCTACCATTTGCCACCATAAACTTGTTGTCTTGAAAAGAGCTACTATTTGTTGTGGAGCTACAACTAGAAGTCACCATCAGTTAGTTGTCACAAACAACCGTCGCCATATTGGAGGTGAATCTGCAGCCACCACATTTGGGGAGACTTTGTCCTCAAAACTGTTATCATCTCTACTCAGAGCTAGTAGCTGCTACAAACACTTCTCCAAATCTAGCTACCACCTTGATATTGGAATTATTTCTAACAAGGAGGGGCTCTACGACCTCAAGCATCTCGCTATTCATGAACGAAGCCTCTAGTCAGCTCATCATAAGTTGTGAAACCACTAATAGAGCATGAACCAAGATCTGCTAGCAAGCAACATCTATTGAAGCACGAAATCCTTGGCCTGCAACAACTAGTTCATCATAAGTAGTGAAATTACTAATAGAACATGGAGCCCAAATCTCATAGCAAGCAACCTCTATCTGAGACATGCAATCCTTGGCCTACAACAATTGGCTATACAAGCAAGTAGTCAACTTCAAAATCTCAAGTGGGTTAACGAGCATCCGGCCCTCTTCTTCACAAAGTTGCTAGAGCTACATGCCAGTTGCTCTAGGTCTTGTAATTTCAAAAAATTGATAAGCTATGATGCCCCCAACTAGCCTAGGAGTGGTAAGGCATACTCGGTTCGTCTAGCCTCGATTCTTGTGCACCGTACAATTTGGAGACTTTACAGCATTTGTTCTCACATTTAGCCGTCATGCCTTGGGGTTTCATTTTCATGTCGTGGCAATGAAATTCAATCGATGGTAGATAGATTTACACTTGAGTTAGTGCAATCAAATTACTTTGGGACTTGTGCATTTTGCATGGCAAACAATGATCTCTAAGGAATACTTGCCCCCAGAAGACAAGTTAGATGATATCAACTATCCTACACGGTCCTACACCAAGAACTTGTGGAATATTATTGCAAGTTAGATGATATCAACTATCCTACACGGTCCTACCGGCATGTGGCAACAAAAATGTAATCATAATGAGCAATATTTGTTGATTCATCCTTCTCAGGTGAAGATGAAGCAGGTAGGATCCTTCAATTCATGATTCATGCATGGCTATCACATGACATTTATATACCTTTGTAAGACTAGAATAAGTCCAATCATACAAATTTAGATTTTTTGTTGTTCTAAAGATCAAAAATCTACACAAAAAATAAAAGAGAAAATGAAAGAGAGAAAAAAAGAGGTAAACAAAAACTTTTATGAAAAACAAAAGAAAGACATACTTAGCAAGAAAAGCAACACTTATGTCGTATTTAGTACTTGGTACTTGATAGTGGTACTTCTAAGCACATAACTTCATTCAAAAAGTTGTTTCTTTCCTTGGATCATGCACTTAACGCAAACACTATGACTTGTGCTCATAATGCCTCTTATGCCGTGAAAGGAATTGGCCAAGTTGAGCTTTTACTTGAGCATTTGGTCATCTAGTCTCTCTTCAAGATGTTTTATATGTTTCAAAATTAAAGAGAATTGTTTATAGAGTAATTTTTTATGGTTACCATTTGTGACGTTTATGACTTCAGAACTAGCTACACCATTGTCATCACTAGAACATTGACTAGAAATCTGCACAATCTTGGTGCCTATGAGAGAGAGACAGTACTCTCTTATTGCAGCCACTCATTTGTGGCATGAGCATTTTGGGCATCTAAACTATGGTAGTTTGGCCAAGTTACAATTATAAAATGTGGTTGTTAATCTCCCCAAGATGCATGCATTATCCAAATATGTTTAAAAGGGATGTTTACTTGCATCAGTTTCCTTCTCTAAAGATGGAAGTGCCAGTGCAGCCTGCAAGTTGCATTTAGTTAATAGTGATGTTTGTTGTCCAATGCTAACAACATCTATTGGTGGATATTCATTATCACTTTTGTGGATGACTTCACTCATCATACTTGGGTTTATCCATTAAAATTTAAGTCCGATGTCTTTGCATGCTTCAAAAAATTTCATGCTATGGTTAAGAATGAAGGTGAACACAAACCGAGTTACACTCCGCACTGACAAGAGGGGTGAGGATATCCCACAGAGTCAGTTGACTTTTTAGCATCTCGTGGTATAATGTACTATGCCATCCAAACCACAACAAAATGGCGTTGCAAAATGTAAAAAATAGAACCTTGATGGAGATGGCAGTGTGCATGATGAAGGATAAGGCTTTGGCCAAAAAATTCGGATAGAATGCCATTATGTGTGCAAATTATGATCCACCAAGGCATTAGAGACTATTACTCTGTATGAGGCTTGCACAAAACGTAACCTAGTCATTTCCCACATGAGAGTGTTTGGAAGCCTTGTTTATGGCATCTATGACACAAGCTTGAGGACAAGACACTTAAATGCGTCTTCATTGGTTATATACCTAGATGAATCAAGGAACATTCCCAAACTCATCCTCTAAAAACACAACATAGTGCAGTTTCAATCTCATGATAGTCACTCACAAGGTTAAAAACCATAAACTCCATCATGCATAGCAGGGACTAGCTACTATGACATCCCCATTGACGTCATCAATGCCCAACAATGGGTGTAGACCATAATATAAAAATATGCTCTCACACATACAAATCCACACCCACACATACTTGAGCATCCATTTATACAAAGTCTTCGTACTGAGTTTCTATCGGCACTCCGGAGGTGAAGGGCAGACTTAGCCATGACGAAGGCTATCACTAAAGGAGAAGGCTAATCAAAAGGTAGTCCAAAATCTCTTCATTCAAGCTACAACTGCATGTGAAGTATAAACGTTTTCATTTTAGTCTCTCCCCAACGAGCATCTAAATCTAAATCTAGCTGATAGGGCAACGCACCATTTAAGATAGAAAGAATTATCACAATACCAGCAAGCCGCAACTTGGACGAAAACTGCACAAGGTGAAATTTGCATGTCCGCTAATACGGCAAAAGCATATACCTAGATAAATCCAAGAACATTCCCAAACTCATCCTCTAAAAACACAACATAGTGCAGTTTCAACCTCATGATAGTCACTCACAAGGTTGAAAACCATAAACTCCATCATGCATAGCAGGGACTAGCATCTTCATTGGTTATAGTTCAAAAAGCAACAGTATCAGTTATACCAACCAATTACTAGAAAGATTATTACTAGTATGATACTGGTCTTTGCTGAAAATTTGGTTACAAACCTTGGTGGCCATTTGGGGCAGCAAGCAAGGGTCTTCCTAGGCAACCTCAACTAGGAGGATTGTTTTCCTTAGGGGATTGAGTGGCTCCCCTTTCTTCTCGAAGTCCTTCATACAGGTGAGCTCGCATTTCAGCCTCAACCTTGGTTTTTCTCTAGCTCTCTTACACAAGTTTTTTATTGTGTTGTTTTCGCATGTCTTGCATGATGTAATCCTCCCTTGAGCTTTGCTCTTGGAGTTTCTTGAAGTATTTCCTTGGGATCAAGGAGTCCACTCCAAGATCACTGAGTTGGCCCATGATCGCCACTTGTACATTGCATGGGACGCTAGCTCTCATCCTCAAAAAACTCGCAAGAGCAAGTTCCTCTAGTCAAGGTGGATAATGAACATACAAAGATGATTCACCACTAGGGGTAGGCATGCTAGTGGCTGATCCACCGACACACCCACAAACCACAGACGCCTTCCCATAAAGATGTCTCCTATGCACATGGGAGTAAGCAGAGCACCGCACCAAATTCGTCCATTACACTCACCAAGTCTATCCATCCTTCTCGAGCCATACATAGCATCTAGAGGCAGCTGCACACAGGCCTATCTTCCAAAGCCAATCCCCAACTCAAAACAATGCACGATGAATGCTATTCACAAAGGATCGCATAGATTATATAAAGAGACGAGACATTGGCAACTTCTAGATAGATTATATACACCTTCATTGTGACTTAGGAGCTATTGACGATGAGGAGCATGCACGTTTGGCTGCCTACACAAACATCAAAGCACAATCTCTGGACCTTCCTTGAACTACACCACAATTTCAAACTCCCCGTCTTGCAGAGCCGAAGGACAACTTTAGCAAAATACATTCCTGAGATTTCAAGCAAACAAGACCAACCCACACACTAGGGTGGACACAACCTTACAGACTTCCCTTGCTTAGGTGATCGCATATGTATCTCTATTGGAGTTTAGCTAGCCACTAGCTAGCACATAGGTTTCACTAGCTAGTCAAATTGCATATACCATGCACCTACTCTCTCTCTCTCTCTCTCTCTCTCTCTCTCTCTCTCTCTCTCTCTCTCTCTCTCTCTGTCATCCTGCTTCAACATGTATCCACTTGCTTGATGCTATTTCTTTTTGTTTTTCAATAGTATGCTTATTAAGAAATGAAATGTTTTCCTACTGTTTAGTTACGGACAATGGGGACTAGGTCTAGCATTTGAGGTTGGACCCCCTTGCTTGAGGTTATAAGCATTAGTGACCCACAAGAGTGATGGCCTCTCTTTGAGAGGGACATCTGGAAACCACACCCCACCTGAGTACCCAAACATGGGACCAATCAAATGCACAGATTGCATATTGACCTAGGAACCATTCAAGAGAATGTTCCCTGAGCTTTGAGTGTGGGCCTAGCAGCAAGCCAAGAGTAATGGAGATACAAGATAAGACGACAAACAAATGAGCTCAGTATGGCTCAATTATGATCTTAGAGTACGTCAATAGATAGTCCAAGCTGTTGAGAACCCGTGGGTGCGATCAGAATTGAATTCTGACAACTTTGAAATTTTAGAGTTTTTGGGAGTGACACATGGCAGACTGCCACATGGAATCTGAGCTGGCAGGTTAGTCCACCTATCCCACACATGTGGCAGCATGCATGGCAAGTGGCAGGGCATGCAGGCTAAGTGTCTGGCCCCAAATATTTGGGGCAGGTTGTGGACTGTTCTCTTTGGGACTGCAGCCCACCAAAAATCTGAGACAAGTGTCCACCTTCCACTCTAAGCCTGGGGGGGGGAGGGACTGAGCCTATAAAAGGCGGCCTCTCCCCTTCATTCCCTACATGAAAATTCGTCACTTTTCTTCTCCCTCCTTTAGAATGATACAACAGAACCTCTCCAGCTCCTTGGATGCAACCAGCTTCTCCCCAAGCCATTCTCTCACCTCAGCAGCACTTTCTCTCTCTACAACAGCACATTCTCTCTCTACAGTTCTAGCCCCTTCTCTCCAGAAATCTGCCCCCTCTCAGCTCTTCTGGAACAGCAGCAGCATCCTCTCTCCTTCTCCTAGCCTGGAGCAGCCACAACCCCTTTCTCTCTCCTGCTGCAGTCTTTCTCTCTCTACTGCAAAATTTCTCTCTCTAATGTTCCAGCCCATTCCCCTTGCAGAAATCTGCCTTTCTGTGCACCTCTGGAACAGCAGCAGCTCCTCTCTTACATCCCCTCCCTTGGGATCAGCATTGGCACTCTCTCTCTACAGCTATCACTCCATAAAGGCTTTCTCTCTCTAATGTTCCAGCCCATTCCCCTTGCAGAAATCTGCCTTTCTGTGCACCTCTGGAACAGCAGCAGCTCCTCTCTTACATCCCCTCCCTTGGGATCAGCATTGGCACTCTCTCTCTACAGCTATCACTCCATAAAGGCTTTCTCTCTCTAGCCTACATGCTGTATTTGTAAGCTGTTCTCATTCCAGCCCCATTTTTCCACACTCTCCTCACCCAAGGTAGCTTCAGAGGCATCAAGGACTTCATCTACAAAGGGGTCAAGTCACGAAGGGAGCCTGTATTATCAAGTTTATCTCATTTACAGCACTATTTCATGTTGTTTCTACTATCTTTCTAGAAACTAGTGCTTGCCTCTAATGTTGGATGTAAGTGGTGTTTGTTGCAGGCTTCTTCCTTGTGGATTGGGCAAGCCAAGAGTTGAAACCTGAGCTTGGAGTCCTCCTTTTTGTTGTCTACCTTGTACATATGCTCTTGAGTCTTGTATCTAGGTCCTAGGCTTTCACTGAGTTCATCAATTTGGAAGGT
The DNA here is from genome assembly GCF_047967505.1 of Dipteris shenzhenensis. Lineage (NCBI taxonomy): Eukaryota > Viridiplantae > Streptophyta > Polypodiopsida > Gleicheniales > Dipteridaceae > Dipteris > Dipteris shenzhenensis. Next base: position 35,113,087 of record NC_141596.1, read on the forward strand.
GCATTGCACCTTGGTCTTGTATCTCCATTTTTAAGAATAAAGTGAGCCTGGATAAGGAGGGGGGCCCGTCTTGGCCCCTCAATCATATTGCAATTTCCAATGATGTCACTTTGTGTTTAAGCTGTATAAGTCTTAATTCCAGCTTAATTGCAAACTCTTAAGTTCAAGTATATGTGTTTGGCAACTCGCAATCATTTCATTCAAACACCTTTGCAAAATCCGTTGCCTGAATTGATAGAAAGCATCGAGTAGTTTACACTCTCTCGCACACACACACACACATCAAAAGCTACAGGGCCATTATGATTAGACATTTGTTGCTTCGTAGATTTGCACAAGACGTTTGACACAGTGCCGAAAGCCCTGCTCATCAAATGTCGCCTCTACATAGATGAGCTTGAGACCTTTATTGGGACCCTAGGAAGGGCTAGTTGCACTCTAGCCGGATCCTTGCTTTAGATTCTCTTGTATGCAAATGGCGCGGTCTTACTCTCTCCTCAGTAGAGGGTCTCCAACAACACTTGGATGTGCTTCATACCTTCTATGAGACACATGACTTGGAAGGTCAACCTTGGTAAAACCACGGTCATGATCTTCCACACGTCTCGAGTAACGATGCAGAAAGAGCATTTCACCTTGGATGGATTACTAGTGGAGGTGGTTGCATCCTACACATACTTGGGAGTCCTTTTCTTCGACCCCAATCGTCACGACGCAACCAACCTTGTAGGCCCGACTAAGAAAGGCATACGCCGCACTAGCCAAACTCAAGCGACAGTGCTTTCACTCTCACTTCCAAGACTCTCGGACCAAGACCCTTTTCTTTCAATCTTTGGTCCAAACAACAACTATGTATGGCAGCCCTTTTTGGGAGCCAGACCTATCACAAACAGATTGGGCACGAGTCGAGAGGCTTCAAGTTCTCATTCTTTCACGAATGATTCGCAGTAAGCCTCAACCCCACATTAGGTAGTCATGGCTGAGTTCAAAGTATCCCCACTACAACTCAATGAAACATTTCAAGTTATCACGTATATATTGCATTAGACAGTACGGCTCTTGCACCACAGGGACTTAAGCTTCCTTGGTTGGCTTTATCCTCATCTATGGCATTAGTAGCAGAGGGTGACCAGAGGTGTTGGTATGCAAGTACATGCAGTTGGTTTGAGAGCCTATAGCTTTACATAGATAAGTTACCTCCCTTCCAGTACAGCATCGAGGCCCCCCTCCATCATGCTCACATATCACAAGTTGAACTAGGTCATCCGAGGGGATCTTTTTATAGTGATACACATTCACAACTTGGTTGGCAACTCGTTGGCTACCTATGAAGCTTTTTACTCAGGGCACATATGCCAGATCAGAGTATACAACTAGACTCCACTTACAGCAACATCACTGCCAAAAAATACCGACCAACAAGACCCACAAAGACGATGGCTATAAGGACCCAAGCCAAAGATACGTGAGACTCGACGGATGGGGCACAAATCACATTAGAGGGCCTCCTCTCCATATTCATATGACCGGAGACAACCTGTAGGAGTGACAGTGACATTTGTTTGCCGCGGGGCTATAGCTAAGAAACCACAACACACCACACATGTCAACAACTGCCAACACTCCATCATAAGTTTTATGCAAACCCCTCTTAGGGTTGACACCCCCGCCAACTCCGTATCCTCTCAACGAGCCCGAAGAGTTTTATATCTATGTATTTATGATCATGATTATGGGTTTTCTTTTGTATTTGTCATGGGTGTTGAAGCCTGCTTAGTGGCTCTAGTCCTCAGCTCATTGTATCAAGTTCTTTTAATCTCATAGCACCTTTGGTCTTTTGAAGACTTTGAATAAACTTCCTATCTTCTTTCTTTCTCTCTTTAACCTATATACCTAGATGAATCCAAGAACATTCCCAAACTCATCCTCTAAAAACACAACATAGTGCAGTTTCAATCTCATGATAGTCACTCACAAGGTTGAAAGCCATAAACTCCATCATGCATAGCAAGGACTAGCTACTATGACATCCCCACTGACGTCATCAGCACCCAACAGTGGGTGTAGACCATAGTATAAAAATATGCTCTCACACATACAAATCCACACACCCACACACTCTTGAGCATCCATTCATACAAAGTCTTCGTACTGAGTTTCTGTCGCCATTACGGAGGTGAAGGGCAGACTCAGCCATGATGAAGGCTAGCACTAAAGGAGAAGGCTAATCAAAAGGTAGTCCAAAATCTCTTCATTCAAGCTACAACTGCTTGTGAAGTCTAAACATTTTCATTTTAGTCTCTCCCCAAGGAGCATCTAAATCTAAATCTAGCTGATAGGGCAACGCACCATTTAAGATAGAAAGAATTATCACAATATCAGCAGGCCGCAACTTGGACGAAAACTTCACAAGGTGAAATTCGCATGTCCGCTAATACGGCAGAAGCATATACCTAGATGAATCCAGGAACATTCCCAAACTCATCCTCTAAAAACACAACATAGTGCAGTTTCAATCTCATGATAGTCACTCACAAGGTTGAAAGCCATAAACTCCATCATGCATAGCAGGGACTAGCTCTTTAACCTATCCTAACTCCACTTAGCCTCGCCAACCCCCAACCTTTCCGCTCAGCCTTGCCACCCCCTAGCTCTTTTGCTCAGCTTCGCCAATCCTTTTTCTACTTTGCTCAACCTTGCCACTCTACTCATCCCATCTTTTTTCCTCTCTTACCTAACCCACACAGGCCCCCTACCTAGATTGGACTCCCTCCCACGCCCAATCCATGGGTTATGAAATCTAAACCCTATGATGTCCCCATCATCCCCGCCCTAGTCTCCTCCTTAGGCCCCTTCCTAATAAAACGAGGTGTGGGCTCTTCATATGCAGCCTCTGAGTCTCATCATCTTCGTGCTCAGCCCTTCTTATTTTGGAGATGAGTAATCACAAAGACCAAAAGAGTCCACTATGTCACACTATAGAATGCCACACTTACACTCCTTAGCTATTTGATACGTATATAGCCATCTATCTAGCACTCCTTACCTATTTAACAGGTATGTTATGTATTAACTATCTATCTATTTATCTGCCTACCTACTTTTCTATCTATCTATGCTTGGCCCTTTCAAATATGAGCAAACACAAAGAGTGGGATGAGGAGAGAAGGATGATTATGATTGGGACAGCAAAAGGCTTAACCATTGAGCAATTACAGCCCATACTAACCGATATCTCAACGAGAAGGATTCACATCGATGCATCTAAGAGATTGAAGGCAATTGAATGCCCAAAGGAGCCTATGTTATTCAAAGGGTCACATGTCCAAGACAATGGACTTGCTCCAAATTAGAGAGAGGTCACACCTCCTCCACCACTTCCAACGACGCTATTCCTATGATCTTGGCAGTTTAATGCATAGGCAAATTTTGTCTTCCAAGGACATTAATAATCTCTCTCTCTCTCTCTCTCTCTCTCTCTCTCTCTCTCATGGAGCCTAGGCTTTATGCTAGAACATTGAAAAAGAATACGTACATACATAGAGACACATGTATAGAGCAAACTTTATGGGACATAAACGGAAAGAGATAGTAGAATCAAGGCTAACAGAGCTTCCAGTAAAGCCAAACAAAGACACCAGCTGCATTGCCTGAAGATATTACTTGATGGGGAATGGGAGACTAAGCTAGGAAGGAGCTTCAACACAACCACCCAGATTACAACATTACCTTGCAGAAAAGGAGTAGAATGAACAAAACTTTTCATTATTATAGCTTCCAACTGTAGTTAATTAAGTGCACAGACGTCAGAAATGATTGCCTTAGGGGATTCTTAATACGTATCATGTGCATTCATGCTGTCCGTTGACTTAAGAACAGCAGAGAGATAAACGCGGCCGAATTGTCTGTAACTCTGGCCAAAGACATCAGGTTCACGTGGACTTTCACATTTTTTCGAAGGCCTTTCATTCAGGATACTGGAAAATGCACAATTAAGGCAACTCATCTCAGAAAGTACCCGCCCTAGCAAACTAAGCCTTATCTGAAATGTAAGTAGATCACATACTGAGAATTTAGTAACGAACGTGTCTTCTTCATGAGTATGGGTGGAGCCTCCGCTTCTGGGAAGCCAGGCCGCAGACGTTCCTGGCTCAACAAAGTGATGGTATTCTCCGGGCGAAGCGAACGCTGGTTTTGAAGAGGTGAAAGGACTGAAGGAACTCTGAGAAGGAAAATTGGGGGTGGCAGAAGCAATTGAAGCACCCCGACGTGCAGGCATAGAAATGCTCGTGAGGAAGTGCAAGCCACAACGGTCACCAGTTAAGATGTCGATCATGACGCAACTGTAGAACAGCGAAGGATAAAGGAGACGGAAAATGGGAATGTATTGAAGGGGAGGATGGAAACCAAAAAGGATGGGGAGGGTGAGAAAGGGGAGATGTCAAGGGGGAGAGGTAGGGATGAGGTTGACCTAAAGATACAATGAGCATTGTGAGTAAGGGGGTTGGGGAATTGTATTGGACAAAACAACACATGTGTTTTGAATGCAGAACTCGCGCCTCTTCTTCCCCCCAAAGTAGTTCTCACCTTAATTGCCCTTTTTACACCCTTTGCATACACGACCAAAGACAATTGAAGACTCGCGTATATCCCCCACCTGCCTGGCTCTCACATCGGAGTGCTAATTTATGTCACCAACTTGTCATTGGTGTCGCGATTGGCGAAGATGGAACGGGCCAATCGTGCAGCGCGGCTGGAGGAGCTGGCCCTGGATTGGTTGGGCAGCCTTCTAGACATATCTTTTTGTGTCTGTGCCCAGGTTCCTCCCTCCTTTTGGACCAAGTAGCCCTTCACACCACCTTTTGGAGGATGGCCAGCGGATGTTTGTGAACCGAGACTACACAGGCGAGTTTCCCATTTCACGCCAGCTCCATCCTCGCCAATTAGAAATCCCTCCTACAAAACAACCTTTTCACACACATCTGTCCACCATGCTCCGAAAAAATATGCTAACAAGTGAGTCACACCCCAACGTGAAACTAAAGGCGAGCAGTGTCGAATAATGCTTCTCTAAGAATGGCGATGTGGTAAGTTTCCAGCAAGTGATTGGTCGATAATATGCAGCAATTTCCCTGTCTAAGAATGGCTATGATAACCAAGCAATCCAACAAGGCAACCTTGTAATACTCATGTGCCTTGTCTAAGAATTACACTTGTAACATTTTCGAATTATACTTGTTTAAGAATGGTGGTGATAACCATGCACGCCAACATGGCAAGTGTCCAGCAATTGACTAGTCGATAATATGCAACAATTTTCCTTACAATATGTAAGATTTTATATGCCTTGAATCGGATAAAGAGAAACTATGCATATTCTAAATGGCTCTTGGAGCCTTGGTGGAGTAATTCAATGTGGAAACTATGCATGTATTGGCTAAAGGATTTCTCTCAACGTGGCCTGACATGGCATTCCAATCAAAAGCTTGAGGTTTTGGTTTTTGAGGAGCTTAGGCAGTGGTTGAAAATCTTTTTTAGGAGGTCATAGCTATGAATCCGGATTTGTAGGCTTCTAGTTTCCTCAATGAGAGTCAACTTGGGGAGCTGCATGGTCTCTTCTTCAATTGCCAAGCTCCTATTGCTAGTTGTTTGCATAAATTAGAGTGTCTTGACCTCCTCAGCTGAGTCATCAGACTTTGTCATGAGTCAAAAGTCCAATGTAAATGGCAAAATTCCTCCATGTCGGTGAGCATTTGCCATTTCGCATCTTAAGTCTATAAGTCTTTAGTGATACAAGTTTTGGGTCTTCATGAGCATCACCTAAACTTCGTCTTCTCCTATATTTCATGTGAAGGCTCAATTCGGGTTCTATCGTTGAATTGCATCACCATGCTAAGTTGGAAAATGCATAAAGTGTAAGAGAGAAGAAATAAGAAATTTGATAACTATATTAAATTATAAGAGAGAAGAAAAAAAATGTTTATGAATTTGCATAATTAGAATAAATAATTATTAGGAGAAAAATACTATATTCATCGCATTGTGAAGTTCTCAGACATTCTATGTGTTATTGAATCGAACATACAGAAGTACAAGATTTGAAAATACAAAGCTTGCCTTTAGCCTTGATTATCTAACTTCATACTTTATACTATAAATGCAAATTTTAGAAAAGTATTTGGGCCAATATCATCCGTTAGATGCTTATGATTGCATGTACCTTTGCCTTACATATTATTAAGACTGCACAACCAAATAATAATATATTTTCTCATTCTCATGAAAAATTCCTCTATTCTCTATACTTTGAGATATTGAGGAGAGCTAGAATGTATGGCCTTGTGTTTGATTAAACTTCCATTTTCATTAGGGTGGCACCTTGTAGATATGCCTTTGACCATATGCTTAATATACATGCTTAGCATGGAATATTCCTTTACTGGGCTAAATTTTTAAGAGAGTCTAGAGATGCCACTTTGTAAGGTTCCTATTCTTGAGTCTTTGCTGTCATCATAAGCTCAAGTACAGCAATGGTTTCTTTAACATCCTTGAGAAATCCAACCTTACAATATCTCCTTTTGGGCTCCTATAAGAAAGCTTGTACTCTTGTGATTGTAATTGCATTCCCAATTAGTAAATTATGGATGAGACACTCTTCAAAAAACTCAAAGGAGAAGCCTCTATGATATGATTTTCTAGTTGAGCAATGCCCTGGGTCATATCATCAGTCTTTCTCACCTATGTAATGAGTTATGCAAAACTCTTACTAAGCTAAAACTACAAGGGGTGTGTGTGTGTATTAAGTCATAGAATAGCTTAATAACATTAACTAGAAATAATTTAGATATGGAGAATAAATACTTGAAGAACTCAAATTTAGTTTAATTTCAAATGTATCATTACAACCAAACCCCGTTAGGGTTACAAAAAATGAGTAAATAAGTGCTGAATCCGTCAAATGTATCATTACAACCAAACCCTGTTAGGGTTACAAAAAATGAGTAAATAAGTGTCAAATCCATCAAGTAGTCCAGGCTCCAAGGTCACGGTCCACTTACTTGTTGCCACCATCCCATATGTTAGAACAATATAGCTTAATTTTGGTAGACATGTAATGCATGTTTCCCCTAGCTTGTTATCACTTTACCTAGGAACAAGAACATCCCTCCGGATTCTAGAGTATAAAAGTATAATGATTTCACAAAGGAAAGCACTGATAAATTATGCATTAACTCAGTTTTAGAGGAAATGTACCAATAGACTAAGGTTTCATTTAAAGAAAAAATTGATTAAAGAATAATTTAATCAAAAAGTTTGTGTGTGTAAACGCGCACGTGCATTAGAGAGGGAGAGAGAAAGAGAGAGAGAGAGACAAAGAGAGAGAGAGAGAGAGAGAGAGAGAGAGAGAGAGAGAGAGATATTCATTTGTAAAAAGAGGTGTCTAGCACACCTCTAAAAAAAGGCTATTGATAAATTGATAAATAGAAATCTAGGAGCAAAGCACGAACTGAGAGAAAGAAACTCCATATGTCATGAGTAGCTCTTTTCATGTCTTGTCATATACTGTGTCCAAGCTGAGTAGTTGGCTGTAGGGTCCCATCATGTTCAAGATTTGGCATTAGTGTGCTTTAGTCATGTAATTGTGTGGACAATGTGATGTGGCCTTTGGCTACACATATTCTAAAATATGTAGAACACATGCTTTCAAGTAAAACATGCTAAAGATGTATGATCATTATTAAAAAGTAGCACTCCAAGTGCTTGTAGATCCCACATGTCATCAAGGATGAGTTTGATTACATCTGAATGCCACCTCTACCTCAGTGTCTAATATGAAAGATTAATGAATGAACGTATTCTCATTGTGGCAAAGTCCCATTTTTCTTTAAAATATGTAGTGGATTTGCATTGTGCATACATGTTGAATAAGCCTTCTTCCCTTCTACTCCTTTTTGAAAGTTGAGACAAGTGCAAAAGGAGTACATCACATGAAATGCACATTAGGGTTGGCCCTAATGTGCATTTCATGTGATATTTAATCCCTCCTTGATCCTGTTGTTTCAATCTCAAAAACTTCATGATGTAGTGGGTGAACTACGTTCTCTATCCATATTAAAGCATCTAAGGAAAGTGCATAGGTAAACCTTTGCTTAATTGTTCATGTAATTCAAATTCTCCACATTGGACAAGGTCCATTTTGCACATTAAAAACCCCTTATGTACGTATATTTTCAATGACTCCATAAACATATAAAACCCTTCTATTGATTGTATGTGCTATCTTACATATTTCTTAGGCATGGGCATCAGTAACCTTCAAGCCATCTAGAGCTCCCCATAAGAACAAGCTCAAACAAACTCTTCCTCTTTCCTCCACACCTCTTTCATTCTCCTACCCCTTCCATCACAAGTCCTCTTTTCATTCCCTCTATCTCCACCACCTCCCTTCCTCTGTCTTCCTCCCTCCACCATCACCACCCCCTTTCCTCTCTCTACCACTCCCATTCTCTCTCTACCCCCCCTCCGTATCCATTCTCTCCCTACCACCCCATGTTTCCTCACCCCCCACACACTCTCTCTAAACACAACACTCTCTCTCTTCTCCCCCACACCCCCAGCACCCCACTCTCTCTAAGTCCCTCCACTCACTTTATTTCCCCCTTAGCCCTCCCTCTCTCTCACAGCCCCTCACTCTCTCTCTATCCCTCCCCTCCCCTCACCCCCCTCATTCCCACATTCTCTCTCTACCCCCTCACCACTCTCTAATACACTCACCCTCTATCTCTCTCCTTCCCCCCCTCATGCCCCACACTCTCTAAATTTTTCCCCTCTCCCAAAGATCCCCCCTCTCTCTAAAACTCCCCCCTGATGCCAACCCCCCTCGGTGGGCACATTGCCTTGGGCACAACACGCCGTCGGGGCTGGCTTCTGAAGCTTTTCTTATAGGTAGAGCCTACTCCATCAAGTTTTCTCTTAGCTTGTTTATCTTCAACATAGCTTCTTCCTTGCTTCTCCTCATCACAAGGTTCTTTGAACTTCACACCTCTAGCCAAGTACATTTGCCTTCTTTGCAAGGCCTCCTATGATTGTGTGACCCTCTCTTCATCAAGCTCCTACTTGCGCTATGTCTTTCACTGTCAATGCTATTATGCATAAGCATGAGAATCTCCTATTATTAAAATCGCCTACCTCAACTTCTTGCATTCTAGACTCCAATAAGATATTCCCATTCTTAGGCATTCCCATATGGGGTCTAAAACTCTTGAACTTTCCCTTTGTGTGTCAAGTTGTAGTCATGAGCTAATAGATCATTTTCATCTACCTCTATCTTTACCTATATTGTAAAATTCATTCTATACTTTTGTTGCCCTTAACTACTCATCAAAGCACCGAGAGTCTTATGCAATCAAGGACTTACATTCCATGATGTTTGGCAGCTCTAGCTTCCTCTTGGCCATTGTGTATGGAAGGAGTGGTGAAGATGGTGGGTGGAAAGTGGGTGGTGGAGGTGGTGGTGGAGATGGGAGGGGAGGTGGTACAGATGGACAGAAAAAGAAGTGATGGTAGAGGGGAAAGAGATGGTGGAGGGGATGGAGATGGTGGAAGGTGGAGATGGAGGAGGGTGTTGGAGGGGATGGGTGGAAAAAGGTGGAGTGGTAGTGGAAGGGATGGAATTGGTGGGAGGTGGAGGTGGACATGGTGGAGATGAGGGGGGTGGATAGGATGGACGGAAAAATGGTGGTTGTGGTGGTGGAGGTGGAGATGGTTGACAGAAGATGTGGGATGGAGGGGGAAAGCTTGACTGGAAAAATGGTGGTGGTGGTGGTGGTGGAGATGTTGATGGAAGGTGAAGGACATCAAGTGGAGGTGGATGGAAGGTGGGGGATGGAGGGAGGAGCTTGATAAAAAAAGTGGTGGTGGAGGTGTGGAGATGATGGACAGAAGGTGGAGGACAAAAAGTGGAGGTGAACGGAAAATATGTGGAACTTGGAGATGGAGGAGAGAGGGAAGTGGCTTGCAAAAGTGAGGGGAAAGAAATGAGAGCCAGGGGGGTTCTTTTATAGGATGTGGGGATTTAAAGGCTAAACTTTTTTATTAGTGGATTAATGTGGTCATGTAAGTCAACAATGTAAATTGCCATCAATTTTGCATCAATTGGAAGCATTTTTGCACTCCTTTGCCTTGAGGGATATGTCTTGGATGGTTTTTTGAGGGGGAGTTCTTTTTCACACATGCAAACACGTGCTCCACTTTCCCTTCAGGCACTAACCTCCAGGCAACGATGCCAAAATGTTATCACTATCTCTTCATTTTTATTTTTCGTTGTGCTGTGGCAGCTCCAAAGGCAGTGCAGGATCGTCTCCAGGAAACCAGTAGAGCAACAATGACACTGGAGTGTATTGGTCTCCTATAGCTAAGTCGTTGCTTGTTGTAGCATAGGTGTTCACAAGCGTAGCATAGGTCCTTGAGTCATAGTCCAAAGAGAGGCCTATGTTGAAGCGTGGTGGAAAGCAGCTCTCGTACTCACTTAGTTGAGAAAGAGGGCTTGATCCCAATGATAGATGGAGGCTCTCGCCTCCAGAAGAGTCCAAGGGTTTAGAAGAAGGTTGTAGGGTTCAGAAGGGGGATAAATTTGAGAGAGCTAACTAGGAGCTCCAAGGTTCAAAGAGGGTTGCACGATTTAGGAGGAGACCAAGGTTGAGGAGTGGAGAGCTAGTCTCCACAACTTCAAGGGGTAAAGGATTGAGAAGGAGGATCAAGGGAGGAAGGAGGAGGAGGAAGAGCAGGGAGGAGGAGAAGGGCAAAGGAGGAGGAGGAGGGAGGAGGAGAAGGGAGGACAAGGAGGTGGAGGAGGGAGGAGGAGAAGAGGGGGGGGAATGGGAGATTGCAAGATTAGAGCATGCTATCACACAATATTGTTGAGGGAGCATGGACCCTAGGACATCAAGCACATGAACACCATAGTGGACTTGAATAAGTGGACTTGAATACTGAACCCTAAAGAGTGGGAGATTCATGCCATTAAGAGAGATTTATACATGTTGGTCTCTACACAATTCGTATAGGTACGTCCACAGTGGGACCTCTTGGACAAGAGTCCCTCCACTATTTGGGGGGACCCCTTGGGTCTCTACACTTTGTGGGGGAACCTCTTGAGTCCCTTCACTTTGTGGGGGAACCTCTTGAGCCCCTTCACTTTTTGGGGGGAACTCAAAAAGTGTAGGCTTTTATTATTTCTCTCTCTAGTTTTAGTATTTTCCTCTCTAGATCCTAATTTTGCAAGTATGGTTGGATCTCTTCTGGAGAGGATTTTGTCTCTTCTCCTCGTTTTTAGATTCATCATTCCTCTTTCAAGCCCAAGATATTAGAAACATAACTTTGTCGTTACTCTAGACACACAATGATCTCATCTTCGTCGCTCCAAACTATGCATTTGGACCTTGTTTCCATAGGGTTAACACCCTCCCCCCCCAAAAAAAAGGGGAGGCCACTTGGCATTTTAGTGGCTAAAATGCCACATGGCATTTCAATTGTCGCCGAAGTACCATGTGGCCTCCTTTTTTTGGGGGACGGGGGGGTTGGGTGTGGGTGAGGGGGTGTTTTTTTAAATGAAAAGGGGGGGTTCTTAACTATGTGAGGGGGTGGGGTGTGTATTTTTCTTTGTTGAAGCTGGGGGGTGGGGAGGGGGTTCCTCACTAATGAAGGTTATAAGTGGTACTAGTAAATCATTTCTTGATCATTTCAATACTCCTTTCTTGGTAGTTTCTTGTCCCTCCCTCTCTCCTCCCCTCTCTTGGTAGTTTCTTGTCCCTCCCTCCCTCCCTCCCTCTCCTCTCCTTTGATCTTTTTGTCCCTCCCTCCCTCTCCTCTCCTTTCCTCTCCTCTCCTCTCCTCTTTTTCCCCCCTCCCTTCCCTCCTCTCCTTTTTTGTCCCTCCTTTCCTCTCCTTTCCTTCCTCTCCTCTCCTCTCTTCCTCTGCTCTCCTTTTTTCCCCTCCCTCCCTCTCCTCTCCTTTCCTTCCTCTCCTCTCCTCTCTTCCTCTGCTCTCCCTTTTCCCCTTTCCTCCCTCTCCTCTCCTCTTCTTTTTTATCCCTCCCTCTCTATTTCTCCTCTCCTCTCCTCTCCTTTTTCATCCCTCCCTCCCTCTCCTTTCTTGGTAGTTACTTGTCCCTCCTTCCCTCTTGTCAATGCTTGCTCAAGTAAGAGTTAGACTCCTCCCTCCCTCCCTCCCTCCCTCCCTCCCCCTCTCTCTCTCTCTCTCTCTCTCTCTCTCTCTCTCTCTCTCTGTGTCTCGCTACATCATGGCTACCACTATAACATTGTGCTCCCAAGTTGGATCTGGTTTTGTTATCTCTCTAAACAATGGGAAAGCCATCATCAACAACTCGTACTTGCAAACATTAGTAGGAGTAGAAGCAACATTTACAACATTGATGGCCGTGTAAGGTAATGGTCCAAATTGATGCATGGTGGAGGTAACCCCATGCCGTAATGTAGAAGATAGGGATTCTTACATTATTGAAGAGAGCATTTTGTTGTAGTATGAGGTAATATCCTGTGCACCTTGAGAACAACCCACTATATTCAAGCAAATTCTCCATGTGTGTTGTTCTATATTCGTTTTGTTTAAATTTTCAAAAAAGATAACTTGTATTAATGTGCTGAAAAAAGATAATTTCTATCAATGTGATGAAAAAACCATAGCTTTCAAAAGGAGCTGAAGATGAAATACAAAGAAGGTTAGGTTGCCATCTATAATTCACTATTTTTGGATCTCACAGCTCACCGCCTAGAGAGATTCCAAAATAGGAGCTAGGAACCACGGCGGTGGTCTGTACGTTTGCGAACACCCCTTGTGGAAAGGGTGTAGAAGGTTCCTACTGGACATGTCTGGAAGAAACGTTCCCACCTTTGGCGGTTGCTCTCAAACCTAGAGTACTACGCTCTCAAATGGCATGAAAAGTAAATATGATATCTGAGCAGATGGCAGCAAGTAGGGTAGCCATTGGAGAAATCCTTTGGCCTCCCATTGCTTGGCTGCACCGAGCGACCCAGATGTTTTAGGCAGTAATGTTGGATACTGTCTCCCACACACTATCCTCCAGTAGAGAGGGTGGGCATGAATGGGCAAGCTGAAGTACATCATGGGTCTCTATCAGGAGACCTGCTATCCATGTATCTTGTATGCCAGTGAGACATGATCAATCATGAAGGCATCGATGAGCTAGGCTGCATCCCCAGGTGAAGTTTCTGCTCATCCTCTATGTGTTGGCCACCACGATCCTAAGGGAAGCCAACCAAATCGAATGTGCAACCTGATATCCCCATAGACAATGGGGGATTATCTTGAAAAAAACCTTTGTGCAGCCAATGCATTTGCCATCTACTTGCTTTTGCTCCAGCTAGGGGCAAATGGGTAGCTCTCTATAAGCTAGCAACTAGGAGAAATATGAAATCTTATGCAAGTGCAAGCTCATCCAAAGATGAGGCTAGAGGCGGGAAATAACCTCTCTCAGGACATCTTGCTCAAGCTAATGTTGTTCCCTTAAGTGAGACCATGTTGCTCCCTCAAGTTGCAGGTGTTGTCACCCAATACGAGTCATGTAAGACGAGAAGGGGACCTCCTCCACCTTGTCCTGGATCCACTGAATGTCGCATAAGGGTTCGCCCTCCCAAATCCATAAGCACCACACTAATCCCTCTGGGGTCGATAGAACTATGGTGGGATCAATATACCATGTCCTACCTAGGCGGCCCACAACCCTGAACCTCTGCCATTCTAGCTCCTCCAAGCCTACCCTAGCTCATCCTCTTACTCTGTCTCTAACTGCAGCGAGCCTCCAGGCCCCACCCTATAAAAACGCGACTGACAAAATCCGAGTGTCTCATGAAAGAAGTGTATAGCAGTACTCAGATCTGCTGCGAGAACTAGCCTGACCCCAATAGTGGGGGGTCAAGGACTCCGTAAAATCTCCCACCATGAATCCAGGTTTGCTGCCTCAATCTCCAACATCCTAATACAAGGTGAGAGAGCCTCAGACCTCCATCTCTCTGGGCAGCCGCAGCTGCCCCAAAGGATCGAGTTGATCTACTGTCTCATTGTGCCCAGCCAATGTGGGTCCATTGGCCTAGCATGCATGCCTCTGAATCTCTAACCTGCCAAATCAATGGTGGTTGTCACTCAAAATCCTCTTTATAAGAAGGCCTAGCACAAACGAGTCCTCTTGCCAATCACTACCAAACTCTATAGAGACTCATTAGCATAGAACCCTTCCATCAAGGGAGCCTCGGAGAAGATCCACCTATAGGACTCCTGCCACTAACCTCCTATGCAAGGAGTGTTACCAAGAAGCCCCATTTGGAGGAGGAGCTTCCAAGTTTCAATTCCTTGGGTGAGGCCTCTCACCTATAGCTTGCCCAAGAGGGCTTTGCTCTGCATCTCTGGATCTATGATGCCTAGTCCACCCTGTACCTGAGGTAAAATCAAAGTCTGCCAGGCCACTCTTGCTCTAGTTTTGGGTGTTCCATCTAAGCTAGACCAAAGGAAATTCCATACCAAGTGTCACAGCTATCCCATGCAGCCCTGATGGAAACACCCATAAGAAGCGATATACAAGGTTGTGGTAAGAAAGAGTTAGGCGGAGCTCCAATACAATAGCTTGTGCCAAACGATCTCTAGGACTAGTTGCAAAAAATAGTGATAGAGAAGAAGATCTAGACGACGATTCCGAAGAGAAAAAAGATGACTTAGACAAAGAAGATGACTCAGACAAAGAATCTGAAGCAAGAGAACAAGACTCAAATAAAAGATCCAAAGAAGAGAAAACAGTTTTAAAAAAAAGATCCGAAGCAAAAGAAACAAATTTAGACAAAAAATCAAAGGAAGAGAACAAACTAAATCTGGATGTAGAATTTGACCAAGGTGAAGAGAATCAAGATTTTCATACCCTACCAAATATTTTAAGGAGCGAGAATACAAATTCACCACTACTATAAGAAAATAATACAACGTCTGTGCTCAACAGATAACAGGATCTCGTACATAAGAGAGAAAACAAGATAGTATGGAGAATCAAAGATTTGATTACTGTAGAACTGATACAATAGATGGTGCTGCCTCTCAACTATGCACTCCTGTGAAAGAAGCTTCGATGGCATGCTGGAAACAATAGAAGATAGAGGCTGGAAGCTAAGGAATCAGGGTTGCTATAGCCAGTGATGAAATGGGCTTCACGAGCTTGCTCTTATATAGCCACCAGTTGTAGTCAGTTAGGCTCAATTGGTTGGGTGATCGACCTAGTCCACCCAAAATGGTCGACTGGGGGTCGGTCTCGAAATAGGCTACCGACTATAGGATAGAACCGGTGCGCAAAACATAGCAACTAACCTACGGTCTCCTTTTAGAGCCATTTGGGATCATCTGAGGCTCCAAACGAGCCCCGCAACCCAAGAGTGGGCTGCCCCGGGGAATGCTCTGTCTACCCTCAGTGCGGTCAGTCATAGGATGCCTTCTCAAACTTGCATATAGCCTAGTTGGCAGTGTGCCAACTCTATCTGAAGCCATCCAGCCATCAGGCCACACATGGCCCCCATCTGGTGTCCAAACCAGGACCTACTGGATAATTGAGCTACTCAAATCTCCTCATATGGGGGGCTTACAAGTAGAGTTAGCTGGTTCCTGCGTATGGAGCATTGATATCTAACACCCTCCCTCAATGTCCACTTACTTTTTCGGTCCAATGTCAAGTCGATGAAGATGCCTCTCTAGCAAGTCTCTTCCAAGAGCCTTCGTGAAGATGTCCGCAGCATTCTCTATAGTTGGACAGTACACCAAGTCGACCTCTCCATCCATGATGAGCTTGTGTACAAAGTGATATTGAATCTCAATGTGTTTTATGCGAGTGTGGAACACCGGGTTCTTTGCAATCGCCATGCAACTCTGATTGTCACATGATAACTGTGTAGGCTTGTTCTGCACTGCACCCATGTCCCCCAAAATCATCCTCAACCACACTGCCTCGCAAGAAGCAAAGCATGTAGATTTGTACTCGGCCTCAGTAGAAGAAAGAGCAATTGTGGGTTGCTTCTTGCTGACCCATGACACAACTCCAGATCCAAGTGAGAAACAGTATCCTGTCACTGATCTCCTGCTATCAACGTCTCTTGCCTAATCCGAGTCACAGAATCCGGTCAATATATTGCCCTTGGTATAGGTGATGCCATAATCATTGATGTATTTCAGCACTCGCATCCCTGCCCTCCAATGGTTCTCCCAGGTATTATTGAAAAACCTGCTTAGTACACCAGTCACAAAACTGATGTCCGAATGTGTGTTGCACAGGTAAATCAAGCTACCCACAAACCTTCTATACTTCACTTCATCCACCAGTGGTGATGAATCCTCGTTTGAGAGTTTCGCATCGACCTCCATAGGGGTACCAACTGTCTTGCACTCACCCATGCCAAATGCCTTCAATATCTCTCTAGCATACTTCAGCTGTGAAATGAAGATCTCTTTCGGCTCCTGCCAAACTTCAATCCCCAAAAAGAAATGCATCAGTACGAGGTCTGTCATTTCAAACTCTCTTCCTAGCAAATGCTTCGTCTGCGAGATCTCCTCTTCATGGTTCCCTGTTATGACAAGGTCGTCCACATAAAGGACCACGATCATACACCTGCCTCCTTCTCTGAAGATATACAAATTTGCATCAGATGGGCTCCTCTTAAATCTATTTTGCTGACAGTAAGCATCAATTTGCTGGTACCACAATCATGGGGCCTGTTTCAGCCCGTAAAGTGCCTTCTTTAGTTTGTAGACTTTACCTTTTGAACTGGGATCTCAAAACCTGGTGGTAGTTCCATGTATACCTCCTCCTTGAGATCTCCATTCAGAAAGGCAAATTTCACATCCATCTGAAACATGGGCCAACTTCCCTGGGCAGCTAAAGCCAAAACACTGTGAATTGTGGTTAGTCGAGCTATGGGAGCAAAAGTATCTTGATAATCAAAACCATGTACCTATGCAAATCCTTTTGCCACAAGCCGAGCCTTGTACTTATCCAACATGCCGTCGGACTTGTTTTTCTTGTACACCCACTTGGTTCCGATTACCTTGCATTTTGGTGGTTGATCCACAAGGTCCCAAGTGTTGTTCTTCATTATGGAGCCATACTCCGACTGCATAGTCTCCATCCACCTATCATCGCCCTGTGCCTCTTCAAGACACTTAGGTTCATCAGCACGGATCACTTCTGTCATCAAAACATAGTTGACCAAGTGTTCCTGCGCCCTTCTTTGCTCCTCTAATCTCTTAAACTGGTGGTGTTTGGATGGTTCCTCCTCAATGGTTGGAGGTTCTTTGCCATCCAAAAGCTACTTTACCCACTTCGGGAATGGCCGTTGCCATTGTGGTTCTGTAGGCTCTTCATCTTCTTTGTCTTGAATCCTCCCAAGCACTGTTGGGGGAGTTCGGTCTGCTATTGGTGGCAGTACTGAATGGATATCCTAGTCCTGGTTGTCTGGGAAGGAAGCATCCTCCTCCAATTGATGCAACTGTTCTGAGAAGACCACATCGTGACTTACAATTACCTTCTTGGTAACAGGGTTATAGAGACAGTAACCCTTCGCCTCTTTAGTGTAGCCCAAGAAAATCCACTTTCGGCTCTTCGGTTCCCATTTGGTCCTAGTAGCATCAGGGACATGCATAAAACAGTCACATCCAAAAACTCTGAAATGTGCAGCTGAAGGTTTCTTACTAGAAAAGGCTTGCAGTGGAGTCATCCCATTCACAGCTTTCATGTAGCTATGATTCAGGATGTAAACTACAGTGTTACATGCTTCAACCCAGAAAGACTTTGGCAAATCTTTCCCTTTCATCATACTCCGGCCCATTTCGCAGATGATGCGCATCTTGCATTCTGCTACTCCATTTTGCTGTGATGTATGTGGCGAGGGTTTCTGCCTCTTGATCCCGTGACTTTTGCAGTAACTTTCGAATTCAGTTGATGTGAACTCTCCACCTCTCTCTGATCTCAACTTCTTCACCTTCCTCCCCGATTCTTTCTCGACCATTACATGCCATTCCTTGAACCTACTAAAAGCCTTGTCTTTAGTCTTCAGGAAGTATATCCATATCCTTCTATTGTAGTCGTTGGTCAGCATCATGAAGCAGTAGGAACCACCCAAAGCTTCCATCTCCATCTTTCCATAGAGGTCCATGTGAATGAGCTCTATAGGAGCCTTTTCCCTGCTGGCCTCTTTAGGAAAGGGCTGCTAATGCTGCTTGCCCATCATGCAAGCTTCACATACATCGGGTAGATCTAAAATTTCTAGTAGGCTTGTAGTCATTCCACTTTTATGTATCTCCTTGAAAGAACTAAGGTTTAGATGACCAAACCTCTCATGCCACAACTTAGTGTTCATCACATCCGCTCGAGGACTGAAAGCTGAGAGTTCGTAAATGTTGTTACGCCCGTGTACCTTTACCAATGACCTTCCCTTGAAGATCCAAAATTTGTGCACCATTCTTATCGAATTGAACTTTGAGGTCTCGATCCATGATTGCGGAAATGGACAACAAGTTTCTCTTGATATCTGGCACATAAAGAACATCGGACAACTGTTTTACATCTCCATCTGACTTGAGAGCAATCGTACCTGTTCCTTTTGCTAGACATTTTGCATCATCGCCGATTGCTACCAGGATGTCATTCCCTACCGGCTGTAGAGAGGTATACCAATCCTTCCGACTGGTCATGTGGCGTGATGCACCACTGTCAATGATCCACGGTTCATCCACAGGCACATGAACTGCCTCCATGCAAATCTCCTCAATTGCTACGAATAGCTTTATTGGTGCTGCCTGTGCACTGTTGTTGGACTCTTTCTTTACTCTGTTCTTCTCATCTGCAATCTTCTTTTGGCACTCATTCTGCTTGTGGCCTACCTTGTTGCAATAGAACCACTTGATCTTCTTCTTTCTCTTTTTATCATCAGAAGAAGATGGGTTACCAGAGTCCTTACCCTTACCTTTCTTTGATCCGGTCTAGAAAGCCGAATCTTCTCCAGCAGTCCTCGTCTTTTGACGCATCTCCTCCTCTAGAAGCATCGCGTTGAAATCCTCAAAGTTGAGGGGTGGATTTCTATTCTATGTATTTAGTGTCGTAACAAGACCGTCGTACTTTGGTGGGAGAATCCGTATGCACCTTCGTGCTAGATTCTCGCTGGTGATGGTGATGCCAATTGCAATCATTTGAGACAACTTCTCGTTCGCGAGTTGAGTCTCTAGATTCTGAATCCGCATTTGATTCATGGTCTCATACTGATTTTTCAAGACCGTCCATGCCTCCTCTATATGCAGCAAACTCAAGAAAACGAGTCCTATGGAGGAGGACATGGTAACTCTAGAGGTAGGGGGAGCCAAAGAGGCCGTGGTGGATGGCAAAGAGGCCAAAATGCAAACAACAATGTTGAATGCTACTACTGTGGTAAAATGGGTCATATGGCTAAGGACTGCTACAAAAAGCAGAATGACATTATGAATGGAAAATTGCAGCAAGGCAATTATGCATCTTCCAGTAGACAGGGTGATGACAGAAATGAGCATCTATTTATGGTGCAGCATATGACCAATTCTATGACAAGTGTAGAAGAACGCAATGATGTGTGGTATGTTGACTCAGGTGCATCAAACCACATGACAGGTCATGCAGAATGGATGCAGGATGCAAGGAAAATGGAAAAACCAGGATTTGTGGAGACTGGTGATGATACTGCACATCCTATTGTGCAGATTGGTAAAATTCCTTTGTCTATGCAGGATGGGAAAAAGAAATACCTATCTGATGTATTTCATGTCCCGAACATCACCAAGAACCTGGTTTCTGTTGGTCAAATGGTTGAGCAAGCTTGCAAGTCAGATTTAATCCTCATGGATGCTTTGTTGAGGATATGAAAAATAAAGGTTACTTGATAGCAAAAGGAAAGAAGAAGGGCAGGATGTTTACGTTGGATGCGGACATGCCTAAATTGAGTGCAGCAATGTTTGCACATGGGACCGGTGTTGTTGCAGATATTGATATATGGCATAAACGCATTGGTCATGTTAATATACAGCAACTTAAATCAATGCAAGCCTGAAATATTATTGTAGGATTGCCTAAATTCAAGGTTGCAGAAATGCATAAGGTTTGTGAAGCCTGTCAATTTGGAAAATAGGCAAGGAAACCATTTCCTAGGCATGTTCAAGAGAGTAAAAAGCCATTGGAATTAATCCACTCTGATGTGTGGACTACTAAAGCTGCATCTATTGGAGGCTGTCACTATTTTGTCACTTTTATTGATGACTTCAGCAGAAAAGTTTGGGTGTATTTTATGACAAAGAAAAGTGAAGTGTTTTGGCACTTCAAAGCTTTTAAAGCTATGGTTGAAAAAGAAACAGGCCTACAAATAAAATGCCTAAGGTCAGATGGAGGGGGAGAGTACCTCTCAAATGAGTTCGCAAGGTTCCTGCAGGAGCATGGCATAAATCAACAATATTCATGCAGTCATACCCCACAGCAAAATGGACTTGTAGAAAGGAAAAACAGGCATATTGGAGAGGTATCTCGGGCCATGCTAAATGAGAAAGATCTACCAGATTATTATTGGGCTGAAGCAGTTGCTACAGCAGTTTACATAATGAACAGGACTCCCACTGCAGCAATACATGGCATGACGCCAGAGGAGATGTGTACTGGTAGGAAACCAGACATTTCTCATTTGAAAGTTTTTTGTTGCATTGCCTATGTTCATGTGCCAGATGAGTTGAGGTCCAAGTTGGATCCAAAAGCTGAGAAGTGCGTCTTTATTGGTTATTCTCTGTAGCAGAAAGGGTATAGATGCTATAACCCTTCTACTCGTAAGATTACAGTGAGCAGAGATGTTGTTTTTGATGAGATGAGCAGCTGGTATAAACCAGTAAATGTGATGATTGATGTAGATGCACAAAATGGTAATGCTGCATAGAATGAATTCAATGCAACAGTCACAAAATATCAGTGGACCTACAGTGTCCTCTAGCAGTGGTTCACATACTTCGCCATGGACAGGCAGATTGAGATCAGGAGAATCTCCTCAAAGCAATGCAGATAGTGGTACGCAGGTATCACAAAAAGGAAAAGAGAAGGTAGATCAGCCCATGTTTGATGTGAATGTAGGTCACTCTTATGTGAATGGTGAATCCAGTGGCTCAGAACAGAGCATTGATGATGAGTTGGGTATTCCTTCTGTTGTTACATCTAGAGTAAGGAAGACCAGGGATATTTTGAGAGCACCTGGAAGTGAGCCTATTTTGCACAGGTCTACCAGAGCTAGGTATCCTGTGGATAGGCTAAAATATGATGGATTTACAGCCATTCACTATGCCTATATGGTCAAAGTGATACAGGAACTAGAACCCACTTCTTTTGAACAAGCCATGGGAAATGAAAAATGGGAGAAAGCCATGGATGAAGAAATGGATGCCTTGGAAGCAAATGCTACATGGGAATTGGTGCCTTTGCCTAAAGACAAGAATGCAATTGGCTGTAAGTGGGTTTATAAGATCAAGAACAATGCAGATGGTTCTTGAATAGATACAAGACAAGATTAGTTATCAAGGGGTATGCACAGACATACGGCATTGATTATGAAGAAACATTCAGTCCGGTTGCAAGGATGGCAACTGTAAGAGCAGTCATTGCTATGGCTGCATCAAAGGGATGGTCCTTACACTAGATGGATGTAAAGAATGCCTTCTTGCATGGTGATTTGCAAGAAGAGGTCTTTATGGAGCAGCCACCAGGTTATGTTCATGCTATTCATCTTGAGTTTGTTTGCAGGTTGAAGAAAACCTTGTATGGCTTGAAGCAAGCACCTAGAGCATGGTCTGACAAGATAGGACAGTATCTTGTCACTATTGGCTTTCATATTTCCAAGGCAGATTTCTCACTCTATGTGAGAAAAAGAGAGAAAGGGATTATGCTGCTTGTCATTTATGTTGATGATTTGATCATCACAGGTGATAGTGATGAAGATATCCTTCATGTGAAAATGCTATTGAAGTAGAAATTTGAGATGAAGGATTTGGGAGAGCTACGTTATTTCTTGGGCATTGAGGTTATTAGATCACCAAGTGGGATACAGCTCTTGCAGAGGCAGTATGGATTGGACATGTTGTCCAAATATGGGATGACAGGCTGTAAGCCTATTTCAGTTCCTTTGGAGCAGAATGTGAAGCTGAGCACAGATGCAGGTGAGCTTCTGGAAGACCCTACTATGTACAGATGCATAGTAGGAAGTTTGATTTATATGACTATTACCAGGCCAGATTTAAGCTATGCTGTTGGATTGATAAGTCAGTTTATGCAGGCTCCAAGGAAACCGCATTTGGATGCGGCTAGATGCATACTCAGGTATGTGAAGTCCACATTGCAGTATGGACTATTTTATGAGGCTGGGGTTCAGATACAGTTGCATGGATACACTGATGCTGATTGGGCTGGTAGTATTTCTGATAGACGATCTACCAGTGGATATGTGTTCTCTTTTGGGAGTGCTACAGTCACTTGGAGCAGCAAGAAACAGCCTATAGTTGCCTTGTCAAGCATAGAGGCTGAGTACAGGGGTGCAGCAATGGCTGCATGCGAGGTAGCTTGGTTGCATAAGCTACTCTATGATATGCATCAGATGGGCCAGTTGTCATTTATTGTGACAGCATGAGCAGTATACACTTGGGAAATAACCCAGTCTATCATGCTAGAACAAAGCACATTGAGGTGCATTATCACTGTGTGGGAGAAGGTTTTACTAGGTCTTATTGATCTAGTTTATGTCAGCATAGAGGATCAGGTAGCTGACATATTCACGAAAGCATTGGGCGCAGAGAAGCTGCGCAATTCAGAGACCTGCTTGGTGTGCAGGAATTGGGATTGAGCTCGAGGGGGAGTGTTGAGATATCGAGCTCCACTCGTGATATGCGAGGGTGACCATTGTGCATTTATGTCACCGACTTGTTAGCTGCAGACACGGTTGGTACACCGCCTATGAATAATAGCTGGATGACAGCTATCCTTATCTACTCTAGTTTGTGGCTCAGTGAGTATGCCACCTTAGTTAGTCGAGTTTGGTTTGAGACCCACATATAGGGTTCTTCTATTTCTTTATACTAGAGTTCTTTTGGCTTTCACAACTAAGAAGAGGAAAACTGTTTTCAGCCTCCACCTTTGTGTGTATTCCCCCATTGTGCATGTGAGAAAGCCGCAAGTGAGACTCCTTCCCTCTCTCCCACTATCATGTTGAATTAATGCCATGATGGAATCACTAACACTCCAGATAATAGAACACAATGCATCTGCATTTCTTCTTGTCCATGCGAGAATCTCATCCGCAGTTGGTACTATTTGTTGTCCTACATTGGCTGGATCCCCGGTCTCGCAACCCCAGCCTCACGTCCACCCCAGTAGCAGTGTCACAAAGCTCATATGCACTTAGGATGGTCTTCATCTTGAACTTCTAGTGTGGATAGTTAGAGCCGTCCAACTTTTCGCTTTCGTCGAACGGTGGGATTCGCAGTCTTGAGGGCTGGGCCATCTCTCACAATCTGCTTGCAAACAGAAACACACTACCAAATCTTCTTGCTAGAGTCCGAGCTCTGATACCATGTAAGAAAATAATACAACGTCTGTGCTCAACAGATAATAGGATCTTGTACGCAAGAGAGAAAACAAGATAGTATGGAGAATCAAAAATTTGATTACCGTAGAACTGATACAATAGATGGCGTTGCCTCCCAACCGTGCACTCCTATGAAAGAAGCTTCGATGGCATGCTGGAAATAGTAGAAGATGGAGGTTGGAAGATAAGGAATCAGGGTTGCTATAGCCAGTGATGAAATGGGCTTCACGGTCTTGCTCTTATATCGCCACCAGTCATAGTTGGTTAGGCTCAATTGGGTGACTGACCCAGTCTGCCCAAAATGGTCGATTGTGGGTTGATCTTGAAATAGGCTACCGACCATACAATAAAACCGGTGCGCAAAACATAGCAACTAACCTACAGTCTCCGTTCGGCCCAGAGCCATCCAGGATCATTTGAGGCTCCAAACGGGCTTCGCAACCTGAGAGTGGGCTGCCCCGAGAAATGCTCCATCTACCCTTAGTGCGGTCAGTCACAGGATGCCTTCCCGCACTTGCATGTAGCCTAGTTGGTGGTGTGCCAACTCTATCTGAAGCCGTCCAACCATCAGGCCACACATGGCCCCCATCTGGTGTCCAAACCAGGACCTACCGAATAACCGAGCTACTCAAATGCCTTCTCCTCATATGGGGGGCTTATAAGTAGAGTTAGCTAGTTCCCACGTAGTTACACGAGAGTGGAGCATTGATATGTAACAAAATTCATATGTGAGGGTTAAAGAAGTGAGTTGGAAGAATTGAACTTGGGCATGGCAAAAAGGCCGCAGAAAGTAAAACTTAGTGTACATGTGGAAGGAAATTTCAAAGCAGAATTGATGCAATTACTAATGGAATTTGAATATGTTTTTTCTCAAGAATACATCAACATGAAGGGGATCAATTTGAGAGTGTGTGTTCACTGCATAAATCTAAAAAAGGATGCAATTCCAATAGTGTAATAGAGGTATCGAATGAATCCTAACTATGTTAAGTTGGTCAAAGAACAAATAAATAAATTGATTAGAGTAGGTTTCATATACCTTGTGGAAAAAGTGATAGATTTCCCCAATAGTCATAGTCCCTAAGAAAAATGGAAAATTGTAGCTGTGTGGACTATAAAAAATTGAAAGTAGCCTCTATCAGCAATCCCTTCCTTCTATCTTTTTGTGACACTATGTTGGACGCAGTAGTGGGCCATGAAGTGAATAATTTTTTAGATGGATTCAATGGTTATAATCAGATCCAAATGGTAGAGGAAGATAAAGACAAAATGGCATTTGTGATGGAATGGGGGTGCTTGCATAAGCAATGTAATGAATCATTCTAGGGATGGATGCAGAAAATTTTTGCACCATACCTCACAATTTTCATGTGAGTGTTTTTGGATTACTTCAGTGTGTTTGGCAAAAAAGATGCACATTGAACAACTTTGGCTCTGTTTTGGAAAATGTGGAGAGTCTCAGTTGAGCTTAAATCCGATAAAATGTGCATTTGCAATTCGTCGGGGTGTCTTACCTAGACACATCATTTTAATAGAAGGGATGGCTATTGATCCAAGGAAGGTTGCTATAGTCTAGGAGGCTAGAGAGCCCATAAATGCTAAAGAGATCATGTGGTTCATTGGGCAAGTGAAATGGCACAATAGATTTCTCAAATATTGTTCCTATGTCTGCCAACCATTGACAAGATTGATTAAGAAAAATGAATAATTTATTTGGAGAGAGTAGCAGCAAAAATCATTCAAGCTATCGAAGAAAATGCTGGTGGTAGCACCTATCCTCATCCCATGGGACCAGAATCGAGATTTTCATGTCTCTATGGGCGCATCAGATAGTGCCATAGGTGCAGTCTTAGTGCAAACCGGGGTGGTTCCAGCTGATTTATTATGTCAATCGTACCTTATCATCATCTGAACATAATTATTTAGTTACTGAAAGGAAAGCCTTGGGCATGGTATATGCTTTGCAAAAATTCAAGAATTATCTTTTGGGCAGTGTAGTGGTCTTTCATGTTGACCATCTAGCATTAATGTATTTGATCAATAAGCCACAACCATCCGAAAGGATAGTAAGATGGATCCTCCTCTTACAAGAATTCAGCTACTATAGAATAGTGCACACACCAAGAAGAAAACATCTCATTGTGGATTACCTTAGCATATTAGAGTCCGGGGAACACCCAGGACAAGGAACTCTAGATGACATACCAGATGCATCTTTGTTCCAAGTGCAAGCCATTCGTGGAACACATTGGTATGACCAAACACTACAATTCTTGATAGATGGAATGTTTTATTTCTAAAATTTTCACAAGGGATTAGAGGCATAGATTGGCTCTCAAAAACAGACCATTTATGATCATTGCAGGAGCATTGTATAAAAGAGGAATAGATCAAATACTCCGACGATGTGTTCCAGACCATAAGCAACATGC
The DNA here is from genome assembly GCF_047967505.1 of Dipteris shenzhenensis. Taxonomy (NCBI): domain Eukaryota; kingdom Viridiplantae; phylum Streptophyta; class Polypodiopsida; order Gleicheniales; family Dipteridaceae; genus Dipteris; species Dipteris shenzhenensis. Next base: position 35,139,212 of record NC_141596.1, read on the forward strand.
TGTTTTGTATTAGGCCCATCAAGGGACATTGGGTGGCCACTTTGAGGGTGATGTGATAGTAAGAAAGATCTTTCAAGCTAGATTGTGGTGGTTGGAAGCAATCAAAGACTCACATGAATTTGCAAAGAAATGGTGGCCATTTTGAGGGGGCTTTGAGGGTGATGTGATAGCGAGAAAGATTGTCCAAGCCAAATTGTGGTGGCCGACAGTAATCAAAGACTCACATGAATTTGCAAAGAAATGCTGGTATTGCCAAAGAGATGGACAACCATTTGATGTTGATAGATTGCCACTCAACCCAATCTTTCCACTTGAGTCCATTTCAAAAATGGGGTTTAGATTTTGTGGGGCCATTCAAGCCAGCCACAAAACACATTAGGAAAAAATATATTTTGGTAACCATGGATATTACACTAAGTGGGTAGAGGCACAAGCTATATGCGGCAATCCATCTGACAGTACATAAAAGTTCTTGTACCATAACATAATTATGTGGTTTAGATTATCAGATCAAGGACACTTTCTCAACAAAGCCATTAAAAAAATGACAAAAGTTCATATGATTGTTCACAAAATTGCATCAACTTACCACCCACAACCACCTGGATAGGTAGAAAGTTATAACAAAATCATGAAGTGGATTCTAAAATTTACAGTTTTGGAAAATAGTATGGACTGGAACACAAAGCTAGATTTAACATTGCGGGCATTCTGAACAACATTCAAGGTAAGCATGGAAATGACACCCTTCAAGTAAGTTTATGGAGTTGAGGCAGTAGACTCCATGGCATTTGCGACAACTAGTTTACAAGTTTCAGCCAAGAAATTGAGTCTAGAGAAGTCGGTGAAGTTTGGATGATAGCAATTGAATCAATTGGAAGAATATTGACTCAAAAGTTGACACATTGCACAAGTCATCCAAGAGCAAAGAAAAGACTGGATTGACAAAAACATCAAATTCAATTGTTCAAGGAAGGAGATTGGGTACCTATGTTTAATACAAAATCATGGACATTCTCAAGAAAGTTGAAATTGAGATATGATGGACCATTCAAAATTGTGAAGGATTTAGGCCAAGGAACATTTTGATTGGTTGATATGCATGGTAATATAAAATTGAAAGTGGTCAATGGGTTCCAACTAAAGCCGTTTGTTTGATTGAGGAAAAAGTATGATCCGACTTCGAACCATTTGGTTGAACATCAGACTCTTGGGTGATCCAACAGTCAGATCCATTGGGCCTTTAAATAAAGAAATCATGCAAGGGAGTGGCAACAATGACACTTCACACGTGCAAATATTGTAGCACATGCAAAAATCGGCACTTCAGTTCCTTCACAACAATCATTCTTACCTTTCCCATCATCCTTCATTTGCTTCAACTATGAGAAAATCATTTATTTGATTGCCATCGATCTATCAGCATGTGAATGACTCTCAAATCCATCATAAAGAGCATGCTCCTTCTGACAAAGAAGGAGCTACTGGTAGCTCATCGAGCTTACAAGTCATGTCATCTTCTTTCAATCCCTCAACATGGAAGCGGAATGGGCAGCATGCATTGCATTGGTCGCTCCATAGTCAAGTAAGCACCAACGTCAACGAGAAGGTAGTAGAATCTCCTCACCCGACAAAGAAAAGGTTAGCTAATGCTTCCACTTGTGATTTCCAAGACTTTAAATATGATATGGATACTACTAGTTTGTGTAACATTGCATGGCTTCAAAAGATGGGGTTACACTAGTACTATTATCTTCCTTGGTGTGGGAGTGGGCCCCATGAATATGGAAGCATGGAGACAATTTGACCACTTGCGAGATATAAAAAGATATACTTACACCAAGATTGTTAGTCACATTTGAGTTAGTGGCTTGGGTGTTTAAACTACCATTGATTCCAAATGCATCCATGAAAGCTCCAAGTAGATATCTAGATGAGGTAATGGTGCAATAATTTGGTGAGGAGTTACACTCAAAAGGATTCTTTTATGTGAAGAATGCACTCAAAGGCCAGAGATGAGATCAGTGTGAGTGGTTCTTGGAGAGGGTGTTGCTTCTTATCAAATATGATTACATTTCAAAAGATAACTATTCTCTTATGCATTTTGCCATGTTGGTCAATCCAATCAATTGGGCAGTATTCATGCACAAAAGAATCATGGGGGGAATAGCTGGCAAGAATAAGCAAAGGAGTATGACCCACATCAAAATTTGATCCATTCTCTATGCTCTTTATTTAAATTCTAGAGGGGCCACATCCTAGCCAATGTCTACCATTTTCAAATGAAGAGGATGAGGTAGAAGACAGATGCATTGGGGAAGAGCTCGCACAACAGAGGAAACAGTTAGAATTGTAAAGGAAGTTGGGTACAAACAAGCAGAGATTGAAGCATCAATGCACAAAAATATTTACAATCACCATTAAAGGTTGCCCACCAGTAGGTTAAACTCAATCTGTTGAGATATCAAGCTCTATCCCCGACATATCTCCTGGATGACTATCATTTATGTCACCGCCTATGTTAGTTGTACTCGTGGTGTAGTTAGACTACCACGTATGTTTTTGGTTTGGGTTCACATATGAACCACGTATTCTAGGTTTTGACATATAGGGTATTTCCCTCTTCTATTGTATTGTTGTTGTGTGCAAAAGTGAAGAAAGGCTTCACCCTCCAACCTTGTGTCCTCTCTCTTTTGTGTGTTGTGAAGAAAGCTGAACTTGATTCTCCTATCTCTCTCTCTTATTCTTTACATGGTATCAGAGCCTTGTTCGTGGTAAGGAGCTCAAGAAAGAAAGCCAAGTTTGTGGTGTCCTGGTAAGAGGACCAGTGTTGCTTTCCTACTTCGAGTTTGGGAGCAAATCTTTGCAGGTAGCACAGCCAGAAGTGCAGGAGTGCACTGCTTCAGATTGAGAGGCCCTTCGCGGTGCGGCGAGAGCGCAGTATATGCTGCGGGAAGGGGCAAAGCCCTCGGTGACTTTATTTTTTTGATTTGAGGCCCTTTCGGGACCCGTTTTGAGGGCGGAAGTTCTTCGCAGGCACTCAGAAAAAGGCCCTGTTTTTGCTGTGCGACCACTGCGCGCGGCCAGTCGGTGGAAAGGTGCCACAGAAACTGCGTCGTATGCCTGTGTGCAGAGATATTGGGAGTTGCAGATTCATGCCTGTTGCCTGTTGATGCAAAATCGTCACTAGGAAGTGACTGTGTGGTGAAATACCACTTTCGTCAGTGTTGCAGATCTGCCCCTGTGAGGCTCTTTGCAGAAGTTTTGCTATTTGCCCTTTTGAGGCATTTGCTGTGTTTACAGGTTGCTGTTGCAATTCGTGATTTGTAAAATGTCTGAGAATCTGTCTACCATTGTCAGTGAGAAGCTGGACAAGAACAACTTCCAAGCATGGAAGTTCAGGATGACAAACTTCTTTATGGGAAAGGGAGTTTGGGATTACATCAGTGGTGAAACTGCAGAACCAGTTTTGGGTGCTGCTCCCACTCCTGCTGAATTGAAGGCCTTTAAAGAATGGCATGAAAAAGCCAGAAAATGCCTGTATTGGCTGTCCGTTAGCATTTCAGATTCTATGATTGTGCATATACAGGATCTAGAGACGCCTAAGGAGGCATGGGATACATTGGTGAAGCTGTATAGCACAAATACCAAAGCACGAAAGATGCAGCTAAAGCAGGAGTTGCACAATGTGCAAAGGAAAAATCTGAATATAAATGAGTATTCCTTGAAGGTGAAAGGCCTTGCAGATTCTCTTGCCTCCATTGGAGCACCTGTTGATGATGAGGACTTAGTGTCCGTGACCTTGAATGGTCTTGGGAAAGATTATGCACAGTTTCGGACATCCATTGGAGTCCGTGAAACATTTCCTGATTTTCAGGAACTTATTGCTCTCTTGCTGAGTGAAGAGCAAAGGAATGGTGGTTCAGCCACCTCAGCTTCTCAAGAGACTGCTTTCTACTCAAATACAGGTAGAGGCAGGGGTAGAGGAAGAGGCCATTTTGGTGGCCGTGCAGGAAATCAGAACCAGCAGCAACAACAGGAAAACCAGTCCTATGGAGGAGGACGTGGTAGTTCTAGAGGCAGGGGGAGCCAAAGAGGCCGTGGTTCATGGCAAAGGAACCAGCAAGTAAATAGCAGCACAGAATGCTATTATTGTGGAAAGCCTGGACACAAGGAGAATACATGCTATAAAAAACAGAATGACATCAAAAGTGGGAAGTTGCAGCAAAGCAACTATGCATCATCAAGTGGGCATGGTGACGACAGAAATGAGCACCTTTTTGTGATGCAGCATATGGTTAACTCCATGTCAGGAGATGCTGCAGCTTGCAATGATGTTTGGTATGTTGATTCAGGTGCCTCTAATCACATGACCAGTCATGGTGAGTGGTTTCATGATGTTAGAAATTTGGATAAGCCAGGTTATGTTGAAACAGGTGATGATACTGCGCACCCAATTACGCAGGTTGGTAAAGTGCCATTGGCTATGCAGGATGGCAAAACAAAGTACTTGGCAGATGTACTTCATGTTCCAAAAATCACTAAGAACCTGGTTTCAGTTGGCCAAATGGTTGAGCAAGGTCTGCAGGTTAGATTTAATCCTGATGGATGCTTCGTTGAAGACCTGAAAAATAAATGCCGCTTGGTTGCGAAAGGCAACAAAAATGGAAGAATGTTCACCTTGGATGTTGATATGCCTGAGGTGAAAGCTGCTATGTTTGCGCATGGGAGAGGTGTCATTGCAGATATTGAGATATGGCACAAGCGCATTGGGCATGTGAATATACAAAGGCTGAAATCTATGCAAACGAAAAACATTGTTGCAGGTTTGCCTAAATTCAGAGTTGAGGGAATGCAAAAGGTATGTGAAGCATGCCAAATGGGTAAGCAGGCCAGAGCAAAAGACCTTTGGAAGTGATCCATTCAGATGTTTGGACAACCAAAGCTGCTTCTATTGGTGGATGCCATTATTATGTGACGTTTATTGATGACTACACTAGGAAGGTGTGGATTTATTTTATGAAGCACAAAAGTGAAGTGTTCAGCCACTTCAAGGCTTTTAAGGCCATGGTTGAAAAAGAGAAAGGTGTGCATATTAAAGTGCTAAGATCTGATGGAGGGGGAGAGTACTTTTCAGAAGAATTTTGTGAATATCTGAAAGAACAGGGAATTCAAAGGAAGTACTCATGCAGGTCTACCCCTCAGCAGAATGGGGTTGCAGAAAGGAAGAACAGGCATATTGCAGAAGTAGGACGGGCGATCCTAAATGAGAAAAACATGCCTGATTATTTTTGGGCTGAAGCAGTAGCAACTGCTGTTTATATTATGAACAGAACCCCCACTGCAGCTGTCCATGGCATGACGCCTGAAGAAATGTATACAGGCCAAAAACCAGATATTTCTCACTTGAAGGTATTTGGTTGCATAGCTTATGTTCATGTTCCTGATGAGAAGAGAACAAAGCTGGATCCAAAGGCAGAAAAATGCATCTTTATTGGATATGCTCAGCACCAGAAAGGGTATCGCTGTTATAACCCTTCCACCCGCAAAATACAAGTGAGCAGAGATGTTGTTTTTGATGAAATGAGCAGCTGGTATGCACCAACTGTTATGGTAGGAGATGCAGATGCAGGAAATGGGAATGCTGCAATAAATGCAGAGCAGCAATCTCAAGCCTTGAGTGGACCCAGAGAGTCCTCTACTAGTGGATCTAATGCATGGACAGGGAGATTGAGATCTAGTGAATCGTCACATGGCAGCCCTGATAGTGTTGTGCAGGTATCACATAAGGGAAAAGAAAAAGTGGACCATGCTCCAGTGTTTGATGTGTCTGCTGGTAGCTCTCATGTTGATGGAGAGTCAAGCGGCTCTGAAATGAGCCTTGATGAGGAACTTGGGATTCCTTCTGTTGTTACACCTGGTGCAAGGAAAAGCAGGCATGATTTAAAGACTCCTGCAACTGATCCAGTTGTACAGAGGTCCACTCGTATTAAGTATCCAGTTGACAGGCTGAGATATGATGGGTATACAGCACATCACTATGCTTATATGGTCAAGGTTCTAGAGGAGCCAGAGCCCACATGTTTTGAGGATGCAGCAGGGCATAAAAATTGGGAAGCAGCTATGGATGAAGAGATGGCTGCCTTGGATGCAAACCACACTTGGGATTTGATGCCTTTGCCTCATGATAAGAAGGCTATTGGCTGCAAGTGGGTTTACAAAGTAAAGCACAATGCTGATGGGTCTGTTAGCAGGTACAAGGCAAGATTGGTTGCCAAAGGTTTTGCACAGACATATGGAATTGACTATGAGGAAACTTTCAGCCCAGTTGCAAGGATGGCAACCGTGAGAGCAGTAATTGCTATGGCTGCTGCAAAGGGATGGTCTTTGCATCAGATGGATGTGAAAAATGCCTTCTTGCATGGTGACTTGCAGGAAGAGGTTTATATGATGCAGCCAGAAGGTTATGAGGATAATGCACACCCCGATTTTGTATGCAGGTTGCGCAAAGCCTTGTATGGCTTAAAACAGGCGCCGAGGGCATGGTCAGACAAGATAGGGCAATATCTTGTCACTATTGGATTTCAGATTTCCAATTTAGATTTTTCACTTTATGTGAAAAGGACAAACAGAGGGATTGTGCTTATAGTCATCTATGTTGATGACTTGATTATTACAGGTGATAGTGATGCAGACATTAATGAAGTGAAGCTGCTGTTGAAGCAGAAATTTGAGATGAAGGATTTGGGAGAGCTGCGTTACTTCTTGGGCATTGAGGTTATTAGATCCCCGAGTGGGATATGGCTGTTGCAAAGGCAATACGGTTTGGACATGCTGTCCAAATATGGGATGACAGGCTGTAAGCCTATTTCTGTTCCATTGGAGCAGAATGTGAAGCTCAATGCAGAAACAGGTGAGCTTCTTGAAGATATTACTATGTACAGGCGCATAGTAGGTAGCTTGATTTACATGACTATAACCAGACCAGATTTGAGCTATGCTGTGGGGCTGGTGAGTCAGTTTATGCAGGCACCGAGGAAGCCACATTTGGATGCGGCTAGGCGCATACTGCGGTATGTGAAGTCCACATTGCATTATGGATTGTTTTATGAAGCTGGCTGTGCATTACAGGTACATGGATACACAGATGCTGACTGGGCTGGTAGTGTCTCAGACAGGAGATCTACTAGTGGTTTTATGTTTTCCCTTGGGAGTGGTGCCATCAGTTGGAGCAGCAAGAAGCAGCCAACAGTTGCCTTGTCGAGCACAGAGGCTGAGTACAGGGGTGCAGCAATGGCTGCATGTGAGGTAGCTTGGTTACGGAAGCTACTTGCAGATATGGGACAGTCAGTTCATGCAGCAGTTGTCATTCATTGTGACAACATTAGCAGCATCATGCTTGCTAATAACCCAGTTTATCATGCTAGAACGAAGCACATTGAGGTGCATTATCACTTTGTGAGAGAGAAGGTTCTAGCTGGTGAGATTGATCTTGTCTATGTCAGCACTGAGGAGCAGGTGTCTGATATCTTTACGAAGGCATTGGGTACCGAGAAGCTTCGCAGATTTAGGAGCTTGCTTGGTGTACGTGAGATGGATTTGAGCTTGAGGGGGAGTGTTGAGATATCAAGCTCTATCCCCGACATATCTCCTGGATGACTATCATTTATGTCACCGCCTATGTTAGTTGTACTCGTGGTGTAGTTAGACTACCACGTATGTTTTTGGTTTGGGTTCACATATGAACCACGTATTCTAGGTTTTGACATATAGGGTATTTCCCTCTTCTATTGTATTGTTGTTGTGTGCAAAAGTGAAGAAAGGCTTCACCCTCCAACCTTGTGTCCTCTCTCTTTTGTGTGTTGTGAAGAAAGCTGAACTTGATTCTCCTATCTCTCTCTCTTATTCTTTACACAATCTAATCAAGAAGCCCAAACTAAAAGTTTGGTGCAAAGCCACAAACCAAGACCATGCAATAAGGACGAACAAGAAGCCAAGAAGGCGATAGAAAAAGAAGTCAAAGAGACCATGCCAAAACAACCAGTGTAGGACAACCCAGAAGACAAGATGCTAGAAACCCAAGACAGTGTACCTCCGGTGGGAAACATGCCCATAGACTCACCACAACAAAAGAGCCCGACACAACAATCACCACATGTACATGAAAATGCAAATAACCATGAACAGAGCCTCGAGGAGGCCGAATAGTATCAGATTACATTTATGGATTTAGATGAGGAAATTGCCCTACTATAGACATTTCAAATGCAACAAAGAGAATAGTACAAAGGAATGGAGAAGCTATATTCAGAATGGCAACAACTAAAGGAAGATAATGATATTTTAATTGAACAAAATCAATTTTTAAAATAGGATTTACAATATAAAGTGGAGGAGTTAAAGTTGCTAACATAGCAACATGACAAAGAAAAAGTTGAGTTGCAACAGGATGCAGAATAGTTAAAACTCAAATGAGTGGAAATCAATAGATAGCTGAAGCACTCAGAAAATGGTCAATTCCAATTCAGCACAGATGTTAAGAGAGATGGGTAGTTTAACTAAGGAGCATAGTAAGTTTTCTTCTAAAAACTACTGTTGAAAGAGAAACTAGTAGCCCTCACTCCAATTGAAGGCCAGCTGAAGGCCATGCAGGATGAGGAGGAGTTGGAAATTCCAAGAACCTTTATGCCTCTAGTAGCACTATCTGAAATGTAGGATAAACTCATAGAGCACATGGCTAAATTGTGGTCACAGGTTAGCAACAGACTATTACATCTATAGACACAACCAGTCCAATACTAGGATGATCTACTCAAAATTTATCCAAATTTTTAATGAATAAAGAAGTTTAAGAATTGAAGAAAGAAATATATACATTGAAGACCAGGATGGCTAGAACAAAAGAATCAAAACCAATAGGTCCCTTAGTTCATGAAGCTAAACAACCATAATCAGGGACGAGCGAGCTTGAAGTCTCCTCAGGTCAAATTTTAGAGAAACTCAAATGTGGTACATAACCCAAATGGCATAAGAGTTTCATCCCATTTTGGCTCATATGGCCCAATCGGTAATGCCATAAAGAAGTGCTTGGCTGCTCGGTTATTGCAACAACATGATCAAACACCCCTGATACATGTAAGGGATACAAAGTCCCACACTTGGCACCCATGGCCAAAAGCATATAGCCCTTCTGAATTTTCCAACTCCTAGAACCAAAGATGGTTTGAAAACCAGCATCATCTAGCTGACCCGTTGAAATGAGACTCTTGGTCAGCTTAGGCACATGTCTCACATTTTTCAAAATAAATGTAGACCCATTTGCAAAAGAAAACTTTATGTCACCTACTCCCACTATGTCACATGCATAAACATTTCCAAGATGCACACAACCTGTCTTTCCATTGTCATAAGTGGAGAACCATTCCCTATGGGGAGTAACATGGAATGAAGCACCAGAATCCAAAATCCAATCCTAAGAATATGCATCATCTGAAGTGGTAAGCAACTCTATAGATAAACTAGACAGATAAACTAGACATGAAGAGAATGTCATTGTCACTATCATGTGTGACTGCATTGATCTCCTCAATCTTCACTTTTCCTTTGTCCTCCCTTGGACTCTCTTCCTTCTGATTTGCATCCCAATTTGCATTATTTTTCTTATCCTTTTGCTCTCTTTTAAGCTTGTAGCAATCCTTTTTCATGTGGCCCTTCTTGCCACAATAGTGACACTCAATGTTCTGTGCCTTGGACTTGCTACGAGACTTCCCTCTTTCTTGAAACTTCCCCCTGGACTGTGATCTGTCCCTTTGTACATTTAAGGCTGCATCCTACTTGTTGCCTTCCATTGACTTCCATCTAATCTCCTCAGCCAACAAGCTACTAGCCACATCATCAAAGTTCAATACTCCACCAAGTGCAGAGTTATTGATATTAGTACGGAAAGTATCCCACGAGGATGGTAATGAGCATAAGAGAAATATTGCCCTCATTTCCACATCGAAATTCAGCTTTTGAGCTTGAAGTTGACTGAAAATGATATTAAATTCATTCAAGTGCAAAGCTATGGATACTCCCTCCTTCATGTGCAGCGCAAACAATCTCTTCATGAGATAGACTTTGTTTGAGGTAGTCTCTTTCTCATATGTAGCACACAGCTTTTTCCATAAAGTTTCTGTAGTCTTTTTAGTGACTACTGTGAAATAAACTGTCTCCCCAAGATGAAGTCTAATGGTAGACTTTGCCAATGCATCCAACTCATTCCATTCATCCATGGACATAGCTGCATGCTTAGCTGCAATCCCTTACAAGGGTTTTATCTGCTTCTTTTAAATAAGCACATTCCTTATTTGTTCTTTCCATAAAGAAAAGTTTGTCCCATCAAATTTTTTAATGCTGCAAAACTCATTTTCAGACATGGAAGAGGATGCCATGATGCAAATAAAGCAAAATCCCAAATGCTATTGCCTGCAAGAGAGAATCACACCAAATACCAGGTGCACCCAAATGTGTATGCCACAATAGAGTGAAATATCACCAAAACTCAAAGCTCAAAGCATCAAAAGATATAGCTGATTCATGTGCATGTACTATGCATCCATATGAGCAAATCTAGCCCAAAAGAAAATGCAAACTACCATGGCAATCCAAAATGCCAATAAGTGCCAAATGGCTCAAGCATAAACACCGTCCATGGGCATATGCATCAACAATATCTCATCCAAGAGAGCATAACACTATCAGTGCATCACCTGCAATGTGTCAAATGGCTGTCCCTCAGCATAAAATAGCATCCATGTGCAAAGTGTCCATAAAAAATAGCATCCCACAAGGCAATTTGGGCCTATCAGCGCATCCAATAAGGATCGCAATGCATCCAAATGGCCTATAAATCATCCACTGCAACACAATGCACACCACGAATGAGTGCACATGGCTCAAATTGCAACCAGAGTAATTTGCATAAGGTATGCTCAAGAAATCATGGTCCCATGACAATGACTACTACTGAAAATAGAACCTGAGATGCCTCAAAACATGGGCACCAATACATAATCAGACTTAGCAAGACAATCTGCAAATATCTCTCTTCTGCTAGAACTTCAAAATCCCAACCAATGAGTGAGAAATGGGAGTCAACACTTATCCACTGCCATGTGGCATAAATCTAAGCTTTCAAAACCTTAGAATGCAAAATGCATAACAGAGAGATGAAATCAAATACACAAAGATCTATAACTCTAAAAATACTCCACCGAATCATGCAAGAACTAATAGATAGGGGTTTTTAGGCATCCGGAATGGAATGGGATAGACGGTTTTGGAAACCGTGGTTCCAATCACTGGGTCCAACACACAGATTGAAAAACATTTATGGAAACTGAATTGTTTGTAAACTCAACCGGAGTGCGAATGATGAGCAACTGGAGTCCACTGGAACTGACAGATCTGCAAATGTTTGCTCCAAACTTGAGTTCCAACCCCCGGGCAAAAAAACGTTAAAATTGACACAGTAAGTTAGAAATCCAACGAAATGATCCCAAATTCAAGAATGAAGGTGTTTCCAAGCTCCTAAAGTGAAATGGATACCAAAAGCATGCAATGGTTGCCTCTACAAGTCAATACGAAGTCTTTGTCGTCGAACGGAATAGGCAAAAGCTAAAAAAACGATTTTTTCTTTAAAAACACTTAATAGGCTCTCAAAACCACTTTGAAAAACCAACGTGACGTTTTCAAAGGTACCTTCAAGGTCTCTGAACACTCGGATGCAAGTAAAGTCACCCACAAAGCTTCCCATAGAGCTTCTCCTTCTTCCCATAGAGTTGCTGAGCTTCCAAGCATTCATGCACGCTTAGCTAGATCACTCGGGCTCTAATACCAGTTGAGAATGCTCTCAACGGAAGCAGAATGGAAGAGGGAGAGAGAGAAATAGAGAGCCACACAAGTTTTTTGTGGGTGCAAAACACCCTAATCTTCTTTTTCATTAATTTATATATGTATTTGAGTATTGTATATAACCGGGGTAAAGGCACAGTGACCTTTAACCCCCACATGGCGAGCATGACAAAAATAGTTGCATGTTTAACATGCACAACAACCCACCTTAGTACCAATCAACACCCATCCTAGAGTACAGGCACCTGGCACTCGCACAAGCACCCCTAGCTTCGAAGCTGAATCTTGTTCCTATCTGAATCCAAGTCCCATGATTACTCAAAAATCCAAATCCACGACCTTATCCAAGAGCGCCAAGTCCAGCTCATCCCACAGTTCCAATACAACAACATCAAGCCGAGGAAGTGGATTCACAATTCGAGTATGAAGCTGAGTACCGAGTGTACTATGTGGAAGGAGCAGAAGGTTTAATACCAGTCTATGTGAATCAAGTTCGGCCAAACACATATTGAGCACCAATCAAGTGCTACGGTTGTGGAGAGAATCGCTCGATCATAGAGTGCCCTCATCGTGGTAGCCCCGCAACTTTCCAACCACTCTATAGGGATTGTGATATTGGTCATGCCTGTATGGATTGTCCCATGAAAAATAAGGTCCCACAACAAAATGAGGCTAAGCCTGACATCGCAATTGGCATTATTGGGGTAGACCATCAAAGTCTAGGGCTGACAAGCATATTATCACAACCTATGAATGTAATTACCTGCCAGCAAAAAGAGGCCACCAAGGTTCCTAATATTCCAATTCAATCAAGACGACCTCTTCAAAAGAAAGCACAGATGCCTCTACCTTCACCAAGAAATGGCTCATTCACATCAGCTCCCAAGCCTCAAATAAAAGAAGCTCCATATCCTAATGTAGAAGTGGAGAAGGCTCGATTTCAGGCACTTCAACAATGGGTGCAAAAGGAACAAGCTCACTTTGAGGCTAAGAAGCAAGCGCAAGATCCAATCCCTAACTTGGCCCCATCGAGATTGACACTGCACTTGAGCGCTTGTTCCAGCAACAAAATCCACCACATAATGTACCGCCATGCCAACTTGAAGGTGCCGCACTCTCTAGCATTCTAACTTGCCCTGTCTCAATTCCCATTGGAATCCTCTTATAGAATTGTCCTAGTAGATATCTCTGTGCGGATGGGTGAGAGAGATGACATATGCAACATCACTATGCCTTTGGTCCATAAAGCATATGATGAAGTCCAAGCCATTATGGATGGTGGAGCAGGTGTGAATGTCCTATCCAAGGAGCTCTATGATGAATGGGGTCTCCCACTAATGCAAAAGGCTAATTTCAACATATGCCTTGCAGATGATTCACGTGCAAAGCCCTTGGGAATAGTAAATGGAGTGTCAACAAAAGTCATAGGAGTCTGCTTTTCTCTTCAATTCACAATCTTGGATCTCCCTAAGAAATCCTATCAAATCTTGCTGGGAAGTCCTTGGTTGCATGAAGCATCAATACTCCATGATTGGGGAACTGATAGACTAACAATCCAAAATCACGACACTACAGTAAGAGTCAATGTGGGGACATAAGCAATAAAACCAATTGTGCCTAGAGCGCATTGGATGAAACCTCTTCCACCACAATCTCAAGCAAATTAGCCTCCCTACAACAACATGCCATAGTGGGCCATACACAACACAATGTCAATAATTGGATCTAAGCATTGGCAACCATTGAAAACTTCCATTCACTAGATTCTATCTTCTCATCTCACAAATTGATGTTGAGGTATGCAGGTAAATCCTCTACTCACACATGAAGAACCAATCAATCTAGAGGTGCCATTCTTTATGGTGGATCTTGAATAGAATAGGGAACCTGAAGAAGCTATCCATTCCCATAAGGACTCATATTTTCCTTGGGACATTGTAATGCATTTTGGGTAATCATTTATCTCAGCCCTAGACTTTGGGTAGATCAGTCAGACAGCGCTGCCCCCTTAGTGCCCTTCTTTATGCCATTGCTACACATCCTTTGCTCCTCTATTTGGACCATCTTACCACCCCACATAATTAATCCTCCATTTTTCAAATAGTTTTTGTGCAATAATTGTTGTTAGTGGATTGAAGTTTTTGTGTTGGTATCCCCCAATAAAGGTCACATCTCCTGCCATGGAGTGCTGATTATGTTCTTGAAGACATACCACATCAGGCTGGTGTTTCATCAAATAACTCCAAAATAACCTCCATTTATTTATGTTGCAGAGGCCTTGAATGTTGTAGGTCACACATTTGATTGTTGAAACATGAAGAAATATATAAATGCCTGAAAAATTAGAATTCCCTATGTACAAGTGTCTGAAATGGTAGGGACTAAGCATCAGCCTGCATGCTATCAAAAGACCCCAAGGCTGCAAATTCAATCTCATCTTCACATACAGGTATGTGTTTCTTGACCATCCCTTCATTGTTAATCCCTTAGGGGATGTCAATGGCTGTCCAGGCATTGGGGAAGAGGCATCCTAATGTCGAGATTGCAAAGGTCTAGAACACAAATTTACTATCTTTTTCATTGTTTGCCATTCCTCATGAACATTTTCAATAATTTTTGCTTTACCACAAGATACAGAACCTGTTGCAATTTCCTGTAGGACGAGGAGGACAAATGACCTGGCCCAATGCTGAAGCAACCACTGGCAACTGTGCTCACATATAATCAAGGAACTACCACTTCAACCCAAACCAGACAGTGGTGTCGAATGAGACTACTGTAATCATGCATTTGACAAGTGTACTTCATAAAACCCTCTGGACACAAAGTATACTCCTTTGTGGAAGGAGCCTTCAAGTAGGGCCTTGACCCATTGTGCCACATCATTGGTAGAAGGCAATTTTCCAGGGCAAAAAATAACTAAGGATTAGCATGATCTCATGAGGCATTACATATCTTCTTAAAACATGGTCCTTACCCATCTTGTATAGTTGTCTTGCAATGAGTTGATAGGGTGCAGCTTTTAAAATTAGTTTTCTAGCAGGCTCTTGTGGACTTTGTTTTTCTGAAGTCTCATTATCAAGATTCATCTGTACATGTGGCTTAAACTTTCAAAACTTCTTACATTTGGAACTATGGGGTAAGTCTTCCACTAGCAAAGTATTCCCAAGTAAGGGTTCATTTGCTATGCATACTCCTTATTGACTTTGTGGGTCGCATCCATCCAGCAGCAGCAAAGGGAAAACAAGTGCTACATCATTGTGGCCACTGATTACTTTACTAAATGAGCTGAAGCTAAAGCAGTTAGAAAGGTAGATGCTAAAAGCACAACAAAATTCTTATACGAGAATGTGATCACCCGATTCGGATGCCCCATTGAAATTGTGTTGGATAGAGGCACGCATTTTGTCAATGAGGTTATCCAAGAACTCTTGTCTGGCTTTATGGTAATCCATAGAAAAAGCACACCCTACTACCCCCAAGGGAATGGACATGATAATCTACCAACAAAATATTATCCTCACCAAGGTAGTAGAACCATAGCATTCTGATTGGGCAGAAAAACTAAATGCAACCTTATGGGCATACAAAACCATAGTCAAGGTCAGTATATGGAATACACCTTTTCAATTGGTGTACAACTGTTGTTGTGAAGCTATGGTCCCACTAGAATTTGTAATACCATGCCTACCCATAGCAGTTTAGGAACAAATGGGAGATCATGCATCCCTGAAGGAAAGACTCTATTAATTAGAGAAGCATACACAGACTAGATTAGTCGCCTACCATGCCATAACAATAGAAAAATACAAAAGAAAGGCATGGTTTGATAGAAATATTAAAGCCAAAGACATCAAGGAAGGTGACCTGGTCTTGCTATACAATGCCAAAGTCAACAAGGAAAAAATCAAGTATCTAGGTCAAGGACCCTATTGAGTAAGAAAAATGAATCCCATCAGAGCTATGCTACTAGAAACATTGGATGGAGTCCAACTCAACACAACCATAAACGGGAGTCAATTGAATTGCTGCTACATCAACATGCAAGCCATCCCCGACAAAAATGAAGATTTGGGAACCCCAACTCTTCCTTAGTTAGTATTAGATTATATCATGAGCACTCACTTGCATATGTACGTCTTCACTCATATAGGTAGCATCAACCAATTTCAACCTAGGGTTCAAAAGTGATGCCTCAATACTAGCTGCCCTATGAAATCCCAAAAATAACAAAAAAAGCATATAGTTAGTCCCTACCTAGTTACTAGGTCATGTGTACTCACACGCTTTCGCTTAGACACATAGTCAATTGCATGAATAATTGTGCTACACACTTTCATTCCACACTCTCAAAGCATGTGTAACAAAAAATCTCTCACAATACACACTCACAAGTGTTATACCTACATACCACAACTAATCTAATGATTAATGGTACACCATATAAACATGGATGCAGGTTTAGAAACAATTCCACCACTAAAGAGGATGCGAAGAAAGAGCCCACCGCCCCAGCCCCATGAGACCTCCTCAAGAGTTCACAGTAGCCGTGTACCTCCTCTCAACCAAGGTGACCATAGGCATTTGTGGTTCAGAGTGATAGCTTTAATGAGGATTCTGTGCATGACATGGAAACACAAGAAGTATAAATGCCACCCCAATCACCACCGACCTACACAACCATTGATGGGGCCCGATCCTTGGAGCTTGTGTGGCCTTCTACATCGACTTATGCTCTTTCTAATGCAACAACATCTTTCTTAGAGCAAAGGGGTCTAGGCAATTTGTATGAGAGCCTAAAATCCTTGGAGGATAGCTTACAATGACCAAATACATCAGGGACTTTCTCCATTCTTACCACTCTAGCGATGCATAGGTTGGCAAGTACGGCACCCTCACTGTACATCAGAGCCAGCTCAACATAATACTCGATAGTATAGTGATTCAGAGGGTTTTCTCACTCCCAAATCAAGGTGCAAAATACCCCACAAGGCCTACCGATGCCAAATTTATCGAAATACAGCCTCTCCTCACTAAGGGCACCAAGTTCCATAGGGACATGATATTACTTCGCACCATCATTAACTGTCGACTCAAGGAAGCAACATAATTCCTATCCACAATCCTGGGGGGTAAGTGCAACAAGAATCAATCCCTCCCACTCCACACATTTTTTTGCTGAGTAGGCAGCTAAAGCAAGACTGGATCCAGCACTTAGTCATCTTCTTCACAAAAAAACTCGATGGTTCATCAAGCCAAAAATGTAAAATTCCACACTTATTGGCTGTAATCATCAATAAAGAGCTACAAGAATGAGAAATGACTCTACTCCAGTCACCAAAACCTATTGACGAATTGGACATTCCCTTCTCACCACATGGGAGCAGTCACCAACTTCTCCTACTATCACATTGGCAAATGTGGATACCTCAAAAGAAATGCCTATTTTAGAGGTAGGAATTGAGGAATTGACCCACGAGATGCTATGCTTGGTGCACA
This sequence comes from Dipteris shenzhenensis, assembly GCF_047967505.1. Classification (NCBI taxonomy): domain Eukaryota; kingdom Viridiplantae; phylum Streptophyta; class Polypodiopsida; order Gleicheniales; family Dipteridaceae; genus Dipteris; species Dipteris shenzhenensis. Next base: position 35,156,606 of record NC_141596.1, read on the forward strand.
ATTACAACCGATGTATCTCCCATAATAGCAATAGCTAGAGCTTAAGGCTACATTGACACTAGCACTGCCCATCAACATCATGCCAATCAATGAGCCACAAGGAGAGCTAGTGCCAGATTAGTAATACAACTACTGTACCCAAGTGAGTGACTTATCATTGGAACAAAACCCCCAGCAAGTACTACGAAATCATTTGGATGGCTACATGGACACCAATTGTATCAATAGTATTGCCAATCCTCATCACCGTTTATCATTCTCCATCATTAAGCTAGCATAATGCAGCAAACATAAGAACTATTCACTGGCTTGGGCCAAGGAGGAACATGCATGAGAATTGGAAATCCTCCTTCTAAACCCTAAACCTCCCTGTTCTTGAGATACTAAGAAATCAGCAGATCGGAGTTTGTGGTCTGACTTTCATGGTCAGTTTTTGTTGTTCTTTGGATGGAGGGAGATGATAGAACTTATTCCATGTTACTTAGCAGGCCTAATTTTGGGTAGCCAAGATTAAGCAGGATTGGGGAGCTGATAGGGTGACTGTTCGTAAAGGAAAGAACAAATTTAAAATGGCCATGGTGCCAACAAGTAGTGTTCCAAAAAGTGTTCAACCCTTGGCACCAGCAGCAGCAGAGCTGAAGGCATTAATATGGTGATTGAAGTTGAAGATGATGAGAAAGAGTATTTTCTATAAAGGAATCCTTCTTTAATTCCAATTTTTGAAGTTGATGTGCATGCCATAATGGACCAATACAAGAAAAATAACGAGAGCAATTCTTCATCAAAGAAGGTTACTTTAGTTTTGATTTCTGAGGGAGACTGTCTGAAAGGAAAATAGAGGAAATTTAAAGATTAGAAGTTAGATGAAGTAACTTCAGACCAGTCTGATGCCAATGAAGAAAGAATAATTTTATATCAAAACATATATTCAAGCAATCATTGGAGTAGAAACAACATTTGAAGATCACTTAAGAAGGTGTGCAAGAGTTCAGTAGAATGACCTCAAAGAGATGAATCTCAAAACCAAACAAGATCCAAAGATGGTGCATGTTAGTGCTTTGTTGTTAGATGATGGAAATTTTTAGGAAAATCTGAGACATTTGCTGCTGAAAGTCAAGGATGTATTTGCTTGGCATTATACAGACATGAAGGCTCAAAAGGTAAAGAAAGAAATTGACAAATTGCTCAAGGTGGGGCTTATTTACCCGGTGGATAAGGTAACATGGATTTCATCCATAGTTATAGTACCTAAAAAGAATGGTAAACTCTGGGCGTGTGTTGATTACCAAAAGTTTAATGCAGCAACCATAATAGATCCTTTTCCATTACCTTTCTATGACACAATGCTTGATGTTGTGGTGGCTGCTCATGAGATGTATAGCTTTCTTGGTGGTTTTAGAGGGTATAATCAAATAAGAATGGCTCTAGTAGAGACAAAATTGCTTTCATCATCATAGAGTGGGGAGCTTTTGCTAGCAATGTCATGACTTTTGGACTAAAGAATGCATCTTACACATTCAAAAGTGGATTCAAGAAGTCTTTGCTCCATATTTGACAAGTTTTATTAGAGATTTTCTTGATGATTTCTCTATGTTGGGAAAGAAGGAGGAGCATTTGCAACATCTTAAATTATGTATTGAGAGATGCAGAATTGCACGGCTCTAGAAAAGTGTGCCTTTATGGTTAAGAGGGGTGTTATATTGGGTCATATAATCTCAAAACAGGGCATGGCTATAGATCCAAGAAAGGTGGAAGTTATTTTAGAATGCTCCTACACCAAGAGCTATTAAGCATTTATCATGCTTTGTTGGTGTTGACTCTTTCCCACGGCTTGTGCAAGAAGAGCAAGGTATTCTCAGTATGCAAGGTTCCGAGGATTTTTGTCACCTACAAATATATCGGTGTTGTCGTTTGTAGTATAAGTGTAGCTTAAGACCTCGGATCGTATTCCAGTGAGAGACGTAGACTTAAGTGTGGTAAGCAAACATAGTGCATGCATGTGTGAAAGGGATGTGCATCATCATCATTGGGGTAATGAAGGCTTTCGCCTTCATTGGGGCCTTTGTTGATTGGCCATTTTGACCTGAAAAGAAGCTATTTCTAATTCATGGAGACAAATTTTTTTGTAAAGATCCTTTGACAAAATGTTCGCACCAGAGCCACCATCCAAAAGGACCTCCGGTATGATTAGTGATTTGTATTCCACCTAGATTAGGTGAACATTATAATCTACATCTTTAATTTGTGCCGCATTAACTTCGGGGTCAACTTCCCAAATATCCTCATCCTCCTCTTTTGCCTTATCCATTAGGCTTACACCACCATCTGACAAAGTTTCAATAGCTGTGCTTTGAATTCTAGTACCATATTAAGAAGCTAGTCTAATGTGATATTGATTTGAGCCTTCATCAAACTACAAAACAATTCCCCATGGCTCATTGCATCCCCAAGTTTGGGTCTGTTGTGTATGTCATTTGCTGGATAACACCCTCGAGAAAGAGTATGTTCTTTCAGATCATCAAGCTATGTGCCTTCATGTTGTTCCTTGAGCTCATCACCTTCATGCCAGTCACCTTCTTTAACTGATGCCTCCTTAGTCATGGCTAGCTTCATACATGGGGGTAGAGTCTTCTCCTCCATCGTCTTTATTTTTATATCAATATTTCTTTTTAAAGGTTGAGAATGTGAGGTATCTTTTACTCCCCACTTAACCTCCTTTCCTGCATTCACCTTATCAAGAGCTTTTAAGAACATCTTGACAAACTCTATTTTGCTCATTCCAATCAATTGGATGTTTGCCTTTGGATTCCACATGCAATTTCTTTTCACTAGATATAGGACCCTTAGATCGCATGATGGCAAATGCTTCTGGATAACTTTGTTTCTCTAGCCCCTCCCCTTCTGGTTTAAAGCCCATATCATCAAAGGACATTGCCAACATTGACTCCAAGTCTTTCTCTCCATGTCCGACTAGTTGTTTCATCTCCTTGGGTGTGTCACTCGAACAACTCTGCTCCAACTGAATAAGTACAACATTGGCTTGAGCTGGTGGTTGACAAGGTGGATGTTATCCCCCTCTCATTGAGGTGTTTGCACCATAACTCACAACTTGGGCCTTGTTGATGTTCAGCTTGACCACAATATGTGCAATTCTGAGAATCATTATTTTGATTTGATTATTGAGGATTATTTCCCCAATTTTGATATGCATGTCTTCTTCCTTGGTTAGTAAGATCATTCACCCCTAATTGATTAACTATAGATGGTTGTGACACTGCCCCAGTGTTTTGAAGATAAGGAGGTAATCTCCCCTTGTAATTTGGACTATACCAACAATTGGTGCTCTCGTGATTCATTTTACCACAAAACTCACATTTAGACTTCTTAGAGGAAGCGGCTCCTGATAATACCATGCTTTTCAAATGATGTTTGATCTTTTTCTCCAACTTCTCATCTCTTGAAGAGGATTTCACTTTCTTCTTGGAGTTTGGGCTCTCCTTAGATTTCCCTTTCTTTGATTGCTTGTCTCTTTTACATTTGGTCTTCTTGTCTTCATTATCAGATGCATCCAAATCATCATCATCAGACTCAGAATTCGTAACTTCATTCTCACGGTCTGTATCAGAGTCTCCATTCGAATCTATGTCCAAATTGCAATTCTCTGTTTCCTTCCTCCTATTCTTTTTGGATTTTCTTTTGGTCATTCCCACTCTTCGTTTAGCTCAATGTGTGGCTTCTACCATATTGTCAAAATCATTAGCTCTTGCTAGGGTGTCCCTCCCAGCCACAACACTTCTTAATTCGGTATTCAAGCCCTTACAAAAGTAATCTCCCAATTGCTCTTGAGTCGGTCTTTGAGGAGCGGCTAACCTTTGATTTAGATTGTGAAACTTTTGGGTGTAGTCTTCTACCAACATATCATTTTATTTCAACTGTTGAAGCTTTTTGAGAATTGATTCTAGTGTTTTCTCTTGCCAAAACTGTGCAAGAAATTCCTGCTTTAAAGTCTCATAGCTTGCAAAATGTCCCATGCCATATTGAATGAACCAACTCATTACTTTACCCACCAAAGTGGCTACCAACTGTTCCTTCTTCACATTGTCATCAAGTTGTCCTTCAAAACCACTCGCTACCCATCGGGTCTTAGCCCCAATGTTACTATCAAGGTCTTGTTTTGATTTGACACTAAATTTAGTAGAGACCGATTAGCTCAAATCAATGCTTCCCCTCAGCCTTTTTTATTTCCAATGCTAGAGTACAACCTCACCTTTGACATCTATATCTTTGTTTTGATCTGAGAAGATAGAGAGTAAGTGTCTCTTTAAGCTTCATCTAATGCCCAAATCTCTTCTCTCTTCTTCAATTTTTGGGTTGAGATGTGACCAAAACCAAACCCCCAGTTTTGTGTCACATCTTTTGCTAGAGACGCTCGGTAGGTTTTGCCTAGGTTTTTCCCATCATAACCTCAAGATCTCATCTTCTTTACAAGCAAAGATTTTCTTCTTTTGTGCTCATTTTCTGTGTAAGATGTACAACATTCCAGTGTTTCGTGGATCAAAAGGAGAAGACTCAAGGAGTTACCTTCGAGAATTCAATCGAGCATGTCGCTTGACTAGTTGGTCTATGAAGGAACGTGTTGAGATACTTCCGTATTTCTTGGAAGGTGTGGCCTTAACTTGGTATGAGGCCTTGCCAAAAGATACCAAGGATGATTGGGAAAGCTTGGTCGAGGCAATGAAGGAGAGATTTGGGACATTGGAGTCACCAAATTCCTTGTTATTGCAGCTAGAGAAGATTTCCCAAAGGGAAGGAGAGTCAGTTTCAACCTTTGCTATGAGGTATGAGGATTTATTCATCAAGTACCAACAAGATGCTTTGCATATGGTTGAGTCTTCGTCATTTTCTACAAGAGATTCTAAAGGTTCATGGGCAATGGAACATCTCAAGATGAGCAAATTTGTTTATGGTTTGGATTCTAACTTGCATGGAAAGGCTCTAAGCAAAAATCCCAATAATTTCAAAGAGGATCTTCGCATTGCTTTGAAGAAGGAGGCGGCCCATCAAATTGAGTCCGCATTTCAGCCATCTATAAGTGTCATGACTCCGGCACATCGGGTAGAGGTGGCCTCAACATCCTAGGTATTTGCTCCCTCATTGGATCATAATATTGCACAATTGATGGCAAAATTTACTGATTTGAAGTTGCATTTAGTGAATGCCAAGCCACCTAGGGCTCCACAAACTGAGGATAAGCCTAGGGATAAAAGCAATGTTACCTATTATGAATGTCAAAAGAAGGGACACTATCATCCCGAATGTCCAAAATTGAAAAAAAGAGAAGACAAGAGTGTAGTACTCTTAGAAAGAACATGTTCAGAGGAGGAAGATGAGGAAGAAACTTTGATGCCATTGATGATAAGAAGTCATAAAACTAGGAGTGACGAGGAAGAGGAGGAAGAGAAATAATGGAAACATAAGAAAAAAAAATCATCCCGAAGAAAGATTGGACAATCTGATTTTCCTCTTGGACAAGGGACTCTTAGTTATGATTTGTTGACTGCACAAATCACATTTGGGTAGGTTTTGGCACTCTCTCCAAAACTTATGAAGGAATGGAGTAAATTGGCTAGCACTAGGGAGTCTAAGAAAAAGAAGAAAAAGGATAATGGGACACCTATGGCACAAAAGGTAGACATAGATGTGGGAGATGATGTACCTGTTGTTGATGTCATCATAGATGGCCAGACTATTTCTTTTGCATACATTGATGGGGGTGCATCGATAAATGTCATGAGTGAAAAGACAATGAAAGATGCTGACTTCAAGTTATCTTCCCTTAACTCTCCTTATCGCATTAAGTTGGCTGATCATATTAGAGTGAAAAATCTAGGAGTTGTGAAGAATTTGGCAGTGGATGTGTGTCGAATTTCTGTACCTACAACATTTCAGGTTATTCCTACAAAACCAGATGCTAGGGCTTACCCATTAATCTTGGGAAGGCCTTGGCTCTGTCAAGTGAAGGCAGTACAAAAGTGGGAGATAGGTGATCTTATTCTCCAAGGAGGGAATAGGAAGGAATGCTACAACATCAAGAGTCACCACAAGAAGGTGGTAAAGGAGGAAACTTCAACTTTTGAGAGCTTAGAGTCCAAGTCATCTGATCATGAGACAAGTGACACCTCCAAGGAGTCCATCTCAGAAGGAGAGGTGGAAGGAGTGGTGTTTGGTCTTTGCCTTGGTGTTGATTGGGGGGGACAATCAAGGAAATGGAGCTTCAGAAGGAGAATCATCTTCAACCATGTATGAGGAAGTGGTGGATCGCACTAGTCTTCGCCAACAAAATGAGATTCTTCTTGATGAGATTATAAAAGAGATGAATACCTAGAAATGCTTGATGGGTTTCCTAATCTGTTTGCAAATAGTTACTCACAGGTGTGCCAAGTTACCTTAGTGGAGCACAAAATTGACTTGAAACCTCAAAGCAAGCCAGTGGTGCAATAGCTTAGATGGTTGGGAGTGGTACAAGCAGAAGTGCCCAAGAAGGATGTAACTAACTTGCTCCAAGCTAGGATTATTTTTCCAGTTGAGAATTCAGAGTGGGTTTCTCCAGTGGTGGTTACTCCCAAGAAAGGAAAGAAATGGTGTGTTTGTGTGGACTTTCGCCCTCTGAATGCATTCACAAAGAGGGATTATTTTCCTCTACCATTTCAAGATGAGATATTGGATCAAGTTACAGGCCATGAAATATATTCAGTATGTGATGGGGTACTCTGGATACTTCCAAATTCAAATTTGTGAGGAAGATCAAAGGAAGACTTCATTTGTTACACCATGGGGGGTGTATGCATATAGGGTGATGCCATTTGGTTTAACTGATGCACTAGCATCGTTCCAAGGATTCATGAGCTAGGTATTTGCACCCTACTTGGGAAAGTTCATAAGAGTATTTTTGGATGATTTTTGCATTTATTCAAGCCATGTGGATCACTTCGAAAAGTTGAGGATTGCATTGAAAAGTATTGATAATGCAAAAGGTTGCCTTAATCCTGCAAAATGCCATTTGGCCAAGAAGAAGGTGGCTCTGTTAGGACATGTTATCTCAGAGGAAGTATAGAAATGGATCCTGAGAAGGTACAAGCAATCATGGCCCTTCCACCACCTAGTAATGTCAGAGAGGTGAGGGGCATTTTGGGTAAAACAAAGTATTACCAGTGCTTTGTTAAAAGATGTATCCTATAAATTTATTGACAAAGAAAAATGTATCTTTCCAATGGGGACTAGAGCAAGATGAGGCATTTTGTTTGCTTAAAGAATGCATGAGCCAAAGGCCAATTATGCAGCCTCCTAGGTGGGAGGATGATTTCTATGTGAATCCAAGTGTGTCAACTCATTCAGTGGGAGCTATACTACTTCAGAAGGGTGAGCAAGGACGCATGCAACCAATGTATTACGCAAGTCGGCAACTCAGGGAGGCTGAGGAGAGGTACGGTGAAATGGAGAAAGAAGGTTTATCTTTGGTCTTTGCAGTGAAGAAGTTTAGGTCATACTTGCTGCCTCGCCCTTTTTTCTTCCTTACATCTCAACCTGCTTTACAATTTTTGGTTTGCAAACCCAATCCTATTGGAAAGTTTGCTAAGTGGATTTGTGAGCTTCAAGAGTTCTCTTTCACCTTTATTATAGAAAGCACCACTAGAGCTTCTCTGGCAGATTTGCTTATAGGTAAGGAGGAAGAAGAAGTAACAAAGGCAAAGGAAGACTTAGATGAAGAGTTGGAGACCCCACCAATAGCTTTCAAGCTGCATTTTGATGGAGCCTTTAGCCCTTCTAGGAAATGTGGAGCTAGGGGGATAATTCTATTTGATCCAGAAGGAAAAGAGGTATGGGCCAAGGGTAGGCAATTTCCTAAAGCAATATCAAATAATGTGGCTGAGTACAATGCATTGATCTATGGATTAGAAGATTGCCTAAAGGAAGGAGTGAAAGACGTAGAGGTTAAAGGAGACTCTCAACTGGTCATTAGGCAAATGAAAGGTGTTTATAAGGCACGGAGTCCTAATCTACAAGATCTTTATAAAAGAGCGATGGAGTTAAAGGAAGCTTTTGAGTTTTGCAAGTTTGTGCATATTCAAAGAAAAGATAATCATCAAGCTGATGAGATGGCTACTAAAGCTATGGCTTCTTTCACTAAAGTTACTCTTGCATTGATAGATATAGGTTGGCTAGAGCTCCAAGATGTTCAATATTGCTTGGATGAAGGACATTTTCCTCCTAGATTGACCCCTCAACAAAAGCAGAAGCTCACAAGGAAGGCTCATCCTTATACAATCCTTGGGGATGTTCTATACAAGCAACGTAAAGATAAGGTTCTTAGGAGGGTAGTGAGCTTGGAAGAATCTAAAAGGATTATGGAGCTGTGTCATGAATGTTCAGGTCACTTTGCTTCAGCTAGCACTACTCAAAAGATCCTTAACACAGGGTATTATTGGCCCCAACTCAACAAAGATGTCCATGAGTGGTGCCAAAGTTGTGAGGTATGCCAAGCATATGGATGCAAGCAATTGGTTCATGGGCCCTTGAATCCCATTCCAGCATATGGTCCATTTGAGAGGTGGGCTTTGGATTTTGTTGGCCCCCTTCCTCGTTCTTCACAAGCGAAGTATTATATATTAGTTGCAATTGATTATGCAACTACATGTACGGAAGCAAAAGCTACTATCAACAACAAAGCAACAACGATGGCATCATTTCTTAAGGAGTTTTTATATGCCCGTTTTGGTTGCCCTTTGGAAGTCCTTACAGATGGAGGGAGGTCTTTTAGGAATGACTTGATTGAATCTTTGGTGCACAAATTGAAAATAAATCATGTCATATCAACTCCATATTATCCCCAATGCAATGGTCTTGTGGAAAAAACTAATGGTTTGCTTTGTGGGTCCTTGTCTAAGCTAGTAGACACCATGAAAAGGAAGTGGGATGTGCATATACCAGAGGTTTTGTGGGCTTATAGAACCACTCATTAGCACTTCCTTGGTTTCACACCTTTTCAGCTAGTTTATGGAATGGAGGCCATCTTGCCAATAGAATTGGAAATCTCAAGCCTTTGTGCGTCTTTTTCTCGATTGCGTAACGAAGAAGAAACACATGCCCAACGTCTAGTACAGCTGGAGACCTTGGATGAGAAGCAGCTTCAAGCACTTCAACACTTGGAGGGAGCACAACATCACAAAGCAAGGTATGATGCTCTTACCAAGAAGAAGAAGAAGCCAGAATCAAAGAAGGAAGCTTGATCATGAAGTTTGATGGTCGTGTGGAGAAGCGGCTAGACAAGAAACTCCTTCGCTGCTGGGAAGGTCCCTTCAGGGTGAAGAAAAAGTTCAAAAATAACACTTATCTTTTGGAAGATGCAAATGGTCAAGAGGTTCGTGGACGTGCTAATGAGTATTAGTTAAAAGTGTTTTATCCGCGGATACCATGGCTAGCAAACCCCCATGCCAAGCACGGGGATCTGCTGGGGGGGGAAAGATGTGACAACAAAAAATGATATCTTGTTTTGAAATCTGTGGGAGGGTTTGTGGGGCCCGCAAGGTGACAAAAGCTAGCCATGGAGACAAAGAACCAAGAAGCGTGACAGAGAAGTTGGTGGCGGGAGATGGCTCTTTGTGGCTACTCTCATTGCGGCTTGTCAATCTTTTGATGTCGACTACTTTATTTCATGTAATCATTAATGTGGGTTTGACACTACTTAGAATAATTAATGAAAATGATTGCAAATACGATTATGAGTGGAGTGCATCATTGTAAATACCATGGGCATGAATTATAAATACCTTGGTATAGGGATAGAATGGTTTGAGAGATATGTTATTTGCTTTGTAATTGGGAAAATAGAAATGAGGCATGTACTTTGAGTGGGCCACATGACTGCATGGCCTCCATAAGGTACTAAAATAATATGGAGAGCACATGCCAAGCACATGGACGGCATGTGGAGGAGTGTGGAAGAGTGTAAAGTCAAGAGGAATCCTTCTAGAATTCCAAGGTGGTGTATGGAGGATATTGACATATGGAAAAGAGAGGGTCCCTATGGGCTCCAAGGGGAAAGACTCTTGAATTTCTTAAATTTTAAAGAGTCATGAGGATCTTGTGATGGGACACTTGTCAAAATGTACCTAAAAGGACATTTGATGGTGACCCATGTGCTTGTCACCAGGGGGTGAAGGAATCTACTAGCTGAAAATGTAATAAGGTGAAGGAGGGTGAGAATTGCTCTATAAAAGAGACCTCTCTCCTCCCTCTCCATCATCTGGTTCTTCCCTTCGTAATTATGCCATCACTTGTATCTAGCTTTGCCTATCTTTTCCCTTCTCCCTAGAGCATTAGGCTCTCACTTTGTACCCCTCTTCTTGCTTTTGATGTTTTGAATAAAGTTCATGCTTCCTTTTCCTCATCCTTCTTCCATCTCCTCTCTCCTCACTCTAAAGCTTAGTGTACCCACATGAGTGAGTCATTTCTAAATCTGTGTTAAGGGTATTCTCTACTCCCCTAGGCAACCTCAATTTTCCATGTATCTGGGAAGCTAGTTCTCTGCTGAAGGAGATCATTGCGCTTTCCATAACTGCAGTCGGGTATGAATAGTTTTGACAGTCTTCCATAAAATGGTCATAACTTTCTACTCCGAGCTCCGTTTTGGATGAAACTTATATCAAAATCTTTGTCTCTTCAAGATCCATCTATTGATGTATTAAGATATTTGTTCCATTTAGTAAAATAAAAGTTATTGTTGTCTGAGTGGTTGGGTCTATTGTTTGGAATAGTTTTGAGAACCTTTCGTAAAACCGTCATAACTTTCTGTTCCAACCTTTTTTTTGAATGAAATTGATATTAGAATCTTCGTCTTTTTAAGATCTATCTATTGATGTGTTCAGATATTTGTTCCATTTAGTAGAATAAAAGTTATTGTTGTCTGAGTGGTCGGGTCTGTTGTTTGGAGTAGTTTTGAGAACCTTTCGTAAAACTGTCATAACTTTCTCTTCCAAGCTCCGTTTTGAATGAAACTGATATCAGAATCTTCATCTTTTTGAGATCTATGTTTTGTCCCAACCGTCCCATTCAGCCAAATCAGCCCTATCAATTCAGGCCTTTCACATTAGTTCACATTATGTTGAGTCAAAAGATGTTCTTCCAAACAACAGCTCGCCCTTACTTTTGGGGCTAACCGATTAGCTCAAATCAATGCTTCGCGTCAGCCTTTCTTATTTCCAATGCTAGAGTACAACCTCACCTTTGACATCTATATCTTTGTTTTTATTTGAGAAGATAGAGAGTGAGTGTCTTTTTAAGCTTCATCTAATGCCCAAATCTCTTCTCTCTTCTTCAATTTGTGGGTTGAGACGTGACCAAAACCAAACCCCCGATTTTGTGTCACAGTATCATGCAACCGTTGTCGTGAATGGGGAGCCTATAGTTGAGCGGTTGGTGGAAAAGACCTTTTGGGCACTAAGGAGGACCCAGTTGAGAAGCCGTGTGAAGTGCATGTAGTGGGTAGATGGAAAGAGGTGCAATACCTTTGTTGGAAGCTCAACAAATACCATAGTTTCACGTTCCTTCTATGCAATGAGGGTACACCCCAATGGAGCTCGTGCATAGTTCATGTGGTTTTGTAGCAAGGATATGACACACACTTGGAATCCACATTGGAGCATTAGCTCCATACCCACACCCATACCCTCAAAATGGCAATCGTAAGTGGAACTAACATCTTACAACTAGAAGTGGACTTATTGACGGTTGGGGAATTCACTTTGGAGACATCAAATGATGGTGGGGTATCGACGGTCTCTGCTTTTGAGGCACATGTAGACAATGTTCATATGGTCTCAACTTCCAATAGCACAACAATAATGAGTGCGAGGGACATCACTTCATGCATTATCATTATGAGGCACACTCCACATTGAGAAAGTGGTTAATGAGACAAATCATGAGGTGTTTATTATTGAGTCTGTGATGACTCATTGCATGCAATGGAATATGACGCACACATGGGTACACATATGTGTAAAGGAGTAGTTGCTGAATAGGGAAGTATTATCTAAGCCGCTTCCCCAAGTTGGATATAATAGGGGTCAGGAAGACGATGTTCTAGGCAATGTATCCTCCCTAGATTGATTCTACTCATTCACATTGTGCCATTGGATTTTGTAGCTGATAGTCACTTTGGCTCAAAAGTATCACTAAGTGAGGGTCCTCCCTGCAATGTCGTAGTACTCATTATTATGGTGGGAATTGGGGCACTTTACATAGCCTCTATCCTTGTGGCTCCTTTGGCATAAATTATGATGAAACTTTTGATCCCCATTTCTAGGGATTGGTATAAGCTATGTTGGTCAATTGAATATTTGACTTTGCATTTTGAGTTATGATTTATGATTTTGTTTTTTAAATTATGGATCTAATAATAGGCCCTATTGTTTTCACATATTAACCTTGGATGCCTAAAATAAATTTATCTCCCCAATTCCGCTTTTGCAACTTCTTGCAAGTTATGCTCTTATCCTTTTTGCATGGGCTTATGAGATTTATTAGGATGGTATTGAAACTTGTTGTATTGGCACATGTGCCCATACAGCATGTAACACACTTCAATTATGCTAATATGTATTGCTTGTGTGATTAGTGTGTGCCATGCACTTATTTTTTGTGGCTATGTACATCACGTTTATTCTATGACTGCACACAATGGTATTTTGTCATATTTGTCTATTAGATGTGTTGCATGTTTTATTTGTGCTTACACTATGTGTTTTGTTTCACATTACTTGCATTGTGGATGTGCTATTGATGCATGCATTCGTTTTGTGCATGCATTGCTTGTAGTTGCATTCTGCTTTTTGATTTGTGTGTGCCATTCGTTATCTTGAAGGCTTTAGCCTTGCTTTGCCTTGACTGGTGCATTACACAAATCTACCCTCTGAGTGACTACAATTAACTTCTCCTTGCATTGAAGGCGACTTCTACAAGTCTATCCTAGCATATGGATCTAGTCATATAGATGCAATTTGTAGCTATGAAGGTATACTTATTACTCTAGAATCATCTCTTTAGTCAACTGTGGAAGCAAAATTGACAAGATTCAATGATGAAGCTTTAATTACACCATCCAATCAAGTGACAAATTGATGCTAATCTTAGGGTTAGGGTTTTCCTATGGCCCCTTTTAGGATCCTCTCTAGACCTTAGTCTATGGTGCAATTTACACCATTCTTAACATGTACCAAACCCTATTCATAGATTGTGGATCTTGGTAATACCTAGATTTTGTTTCCTATATTTCCCTACAATCTTTAACTTATGTGTGCCTCTATTATCATTTTTGTGCATATATAATGAGTGAGTGAGAGATTTGAGAGCTAGGTGTGACATGTAGAAGCTTAAGATTTTGCTATGAGGGTAGTCAAGGCATAGGATTCTCTAGTCTCTCTCACAATCACCATGGTCTAAGAGTTTAAAATGCAAGTATGGTGCTTGGCAGGATGAGATGCTCCCTAAATGCGATTATGGATATAGTTTATGCCATGGGTTCTTATTAAACAAAATCATGGCCTATGCAAAGTTGCAAGTTAATAATTCATTAGTGTTTTGTTAATAAGAGTGTTTTGATGCTTACTAGGGTCTAGCACATGCAAGAGATACCAAAGACTCTCTCTCTCTCTCTCTCTCTCTCTCTCTCTCCTAGTCTTTCAATACAAGTTGATTATACATGAAATGTGAACAAGATGGAGTGTAATTTTGTAACTAATGGGAAACAAGAGACACAACACTAAATAATAAGGAATCTTGAGTAGCTAATTGTAGCAAAGTAGTTTCAAATGTAGCCTTCCAAACATGTTCCTACATTTGTTATATTTTCCAAAAAACCTCCAAATATGTGCCTGTGTTTGTTATATTTTCCAAACAATATGCAAAAGAATTCCAAAAAACCTCCAAATATGTGGAGTTGAGGCCCACTTCAAGGATTTTGAATTTTTGGAAAAAATCTTTTGTAGCATGAACACTATCATTTGGGAAAAATGTTTTGCAGCATGAACACTATCATCCAATAACTAGCATTGCTTTTTTGAAAATAGATTTGATGATGGTTCATTGGTCTTGATGTAACATTAATATATGCAATAGTCCCACATTTAAAGCCCTCATCTAACTTCCTCTTCAATTACAATCATCTAATCCATGAGCTTATTGAGTGACAACAAAATAGAATGGTGGGCGTGATATTTTGTGTACATTTTATACATTTCTTGGAATGTAGATTGAATGCTACACTCACCATCTAATGAATTTGGATACGTTGCTTTAATTTGTGAAATTAGTCATTCCCCATTAGATCCATTTTCGATCATAATTTAAAATAAAACAAATGACCTAAATACTTGCAAACAAAAGTTGGGAGTGACATTTACAAATAAAACCTTGATTGATATTGATAAAATGTTATGATTTATAGAATTTAATTATTGTTATATATATTTTTTAAAATTGGCATTTTGTATGTTTATATTATAATATTCTATGATAACAATTTTGATGAGGTTGGATAGATGCTTGGGAAAGGGTAACTTCCCTATCTATAGAACAAGATCTATAATGATGCCTTTAGAGGGGCTACAATATGATTAAGAATTGGGTCATAGATAGAATTAAGATCTTCTTGAAAGCCAAAATGTATAATATTGAAGATATTTACACATAATAAAACATGAAGATACAAAATCTCAAGACATATTTGTTTTATAGAATTCTTAATAAGATGAAACATTGAATATATAACAGCTAAACATACAACATAAGATTGTTCCCTTCCTTTGCTAATTTCACTACTTTTTTGACATTTTGTTGTTTGTAAGGGAGTTAAAATCTAGGTCGTTTAGAATAATTCTCACAAAAAATATTGCTATTAAGATAAGCATCAAAATTTAACATTTTAATAGTAATAAATGTTCAAAAATATTTATGTTTATTCAAAGGATCTTAATCTACCTCTCCTTACTTTAGCCTCATTATAACATTGTAATAATATGAATTGCTACTTTTGATCTATATTATAAAATAATTCTAACTCTTTATATCACTTTGTAATATTTCAAATGATAAGCCTATTTTTCCTATAGTCGTTAGCAATTTCAAATGATAAACATATATTTCAAATAAATGATTGATTAATATGGAAAATATTTTAAATTACATAGTTGAGAAGAAGTTTAATTGATTGTGGGTGATAATTTATTGTTAGAAACATACATCATCTAAGGTAAGAATAGAATCGAATTCAGAATGGTGAACATTGAATCATAATAAAGGTGAACATGTGATTTCTTAGGCCCACCCTATGTTAAAAAGGGTTTTTAAATGTGGTGTGACGCATATAGGAAAGAGTTCATTACCTTAGTTTTAAAGAATCCTTCTTGTGGTCCACATAATATGTCAAGTAAAGAGAATAATTGCTAGTAAATCTATAAAATGATGTACAAGGCATCATGACTCCATTGAAATAGGAATTTGTCATATTTTTTATAGGGAAAAGGTTTGTCCTTAATGATTTATAATCTATGAAAATGAATGCAAGTTACCCAAATCTAAAAATTCTTTTATGAAGTGGGCCCATTAGATTAAACATTGAGATATGAAGTCTTTTTAATGTAGGAAAGCTCGTGGCATTGATATTCAATATAATAAAATACCACTTAGTAGACAATCTATTCCAATAAGATCTATGAATGAATCTAAAGATGTGTGCATGCATGCATGAAAATATACATATATGCATGTAGGTGCGTGCGTGCTGTGTGTGTGTGTGTGTCTGTGCATGCGTGCATGCATGTGTGTGTGTGAGAGAGAGAGAGAGAGAGAGAGAGAGAGAGAGAGAGAGAGAGAGAGAGAGAGAGAGAGGGAGGGAGGGAGGGAGGGGAGAGAGAGAGAGAGAGAGAGAGAGAGAGAGAGAGAGAGAGAGAGAGAGAGAGAGAGAGAGAGAGAGGGAGAGAGGGAGAGAGAGAGAGAGAGAGAGAGAGAGAGAGAGAGAGAGAGAGAGAGAGAGAGAGAGAGTATTTAACAAAAACATGAGCCAATGAGAAAAAACGAAATAAAAGTTCCCTTTGTCAATGAGGGGATAGTTGTGGGACATCCATTTAGCTTCCAAGGAATACTGAAAAATAGCTTATATCTTAACACACAATTTCTATGAATGTCACTAGTGAAATTTTTTGATGGCTTGTCGCCTTCCTTTACATGACAAATCCTCCTCAATAATTGCTAGTAGCTCACAAGTCTGATGAAGGCATCATTTCTAACCATGAATACCTTGATCATAAGTAGCTTCAAGTGCCATGATATTATAAGATAAGCTAACTATAACAATTGCGCAGTCTGCATTGATTTTCTAGTAGAAATACGGGTTCATAAAAATAAATTTCGTTTGTTAATAACTAAGTTTTGATAGTATTGAACCCACTGTGCCTTAAGTTATTTAGTAGAATGAACAATTGTATAAATTCTTGTCTAATTCGAAGACTAACAACATAAATGGATATCCACTAGTGAATTTAAGCCTAAGGCATTACAATGTGTATTGTCAAATAGTGTTTAAAAGTGTATAATTAACTAGTGTTGAAAGAAGATACAAGGAGGGTGTGTGGTGATAGGGGGTGCCTAGAGGGACCCTTGGTAGTAGTATATGGACATAGAGGATATTCTAGTCTAAAATGGATTAATAAAAGGAAAGGCGAGTAGACATCGGGGTAATAAAGATCTAAATCAAAAGATTCCATAGACCTCTAGTTGACCAAGCAACATATATAAGACCATTGTAAGTGAGTGAGCCCCATCCACTTCCTGTGTGTAAGGTGAAGTCACAAAGATCTACCCCATAGAGAAGCAATTCCATTTCTTTTAATGGAGGATAGTAAACAAGCTTTAACATCCCTGACAATAATTATGTTACTACATTGTTAGTGGATGATTATTGGTGGATGTCATAGCATTGAGGCAAGGAACAAATGTGCTTGGAGTATTTGGACTCTCCATGCTAAAACAGTGTAGTGTCAACATTGTTAGATTAATAGAGAGAAAGTAACACTGTTAGTATGGGACCACAATAGTGATGTGTATTACAAGTAGGGAATATTATCTAGAATTAATTATTACCACTGCAAATATATTGACTTTTGAAGCAAATATTCTCTAGAGTTAATTATTACCACCGTAAATGTCTTGATCTTTGAAGCAAATTGATAAATCTACTCTCAAGCTTACTTTGCAGTGTATAAGCATAGGCATAGTGTTTGTCTAATGACCTAAGGAGGTATGATCAATTTTGGCATTCAAATGAGGGCCTATTGGGATCTACATGAAGAGATTTTGTATGTGGGGGAAATGAATGACCAATTACAAAATACACTATGATGAGCCCAACATCTTCATCAAGGGGGAGGGTAGGAGATGCTGATTGGTCTGCTTGCTTAGCCATGTTAGCTTCAACGGCTCCTTCTTAGATCAATTCCTTATCTGTTCACTATGGTGTTGTGGCCTCATTTTTGCTATGGCAAGGCTGGAATTTGGGACTTCTTCATGGTCTTCATCATTTTGGCTCCCACTATTAGTAATGCTACTTGCTGAACAGATTTCTAAATCATGCTATTAGACATTGACTGAATTTTGAAACGGCACTATTCAAGTGCACCTTATGAAAATGCAAGAGCAAATGATGATGAGGTTGAACTATTGGTCCTATGATGCCATTGTAGTTATTTTATGATGAGAGAACGTTAGCCTTTGGAAATCAAGGGAAGGAATCAAGGGTGATATTATCATTCTCTCAGCATTATCAGTTTAAGTGAAGGAGTTAATCTTGTAATTTAGTTCTTTTTGGCATTTTGAGATACATCAATTTCTAAGCACATTAGTCAGAGATTAAATGAATTCTTAAGCGGCGCTATTCAAGTGCACACAGTATACGATAATGCAAGAGCGAATGATGAGGAGGTTGAAATATCGGTCCTATAATGGTATTGTGAGAGATATTAGTTGCTAACTAGTATAAAGTATTTCTTGCTTGAGATGAACATTTAACTTTTTATAAAATTATTCTTTTCTTTTTCAAAAGATTAGGGCAAGTTTAATAGTGTAGAATTCCTTGGCCCAAAGAAAATTGTGGCTCACATTGAGGAAGCAAGGCTAGAGAAAGAGATACATGGGAAAATCTATTGCTCTTAAAGGGTAATGCCATATTATAGAATTTTTGGTAAAATGTACATGCATCATGCAATTGGAAGACAACATTCAAAACCTACCCAAGAAAGATTATATACTTACAACAATATCTCCAGGCAGACAAATAATGATCTTGCTTACCTCTATAAACTAATCAATGGCATGTTGGTTAGTTTTTAGGCCATTAGATTAGCTCTTATGTGGAGCTACATTTGCTATTCAAATGCACAAGATACATATGGATTTGAAAGGAGGCTGCACATGCCATGCCTATGATTTAGCAAGTGAGATTCACTTAGACTTACACTCTAGACAATGTTAACTGAAATTCACTTAAGCTTCTATTATAGACAATGAGTGGAATTCACTTAGACTTCCATTGTAGACATTGAGTGAAATTCACCTAGACTTCCATTGTAGACAATGTGTGAATAGATTGCTACATCAAGAAAAATACTTTTGGTTTCATAAGTCTTTCTGAAGTTCTATAAAGCAAACAAAAATATCAAGCATGTGCTTGGCATCAAGCTACTTCATGCTCATGTGATGGTATTGTGAGTGATTAGCAATTATTATATTATGATTTGTCGATGAATTATGACTACCCACATGCTTATAATTTTGGATATCTTTAGTGCTTTTAGAGAAATTTATAAATGATATTTAATACTTTTATTATCTTTTAAACACCAAAAACCTATTTATTACACAATATATGTTTGAAAAAAATTACAAAGTAGCAATTCACATTTTTACATCAAACACGGTGCACTAATAAACCTGAGGGGTGCACCACTAGGAAAACTTACAACTTGCATGTAAGCGGTAACATGAAAACCCCTAGGTACATCTAAATCCTAAATTCTTTTCATTTTAGAGAAATTTAAATTTTGATTTTGTAAATTAAAAAACCCCTTATGGATCTATATTTCTATGCATATGTTGAAATTAAAAACCTCTTATATTGAACCCATGTCATCTCATGGTTTAATAGAGGGCTAATAAAAATGAAACCTATATTCATAAGAGAAATTATGTACATGTATTTTTTAACTCTTTCTTCTTTCATCTCCTAAGTAAATAAACCTAGACTTCTTAATAGATGGTCATCAGTTCCATTTTGACTCTTAATATCCTACTTGTTAGGATCCTCATCAATAAAGGGAGATTTAGCCCCCTCCTCGAATTTCACAAGCTCACCATTCTTAAAGTGCCGAAATTATTAAGCAGGTGGTCAGAGGCCCAAGGAAATAAGACCAAGTACCAAACTGCAAAATTTGGCTGACAAAAGGGGGCCCATGCCTTTATAAATGCTGTAAAATGTAGATGTTAGATTAGCATTGATGTGGGTCCTAATTTCCAAGAGGTTCTTGCTTACAACCTGGTCTTTCTCTATCAGGACCCAACACAGTTCTCTCAAAATTCCCTTGACAAGCAAAGTAATCGCCAAAGCTTTGAACCTCAACCCCTTAGCTACATCAAATGCCAACTCATTGTGGTACTCCCACAGGGCAATCAGGAGTGCCGCCCAACATATGGCCATC
This sequence comes from Dipteris shenzhenensis, assembly GCF_047967505.1. Lineage (NCBI taxonomy): Eukaryota > Viridiplantae > Streptophyta > Polypodiopsida > Gleicheniales > Dipteridaceae > Dipteris > Dipteris shenzhenensis. The sequence continues at coordinate 35,176,411 of NC_141596.1, forward strand.
ACGCTACCATCAAAGACGAGAGACGGTGATCATCTCCCAAGAGCACTAGCATCCAGTTAGAGCCAGGAATAAGCCCGAATCACAAATACTTAAATTGTAGGTTGGGGCTCATATGAGCCATGTTGTACTCTACCCTTGTCTATACTAGATCTAGCACCACCTTTACATCTCCATTAGGCAAAATGTCCTCTTTATGCACTTGCTGTGAAATATTGGCTGCCCTGGTAGTGTAATTCTTTAGTGAGGTGCAATGCACTGATTCACTAAGAGGAAATATCTAATGCTACTCACATACACCTCTATGTATGCAATATTTTTGCTGTCTCCATTTATGTGGATTTGTTCAGATTAGTGTAACATAGATGCTAAATGATTTCTTCTCGGGTTACTGTTAAATAAAATTAACATCTTTAATGGCATCCATGCCTAGTTTCTTACTGTAACATGATGAAATTATTAGATCAAATAATTGAAATGTATGTGTACGATCCATGAGTGATAAGTTGAATATAGCCTTCCTTGTACTTGGGCAAATTTGGTGCACGCAAAGGACTAGCTCACAATTATTTACTAATAAATTTCACTTTCGAAGATGACATGACATTCATTTTGCTCACAACATTCAATGGTGCATTCGTTATTTATTGATTGTAGAGATTAAATTGTCCTTACTTGACAGTTAGATATATTAAGACGATAAACAAGAAACTTTGTAGGTTACCCCATAAGTCGTTTGCGCTAAACCACATGTTACAAACATTATGTTTCTTCAAAAGCATAAATTCTCTCTCTCCTAAATACCACCTTGATTTTGCTTCATTATAAAATTCTAATAATATGCATTCCTATTTTCTAATTTGATGTAGGAAATTAGTCCACAATCTCTAAATTTTTGCATGATGAACATACCTTGCCCATCGTGACCACAAAGGATAGAATCCTAAACGTCATATGAGCTTTCTTATTACATGAGAAGAGACTCTTAAACTTCTAAATTTTTTTAAACAGTTAAAAGGTGGTTGAATTGCTTGGGAAGAATCAACATGTCTTGAACTAGGATTAATAAAGCTATATTAAAACATATACAATGTGAAGGAAGAACTAGGTCAAGGTCATGGTGATGAAAGAATGAATCATGCTAGAGTTAACGTGTGATTCTTTGGGACCACCCTATATCTACTTTTATTGTGTAATTGATGTTATTCGTATTGGAAATACACATGTAGCAAAGGGTTCACGACTAGCTAGTGTACTCTAATATTAGCATGATTATCTTGTAATTGACGTATTGAAAAATGTATTGTTCACACATTGATACAATGATGTACAAGCCACATCGATCCCAAATAAGCATTTATCCCCTTTTTTACAAGGTCAAGATTTGTCTTGAGCTTTTTAATTAAAATCTACTCAAATTTTGTGTAAAGTACCCTATAGCACACGTTTACTCTACGACTTGGAGTGCGTCCATTAGATGAAACATTGAGATATCAGGCTTCTCCTATCCAAGGAAGGTCGTCACATTAGAATTGACTTTATACAAATACCTTTTGGTAGAACATCCTTTCTAATAAAAGGTAACATCAATAGCTCTTTAAGTCAAAAGGTTTAGTTAAGGGAATTATTATGAGTATATTAGATTAGAACTTTAAAATTGGCATCAAAAGAAAATGGGACTACATGCGAAAATCAAGGTTTAGAAGAGTGAGAAAAACAAAAGCATTCAATTTTTTAGAAGGTGGAGGGAGGCTTTAAAGGTGCTCGACAAGTTGGGGGATGCAATTTGTGAAGCTAGGACATCGGGATTCTCCTAAGCTTTATGTGTTTATGCAAGTTCATGCATGGAGCATGCGTGTGTCCCTTGGGTGATTCAATTGTTATATAGGGGCCCCTATAACATGGGTGCTTGGACCTCAAAAAACCCCCTTTTAACATGTTATACGTATAGGTATTTGCTTGAAAATAAAGCATACCTCCCTTGGTACATGCTTGGTCACAAAATCCCCCTTTCCTTGCATGGTGGTTGGTGAGAATTAAGAGTGAATTGCATTTGGGGAGGTGTGAGTGTGTGTGTGTGTGTGTTTGTTGTGTGTGTGTGTGAGAGAGAGAAAGAGAGAGAGAGAGAGAGAGAGAGAGAGAGAGAGAGAGTTTTGAAGGAAGAGAGCACAACCACCTAAATAAAAGCAAAATGTGTCCTTTGAGGTGGGGCTGACATTGAAATACATGCTTCTTTTAATGAATTGTTAGCAAGTGATGTTTGTTGTGTGTGTGTGTGTGTGTGTGAGAGAGAGAGAGAGAGAGAGAGAGAGAGAGAGAGTTTTGAAGGAAGAGAGCACAACCACCTAAATAAAAGCAAAATGTGTCCTTTGAAGTAGGGCTCACATTGAAATACATGCTTCTTTTAATGAATTGTTAGCCAAGTGATATATATATTATGCTTTGTGAATTTGGGGAACATGGATAGGACCACCAAATAAAAGCAAGAGAGTCCTTTGAGGTGGGGAGCACCTTGAAGCACATGTTTTTCTTAGACATGGTATATGGAAGGGGTATGTTGTGTGAAAGGAGAGAAAAACCTAGACTAATTTTTGAGGTGAGAGAGAGAGAGAGAGAGACTTTTTAGCATAGACAAAGATAATCTAAACCCCCATTCACACCACACACACACAACACACAGTTAACGAACACTTTACATTTGAGAGAGAGAGAGAGAGAGAGAGAGAGAGAGAGAGAGGGGCACACTAAAATTGTGGATGGGCAAAAGGGGCGAGGGGTAGGTGGTAGTACTTGGAAGATTCTTAAGCTGAGAAAGGCCATGGTCTTTGTGTGTGAAAGAGGGGTGGGGGGGTAAAGGAAAAAACCAAAACCTTTTCAAGTAAATGAACGAAAAAAAAAAGCGAAAAAAAAAAAGAGCACGTGGGAAGAGAGATGGACACGTGGCGAAGGGCAGGAGGGACACGTGGGGATGGGCTACGGGGAAAGGGGCAAAAATCGCAGGGCGACGGGCGGTAGGCAATGATTGACAGCGGAAAGGCGGGTTCCTGGTTTTGGGTGAGCCTTGTCGTGCAGTGCCGGAAAACCACAAAAGGGCGGGAATGGACGCCGGGGCGCCGCGAAACCGCCATCAGGAGAGTGGTTCCCGGTTTTGCTTCCGGAATGACCACAGGGACGCCCATTCTCTCTTCGTCTTCTTCCTTTCTTCCTTCCTTTCTTCGTCGTCGTCGTCTTCTTCTTCTTCTTCTTCTTCTTCTTTTCGCAGTTCACTGTTGCTTCTTCCGAGCTCGCCATCGCCATAGCCAGCTCCCCCCCCCCCAAAGCTTCCCTTCTCCATATCCCCCTCTTCTCCTTCCCAAGCTCCCCCCCTTCCCCTTGCTCCTTCCCCATCTCCTCCCCCATGTCTCATGGAATTCTTCGCCTCTCCCCCCCCTTCCTTTGAACCCCCCGCCCCTCCCTCCTCCACCCCTCCCTCCTCCTCCTCCTCCTCCTCCCTCGTCCCCCCCCCCCTTCCCCTCCCCTTCCACCCCGAATGGCATCGCCCCAGCGACACCGGCTTGGAAGGTCTGCTTCCTTCCCCCTCCCCTCTCCTGCTCCACCTTCTCCCTTGCCTCCTGTTACCCCCAGTCTGCTTTGCTCCATTGTCGCCCATGCCAACTCCCCCTCTCAGCAAACGATCCTTCAGATGCAATCGGCTTAGCATTGATCCTAGCATTGGTCCTGCTGAAATCCGCGACTCTGCCATCCCAGCTTCGATCGACCGTGCATTTTCTCTTCCTATCACTGTACGGCTGAATCGTGCTCTGGGTTGTTTTGCAGAGACAATGTGGAGGCTCTCTATACGGCCACAGGAGGGGGTCGACTCTGCGTACCCAGAACGCCCTGGCGAGCCCGATTGTCCCTACTACATGCGCACTGGTCTTTGCGGGTTCGGGATCAACTGTAAATTCAATCATCCACCGAACCGCAGACTGGTGAGAAATGCAATCGAAATGTGATTGTATGTCGGCTATGGTATTTGCCAGGATTGAACCCTTGTAACGAAATTCAAAGCAGAGTTTGCACAGCAAAGCTAAAGCTAGGGTTTTCGTAACAGTGTGCACACATGAGCGTCTTGCGAGGCACGCCTCGGGAATACCAGAATCGTACTTCTTCGTCGATCGAATAGTAGGATTTTTCTAAATCGGTCCCATCCATGGCCATTTCGATGCCTATACTGGCCTTGTGTGTGATTGATTGCAGGCGTCGTCATCGGGAACGTCCCGAAGCAGAGGTGAATACCCGGAGAGGCTTGGACAGCCGGACTGTCAGGTGTGTGGCTGCTATGAATGTTATTTTACATACACTAATCTATGCCAAGCCTGATCACTGAGGAAGGTGCTTTCATGCAATGCCGCCTAAATTTTGTATCCGCGGTGTCTTCCAATCTAAGTAGTTTTACGAGACACGCCCGAAGGCGAAGTCAGCCACTAAAATACTTAAGCTTAACCCCTCCTCTTCTCTTCTTAGTATTATCTGAAAACCGGTACCTGCAAGTTCGGAGCAACCTGTAAATACCATCATCCACGAGAAAAAGCTGGACTGGCAGGGAGAGCTCAATTGAATGTTCTCAATCTGCCTTTGCGGCCGGTAAGATGCCCGAAACCGATCCCGATACATGCAAGCATACACGTGTTTAGCAGTTAAACAGTTGTTAGATTCGTCTTGTCAACGCATTATGCATGCGGAAGCAGTTTTGTGTGGTATTTTACTTGAAAATCTTTTGCCACACAATTCCGTTCAGCAGAAACAGTTATCCTTTTCAAAACCTGGGTGGAGCAGCTCGCCAGGGATGTTTATTGTCTGCAAGGAGCATTGCCAGGTTACCATGGACTTGCGTTAAGCAGGAAAAACAGTGCACTAAGTGTGTTAAGGAAGAGGGGGTACCGCATGCCAGTCTTGTGGTCAAAGAGTGGATGTAGCAGCTAGGGAGCATCTGTGTGGAATTTTACTGTTGAATTTGTGCAAGGAGCATTGCAAGATTACCTAGATTTGTATTAATCAGGGGAAAGAGTGCAATGAAAAGTGTTAGATTGTTCTAGATTTATCTTCTCAAGAATGGGGACTAGCAGCTAGCAAGTAATTGAGTGTAAGATTGATCAGGATTTATCTTCTCAAAGGGTGGGTGTAGCAGCAAGGGAAAATGTGTTGGGAATGTTAGTGTTGAATTGGTTCAAGGTGCTTTGCAAGATTGAGAGCATGGAGGGTTTGATATGGTGGCAGGGCGAGAAGGATTGTGCATATTACATGCGAACAGGGAATTGCAAGTATGGTGTGACATGCAAGTTCAATCATCCACAACCGGTCTCCATGCCCCCTTCCCCTATTTTTCCAGGATCAGGATCCGGTTCAGCTCCTGCCCCTCAGGCCTACCCTGCCGGATTGCCAGCTTGGACCATGGCCAGACCTCCCTACTACCCGCCCCCACGCCTCGCTGGACCCTCCAACTTTGCTCCTGTTTTTCTTCCCTCTCCTCAAAGTGTCCTCTCTGTACCGGGTTGGAGCCCTTACCAAGTAAGTTCCTCACCCTCTTCAAGGGTTTATTGCCGGTCAACTCGAGGATTAAACTCTTTGAATTTTGTCCTCTGCTGTATTCAGAAGATGCCACCCTTTCTCTCCTGCTTTTGCTTTGACCTGGCTGTTGATCCAGCAAATGGTCTCGGCATTGGATCCACTGATTCCAGATTGTGATGCTGAGGGTTGCAAAGCACATATTTGGCTTGATTTGCCACTTTTGATTGGATTTGAATATTGCAAAGCACATGGGTATTTGTCTATGTTTTTCTATGTTTTCTCACGCCTAAAAGGCATCCCCAACCTCCCTGCTGCATGGATGCTGGATTGTCAATTTCCTGCTCAGAATTTTACATTATGCTTGTTGGGAGACCCGATCAAACAAATTTTCCTGAAATTTTTATGGTTGTCCAGAGTTCTCTCGTAGCACAAGAGGGGCAGCAACAAGCACTGCCATACATGTATAGTGCAGCGCCACCGCATGATCCTGTGGCCATGGGCTTGCATGCGGCCTTCCCTCCCTTCATGCAAGGCTCTTCTATGAGGCTACCGTCACCTTCTTCACCCTCCACAACTGCACCTCAAGAGGCTCTCTATCCTGAGAGGCCTGGGCAACCCGAATGCCATTACTACATGAGAACTGGGGAATGCAGGTTCGGCTCACAATGCAGGTTTCATCATCCCAGAGACAGAAATATTCCCGCACAAGCTAGTCTTCTGAGTCCTATGGGTCTTCCCTTGCGGCCGGTATGAGGTTTCTCTTGCAAGTCTTTGGCCTTGCTACTGGATCGGCTTTGTCTTACGTTCAATTTTGGTCAATCAATTGGCACTAGATCGTCTTTCTTGTCTTGCATTCTGATTGAGTTTGGTTTATGAACAGGGTCTTCCTCCTTGCACCTTCTACAGTCGATATGGTTTCTGCAAGTTCGGGCCGACTTGCAAATTCGACCACCCATTTGTGCATCGTCCCTTTAGTGCCTCATCGCTTGTTGAAGTTCCTGTTGCTCAGTACGCCACGGGGGTGTCTGCATCCGCTGCCCCGAATGTTCTTCCTTCTACCGAAACTCCCAGGGAGCTTCTGAGACATCCTTCAACCAGCGCCACAGGAGGCTTCGTCAGCGACCTGGCATTATCCTCATCGGCAGGTGCTAGCAGGCCATCTTCTTCGAGACAAACTTTGGAAGAGGGTGACGTTTTGTCGGAAGATGCTGCAGCAAGTAGCCCACAAGGCGACATCCACGGTTCGTCATAACATCTCATTGGAATTCCTTATGGTGCTCTCGGAGAACGGCGAAGTATTAGAAAGGTGGCAACGAAGTCTACTGTGAGCTGGCTGATTCCTCGCTCGTCGTCGTCGTCCTTTCTTGCCTTTCCTGCGTGAACGCGTCCATGAAGATTCAAGCTACAACTCATTCATTTTTTGTTCTCATTTTTCCTCCACTTCGGGTCTAAATAATTGGAACTATAGCAGCCATTCGTCGGTGAGGGCGGCACTGCTTTCTTGTAAGATCCCTGTAGAATGAAAGAAAGCATCGTCCTCGCTCTCGCCGAAAAGCACATCCTGCTTATTGGATATCTAGCCCAGATAGGTAAATGCGAAGGCGAGCAGACCTTTGGACGGCGACGCACTCCAAGTTCGCAAGAACCAGCAGTAAAGCAAAAGCTTTTGCCTGGCAAGCTGGATCCGACTAGCCTGAAAGGATCTCGCAAATCTCTGGGACACAAAAAATGTGGGGAAAGGCGTAGCAGGAGCGGCAAGCAAAGCAATTCTTGGGTTTTGGAGTCGAGTCGTGTTTGGATTCGCCGTTGGATGATTGATGCACTCATTGATGAGGGCGAAAGTGATCGATCGCCCAAAGCTCTGTTCTGGGATATGAATAAAAAAAGCTGCCATGTCTTCGGAAGGTTTTTGTTGTCGGTGGAGCAAGCGCGGTCGTGTGATTGAATTGAGATCGCCGACGTCGCAAATGGTTGTGGCCAATGCCGGAATTGTTGAGGGGTGTCCGAAGTGGGAGCGATTGCAACTGCGAAAGTCGTGATGCGATCGTCCAGCGCGCCTCGATTCTAGGGTCGCCGTAGTACGTGATGGCAGAGCGCGTTTGATAATTTGATTCTTCTCGTTGCTTGCACCGGCGTACGTATCTTGAATGTCTTCCACTTTTATACTGTCACTGCGTGCCTGCGTGAATGCTTGGGATGTGCCGATATGCATAGTTTTTCGTCTCGTCCGGAAGGCGTGGGTGCTCGAAATTTTGCCGTCACAATTTACAACGTCGCTGCCGCGCACAAAAAGCACTGCGCACAGCTGTGGGTGTCCTGCGCGGTGATGTGCTGAACTGCAGATGGTGCACTTGGCGCTCCTATGGGTGGGATGGTGTACCACTCGTGCATGTGTGCGTGAGGGCATGTGTGAGTGAATACTTTCACAAAAAACCAAAAAAGAATATCTCATGAATGGGCGCGGTATTGGGGAATTGCCAGCAGAGGCCTTTCCCTCGAGTAAAGTGCCCTTTTTGCATGTGCCATCATCGCACCGCGGAGACTTACTCGAGCTCTACTGGAGCCCTTGATGTATGTGTGCATCTGTCGTGATCGCGCTTGCTCTTCACATGCCATGAACTCAAAGGACATCAAGTGAATGCTACATATTGTGTGCGCTTGTGCTCATTCATAAGACGCATTTGTCTCATTCGTATGACCTCCTTGGACTTATGGGCATGGTGCGTATTGTATATGTATGAGTGTTCATCATGATCGCACTTGCTCTACACTTGAAGTTGAGCTTGAGAGTTGTCGTGCCCTTACACGGGTCTAAACTCTCCATAAGAACATCACACACTTGTTAGTGCCTTAAGACTTTCCTTGACAGTTATTGTGCCCTTTGCAGCTCTCCTTGACCAACAATGCTACCTTGTCTTACAACACTACCTCGATTGCCTACTCAAGGAGACTCACATTCTTTGATTGGATATATTCTAGTCTTACAAAGGTATATTCGAAGTGTGGCCTTACTATGGATTGCTCACTTATTCTCTTTGTGAGTAGCTTGTGTTGACTCCATGCATGTTCATGAGTCAACACTTGTTCTAAGGCCCTTTATGGATAGGTCTATGGAATATCATGTTGCCATTGAACCTTGGCCCTACTAGCTCAATGCACATTGCAATTGTGGATAGGGAATTGAAAGCAAGAAGCCCTTTTTGTGTTGATCTAAGGGGTGGGAATCTTGCCTTAGTAGGGGCAACCTCATCTACCTAGAGCTTTCTCCACATGTGGGTGTGTTCAAGTCATTTTTGTAATTTTGTAAGGGTCTTCCCTCATGGAGGAGAAAAAGAGGGGCAATAAGGTGGCTTTTTTGGCTATTTTCCCCTTGCCAGAGCATATTTTGGAAGTTTTTCCCTTGGTGCATGACACAACAATCTAAGTGGGAATAAGAGAGGACTATAAAGAAATCACATCAAGAGTAAAGGGTGTCGCCCTTAGGTCTAGAGCATGGAGTGCTCCTTTCCATGGTACCAGCTATTTCCCACACAATCCCTCCATTTCTCATGGTGTATTTTGCATAGCTCCTCGTCATGATGATGCCCCTCTGTCTCATTCAGTGATGGACGTTTCACAACTGCTTGATTCTTATGCGGACATTACCAAGCATGGTGAGTGGGGTACGGGTGATTTGATCTCCTTTGATTGCTTAGCAAAGGATTTGTCGGATATTAATGAAAAGTAGCATGTTGTGTCGGATACATCTCAGGTTGATAGTTGGGTGTTTAAAGCCCAGTTGCCTATCCCCCCTGACAACCTTTGTCGTGAGTACAACCGCCTTCATGGCATAGATTCAAACCAACGTACAAATTCTTCTTCCAACGGGACTCTACCCATGAAATGCTCCCTCAAGGACTATTGCTTTTAGGCAAAGGTTTTGTTTTGGGCATCACTTGCCTCTGTTGCTGAACGTGACTTGGTGTTGTCGTGCTCAATCAATTTTAGGGAAAATTTGGTCTATTCCCTTCCTTGGTTTGCTACCTTTTCCATTGACAAAGTACTTTAGCACCATTGTTTGGTTTGGATGCACTTCCTTGGCCTTCACAAGCTATTCATGCCTCAGTTGCATGGTACTGCTTTAGCTTTGGGATGTGTTCTCTATATCCCTCCTTCTCAGCCCAAGCGTCTCAGTGCTAAAGTATGTATTCTTTGGGATCATCGGGAGGAGCCTCCGTCCCAGCTATCGCTTTCTCTACTTAATGATTGGGAAATTTTGCTTAGTGTCTCCTTTGGTCCTTTCCTCGATGTTGTTATCGGTGTAAGTAGAGTGGCCATTGTGCACGTTTGTGTCCTACTCGGGTTACTCATGAGTCTCACTCGCCATCGGCTCCTACTCATGATGTTCTTGTTGCAATTGTTCTTGCAATTGTTCCTGGCGTAGGTGTTGCCATTGTCGTCTTGCCTATGGGTGTGGGTGCTCCGCTCAATCCTAGCACTACAAATGATTGTCAATTGCTTGCCCATAGAATGTCAGATTTGCTAGACACAAATGTACATGATTGAGTTACGGTTGTTGGTCCTTTCGTCGTCACTAGTAATAGTAACCATACCAGAGTCTCTTAAGTTCAAGGTCAAGTTATGCATGTGGTTAAGCACATGGTTTCGAGTAGTGGCCATGTGGTTGAAACTCATGCCAAATTTGTGACTCCTTCACACGAGAACACTAATTCGAGGCCCTTTTGAGACCCCATTTCTCCCCTAATGTATGCCTTAACCTCAGTTATGTACACAATAGTCAACATATATATACGAGAAACAAAGAAGATAAGGGTGATTGAGCACCCACCACATCGGCCTCCTGGTTCTCTCTCCCCCTTCTCCGTTGCCCATTGCCCTCTTGGTTTCAGCTTCCGTTGTGTGCTCACAACTGGTATTAGAGCTATCGTTCCTTGCCTTCTTGCCACCCTCCTCTACTTTCCTATTGCTATGTGGAAGCTTGCAGGAGAGCTTCTATTTGCTTGTGGCTTCGAAACGGAGGAAGGGAATCTCGTTTTTCTTGTTGCACTAGTGATTTCCAGCTTGCTGCCTACTTTCCAGAGCTTCTTTCTTGCTCGTTTCTAGCTTAGGAAGGGTTTTCTTTGTCTGTAGTTGCTGTGTGTGGAGTCTCCTACTGAATGAATTTAGTATTATTTTTAGCCAGTTTTAAGCCTAGAACTTGAATTTTGATGCAGAGACTAAGGCAATATTCCTCTTGTGTTCATTGCCATCCTTATGGGATACCTTTCATATAGTTGTCAGTAACTCTGCACTTGGTGGAGTATTGAAGTTTGATGATGTTGTGGGTAGCTTGTTGGTCGAGGAGATTAGACGGAAGTCTATGGATGGCAACAAAAAGGATACAGCCTTAAATGTGCAAAGGGACAGATCACAGTTTAGGGGGAAGTCTCAAGAAAGAGGGAAGTCTCGTACCAAATCTAGGGCAGAGAACATTGAGTGTTACTATTGTGGCAAGAAGGACCACATGAAAAAGGATTGCAAAAGGATAAGAAAAATAATGCAAATTAGGGTGCAAATAAGAAGAAAGAGAGTCCAAGGGAGGACAAAGGAAAAGTGAAGATCGAGGAGATCGATGCAGTTACTGATAATAGTGACAATGGCATTCTTTTCATGTCTAGTCTATCTACAGAGTTACTTACCACTTCAGATGATGCATATTCTTAGGATTGGATTTTGGATTCCGGTTCTTCATTCCATGTTACTCCCTATAGGGAATGGATCTTCACTTATGACAGTGGAAAGACAGGTAGTGTGCATCTTGGAGATAACTATGCATGTGACGTAGTGGGAGCAGGTGACAAAGTTTTCTTTTGCAAATGGGTTTGCATTTGGTTTGAAAAATGTGAGACGTGCCTAAACTGACCAAGAGTCTCATTTCTGCGGATCAGCTAGATGGATCAGCTAGATGATGCTAGTTTTTAGACCACCTTTGGCTTTCAGAGTTAGAAAATTCAGAAGGGCTCTATGGTTTTGGAAAGAGGTTCCAAGTGTGGGACATTGTATCCTTTACTTGTACCAAGGGTGTCTAATCATATTGTTGCAATAAGCGACTAGCCAAGTACTTCTTTGTGGCATTGTCAGTTGGGACACATGAGCTAGAATGGAATGAAACTCTTATGTCGTTTGGGTTATGTACTGCTATGGATAAATTTGACCAAAGTAAAAAGGCATAAATTTGAGTGTGTGTTTGTATGTGTGGCAATAGTATAATCAAATATGGTGTGCATAGGGCCCAGGGCTAAGGTGGTAGGGCATAACCATGTGCCACCCTTTCACGTAAGAGGACCCATAAGGTGTGATGTACATAATCCATCATAGTAATATTATAAAATGTAAGGTGGCATGGCTCCTCCATGTGTCACCCTCCACCTAAGCTGCATTTAGTGAGATATGGCCCAAAGTCCATGGGAGAAGTAATATAAAATAGGTGGAGATGGATATTATATTGGGTTATTCCCTCCATATAGGATAGGCCCATGTGGGGGAGGTATAGAAGGTTTAAGAGTGCAAGTTAAATAATGGGGAAAGTAGGATGAGGTGGCAAGACTCCTTGTGCTAACCCTCCACTTGTCCTCCTAGATGTTTGAACATATTATAAAATTGGGAAGAGACCAAGGGAGTCTCATAGACTTGGGATATGGGAGTTGATATATGTGGAAAAATGTGACCAAACGTTATCGCACACAATTGAGAGTGCGAACCGCCTAGCCCACATGGAAGACTCTTCCACACACACCATGCATGTGGGAGGATGCATTTATTGGAAGAGACCCCCTCTCTTGGCTATAAAAGGAGTGGGCTATTCCTTGATGGGACACGCTCATTCTTGTAAAGCCACCTAGCTAGTACTTTGATTTCCCCTTCCCTTCTTTTCAAATAAAGCATGGTCCTCTTTCGTTGATGTCTCCATCTTTACATTCCTCCTCCGATCATGTACATGCTTCTCTTCCCCCACTCCCTTTCCCCTTGTGCCATAGTCTCCCTCTTCATTCCCTCGCCTTCTAATCCCTTTTCCCCTCCCATGATAATGTTCGCTCTCACGTTCTCCTTTCGTCTATGGCCCTTGAGCGTCGCGATGCTTAGTGTCTAACCTCTTGTCCTGATTTCTTTTCTGGCTAACAGAAATGGTGTGGTTGCTGGGATCGAAATCTCCACGGCTAGTGGTGTAAAATCTGTTACTCCTATGACTGGGTGTGGCTCTGCGGCCTCTTCTGTGCACAGTTCTCTACTTTTGGACCTCCAAACTGTGTGCCTTCCCTGTCTCTACGGCTACAAAACCTCCTTGCTTCTGCACTTTCAGTTTGTTTGCTTTCTGCTTGTGGTTCCTACGTGTATTTTGGTTAGCGAATCTTCTGCTCGTACTGATCGCATTTGTAGAACTGTAAGATCTGTGCTTCTACGTGCGTATTCATGCATCCACTGTGTATATGCGCGTGCATCGCAGACAGATCGTGACAGTTTTTTGGGCTCCTGCATCTTCTGGTCATGGACAGTTTTTCTGGGTTTCTGTAAAACTGTCACAGACCCCACATTCCCTCTCTCTCCTCTTTCTCTTTCTCTTCTCCTTCTCCTCTTCTCTCCTCTCTTTTTATTAAAGAGTAGGATTTGGACCCAAGACCTCCCCCTTCACAAAGGAAGACTTATCATTGGGCCAATAAGTAGGAAGTGATGAAAATGTAATGATTTTTGCTTATATATTGAAATCTTGGGAACTGTAACTCTATAACCGTGGGGAGTTTACTCTTGCTGTAAAAAGAAAAAGTATTTTATTTCATGTGCTCTATTCACATCTCCTAATAGATTATCGATTCGGAACTTTTCCAAGTTCACTTCATGGACGCACGCCACATGAGGAGGGTGGATATTTATGTCACTTCTCGACGAGTTTAAGGATTTGGTGCTTGGTCCTCCGCTCATTACGGCTACCAATTAGCGAGATCTCTTTCCTGATCTTCATGTCGGCCTTCAATGGTTGATTGCCCACTGCATTGTTCAAGGAGACGACGGGTGGGATGATACACCATGGATGATTCAAGGTGAAGAACTAGTGATACGCTCGGAGAACTTTGATTTTATTTTACTCATTGTGTGGTGATCAAGCTACTTGCTGCTTCGAAGGTAATTAGAAGGGTGTCCTTCTTCAAAGGGTGGGATACTCCCTAAGCTTGGGGGGAGATTTGGTGCATCTGCCTATTAATTCTTGTGGATAAGCTCGTCTTGAATGGTTTATTCTCAATCTCACTACAAAGGTTTCTAGGCCTCGCTCGGCTATGGTTGGTAATGTTTCGACCAAGGAATCCATTTGTACCTAATCAACCTTTTGTGCCTCATTTCGAGCTTCAAGTTGTAATTCTTTTTAGTCTAAAGATAAACTATCAACAAAGGATTATAAGTTTATTTGGTGCTGAACGTTTGGCTCAAGTATTGAATTCTTCCCACCCTCTCCTTCTACCTATCTTGGACTAAACTTGGGATGTCCGAATTTTAGTCTTGGTGTGATGACATCTTGGATCCTTCAATTCGATGGAGCTTACAAATCTTCGACCAAGGCTGCTGGCGTGGGTGTAAAGCTCACTTCACCAGGTGGTGAGGAGTATTGTTATAGCAAGTCTGCACTTGCAAGTACTTGCAACCAAGCTGAGTACTCGGCACTCATTTTTGGGCTACAAAAGGCACAAGAACATCACGTCAAGCAACTTGAGGTGCAAGGAGATTCTTAACTAATGTGTGAACAAGTTAGTGGAAGGTGGAAGGTACGGAGCAAAGGCTTAGTTCCACGACATCAACAAGCATTGGAACTGTGCCAATAATTTGAAGAGGTAAAAATTCAGCATATCCCTCGAGCTCAAAATATAGTCGCTGATTTCTTGGCACGTGAAGCTTGTACTTCAATCACGCATGACGCGAGTGGAAGCACCACCCCAACAAAGCTGCAAGCCACGAAGGAGGGTGATCATTTGTAAGAAATGCAAAGGTTGTGGTCATCATGAAACTAAGTGTTGATATGAGTTTACCGACTTCGAAAGATCATCAAAAAGGTCCTCAAGGACATTGCTCAAAAGAAGGATGCCAGACCACACAACCCTTGAAGAAATAGTATGGCGATTACAAGAACTGGAAGAAGCTGAAGGTGATGTGCAAGCTCTCCAACTGTTGACATTTGTCATGGCATTCTTGTTTGCCTTGATGAACAACCTCATGCAACGCCGTGTCTCTAACCCTCGCTTGTAAAGATGGATGCGATATCATGAGGGTTGGTCCTTTTAAGATTGTCTATGAGCAATTCTATGCTAAAGATTCTTCCCGTATAGTATTTCACAATACACCAGTCATACCCTACCTTGGCTATGTGTGCTTTGTGGATGTATCTTCACCTGATTTTCAGTTCAAGCTTCCTCTTTCCATTGTTTGCCCATAGATAAGCCTAATTTCGTCTCTCTCTTTTCCATTTTCCAAGCATGGCTGACATTCCCGTGTTTTGTGGATGGGTTGAAGAAAATTCAAATGAGTATCTTATGGCCTTCAAGCACCGTTGTGTTTCTCTCAACTTTCTTACTAAAGACAGATGGCTGTTGGTTCTTCCTACATTTCTAGAGGGTTTGGCTCAAGTGTGGTATGAGAAGTAGGCCGAAGACGTTCGCCAAAGCTGGCCAAGGTTGACAGCAATGATGATTGAGTATTTCGGCAAAGAAGAGGAGCCAGAGAATGTGTAGGTGGCAAACTTGAAGCAGTCGGAAGGTGAGATAGCGTGTCGATATGTGGATCAAGCGACCGTGCTCCTGGACCGTTTAATTGCCACGCAGGAGGACAATGCGGGATTTCGAGCTGGAATGACTCAGCATGTGTTGGGCTACCTTGTAGCAGGAGCAAGTGATGAATTCTGCCTCAAGCTTAAATGGGAGAATCTAGAAACTATGATGCTAGCACATGAGATTGCTCAAAAGTTTAATAAAGTTCAGTTTGACCCCGCTTCAAAGAAGACGATTGTCCCTCCGCAACCCCCTCAATTCTTGCAACAACCTGGGGGGTCTAACTCAGGGGCATACTCCCACCCCCCATCAGGGATATATCCACCACCTCCACCTCAAATGTATGGTCCTCCCTTAGATGCTTACCTTCAACAAGGTGTATATTCTCACCCTCCGCCTCGAAGATTTTCCCAGCCTCGCCCACGAGCCCCCTCCTTTCTACTCCCTCGGCCCCACTGGCTAAAGAGGCCCCCCCTGCAAAAGAACCTGGAGTCAATGACCTAGCCAAGGCCCTGAATGATCTTCGGCTTGAGATGGTGGGCATAAAAAATCAAGCCAACCACCCTCCAAGAGACTGTGCTAATATTGTATGCTACGAGTGCCACCAGAAGGGTCATTATCGCCGCACGGAATGTCCCAATATTCCAAGGGTGAATCTTCTAAGTGAATTAGGCTCTGAGGATTCTGATGTAGAGATCCTTGACCTCGGGAAAAGAAGTTGTACCACCTCAGACCCCTCTCTAAACCGTGGATTGGGCTGCCCCAAGAAGAAGGTGTCCTTCTCAGAGTCCTCAGATGCTGAGATGGCAGACCCACCAACAGAGAAGACTAAAAGATCTTGCAGGAGTAAGTAGTCACCCTCAGATTTTCCCATCGGCTTGGGGCAGGAAGACTATTCGGTCATCCAGGACCCTGCTCACTCCCTCAACTAATAGCATTAAGCCCTAAGGTGAGATGTGAGCTGCAGCAAGGGCTCTCAACAAGGAGGAGCAAGAAAAAGGGAAAGGTATGAGAGGCCTCTTCTATCTCTGAAGAAATTGATTGACACCCACATACAGTAGATGTCATCATAGATAATTGTAGTGTCAAAAATGTGTGTTGATGGGGGAGCTGCATGTAATATCATGGTGCCCCGAATCATGAAGAAATTGAATTTGAAATGCACAAGGCATTCCTCCACTCGAATCAAGGTAGTAGATGCTCGACGACTCGCCACCCTAGGAGTCATTGAGGATTTGCCCATCACTGTCAATGGGTTGACCACCACCGTCAATTTCTATGTAGTGGATATCAAAGATACAGGTAGGAGTTACCTAGCCATACTCGGGAGACCATGGTTGAGAAAGAGTGATGCAGTCAGCTATTGGAAGATAGGACACATGTCTTTTGGTGCTTCTAAGGAGAAGATCCCGGTGCAACCAAGTGCCACGGAACCAGAAGAAGAAGAGGAGCAAGACAGTGATACTCTCTCATCCTCGGTGTCTGAATCAATGGAAGGATCAGATGGGGGGGAGCTCTCAGAGGAGGAAGTTTACATGATGGGGGTGTCTCCGACCCCGCGACCTGCAGAAAAGGTAATAGCTAGTCCTCAATAGCTTGAATCTATGCTTTTCCTAGACCTCACTCCAAGTGAGAAAGACAAGTTTCTAGAAATGTTCAAAGATCTCCCTGACCTTTTCGCAACTAGCTACTGCCACCTTCGCCATGTGACTTTCATAGAGCACAAGATAGAGCTGAAGGCTGATGCGAAGCCTGTGGCTCAGAAGTATCGGAGATTAGGCCCCTACAGACCGATCCTTTGCACTCAGAGTTGCAGAAACTTATAGAAGCTGGGTTTATTGTTTCAGTTCACAATACTGAATGGGTTTCACCAGTGGTAAACTCAATGCGGCCACCAAGAGGGGTCATCATCCTCTGCCCTTTCAAGACCTCATTCTTGAGAAGATAAGTGGTCATGAGATGTATACTTTCTGTGATGGTTACTCTGGGTTTTATCAAATCAGAATTGCCGAAGAAGATGTGCTTAAAATGACATTTGCCACACCTTGGGGGACATTTGCATTCAAAGTAATGCCATTTGGCCTCACCAATGCTCCTGCTACCTTTCAGAGATTTATGTAGATGGTGTTTGCTTCTTATTTGGGGGATTTCTTGGAGGTGTTTTAGACGATTTTTGTATATTCTCGTCACATAAGGAGCACGTCATGAAGGTTAGGTTGGCCTTCCAAAGGGTCAATGATGTGAATGGTAGTCTCAACCCTGAGAAATGCACCATTGGAGCCACTCAAGTGAGGTTACTGGGACATATTGTCTCATCTGAGGGCGTTAAGCTTGACCACGAGAAGGTAGAAGCCATCCTCAAGCTCTCCCCACCAACAACCAAATGTTAGGTATGCTCATTTGTCAATCTAGCAAGATACTATCGCCGCTTCATTGATCAATATGCTACTTTGACACGACCCATGACTATGCTATCAAAAGATGGGGTTGATTTCTCTTGGGATGAGGATTGTGATCATGGGTTTGCACAAATCAAGAATGCTCTAGCTTTGGAACCCATTCTACGCAATCTAGATTGGTCAAAGAATTTCTATATCAATCCTGGGTTTAGTGAGCACACTCTGGCAGGTATTCTTCTCCAGCAAGGGGAGGATCGGTTCATGTATCCCATTCGATTTTCTTCTCGACAATTGCTCGACACTGAGCGACGCTATTCAGAGGCTGATAAGCATGCCTTGTCTTTGGTGTTCTGCATTGAGAAATTTAAGCATTATGTTGCTGAAAAGTCCTTCATTATACTCACTAGCACTGGTCTTGCAAAGCAGGTTCTTCAATCACCAAACCCCATGGGCCGGTTGGCCAAATGGTTGGCAGTTTTACAAGAATATGATTTTTCTTTCAAAATTGTAAAAGGGGGTTGTTCCAACTTGAAGAATGCTTTGATTGATTTAGAGGAGTGCCTTAATGTAACCCTTATAGCCGCCATAGAAGTTGGGGATCCATGGTATGGTGGTATCTATAGTTTTTTGACTGCTTTCTTCTTTTCTCCAGAAAGTACTAGCTATGAGAGAAAGAAGATCCACAGAGATAGTAGGCGCTACACCCTCTTTGATGGGGTGTTGTATCGTCAAGGCATGGATGGGCTACTAAGATGGGCCATTGATGCAAATGAAGTGCCTAAGGTATCGAAGCATTATCATGATGGATTTTGTGGAGGCCACTATGCCAGTGACTATACAGCTAAGAAGACTTTACATGCTGGATATACTATTGGCCGACCTTGTTCAAGGATGTCACTTTGTATTGCAAAACATGTGAACCATGCCAATTCTTTGGTAGGAAGGATTTGTGTCCTGGACAACATCACCCAGTGATGTCCATCCATTCGTTTCAGAAGTGGGGAATAGATTTTGTCGGACCCTTGCCCATGACTGCCCATAAAAAGAAGTATCTTTTGGTAGCCACTCAGTATGTCACTAAGTGGACTGAAGCTATCACCCTCCCTGATGCAAATGCAGTGGAGTTACTCATGGATCGCATGGCTATTGATCATCGCACTTCTAGCATCTATTATCTAGCATCCATGGGTCAAATGGAGCGGACCAATGGCCTCCTTTGTAAAACCATGGGAAAAATGGCCGCAAGGAACAGGAGCCAGTGGGATCAGAAGGTCACTGAAGCCATATGGGCTTACAACATCACTCATAAAACGTCTACAGGTCACACTCCTTTTGAGTTGGTGTATGGTATTGAGGCAGTTTTACCACTAGAGATAGAGATTGCGGCCTTGAGATTGCGGCCTTGAGATTTCGGCCTTGAGATTGGCACAAGAACAGAGGATGATAGAAGATGAACATGTAGAGGCCCGGTTGGTGCAACTTGAGAAGCTAGATGAAACCTGACGCCTAGCCCTACATCAAACAGAGATTCAAAAGAATCAACAAAAGGCCCGCTTGGATGCTAAGATTCGCAAGGGATGGAAAAGACACTTTGCTAAAGGGGATGTGGTGCTATGCTTTGATAACAGATTGGACCACCAAATGGATAAGAAGTTTCTGCCACTGTGGACCGGTCCATACAAAGTCATCACGGAACGTAGCAATGGGTTTATATAAGTTCAGGAGCTGCATTAGCCATATGGCAAGAAGGTGATCGACAAGCATTACCTCAAGCCCTTCTTTGTGCGTGATGGACCCAGGCATGGAAATGCTGTGCATTCCCTGCCTAGGGGAGGTAACTGTTATGGATAAATTTGAGCAAAGCAAAAGGCATAAATATGAGTGTGTGTTTGTATGTGTGGCAATAGTATAATAAAATATGGTGTGCATAGGGCCCAGGGTTGAGGTGGCAGGGCATGACCATGTGCCACCCTTCCAGGTAAGAGGACCCATAAGGTATGATGTACATAATCCATGGTAGTAATATTATAAAATGTAAGGTGGCATGGCTCCTCCATGTGCCATCCCTCCACCTAGGCTGCATTTAGTGAGATATGGCCCAAAGTCCATGGGAGAAGTAATATAAAATAGGTGGAGATGGATATTATATTGGGTTATTCCCTCCATATAGGATAGGCCCATGTGGGGGAGGTATAGAAGGTCCAAGAGTGCAAGTTAAATAATGGGGAAAGTAGGATGAGGTGGCAAGATTCCTTGTGCCAACCCTCCACTTGTCCTCCTAGATGTTTGAACATATTATAAAATTGGGAAGAGACCAAGGGAGTATCATAGACTTGGGATATGGGAGTTGATATATGTGGGAAAATGTGGCCAAGTATTATCGCACACAATTGAGAGTGCGTAACCGCCTAGCCCACATGGGAGACTCTTCCACACACACCATGCATGTGGGAGGATGCATTTATTGGGAGAGACCCCCTCTCTTGGCTATAAAAGGAGGGGGCTATTCTGCTCATTCTTGTAAAGCCACCTAGCTAGTACTTTGATTTCCCCTTCCCTTCTTTTCAAATAAAGCATGGTCCTCTTTCCTTGATGTCTCCATCTTTACATTCCTCCTCCAATCATGTACATGCTTCTCTTCCCCCACTCCCTTTCCCCTTGTGTCATAGTCTCCCTCTTCATTTCCTCGCCTTCTAATCCCTTTTTCCCTCCCATGGTAACGTTCGCTCTCACGTTCTCCTTTCCTCTATGGCCCTTGAGCATCGCCATGCTTAGTGTCTAGCCTCTTGTCTTGATTTCTTTTCCGGCTAACAATACCCCATTCGAGTTATTTTAATTTTGAATTTTGTGAGTAGCCCATAAAAGAAGAGGAAAGAAAGAGTTTGAAAGGCTTGATTTGGTGCATTCAAATGTATGTGGACCCATGCCTACATGGTCATTAGGTGGGGTTGAATACTATGTGATGTTCATTGATGATGCAACTAGGAAAGTGTGGGCTTATGCTATAGCTCGGAAGAGCGATGTGTTTCAAGTATTTCAGAAATGATTGGCTTTGGTTGAAAATTTATCAGATAGAACCATTAAATGCCCACGGATTGACAATGATTGAGAGTATTTCTCTCATGACTTTTAGCATTTTTGTGATATATGTGGGATCAAGAGAGAGCTCACATCTCCTCGTACTCCAGAGCAAAATCCAGTTGCAAAACAGATGAATCGCACCATTCAGAAAATGTTGCAATGTATGTTTTCCAATGCAAGTGTTTTTGGTGGTTTTTGGATTAAGGCAATGAAGACTGCAATGCATGTGATAAATAGATCACCTAATAAGAGTTTGGATGGTGGAATTCTTGAAGAGGCATGGAGTGGCAAGAAGCCCTCTTACTCTCATTCATGTATATTTGGGTGTGAGACATATGTACATGTGCCAAAAGAGCTTCGGAAGAAGCTAGATCCTAAGCAGCACTACATTGTAGAATTTGAGAATCTTCCAAGTCCCACTTTCAAGTAAGGGATTAAGATTTGACCATGTGGCAAAAACTTGAACCCTTCTTTGAAAGTGGGACTTGGGAGTATTCTATAATATGGTGTTTAGGATGACTCCACTTTCAAGTAACGAGTGCAGATTGGACCATGTGGCCAAATCTTAACCATATTGGAAATTCCCAAACTATTTGAAAATTTTCAAACTATTTGAAAGTTCCCAAATTTCCTAATATAGTGTTAAGCTAGAAAATGTATCTTTTTGGGTTATGGTGAAAGTGTAGACATGGGCTATTGTCTTTGAGATCCAGAAGTAAAGAAGATCATACGAAGCCATGATGTGGTCTTCAATGAAAAGAAGATGCATAAAACACCCATGAGGGATGTGAAAATGAGGAGAATCACTTTCTAGGATGATGTGAATCCATCCGCATATATTAATAAACAACAATCTATCCATTATCAAATGTGCAGGAAATGGCACCACCAGGTACTCCCACAGGTACACAATCAAGGGCAGATGATGGATCAAGAAATGATAACCAAATGTGGCTGATATGTAGGCAGGATAGCAAGCTGAAATGCCCTTGAGAAGTTCAGCTAGGATGTCTAGACTACCTGAGAGATTTGTTCCAGGGGTAGACTATGTGATGCTTTCTGATTGCAAGGAGCCTTCATGCTATAGAGAGGCTATGATGTGCGAGGATCAATGCAAGTGGGAGTATGCTATGTATCAGAGATGAGTTCACTCATGAAGAATAATACTTGGAACTTGGCTTCTTTGCCACATGGAAAGAAAGCATTGCCATGTAAATGGGTCTTCAAGATAACGGTCAAAGGTGATGATATGCCTGAGTATAAGGCCTATTTTGTTGCTAAAGGGTTCAAGCAAGAGAAGGGTGTGGA
The DNA here is from genome assembly GCF_047967505.1 of Dipteris shenzhenensis. Classification (NCBI taxonomy): domain Eukaryota; kingdom Viridiplantae; phylum Streptophyta; class Polypodiopsida; order Gleicheniales; family Dipteridaceae; genus Dipteris; species Dipteris shenzhenensis. The sequence continues at coordinate 35,198,534 of NC_141596.1, forward strand.
TTTTGATGAGATATTCTCTCCTGTTGTGAAGATGACCACACTTAGATTCGTACTTGGACTTGTGGCAACAGAGGATATGGAGCTTATGCAGATGGATGTCAAGATAACTTTCTTGCATGGGGATTTGCATTAGGAAATTTACATGGTATAACCGGAAGGCTTTGAAGAAAAGGGCAAAGAGCATTTGGTTTGCAAGTTGCAAAGAGTCTCTGTGGCCTTAAGAAAGCACCTAGAGAATGGTATCAGAAGTTTTATGCCTCCATTCGGTCCTAAGGTTTTAGAATAAATGAGACTGATCACACTAAAAGAGCTAAGGATAATAGCCTGATACTCCTGGCACTTTACGTGGATGATATGCTATTGGCTAGCAAGAACACTTATGAGATGGATGCATTGAAGGTCAAGTTGCATGAGGCTTTGACATGAAGTCTTTGGGACCTATAGGTCATATTCTTGGTATGTGTATCACACATGACCACAGTAGGAAACTCCTTTGGCTTTCATAGAAAAGGAGTATGCTACAAAAGTATTAAAGCATTTCAATATGGAGGGAGGGACGGTTGATTTCCTCCATATGTGAAACTCCTTTGGCTTTCATAGAAGGAGTATGCTGTAAAAGTATTAAAGCATTTTAATATGGAGGGGGGGATGGTTGAT